>NC_071396.1:27518581-28188041 GCF_022682495.2 Desmodus rotundus | reverse complement strand
GCTAGGGATAAGGAGGAGAGAAGGAAGCAACCAACCAACCAAGTCGCCCCCACTCCCCACCCCCACCCGCCCGGACCTGGTTTACGGCTCAGGGCTCGGGCTCTGGCGCGGCCGCTGATTGGCTGCTGAAGGCTTGGTCCCATCCCAGTGACCCCAAAGTGCTGGAGGGAGGGGGCGGGGGTGGCCCAGTGCAAAGTGCATCCAGAAAGCCCCCTATCTGGAGCCCCCGAGGCTGGCACTTAGGACCCTGTACGACCCGGGACCTTGCTGCCCCAAGACCTCCCGCGTTTCCCTCGTAGCCCGGAGCCTCCGGCCCGGAGCGCGGCAGCCCCCTGCTCCGAGCCCTCAGACCGGGACTCTCCGCCCCCCCACCCCCCGCCATCCCCAGCCGGGACTTCCTCCCTGCACCCCTGCCCCGAGGCTGCCCGGCGGCCAGGACCGCCGCCCCGCGTCAGCTCGGCTGTGTGGATGCTCGCCGGGCTGGGGCCGTGAGGCACCGAGGAGGCTCAGGAACACCCGTGTCCGGCCCTGCCTGGGGTGTTTCTTCAATGGAGAAGTTGGTGAGTGTGGAAGAGGCTGAAAGGAGGAAGAGAAGCAGCAGCTGAGGAGACAGGTAAAGTCAGTTACCTTCCGTAAAGGGAAGGGGGCGGCTGGTCGGGAGGAAAATCACTGCATCTTCCTGCCTTCCCTTATCACTCCCTTCCTTTGCTCCCCTTCCTCAAAGCCCCCTCCTCCTCGCTCCAGGGGCGCCGCACCTCTCACTGGTTTCTGATTTCCAGGTTTGAGTTGGCTCCGGGAGCCTAGAGAGCAGGAAGCGGCCTGCCCACCCACCGGAGAAGTGGCAGAGAGCGCCTCTCACCAGCATCCTCTGTGAAGGTACTGAGCCAGCCCTCCCCTCCCCCATTGTTTGTTTCTGGCCCCTATCTCATTAAGCAGTGCTCTATTTTCAGGGTGGTTACCTGGGAGTGCAGCTCTTTCCTGGTCTCCGTTTTCCCAGTAAGAACAACACACCCTGCTCTTGCCCTGGTCCTTAACGTTGTAATAAGTTTCCTACCCCCTAAATGTTACTTCCCACCTTTCTCTCTGTCGACTGGTCCGTGTTTTGCCATTATCTTGTGGTGACTGTACCATTTACCCTGCTCTGAGACTTGGAGACCTTTTGGTAGCCCTTCCCCCGTACTCTCATAGGAATTCCTCAATTCCCTGTTAATTGCTTGTTAATTCGGAATGACTCTGCTTTTTAATTAAATCGCAGTTTTCTGTTTTCCCCTTATTCCTTCCTTTCACCTTTCTTCTACCTCCATCGGAAAATCTTTTGCAGAGTTACCTAACCGACAAGGGGTTTGGTAAAGGAAGGTGCAGTAATGGCTTGAAATTTAGGTTTCAGAAAATAATGTGACTTTTTCCCTAGGAAAAAGTGAGTCTGTGTACCTTGATAGTAAGAATCTCCAGGAAGCTATATTCACCCCTGAAGCTCTTGTGTGTAGTCAGCTCTTCAGGCTTCTGTGTGTTTGTGTGTGACAGATGTGGATGGGTTCTGCGACTGTTAAAGATACATAATAACTTGTTCCACTCGGATTTTCTACAGCTTATGAAACTTTACATAATATCCTGTTAACACTTGACACTCAAGAATTTAAAAGCACAGGACTGTATTGATGTGTTTGGAATCGAGGGCTTTTTGCCCTCTGCATAAATGAGACTTGTCATTTCAAAGCTCTCACAGGTAATTTGTTAGATGGAAATGGAAGCTTCTCATGCATGGGATCCCGTTTCTGCTGCTGTATTTTGTTGCTGCCTCTGAAAATGCACTAAAGGTAGGTTTAGGACATTCGCGTAATTCCCCAAGAGGGG
Source organism: Desmodus rotundus (assembly GCF_022682495.2). NCBI lineage: Eukaryota > Metazoa > Chordata > Mammalia > Chiroptera > Phyllostomidae > Desmodus > Desmodus rotundus. The sequence continues at coordinate 28,186,187 of NC_071396.1, read as the reverse complement.
ATATGAGCCGGTAGATCATCTAAGAGTTAATTTAGTTCAGAAATTAGCCCAAGTGAATGACTTTTCTAACATCCAACAACACGTGTATAAAGTGACTTGGTACTCTCAGAGTTATTTTAATACCTCAGACTGTTCAGGGAATTTGAGGTACTTAAAATAGCAGAAGTTGTTAGGAAATCTTTGATTTACTCTGTTCCACTGGACTTTGTGCCTTCCAAAAAAAGGAAATGAATGGCTTTCTTGATTCTTCTCATTGTCAGGACATCGCCGAAGATACTTTTGAGGGTCTCTGAGGGTTTGCATATCCTCGAGACCTGAAACCAGACACCAAAGGGACACTATGCCAGAAACCAAAGGGAGACTGCGCTACACAGTGGGGTTTAGACTCCGTTTCTTCCGATGATTGTTCTGTGGTGAACGTTTAGGGCAGCCTTCGCAAGTGTGTGTAGAGTGCACTTCATTTCCGCATGAGCTAGGCGAAAGCCAACGAAGTTAAAGGCAGTTTTCATAAGTATGAGACTCACTAGGGAGGTGCCTAATGTGTAGGACTTTCAAAAAATGCTAAATTGTTTGAAGTACCTTTTGAAGGTAAAAATGAATGCTCTATTTTCTGTTCAGGCCTTCTCAGTTCAATAATTTTCTGCTTTAGACTTTAGTGTGTTTTCACTGCGGAGAAAGGTGGTCACCTGGGATGATGGGGGGGTGTCTGCGTAAGGTAAAGAGCGCACACCCCTTTTTCTCAGCCAGTTCATCCTCTGCTTACGTGAGAGTTCACTCATCCTCTCAGTTTTTAATGGTTTTTCGAAGATTAGGGAATATGCAGGGTCCGGCAGAAGTAAGGCCTGCTTGAGTGTGGTGGGTAGGGTAATAATACGGGTGCCATAACTTACAGTTTTATTTTGAATGTTTCACCTAACGTGTCCTATGGTGTGCTTGAGTGTGATATTGTCATGTTACCGAATGCTTATGATTTTATAATACAAAAGGGGCGCTATTTGTGCTGGACCCCGTATATAAATTGTCAGCATCTGCTCCTACTATTAGTATGGTCTAGGTTATGGCAAATGCTTAAAATGTTTAATTTGAGTCCATATTCGCCAACATGGCCAGTTGTGTGGTTTATTTTTTTCAGCCTGGTAGTTAGTTTTGTGTTAATTCTATGGCTAGTCACAAGGAGAAAGGAAATCAAACCACACCTGATTTATTTGACAGCCAGATATAGACTTATAATTGCATAGGGGAAATAACGATTTTAATTGAAGATATTCAGTGTTGCATCTTGAGTATGCTGTGGCCAGTACTTACTTTCTTTATACCTAAAGTGATGCCGTTCACAGTTACTTAATGTTATGACACATACACTTTTTATTTTGTTCACATTTAACTTTGGTAACAGAGAAGTCCATACTATCCTTAAAAAGTCTAATCAGATGGAGTTTATATAAGCATATCTAATACCTGACTTTTCAGCCTTTCCTTTTGTTCTCTGCTGAAGGCTTTCCTTAAGTCGAACGGTCATCTCCTTTCTTGCAGACTTCCTAGGCCCTGACCTGAGCCTGCTGAGATAATAATGCCAGGCATGGGTTCATAAGACAATACTGACAAGACCTCATCATTTACAATTCTTGTGATTTAAACTTTGATTTGGGTCTGGACAAGTGAATTTAAAATCGCCCCTGTTGCCTCATCCACATTGCATGGAAATTGTCGGTGGTTCTCCTGGAACTTCTACAGATTACAGATCAGTGGCTCTTGGTAATACACCCTGTGTCATAGGGAGGCCCAGTCCCTGGGAGGAAATGTGAATATCCTTGCTTGTTTTAGAACATAAACAATACGCTCTGCTGAGTGATACTAACGGCGCACTCCTACTTTATCTGGGCTTCCAGCCCCTTGATCATACAAGTAGAACTCACCAACAGACATCTCAGCCTTGTTGCCCACTTCGGGCCTTGGGGCATGTCTGCATCCACCTTCCCTTTTAGGACCATGAGCCATTGGTGAGTTGGGTTTTCTCTTCCTCAGAGCCCGTATCCTTGCGGTTGCTCATTTATTTCCTTACCAGCCTGTATCTCCATTTACTCTGCAAAGAAATGCATCCTTCTTTCTTTCTGTCTTTTTTTTTTTTTTTTGAGTAGCAAGCTGTTACCCTGTTTCTAGTTTGTGTGAAATCTGAAAGCACACTTCTAATTTGTGTCCCTTAATCAAAAAATGTGTGAATTTCAGTGAAAATAACATGCAAAAAGCCATTAATGACTAATCATGCTAAAGGAAATTGGGGACATGTGGGCAAATTTGGTGAAAGTTACATAATTGTAGACAGGTCTTAAATATATTTTGTTTCAAAGCCCCGGCTGGCGTGACTCAGTGGATTAAATATACTTTGTTGTACAGTTACTCTTCATTCTGTGGATGTAGACTTTTAAAAATTATGTGGAGCAAGTGTTGGCGGTAACCTCATGAAGGTTACTTGGCATCTATATGGAAATGAAATGGTAACATTTATTCCAAAACGTATAGTTTCTAATACGGTCAACAGTATAAAAGCTTAGAGGCCTTTATTGTTCTCTGTTGACACCAGGCAGAGTAGAAAAAGGTGGATTCATAAAATGTAAACGTAGCGTTAACATAGGGCCACAAAATGTTACGTAAAAAGGAGCTACGGTGAGGAAGTGGCTCATGTATCATATAATTCTGAAGTCTTCCTTGTTAGTATGGTTTTCTCTCTTTTTTTTTTTCTAACTGTGAAACCTGAAATGGAATTTCTAAAGATTGCACCCTCAAAGTTGTAGTTGTTTTGAGTCATTATTAACATAAAACAGCCTACATTGCACATACATTTACTTTAGACACCCAGCTCCTGTGCCATATTCTTTTCTTCTATAGGTGATTTGAGGGGAAATAGACTTTTTTTTTTCTTCATTCTCATTGCTGGAAATAGTCCTTTTTTCTTTATTTATACATATGTGGCTAGCTATCCTCTGTTAAATGCAAACTCTGACCAAGTAGCACCAAGGTAAAATTAATTGCTTGTCTGATGCTTTGGACTGTTAGGTCATTGAGTAATGAGTCACCGTCCTTCATAATTTAAGGGATGCCGCTGGCAGGGGTCACGTGTGCGCGGTACTCGGGTCCATGTGTTCTTTCCTGTGAAGACTCATCCCAGGTAAAGAGCGTTTTGGGGGTTTAAAACTACTGTTACTCTTTATAGTGTGTCGGCATTTTCAGAAGAGAGAAAAGTGGTAGGACATTGCTAGGATTATTTGATTGAATTTAAGTATGCAGAGCCCTCTGTTGAAGTTCTGCCCGGGGTTACTAGCAGTGGCCAAGGCCCAGCAGTGTGCCAAGTTCACGTCAGCACTCAGTGGACCTTCGCTTGTCTGTTGACATAGCCCACGTGGGATCATCACAAGTTATTATGTTGCCTGTGCATCTTTCTGGTTGAGAGAAATAACGTAGTCGCTTCACTTGTTAACATGAAAGCTTTTCTTGATAATATTAATAAATGAATACCAGTTCCTGTTCCCGACCCACACCCCACCCGCCCTCATGCCCATCCCGCCCACCACCTCCGTGGACCTGGTGATGGGTGGACGGACAGCGGCAGCAGCCCCAGCAAGGGTTCTTAGGGGTTGGACCGTGGAGGGTCACCTCCACTTCCCTGGGGAGGCGGGAGGTGCTGAGGACACACCGTGAGGCGAGGTACCCAGTGACACCTGTTCCTGAAATGTAGGTGGAGCTCACCTGGGAGATAACCAGGCGTTCATTGGTGGAAACACCCGCCGGCGGCTCATCATTGGAGACATTGGTTTTCTGACGTTCCCCACACGCAATTTCCTGTCATATCATCTCACATCAATAGATACATTTGTCACAGGTCACGGGCCAGTAATGAACATTGCTGGTAACTCACATCCAGACCGTATTTAGATTTCCTTGGATTTTATCTAACACCCTTTCTCTGTCCCACAACCCCATCCAGGACCCCACATTACACTTGGTCGTCTTGTCCCTGCAGGCTCATTCTGGCTTTGACAGTTTCTCCAACTTGCTTAGTTCTGATGACCTTGATGTTTGGGGAAGTGCTGGTCAGGAGTTCTGTGGGATGGCCCTGAGTTGCAAGTGGTCTGATGATGTTCTCATGACTACACTGGAGTTCTAGCCTATCACATCGTGCCATGCCGTGCCAGGTCACATTGACGACGTGGCTGGCACTGATGACACAAACCACGATCCCCTGGCTGAAGCAGCATTATTTGCTCCTTTCCCTCCTTTCCCTGCTGCCCTCTTGAGAAGGAAGTCAGTACATGCATGGCCCATACTTAGGAGGGGGGAGTGTGGGTTAAGCTCCACCTTCTTGAGAGGGGAGAATCTATACAAATTATTTTGAGTTCTGCACAGGAGGTCCCCCCCTGCCCCTCCGCCCCCACCGTGTTTGTTGATTCAGACAGCCGTGTATTACATGCTTTGGGTTAGAATCCAATAGTGCTTTATCTTGTTCCACTTGTTCTGTCTTGGCTGTTAAAGCTCTTTAGTTGGCTCTTATGTCCTTTGACATACTTCCATCATTGCGGGTTTTCTTTCTTTCTTTTTTTTTTTTCTTTAAGCACTTCCTTCCTGTTTGGCACTGTAAGATGCTCGAGGTTCTTGTATATTTCCTGCCCTGGTCTTAGAATCCGCATTTATGTAAGGAGAGTTCTGCATTTCTTACAACTCCCTGCAGGAGTTGCTCTTATTATGTCTAATTCAGAAATAATGGGCAGTTTCTGTGGTGGATGCAAGGGGGCTGGGGATGGGTGGAGGTGGAAAACAGGGTATGGGGGGATAAATGGTAGTAGAAAACATATTATAAAATTCAAAAAAAAAAGAAAGACTGGGCAGAGTTTTAAATATTGCCTAGCGCATGTTGGCAAAGGCTTTGGTCTTCCTTGAACAAGTTTAACAAGGAAAAATAAGGGGTGGAAAAAGGAAAGGGTCAGAGTGGACTGTACTAGTTTGGACCAGGTGAAAATTCTGGTGGGCAATTTTCTCCGTAGCGCCTGTTGCTAGGTGGCCCAGCCTGTTCTTGTCCAAGCCACAGGGTGTTAGTTCACTTACCCCACGGGTGGGTGGCAGGTCTCCCAGTGAGAAATCCCTGGAGTGATTCTGGTGTAAAGCGCGAAGTCACTTTGCCTGTGTTCTCAACCTTACTGGAATTCACAGGCTCAGCATTTAACTAGACGCAGAGAAAGATCTTTTTTAGTCGTAGAGGAAATTTTTTCGGAATTCGGATAAGGAAGCTAGCAAGACTGTTGCTCATCTTTTTCCAACTTTGGTGTGTGCACGAAGGAGTAACAATATGTCCTGTTGGACATAATGAAGAACCAGTATTTAAAGACATGTTCTTCTTTTCGTTGTCATAGATTCCGTTTGGGCTTAGGCCACCTTCTGTATTGAATGCATACATTTTCTCATTTCGGTCCTGTTTGGAAAAGGCAAGTAGCTGACAGTGTTGGTTAAAAGTAATTCAGATGAGCCCTGGCTGGTGGCTCATCATCCCATAAACTGAGAGGTGGCAGGTTCGATTCCTGGTCCAGGCACACACCTAGGTTGCAGGTTCAGTCCTTGCTTGGGGCACATATGAGAGACGACCAATCAGTGTTTCTCCTCCTCTTTCTCTCTCCCTCTCTCTAATATCAGTAAGCATGTCAAGTGAGGATTGAAAAAAAGTAATTCAAATGAAGCAAGTCTGCAAATATATTCTGAATAGAGCAGAAAGAAGAATCTTCGTTTGCATCCAAATTCCAAATGTGTAATTTATTATTTTCTTTATTTTTTTTTTTTAACCTGCCTATTTAGGGGTAAAAAAAATTCCTGAAAATAAATTACAGTCATACCTCGGTACTGGTCAGCTTCAGAGCTCATCAAAACCCTGCACTTGTCACATTTTGATGAGAAAAAAATGTTTCAGCCCTCGGCGCTCGCTCAGGACTCCTTACACTTGCTGGAACTTGTGTGAGTCACGCCAGCATCGCGCAAAAGAAAATGCATCGCTTGCTCAGTACTCGTCGGTTTCGGCACTCACCACGAGTTCCAGAACAAATTAATGGCAAGTGCCGAGGTACCACTGTATTTACACCACCATGGAGATGAATGTGGGTCTCAAGATCATTTTCTCTACGACCTGATCTGAGTTCTTTCTGTGCTCTGTAAGTTCGCTGGAAAGGGGTGAAAGTTAAGTTCATCAGAAGGTAGACGGTGCATGTGGCCGTGAATCTTTATTATTTTTAGGAGAGTTCCCATGATTGTTATTTGCTTTTAGGTTAAGAAAGCTGATCCGCACCGTCCTGTGGACACACCGAGTCCCCTCCCCATGATGCCGTGCATGCACAATGGTCATTAGGCAGTCCACCAATCAGGAAAAGGGACATTCTTCCGGAAGGTAAGTGACTGACGGTCACTGGTTGTCTGTGCTGTTCTGGGGGGAAACCCATTTACCTTTTCCTTTCTCCCCCACATTAGCTCGTGTACATAAACACAGCACTTGCTAAAAGAAAATCCAGATTTTTTTTTTTTATTGTTTAACTCTTTCTTGAATAGTGGCCCTATTTAAGTGCCAAGATAATCATTCCATTTAAAAGAAAATCTGTTGAAGATGGTTCTTTTGAGCACAGCCTAGTAGTTTCCATTAACTCCTTCTAGTGGTCTTCAACATCTTCTCTTAAAACGCTAGTAATAGGTGAGAACCTATTATTCGAAACGGATTCTTGGTTTTAAAATTTCTAAAACAAGGCTTGATTTTAGTGTCAGTTGAAAAAAGTAATTAAGTGAAGAAATGGGGGAGGGGGAATCATGTCTTTCAAGAAAACAAATTGTGCCGAAGTTTCTCATTTCCCAATTTTCTCTGAGGAAACGGCTCTTTGTAGAAGTAGCCTGATGTTTGTAAACAACGTTACTTAGTAGTGAAACTTAGGAGCCTGTAGTGACCCTTTTCTGTGTATAAAATAACACGGGGTATTTGATACCTCCTTAGGCTGTGGCCACGCACCCCGAGTTAAGGTTAAGTTTGCCTCTGTGCAGTCTGCGTGAGCTGTTTGACAGGATAAATTATTGGTCACAAGATTATCCCAAGGTGTCTAACCTACATAAGAGACCGAAGTGTCTTTAAAGAACTTTCCCACGTAATTTCTTTTTTTTTTATTTTTAGAAATGGAAGCCGACTCATTAGGAGACGAGTCTAATCTAATCCTGAAAATTAGCCCAGATGAGATGGCTTCCTAGAATAATGTTAGTTCACATTTCTGTATGTCTCTAAGAGCTTAAAAATGCACTACAAAAGTGTGTGTACAAGTTTTTAAATATTTCGTATGATCTTGACGCTTGGCAAACTGATAGGGTAAAACTTCTAGAAAACTGAAATAGGAAAAAAATGTAAATCCTGCATCAAATAACACAAAGTGGGGCACACGGAAATAGACACAAGGAAACAGAGAAGTAAATACAGTCTACACGTGTTACTCGTTTGCTTAACCCCACCCACTGGCCCTCCCCCTCAGCCTTCCACCTTTTGGGGCTAAAATAAAATATTGTTAATATACTTTAGGAAAGCAGCCTAAAGGTTTTGCACTTTTTTTTTTTAACTGCACCTCATAATTAAAGGTCTCTAGTTTTCATAGTGTGAACTGTCCATTGGATACTTTGTGTTTACTTACTGATTTGTGAGCGAATCCCCAAATGGATGGGAACCTAAGTGTCCTGGGAGTGCTTCCGGTAAATCCGAACTCCTAAGACATGCGCTCACGACTCCTCTGTGGTCTCCTGTTTTCTAGCTGCCCAGCATCACCTTCCCTCTTACGCCCACGTCACACTGTTACGTTCATAGGATGTTGGCTTTGAGTTTTCAGAAGGCTGCAGAAGACCTGTGCTATTTCAGCCACTTAGGGCTTTATTCCTGGCTTCCTTTCGGAAGTCTTTTACCATCATAGGGACATAACTGAAAGCTCTGGTCCGACCAGAGACTTGTCAGCTGGCCGTAGTGGCGTGCACTGCCATGACTAAGGTGCACGTGATTTAGCAAAGGGAAGATGCGCAATATTTCATGGACACGCTGTCGGCGGGAGCCAGGAAGCCTAAATGTCACATGTTCTGCCTACCCTCTCTTAAAGGCTGATCCCTGCGACCTGATGACTCCTTTGTGAAACGCGGACGCAGCGAGGATGTTACACCACCATTGTCGGAGGAACCCTGAGCTGCAGGAGGAGTTGCAGATTCAGGCCGCAGTGGCTGCCGGGGATGTCCACACGGTCCGAAAGATGCTAGAGCAAGGCTACTCGCCGAACGGCCGGGACGCCAACGGCTGGACCCTGCTCCACTTCTCGGCAGCAAGAGGGAAGGAAAGATGTGTTCGTGTGTTTCTAGAACACGGAGGTGAGTTTACTAGAAGCGCATCTCTTTTTCCAGAGGAGAAACTGAAGATGAAACCATATTTAATTTAAAATGTGTGTCTGCCTGTGTGTATAATGTTGAATGTTTCGCTTTTGTTAATGTCCACTTCTTATTTTCTCTCTTACTTGAAGATTTGTTATAATTATGCTGCGTTTTGTTTCAAACCAGGTTGTCTGAAAGATCAGTTTGGTGAATGTGCTTTTTTCCTCGTCATGGTAGTTGATGTATAGCCAGGGCTCTCCAGGTTATTTGAACTAAACGCAGCTCTTCTTCAGGTTGTCCAGTTGCTTGTGTTTCAGAAGCGGAAGTGGCTGTGGTACCCACAGCAAGAGAAGCTTCCCTGTTGATGATTGCCCAGGCCAACAGACCTGGCACGGTCCCTTTAAACACCATGGCCTAATGATGCCCGAGGTTTTGAATTCACCCCCTTTAAAAATCCTTTTTGGATGCCTTGATGACTGTTTTGGAGCACTTACTTGCCTTTTCCAGAATGGTGCCTAGTCCCTAGGTACCTTACAAGAAGATTGGCTCTCTGAGGTCTAATTTTGTATAATACATGCAGTTGGAAACTACATTTGACATTTTATGTTTTTGCTTCAAAAACTGCCTGTTACCATAATTAATAATTCCCATGATTAATAATGACTAATAATTGTCCTAAACTAATACACTTCTTTTTCTCCAGTTGAATTTCCACTTAGCTTTTTTCCCCTGAAGATAGACCATGTGCACTTTACCATTTGTTCCCACCTTGTCCGTGTAAAGTGGCTTGGTTGGGACTCGGGTTCCGCGTGTGCAGTTCTCGGGCCTGGGGTGCTCATTAACAGCATATATTTTCATTGCTAAGGAGCAGTCAGGTTTTCAGACTTGCTTCACATACAGCCAGTGTCACAAGCCCCACGAAGACACGAGCATGAAGACTCTGAGCCCAAACTGACTTCAGGACCACGCTAAACCTGAGGCCAGCTGTTGTCACCCACCCAAGGGGCCCCCAGATAGGAGCTGTGTCCTTGAAAGTGACTGTTGACACAACCCAGCCATTCCCTGGCCTGTTCTTTCTTTGGACTGCCCTGCTTCCCTCCCTGCCTCTTGCTCATAGTTCATTTTCCACCCTCAAAAGTTGAAAACCTCAGTTCTGTGGTTCATGAAGGGGAGAGGTTTGACAGGGGAAGGATCTGAGAAAAACTCAAAGGTGAGTACAGGATCAGAACACTTGAAACGGTAAGATACTACGTACATTTTGAAAGTGGAGCCAGCCGGATTTGCTTGTGGATCGGATGTGACGTGAAAGAAATCAAGAATTAACTGAGCTACTGGGCCTGAGGAGAAGGACAAAAGAGAGTTGCCGTTTGTTAAATGAGCAGAGGAAAGTTAGCCAAATGCATTTTGAAAAAAACAGGACATCGATGTTTAATAGAAGCCACTCGCCCACCGAGAAATCCTTTATCTCAAGCAAATGAAAGGGTCCGATCTCACCACTGTTAAGTCTGTAGGTCTGCTCAGTAAAACCACCAGTGAGTGACCTCAGGGCTGAGAGGCCGTCTGGGACCGTGATGTGACCACAGAGGGAAGCCCGGCTGGGGAGCAGCTGTGTGCAGCCATACCTGCTGCCGCTAGGGCGAAAATGTGGCTTCCTGGAGGAAACAAGCAAGTGTGACTTGGATTGCCGGCACAGTCCGTGTTCCAAAAGGAAGAAAAGGGAGCCGCTCTTTCTTGTTTACTCTAAACCTGTGCTGTCCACAGCACCTGTGGCTGTTGCCATTTGAATGACATAAAAATATTCAGTTGCCATCACACTAGCCATGTGTCAGATGCTCAGTAGACACGTGTGACTAGCAGCTGTCACAGCAGACCTCAGAGATCTCAGACATCGGCTTGGGCAGATGAATGACATTTTGCTGCTCTGCTTTCCAACATCCAACTTCAAAATGATGAATACCCGGGGTTTTAGAATGTCTAAACATTGTAGTTTCTAAACACAAACGTGATACCTGTAATAGCCGCTCTGTACAAATCCTGGTATTCCTTCTGGCCAGGTTAGTGTGCCGTGGGAGCTACGGGGAGGAGTATTATAAAAGTAGAAATTAGAAGAAACCCATTACTATTATCTTCATTTTCATATTTGAATTTTTCTGAAAATACTAAGACCATGTTGGACATTTTATGAAAGTAACATTCAGAGACCCTATGTGAATGTATCTGTTTGCCTCCAGATGCAGTGTCCATGCACACTGACGTGGAGGGTGGGCAGCTGGAGCTCTGGGCATTAAATCCAGGGAGCACATTCCCAGAGGCCCCCAAGAAATGCGTCTCCGGTCTCCTCTTGATACAGCAGGCAGATCCTCTTTGTGAAACGCATGAGAATGAGTGAGAGAGATCGGGGATTAATCAAATCCATAGCAGAGGGATGAGAAATTATTTTCAGCTTCTCGGAAATAAAAGATTCTGCAAACGTGAATCCCAAATGTGATGAAAGCAGCATCGATGACAGGAATTTATGAAAGCAGCGTGGAAAGCAGTTTAGTGCCAGGCATTAGACCCTTAGGTGGGAGAGCTCTTTGCCCGATATGTTGACCTCTATAGATTTATTCCAAGGAAGCAGTCTTGAAGGCAGGAATTTTTTTTATATGCAAATTTTACCTCTCATTACATGCGGTTTTTAAAATGGAGGCATTCTCAGTGCCCAGATATAGAGAAAAAAATTAAGTAATTCGACTATGATTACAGTTGTCTATAATTTTAAAAAATGTACAGAAGAAACGCTAGAAGTATCACTCATGTTGACAAGAGTTATTAGAGGATGCTCTTTTGCTTTGCTGCTCTTCCGACCTTTCGATTTTTCATGAATGAAAAAGTAGTAAATCCGGGAGAAATCCTGTTTGGAAACATTGTACCGTCTGACTTTCCAGCCCTTTATCCTGTGCTGAATTATTAGCAGGCTTAGGTGTTTGTCTCGACTTTCTCCCTCTACCCTTGTTGCGTCTCTGTTCTACGCTAATATTTATACAGCACAGCGTGTGAGTGGTTTTTAGACCTCCGACACAGACGAGGTGCCCGTGGCAGCCAGCACCTCTGCACAAAATGCTGGGCATGCTCTTGACCAGATTACAATGTATATTCCAGTCCATAGAGCAATCAGTATTAAAAAAAAATGCAGGCATACCTCATTTTATTGCATTTTGCAGATACTGTTTTTTCGCAAATTGAAGGTCCATGGCGACCATGCACGGAGCAAGCGTGCTGGCGCCGTTTTTCCAGCAGCACTGGCTTACTTCGTGTCTCTGTGTCGCATTTGGGTCATTGTCACAACCGTTCACACTTCTGCACTGTTCCAGTTATGGCGGCAATCTGTGATCGGTGATCTCCGATGTTGCTGGGGCAAGACCCTGCATTGGCTAAAATTACAAAATTTCAGAGCAGCGGTTATAAATGTCTTCAGAGAACTAAGGAAACCGTGGTCAAAGAATTAAAGGAAAATACAATGGCTCTGACTCCTCAAATAGAGGCTATCATTAAAGAGACAGAATAAATTCAGAGCTGAAAAGTACAGTAACTACAATGAAGAATTCTCTAGAGTTGTTAATAGCAGATTTGAGCTGGAGGAAGATGGAATCAGTGATCTTGAAGGTCACTCAATAGACATTAGTCTGAGGAACGTACGGAAAAATTTGTTAAAAAATGAAGAGTCCCGTAGACCAGTGGGACCCTATCGATCATACAGCTCATGCAGGAGGCATGATGGGAGTGCCCGAAAAGGGGACGGAGAGAAGGGGGCAGAAAAATTATTTGAAGAAAGAGTGGTCAAAAACTTCCTACATTCGATAAAAATCGTTAAACTACGTATCTGAGAAGCTCAGTGAACTCCAGGTTGGATGAACTCATCTCGGTACATGGTAGTCAAACTGTGGAAACAGAAAATCTCACAAGCACCTGGAAAAGTGACTGATCGTGTGCAAGGGTTTCTCAGAGGAACAGCTGGGGGTTTTCATAAGGAACAACAGCGGCCAGAGGGCAATGGGATGACATGCTCCAATTGCTGGAAACAGGCAACTGTCAACCGAGAATTTTATATACAGCAAAACTGTCCTTCAGAAATGATGATGAAATAAAGCTGTTCTAGATGAACGATGAGAATTTGTTGCTCTCAGACTGGCTTTATAAGTACTACTAAAACCCTTCAGGCTGAAAGAAAAAGCATACAGTTCAGATTCACACACAAAAAATAAAGTTTGCTGCTAAAGACACACAGGTACACATGAAAACGTGTATTCGTTTTTTCTTGCTGTGTCACAAACTACACAAAAATACGACTCGCTACAGCACACGTTAGTACCTCACAGGTTTAGGGTGTGGGCCAGACTGTTTTCAGGCTCAACTGGAGAAGTATTTGCTTCCAAGCACACGCCAGGTTTTGGCAGATTAATTTCTTGGTGCTTGTAGGACTGACAGTGCAGCTTCTTGCTGGCTGGAGGCCATGGTGAGATGCTCTGGGTGTCCTGTCGCCTTTGTCAGATTGTGTTGATTATCGGGAAGTTGCCGTCCTGCCGATAGTCCAGAAGAGGATTACACAAAGGCATGAAGGTGGGGAGACAGGGATTGTGGGCGGGGCCTCCTCAGACCCATTCTACCCTACACAGCCTGACTGTATTTTCCCCCTTTTCATCTCGTAAAAGACAACGCCGCAAAGCGATAATTGCAAAACTGCTTCTGGGCTTGTATAGAGACGCAGTGTATATGACAGTAAACAGCACAAAAGAAGGCAGAGGAGAGGAGGCTGTGTTGAAGCAGTTTCTATATGCTGCTAGAATTAAACCCGTAGTAAAAATAGGAATGAAATAATAAGATAAATCAGTGGAGCTGAACGTGGGCAAGTGATAGGGGAAATTGATGAAACTGTAAAACAAAAGCTGGTTCTTTGAAAAGGTCAACAAAATTGATGAAGTTGTAGCTAGACTGCTGGAAAACTCTTCACAGTAGAGCCCCCCAACATTAAAGGATTGTAGGGAGTGTAATGAGCATCGTTATGCCGTTTACAAGAAATGGACAGATTTCTTGAAAGACACAAATTGCTAAAACTGTCCCATGAAAAGTAGAAGAATTAATAGCCCTATTCTAGCTAAGAAATCTAATTTTTAATCTGAAACCTAGAAAACTCTAGGCCAAGTTGGTTTCTCTGTTAAATGATTTCCAATATTAATGAAATAAACAGTAACAACAATACCCAAACTCTTAGAGATGATAGAGGAAGGAGCACTTCCAAACTTATTTTATGAGGTTTATAGTCCACTGATAGAAAACCAAATAAAGTTATTGCCAGAAGTGAAAACTACAGACCAGTATCCTTCATGATAATGGATTAAAAAAAAAATGCTTAACAAAAAAATAGCAAATCTAATCCATCAGTATATGTTTCATCACAGCCAAAGAGTATTTATACCTGGAGTGCAAGGTTTAACATCTGACAATCAATATGGTGTGTAATTTACCATATTAATCACACATAAGTAAAACACATGATCATTTCAATAAATAGAGAAAATGTGTGTGACCATATAAAATACCCATTTATCATAAAGACTCAGCAAACCAGAAGCAGAAGATAACTTTCAAAATCTCAGGAAAGTTACCTGTGAAAAACTACAACTTACGTCAGAGGAAGTGGTGAGCTGTTTCCTCCAGCTGAGATGAGGGTGGGTGTATACTTCTACCACTTCCATTCAACATTCTGTTGTAGGTTCCAGCTGTTACAACAAATAAGAGTCCTGTGCATTGGGAAGGAAGAGGTAAAACTCTTTATTTGCAGAGAACATAATTCTCTACATGAAAATTGTGAGAAATCTCCAAAACCTTAAAAATATTTAGTAATAAATTTAATGAAAAATGCCTGCCACCTGTACACAGGAAACTGGAACACATTGCTGAGGGAAATGAAAGACCTAAACCAATGAATATCTCATGTTCGTGGAAGAATCAATATCATTTAGATTGTTTTAGGGAGATTTCGTTTTTAGAGTAGGTGGAGTTACAGTCAAAATTCCAGCAGGCTGCTTTGAGAAAACGGACAAGTTAATTCGTTAGCCAGAACAATGTTTTTTTTAAACATTTTTTTAAAATTTATTTTTAGAGATGGGAAGGGAAGGAGAAAGGGAGAGAAACATCAACATGTGGTTGCCTCTTGCATTCCTCCTACTGAGGACCTGGCCTGCAACCTAGGCATGTGAATCGAACCAGCAACTCTTTGGTTTGCAGGCCCACGCTCAATCCACTGAGCTACACCAGCCAGGTAGCCAGAACAGTTTCAAAGAAGGTTGAGGACATGCACTACCTGCTCTCAGAGCTTACTGTAAAGCTACAGTGATCAATCTGGTCTTGGTGTATGGACAGACTTTTAGATCAATGGAGCAAATAAAGTTCAGAAATAGACCCACACTTGTGTGGTAAATTGATTCTGACAAAGACATCAGGACGAATCATTGGGGAAAAGCTAGTCTTTCCCACAAATTGTGCTGGAACAACTGGATCTCTAATCTGGGGGGGAAATGATGAACCGGGATCTGACCTCATACTGTACATGAAAATCAGTTAGCAACGGGGTCATTGCCTTAAACATAAGAGTCAAAAGTGTAAGACTTCTAGAAGAAAACAGAAAATCTGTGTGATGTCATGTTGGGCAAAGGTTTCTTAAATAGGACACAAAAAGCACAGAACCATAAAAAAAAAGACATTTGACATTACCAAAATTTAAATTTGTTCCTTAAACGACACAGCATAAAAAAATGAAAAGGCACCAGAGACTAGGAGAAAATGTTTACAAAACATATCTGACAAAGGGCTTGTATCCAGGACGTACACACAGCTGAGTTGTGAGCTCAGTGAGGAGAACAACCCAATAAAAATAAGTTAATGATTCAACAGATGTCACAAAACAAAGTACATGAATAAGCTCGATATCACTATATCATCAGGGAAATGAAAATTAAGTTCCCATAAGTTACTACTTTATACTGTCTTGAATGGGTAAAATTAAAATTACTAGTGATGCCAGGTATTAGGAACAACTTGAACTCACGTACACAAGCTGGGGCAAAAGTGGGTTTCCAATTCATCGGGAAAATAATACAGTAATTAATAAATAAGAATACAAGAATAAACTCTCTTGTGTACTCAAAGCTATAAACCTACTTTTGTCCCACTCTGTACTACGGTTGGGAATGAGCTATATGGTACAGCCACTAGAAACAGTTCGGCAGTTTCTTCAGGGTACATCTAACACGTGAGCCAGCCATTCTAGGTATTTACCCCAGGGAGACGGAAACACATATACCCGCAGGTGGACTTGTATCTGAATGTGCCCGGTAGCCTTATTCATAATAGCCTCAAACTGGAAATAGCCCCTTGTCTGCTGGTGAATAGATAAATAACTGAAGGTCCATATTAATGAGCACTACTCAACAATATCAAGGAATGAACTTTTGATACATAAGTAACAATCTGGATGAACTTCAGAAGCATTGTGCTAAGTGAAATAAGTCACCCACAGACTCTGCGTACTCTGTGGTTTCATTTATATGTAATTCTAGAAAGGCAAAAACTTCAGTGGCTGCCTGGGACCCAAAGAATTCTGGGCAGAGAATTGACCGTGAAGAGGCAGGCAGAAACTTTCTGAGATGACAGAAATGTCACAGGACCGGATACTTTGATGTCAAAGTTCGTCAACCAGAACGCTTAAAATCAGCCAGTGTCCTTGTACCTCAATAAAGCTGTTGGAAAAAAGAAACCATAGTGATCAGGAATGCTTCTTTGCTCGTACATACAGTTTCAAGCGTTTCCATAGATTTCAATGGGTGCCTTGAGACTCTGCATGCCACGTTCTCCTTTAATTGGTTTGTACCTGGTGGGGAAACGCTCGCGAAGGGGATGCAGCAATGAGGTGGATGGGCTGCAGTCAGTTTTCGGGGAAGGCATTTCTGATGAACTGCCACGTGAGCGGGCACGGATGAAGTGAGGCCACGTCAAAGTTTTTTCATCGGTGCCTTGTGGATTTCTTAGTGAATTAATACCTAGGTGTTTTGTAGCTTCTCTTGCTATTCCAAATGAGATTTTTCGTATCGCCTTGGCTAATAATAACCCTTACATTCGTTTTTGTTTGCATCTTCGTTGGTCGTAGACCTGCCCGTTGTCAGTTCCCCATGTAACCTCGCAGATGCTATGCGCTGTTACTTAAAGCTCTTTGTTCTGTGCGGGGTTTTCAGCGTGTGCTCAGCTATTGTATTTTAATGGTTTTTACTGAGATTAATCAGATCATCGCTGTACGTGTTCATCATTGTTTTTCCTAACAGTGTAGCACCAAAACGTAAGTAAAACCCAAGAAAGACCTAAAGCAGAAAACCAAAGGTGCAAGTGTGTGTCATGTAACGTGATTTTAATTTTGCTGTTAAACCAAGTACAGGACGCACGGAAGAATGTTGCAGGGCTGGCAATTTAAAGCCACCCCTGGTGGACAGGAGGTGGGAGAAATGAAAGAGGGTGTTCCTAAATTTCACTACCAGATTCTGAGAGAACGTCTGGAAGCAGTTGATTGGTTGAGTGTAGATTAGAAACGGACGTCTTGGCAAAATTGACTCTTTTCACGTGACTAGAAGGGTTGTTTTTTTTTTTTTTTTACTTTGTGCCTCTCTTCACTCAGTCTGCCTCAGGTAAGTGAGGTGTCAGAAGCTCAGCATCCTCTGTCAAAATGGGAAACATCAGTAGCTCATGTCCGTTGTGTACCAGCAGATGGCAGCAAGATGCTTTGTTAAAATACTCTCGCCTTGAGCACAGGCCTGCCAACCAAAATATTCTCGCCTTCGTATTTTTGTTAAGTCATAATAAATAGTTAACTGCATATTTTTCTTGTAGTGAGGAATAAGGCAGAGAGGATACCCTTATTTTCTTTAAGTGAAGAAAAGTAATATTACTGTTAGTTTATAGTTAATGATCTGATGTTAGCAACTTGAACTTACCTTTAAAAATGGTAACATCACAGGTTTTAATTAGCAGCCAGTTCTTACCTGAAACTTGTATTCTGCAGAATATTATTATCTTACATAAAACTTCCTGCCTCATAGACTTTTCCGAGACCCAAGGTCGTGTTTTAAAACTCAGTAACATTTTACTACACCACACACACGTGCTTCATCACACAGCGTTGGAGGCTTTTTGTTTGTTAGGAAAACGTGAATTTTTTTCTTCCACAACCAAACCAAAACTGCAGGGTGGCTTTTAGAAGAAAAAAGCCTTTCAGTCCTAGGCCGGCAGGTCTGACCAGTTCACCTTCACAAGGAATTGCTGGCCTGCAGCAGGTGAGCTACAGAATTCTTCCGGAGGCAGTGCTTAGGAACGCCCGCAGTGTCGAGTCCTGGGAGCCTGCTGTGTGGCTCTCGGAGGAGCTGAGGCAGGTGACAGAGTTGTGACCGAGGAGTCATGTAGCAAATACATTTCTTTTTCTTTCTTTCTCCACCCCTCCCCAGCCCCCGCCCCCAAATCTGTCCATTTAGGAGAGGGTTTTGGAACTGTTGGAGAAAATAATATTTATACAAGGCTGAGGTTTCTTCCCATTTTTCACACAACGCGCTGCTTAATTCTTCCTGATTCCAACGTTCTTGTAAAACTAAGAATTCAGAGTGGACGTTTTATCTTACGAAAACATGATTTATCCAGATCACTTAACATATATCTTACATGCTTTGGAATTTTTACAGACCACAGAAAAACTACTTTTTTTTTTAACCTAATACACCCTAAAACAACGGAGTCTGCCAGACCACAGTACATCCGTAATTTAGCAGAGCAGATGTTGCTCCACATGCTTCTCTTTAAGACCAAGAAGCACAAGAGAAAATAAAACAAAAACTTAAAGTAGAAGAGAAGCATGAAACAGTACAGCGATGGGGGAGCCCGAGCAGCCAAGAGCAATCGGTTCAATTAGCAAAGACAAGGGGCCCAGTGATCTCAGCTCTGTTTTTAAACACTTCGTAAGTCCTTCTCATTCTGTTAACCGGGGTTGACAACGTTCTACTGAACTTGATTTCCCATTAAAACTTACCTTGGGAAAGAAGGGCTCACTGTTCATGGGAATGTGGCATCAGGTCCAGTGTCGCATGCGGTGTGGCCAGAAGGTGCAGTGCCACCGTGAGGGCGTGTCGTTTTGTCTCAGAGTCAGCTAATGTTCTCGTTTCGGTTTTACCTCCAGCTGATCCCACAGTTAAGGACTTAATTGGAGGCTTCACTGCTCTTCATTACGCAGCCATGCACGGCCGGGCACGGATTGCACGCTTGATGCTGGAGTCTGAATACAGGAGCGACATCATCAACGCCAAAAGCAATGACGGCTGGACGCCGCTCCACGTGGCTGCGCACTACGGCAGGGACTCGTTTGTCCGACTGCTCCTGGAGTTCAAGGCCGAGGTCGACCCGCTCAGCGATAAAGGCACAACGCCGCTTCAGCTCGCCATCATCCGGGAGAGGTCGAGCTGCGTGAAGATCCTCCTGGACCACAACGCCAACATCGACATCCAGAACGGTTTTCTGTTGCGATACGCCGTGATCAAAAGCAATCACTCTTACTGCCGGATGTTCCTTCAGAGAGGAGCAGACACAAACTTGGGTCGCTTGGAAGACGGACAGACTCCCTTACATCTGTCCGCACTTCGGGACGACGTGCTCTGCGCGCGGATGTTATATAATTACGGCGCAGACACGAACACGAGGAACTATGAAGGGCAGACCCCCCTGGCTGTCTCACTAAGTATTTCTGGGAGCGGCCGACCATGTCTGGATTTCTTACAGGAAGTCACAAGTACGTACTAGCATTATTCCCATTATTGCTTTTTTTTTTTTTTTTTAACCTGCTGCCTCTGAGGAGCTTAAGGTGTTCTGACAATTAAACATAACCAGACATTAATGATTCCTTTTAGCCCTGCTTGGTAAGGAATACCTCATTCATCCGAAATAACAAGAGAGCCCTCTGTCACAAGACCGCATCAAAATTCACTTGGGTTACTCCAGTTTATGGGGATAGAAAGTCAGAGTGAGCAGAAGTGTGGATAAAGCCAGAAAGAGGAGAACTTTTTTCCGTTAGTGACGATCTGTGTTAGAACAAGGCAGTTCCTGCTGATTGTAAACGTAGTTTTTCCAGGCTGCCGTAGACTTCAGGTTGAGGAATTGAGAGGGGTTTGGACTTTAGATTCTATACCTATGGAAGTCTCCTGGTATTTGTGCCTTTTTTTTTTTTTTTTTTTTTAATTGCTAAGCTGCTGTTCACATTTGCTTCATTACGGCGTGAGCCCTCATGAAATGGAACAGCACAGTGTTATTTATTGAGGTACCCTAGTAAAGCAGGTTATGGACATTAGAACTTACAGTAAGAAGAGATTCGCTCTCAGCGGAAAATTTGGTGCCAGCTGCCATTGTACCTGGCCCGTTTCGGTGTGGCACCTTGCTGTAGTTTCCTAAAAAAGCCTGGAAGAGTCTGCACCTTTGCAGGGGTGTGTGTGTCTGTGTGGAGCGTTAGTCTGTGTGGACGTGGGCGTCCTCTAACCCTGCCTCCTTGCAACCAGTTGAGTGCATGTCTCAGAACTCAACGTCCAACATAGAGCTGAAGGCTGCTTTTAAACAAATGTTAGATTTTGCTGTCTGCAGTACTTTTTAATGAATTCCCTTTTCCTCACCTGACTTTTACCATTCGGGAAGAAGAAACACATTCTGGATGCCAGGTACTTGGGTGTAAGGGGTATTCTTAACCTGTTTATAAATAACCCACTCTCCCCCCTTGGAACTGAACTTAGGGGGTCAAAACTTTTTTTTGAAAAAATGAACTGTAACTTGAACTTTGCGCACTCGTGAGGAAGAAAAGATGGAGTTATTACTGAGAAGGGCATTCAGACCAAAAAGAAGCCACAGCAGGGCTTGACTCGTGCTGTGCACTGGAACTTTGTATTGCTGGAAATGGTCTCTGTCCGGGCCCCAGTCTGGTGGCCACTGGCCCCACGTGGCTCTTGAGCACTTGTTATGTGGCCGATTCCACCGAGAGACTGAACCTTAATCGTATTCACTTACCATTGAAAGGCCACGGTGCCTTAGAGGAGCTTCTGTGTTCTACAGCACAGCTCTGCCTGCTTTGGAGGGTGTTTGGGGCCGTCGGGTGGGTGGTCCCTTGCAGAAAGCATTATAGCCCATGAAGTACAGCGTTTTCATTATACGTCCCAGGTTTATTTTTGTGGCGGTTGTAACTTCTACACCAGAGACTCACGGTTAGAGCGGCCGCCTTCAGGAAGGTGTGCTCCATCCGTAAATGCTGCAGCCCCGTCTGTTCTCTCTTCTGCTCCATGGTTAACAGCACAGACCAGAGCTAGACTGTGAGCTCAGAACCCTAACTCTGCCCCACATCAGCCATGACCTTGGGCAGGGTACCTGCTCTGCGCCTGTGTCTTCATCCTAGAATTAGGGTAATTATATCTATCTGTAGGCTTGCTGTGAGTGCCACATGAGTTAATATTTATAATGTACTTAAAATGGTGTCTGGCACATTTTAAGTGCTGTATCTGTGTTTGTGTGTGTGTGTGTTTTAAATAAAACATTTCATGGAATGAGGGCGGGTGAACAAGGGGTTGCTACCGACAGACTGACTCCCTTCAAGCTTCATCCTTCCCAAGCCTCCTATTTTTCAGCTGTGTAGACTCTGCAAGTGGAGACACAGCCAGTGGGACGGAAGGAGCTGTCCCTCTGTCCCCAGCCCTCAGAATGCTGACAGACAGCAAGACTATTGGGTTAAAAAAGATGCACATGTACCTTTAAAATTCGGGGCAGATAGAAAGATCCTCAGGACCGTCTCCCCATGTTCGAGGTCCCCACCACATGGGAACCTCGAGTGTGTGCCCCAAGCTGGCTTCGGCGAGCATGGCCTGGTGGAGTGACTGGGTCTCAGAAAGTTGGTGGCCGAGCAGATGTGTGGCAAGCTTTCCAGACATGAAGGACCATCTGTCTTTGAAGGCTGTGATCAGCTCTTCTCCGTCTTCAGGTGCCTCAGCATAATTCATTACTTCTTGACTCTCGGTGCTGTCTCCTGCCAAAAGCCAGTGAAGTATTTCTGCTCCAGGGGTTCTGTATTCATTACGACTCTCTTTGCCTAGTGAACAATTACGTGCCAGGAGAACCAACTGTGGCTGACTGTCTTTGGAGAGCTGTCTTCTGAAAGCCAGCATGGAAGAAGGCAGGGGAGCCGGGGGGCATTTAGTCAAACCTGTGAGCTCCTTCCAGCCTGCGACGCCTCCCAGGTCTACAGCTCCAGGCACCGAGCTGTTGGCTGCTGATCTGAGGACTCCAGCTCCCACGGTACAGGGACAGCTGGAGTGGCCTTTTATTCAGGGCCATTTTACTGTCGTTGCACCGCTTAACTAGAAGCAGGTTGTTTGCATTGGAAGAGCTCAAGAAAATCATAATCCTGGAACGTAGAGGCTACTGTGGGTTTTTAGAAAACTTGCCGTAAAAACTCGGATACACGTTGCATAAAAACAGGGCAGACGCGCAGCGTAGTTACGAAGCAGTGTCTTCTGGTGTCTCGTGGACCAGCATGCAGAGGGAGAAGCCACGGAGCGCTGCTGTCTCTTCACCTGCAACCAGGCCTCTGGAAACCTCGGCCTTCTAGAATGGCTGGAACTCCTCCGGAAAGCCAGGCGAGTGGAGGAGCAGCTTCTCTGTGCCCAGGAAGGAGAAACCCAGCTGAGAAGAAGCCAGAGATCCTATCTAAAAATCAGGGTTGTCTTGTAAAAGGAGGGTTGTTTCCTGCTTAGTTGGTAGCATTTATAAGAAGCCGCTTTCTGCTTTCAGTGCTTTTACTTGAAAGAAAAAATGAAAGTAGAACAAATAAACTAAAGGGACAACAGAGAGAAAGAACTCTGAAGGCCTGACTGATGACACGTAGAAATGGGAGTGAGGACTCAGCAGCGGATGTGCCAATACAGGTCCATCGAGGGCCAAGGTTCCCGGGTCAGCTCTGTGCCACAGGGCTGGGACTCAGGTCAGGCAGGTGGGGTACCAAGGACACCAAAGTCAAGGAGGTGCTAGTCTCAGGGTCGCGCAAGCGCACACAGTTCATGAAAGTAGACTGACTGGTACACAGCATGTGCCCAGACACGGTCACGGAGCCGAGAGCATTGCGGCAGCTCTGGCATATAGGGCCGGGGCACAGATTCTCTAGTCAAGGTCAAGCGCAAATTACAGGAGCGTTCACCCAGTTCAAATGAGAAAGCCTGCACGTGTGTACAAGAAAACATTAATGCTTTTTAGAAGACATTTCATATAAATCAAGCCTGCCCTGAGGTTACAGTTAAATGATAGCAGAACTCACCCTGAGCGCTCAGGTCATAATGCAGGGCTCTTTTTCCTTGATCGTCTCTCTGCTCCATGGTGTCAACTCTTCCAGTCAACTATGGATGAAGGTGTCATTCAGAATATGTGTTAAGAAAGCAAGAGAAATGTCAGAGAAAGCTGAACTTCAGGCAGTGGCTAGGAAGAACTTTTCATCTTCTGGGGGAAGGAAAAAAGATAGGATTTTAATCACCTGCATGCCCGCCTGCCTGGAATTTCATTCAGAGAGAGGTTGTGGAGAACCTACAGTTTGGAGCGCAAGCCCACTTCCAAGTGCTCGCACAGAAAGTGTACACAGTCGGGAAGCCCTCTTTCTGGCCACTACCACGGCAGGGGGAGGGGGAGAGGCAGATCCTCGTGCAAAGGGTATGGGAGCTGGAGGAAAGTTCTAGTAGAGAAGGCAGGTCAGACGGAGCTCGGAGTGTCAGTGAGGCTGCTCATACGGGAGAACAGCACTCGAAAGGAGGCAGTAACTTCCACATCTGACAGGCTAGATTTTTTCAGAAAAGGTGCCAGTCGTGCTGCCTGCCTAGGAACCTGGTTCACTGTGAGGCTTTACCTTTCACGGAGAAGAGGGAAATGCACAGGCAGAGTGGACTCGAAGGCTGTACCAGCAGCCAGATCCCAGGGCTGTGTCAGGGGTCAGCTTGTCGCCTCTGTCAGTGGCAGCCTCACCTGTCCTCACTGTAAGTGGAAGGTTCCTGTGAAGAAGATGCTCTTTCAGTAAAGCATTAGCTAGTCAAGGTACTGCTATTACCACCTACTATTTTCCTCAGTTTCCACATGATAATCCCAGCTATTTTAAATTGCCCGTCTGCTAACTCCAACATCTGTGTCGTATCTGGGTCTGGTCCGATGCTTGCTTTGTCTCCTCCGACTTGTGTTTTTCCTTGCCTATTAGCTGTCTTGTAATTTTTTATTGAAGCCAGACATGATGCATTAGGTAATAGGAACTGAGATAAGTAGGCCTCCAATGCCAGATTTTGCATGTCCTGCTTGCTATAGCTGTAGGTGCCAGAGGCTTCATACTCCCCCAGTGTCCGTGGTCAGGGGCTCTCGTCTCCCGGCCTCCCTCGCTGCCCAGAGAGTCCACAGCCTGCAGCCCTTCAGCTGTAGTGCGCTGTTACTTCCTTGCAGCCTTGATTAGGGGGGTTGGTGGTGGAGGGGGAGGCCAGTGATCTGTAATCTTCTGATCAAATCTCTCTGTGATATTGAGCTCGTTCAGCTTTTTCTTGTAAGGATGGGAGTGCTGACTTCTAAGCTCTTCACACATTGGAGCTGAAACTGGAAGTGTGTTCATTCATTTTATCGCTTTTGCTGACCATGTGAAAAGCATCCGCTCTCTGGCCCCCTGGGCTGAGCAGTGATTTGCCCACTGGGCTTCAGAGGCACGTGTCTCCAGTGTAGCCTCCTGACAAGCTCAGCCTGGCCGGGTCAGAGGCGCTGCTAAACCAGCCACATCCAGGGGCACAGAGAGGCAGTGCCACTGGGCCCTGGACCCCGGCATCTCACTTGCCTAATAAACTTGGGCGGTGTGCTTACCTTGTCCCTGCCCTGTGGATCTTCGTTCCCTCCTCTGCAAGATGGGAATTACACCATAGTCTCAGGGTCCCTCTCTTTTTTAAAGCTCTAACCACTGAAAGGGGACGCTTTCCTGCTCCTGCGATTTGATTTGATGTGAGGTTTTTGAAAGGCACCGTGCAGAACAGTGGTGGTTTTCTCAGTGTGCATCCTTGGGGGTCCTCAGGAAAGTTGTAGGTGCCCATGAGGGCAAAACTAATCTCATAACAATATGAAGACGGTCTTGCCTTCCCCCCCCCTCCGCCCTGCGCTGAGGGTGGGGCCTATGCTGTGAGGGCCATGGAGGGGGCATAGTCCTGGTCCCCCCACCAGCCTGTCCCAGAGACAGAGTATTCCGGTTCCGTTTAGGAATGCCTTTAACAAAACAGTAAAAGGAATACAATTGAGTCTTACCCCTTGGAATGCGTACCTTTTTAAGTGTTCTGGGGGGTGGAATTTGAAGGTATTCTCACTGCATCCTGAAGTGGTGGAATTGAGGAAAAGCACTTCCGCGATTTGTCTGAGCTGAACCTGCAGCTTTTCTTTCATGGAACACCATTCTTACCCGCAAGATCGACAGCAAAACCATGGGTCTTTAGTCTTGGATAGTTGGCAGGCGTTTTCCTAAAAATGAATAAAGTTCACTTACCCCCTTCAGAAAAACAACTGACAGTATTTATGGTGAGCCCTAAAATTTGAGCTTTCAAGTGAAAATGAGTACTTTGAACACCTTGTCCTTGCCACTGTGCCTTCGACAGTTTCCCAAGTGCACGTGGGTAAAAGCCGTTCAGAGGGCAAGATGGACCTGTGGATCCTCACGTGAAGGAGAGTGGAAAGCTCATGGACTGGGGTTCAGATTCCGTGTGGCAGCTGGCCTTCAACGAAACACCACTTGCCAAGTTTTCGTGGAGTATCAAAGGCGCACAGTGATCTAAAAAGACTGTGAACATATTCCTTCCTCTCCCGACTACAACTGAATGAGGCTGTGTTTTCCTCACCTCTTTCTCAAGAGAGCAAATGCAGCGGATGGGGTGCGGAAGCAGGTCTGGGAAGCCAGACCTTGCAAGACATTTGCTAAAGTGTAAAACCTTGCCTCTCACGCAATCCTTTCTGTTTTGGAAAGTAGCTTTTTTTTATTTTGATAAAAATACATTTCAACTGCTGTTGAGTTGAGTACTGTTACTTTTCAGTGAGTTAATAAAGATTTTTAAGTTTCTAAATAGGGTAAATACAGATATAACCAAAAGTCCTTTGAGGTCCTCCATCAAGAGTGCAAAGAGGTCCCAGAACTAAAAAAGTTGAGACCAAGCGATGGGCAGTTTCTACATTCAGGTTTTTAGGGACGCCCGGCTAGCCCCGTGGTTCAGAATTGGATCAGTCCCCGATACCAGCTTCTGTTAAAATCCATGGGGAGAATGAGACGCGTTCAGTTACTGTTTGCCCTGCACGGGCGTGTTTGCTGCTTAGGATCCGTGGCGGCCCGCGACTGCCGAGGTGTGTCTGTAAAACTGAGTCTGTCAGGTGCTGTGGGGTCGAGACATTTATCACTCAGACTGCTTTGGACAACTAGTGGTGTGTAAAAGGTAGGACAGGATTGTATTTTGATTTGTGGGGTTGTATTTTTTAAAGATTTTACTTATTTTTAGAAAGAGAGAGACATCAATGAGAGACATTGATTGGTTGCCTCTCACATACGCCTCAACTGGGCACTGAACCCGCACCCCAGGCACCTGTCCTGACCCAGAATCGAACCTGCGACCTTTCTCTCTGTGGATCGATGCCCAGCCAGCTGAGCCACACCGGTCAGGGCTGATCGGAATCTTTTAGGGATGGATGGCTCATAGGTCGAACAGGAGAAGATGAGATAGATGGGAATGGAGTTGGGTAAGCTGTTTTGCTAGAGACTTAATCTGTCTAGTACTGAAGCTTCTTGCTTTCTAGGACATCAATTACAGGTGTTTTAAAAAATACTATTTTATAAACAGTGCCGTAACCTGAAATACATTTCTGTTTGAATTTCAGTAACAGTCGAATACCCTGTTTTAGCTGCAGAAGTTAAACTTTAAAAACAAAGTTTCAAACTTTAAAAAAGTAAGACTATAAATCATGATTCCTTTTTTTTACGTTTTTAACTTTAAGGAAATGACATGTCGGCTGAGGCTTTCCCAGCTAAATCCAGTACAGCTCCCAGCCCGTGAGCAGGTGATCACGTAAAACATCGCTTCTCTGCCGGGTACCCTTGCTCCTGTATTCTTTTAAAATAATTCTTTAATCAGTTCCTTCGAATTTTTTTGTAGGATGACTTATCACAACACTATGACCTAGCATAACTCTTCGGAAAAACAATTCGTGTAGCACATTTTAACTAAGGTTATTTCCCATTATTGAATTTTCTTCTAATGGGGGATTTTGCCAGACATCTACATCTTTGTCTCAGTGATTAAAATCCCTTTTGGAAATAAATAAACAAGTGGGACACAGTTTTAAGTCAGATTATACCACATTTTAAGGTTCTTTAATGTCAAAAGTATTCTGTACTTTTGTCATTATATTCCTATTATTTTCTATTTTTAATGTATGTGGGCTTCTGGAGATTCCTAGTCATTTGTTGGGAAGCATTGTATGGTTTCGCTGGGCTTCCTGCAAACGGAAAAATAGGTCCAGACTCATTTGCCTGTGGGGAAAAAATACAACCCATGGACTCACGTCATCGAGGCTGATGTTGTACCTGTGGAGTGGGTCTAAGGGTTAAATCAGAGTGGCTTATTTTATGACACCGCGACTTGATTTTAAGGCGAGCTGGAAACTACCTGTGTTTTGCCAACAAGACTTGTTTCGCAGATTCCATACAAAGTCCCTGTGGAGGGAATTCAGAGGCAAGAGCAAAGGAAGCAAACGTGATCCAGGCAGGATTTTAAACTGGGAAGCTGAGCTCAAACACTGAGGGGTCGGGAGCCCATTCCGGATGGTGAGGAGGACAAGGTGCTTGAAGGAAAAGTCAGATGGTACAGGGCCACCAGAGGGGACTAAACCTTTCTCTCTCTCTTCATTTTTTTTTTTTTTAATTTACACCCTCCCTTCCTCCTCCAGTCTCTATCTGCCTCTTCCCCAAAGAAAATTCTGTTTTGCTTTTATATTCTTCATTTGGGTTATGTAAAACTGTTTTTTTTGCCTCTCTACTTTTACATATATTTTATCCAAATAAATAAGTTTAGCCTCTTAAATACAGTAATGGCAATGTCCAAAGGGAGGGGGGCCGTTTAGAATATTTAATTTTCCAAATGACGCTGCTGCCCCGGTTTTGTAATTCACACTAAATGAGACCCTTCACAGGCTGATTCCCTGTTTTTATACCAACCCAATTATTACTAATGATGGGCTTCTTCACCAAATGGGAAGACTTAATAGCCCTTTGAAATGTTACGTAACTCCATTGTAGTTCATTAGGAGGAATACCTTGTAGTTTTTACGCATCCCCAAAGCATTATAATTCCTTAAATTATACTCTTTTGTGTGACGTCCCCCCAGGGACAGTCCTCTGTTACAATCCCCGGTTGTCACGGGAAAGGGATGATTTTCCGAGACACCTCGTAAACACCGTGCACGTGTGTGCTGGTTTCCCCCCTTTCCTTCCTGTATTCGCTTGCTCTGCTTTCCTGTCCCCTCAGCCGCTGCCTCCTGTCCGCCCTCGAATCTTTGGGACAGTGCGTTTTTCAGTGCATAGTAGGTGCACAGGAAATACTTTTGAGCAGCGTGTTGAGAGGAAGACAAGTACTTATTTTTTCAGTTGCCATCTTCTATTCCCCAAATGATATTCCCAAGAAACATAACTAGCTCCTTAGCCTTAGAAATAACCATGTTTATACTGTGGTTATTACTCTGTGACTCAGCCCGCTTTTCGCTCAGTGCTGCTACCTGGGAGGAGGAGTTCCTCTGTGGATCTGGGGCAGCCAGGGAACGATGGACTCACTCCATCACTGCATGTCTTTTTACACAGTTACCATTCTCACTCGTCTGCCCGGTGCCGGCTACGCGGCGGGTTCCACGGTATGATTTCCATCAGCTTGCCAAGGGCCGTTCCCCAGTCATGGATTACCAATCTCTCCTTGACTGCTAAGCAGCCAACTGGTCTCCTCGCACTTCACACCAGGAGGGTGGGGACCTCAGCTCAGGAAGGAGCCTTCTGCTTTTCTGGGAAGGGGAGGCAAACATTATTTTTACAAGTACTTAAATATTAACTGTGTTAACATTTATTTACTTAATAAATGTTATAAATATATAGCTCTTGCTGTGTGCCTGGTTCTATTCTAAGCATGTCACCAGAATTAACTCTTTAAGCCTGGGATGTAGGGGACGTTGTCCTCAGGTCAGAGATGAGGACACCATGGCTGGAGGTTGAGTGACTTGCCCAGGACACACGAGTTGTGAGCGGAAGCCCAGGAGTCAGCTCCAGGCTTGCGGCTTGAGGGGCTCACCCTGTGGGGTGTGCCTCTGGCATTCCAGGTTGTTCTGCACACAGGAATCACCTGGGGTTGGGAAACCTTTAAAAAACCAGATTCTCCCAAAATATTGTAGCCACAGCACACTGCTAAAGAAAAAAAAAAGAAGAAGCAAACTGAGTAAACCTTTCCAATATTGACACGTAGAAAGTTCCCTTTTCCCTTGGAAGTGCCTGTGCATGCAGAGGAGATAACTTCTGAGGGTGGTAGCATTTCTGCTGGAGTCCCTGGGGTAGCCAGTCCCTGCATTTAAAGTTAGCTCACCTTTGCCTTCCTGCATTTTATCGTGGATGAGACCAGAGCCGGCATGCTGCCTGGGGAGTCTTTCCTGTTTTCTTACTTTGGGGGACAGTCACCAAACTCGCCCCCAGGCCGTGACCAGAAGCTTCATCGAAGCACCTCGACAAAGCCACACATTTGAGATACTTTTTTTAGGGCAACTCTGCTCCCAGAGCCCAGAATCTCACTGGGTCATCTAATGCTGCAAAACCTAGTGGCTAACACAGCGCTAGGCGGTTCTTTTACTGCTGTGCTCCTCGGGGTGTCCCCTGGAGTCACTTGACTGGAGACTTTCCACAGCCGTTCGCTCAGGTGGTAGGCGGGTTGGTGCCAGCCGGGGGCTGGGAGCGTGGCCAGGACTGTGGGGCACTGACCTCAGCTCCTGTTTATGGACTGTGCAGAGTTCTCCGTGGCATGGTGGTAGCTGAGTTCCAGAGTGAGTGTCCCAGGGAGGGGGTAAAGCCATGTCACCTTTTATGACAACCAGTGGTTCCATGGCATCACTTGCTCTGTGGTCACCAGCCCACCCAGTGTCAAGGAGCAAGGACCTTCATTCATCTCTCTGAATGACGGGGGACCCTGCAGTCGTGGGCTGGAGAGTGCCAGGAGCCGCAACGTGAGATGGTCCAAAGGTCCCTACGACAGACCTTTGTGTCTCAGTGCCACCTTTTTTACCAATAACGCAGCAATTCCAGTCATTTACTTTGCCACTTTGTTGGGTGGTGCGTCTTCATTCACATAGGCACGCATACTTCTGTGTATCGCCTTTGTCCTCACCGTGTCTGGCCTGGGTACATCGTGATGATAATGATTCTTTAAAATCAACATTGCACGTGAAAAGAACCTGCCATCTATTAGGAAAACCAAATTCTTTGCTTTAGAAGGAGATACGCGTCTTAATTCATATTCTGGTCTGCATGTGGGGATCAACTTTGTCAGCATTCAGTGAAAAATGACCGTGGTAGTCGATTTTCTTCCCAATGGCAGCCTATGCGTGGTGATGAAAAATAATTCAAAACAGCCCAGAAAATGATTTGCTGTTGACGTGGGTGTGTTTTGCAAAGAGCCAGCTGTTTCAGACTGGGCGCACCAGCCCATGAAGAGTTCTTTCTTCCAGCTAGTACTTGTGGGGTACTGGCTGGGTCAGGTGTTGTTGGGCTTGCGTGGGCAGCCAGCGTGGTCCTCTCCTCATGGAGCATGCTGGGTAGTGGGGAAGATGGGCGTTGATGGGTAATTCCACACAGGTCAAGCACAGCCTCGGTGAGCGTGGAAGGAGCTCTGAGCATGTCTGCTGAGGAGCCTGACCTCGTCTCCCGTAACAAAGTGCCCTTTCGGCAGACAGCTGGGAGCTGGAGAAGACGTGATCTTGCTGGGAGACGCCCAGGGCAGGGGGGTCACAGCTCTCTGCACAGATCGTGCACAGACTTCTGTGGACACGCACACCCCTCCTTTACAGATGTTTCTAGGGAATCAGTAGCTTCTGTGATTCGTTTAAGAGCCCACGTGCTAAGTGACTCTTGGAACACCCTTGTTCTTTCGGGCCTTCCAGAGCAGAGGTCTGAGTTTTGAGGAGCCTTTGTCATGTGTGAAGAGTTCATTCATTTCGCATAATGGGGATTGCTGTACACAAGTGAAGTTCAAGTGCTCAGGAGGGCGATGGTTCCCCACGTGTGGCCTGGGGATCTCTGGGCTTCTCCGAGAGCCTTCCAGGGTAGCCACGGTCAAAGCAATTTGTGTAGCAGCTCTGAGGCATTACTTGCCTTTCTCACACTCCTCTCCTGCACCTATGTGGACTTTTCCAGAACTCAGGTGACGTGGTTTCATCACAACAGGTTGGATGCAAAAGCCTAGAGGGAATTCAGCCAGACCTTTAAAAAGCTCTGAAAAAAAGCAAAAGAATGCCAGGCTTGGTTCTCACTTGGTTGTTGAAAAATTTTGTTGTTTTCCTAACAGTGTCATTTATGTTAGCATGCGATGGGCTCAATGGTATTGTTCCTAAATGAATCTGTAAGTATTTCTAAAATTTCACTGTTAGCTTTCAATGTGCCGATCATCAATAGCTAGAACCCACATGAAAACAGCAGTTCTTTGGGGCCCTTGATAGTTTGTAAAGTATAAAGAGGTTTTAGACCGAGAAGTTTCTGAGAAATACGGCTTTTTACTTGACTTTGAGTAGAAAGTTCTACTTGACTTTCTGTGTTACTTAATCTCTCAAACACAAGGAGTCTTTAAAATGCGGGCGAGGATCAAAGTACATCCCTCATAAAAGGATTAAAGGGGTTAGTGTGCCCCAAGAGCTTTTAAGAATATGAGGCAGGGAGTAAACGGTCTGCATTTGTTAGCTACCTTATCCACCACTGTTTCACTCGCAAGCAGAAGTGACATCAGTCCAAGCACTACTGAAGCTGAGAATTTCTGCTGACCTGTGTGGTCACCTGTATTGTTTTGGTAAAACACAGTATTCCGAAGTGAAAGAAAATTGGGTTTTGTAATCTTTCTTTTTTGAGTTGGCGTATTGGTTAGGGTCAGGGTCTTCAGTGGTGGGCGGTCTGGGTGTGAGGTTTGAAGAGATATGGATTCAGAAGAGCTTGGGGAGCTTTTACTGTCCTCCTTCCTGCCTTCCCAGTCCACACCCTCCCCTCCCTCCCCACCCCCCCCACCCCCACAGCCAAGCCTCTGCTGTGTCCAGAATCTTGGCGAACAGGTGGGCAGGCATCGTTTGGGAAAGCTCCCAACGTGCCTAAGCTCCACGTCCTAAGGAGGAGCTACGTTAGAGAGCATCTCATTTAGTCCCCCCGCTCTGCAAGTGGAGAAGTGAAGCCCGGTGAGTGACTTAACTCACTCGCCTTCCCCAGCCTGTGAGGGGCCTAGCCAGGGTGACAACTGCCATTCTGACCTGTCCTGGAAAGGGCACCGTGCCTAGAATCAGAACTGCTGTTAGTCTCGGTCAGAAAGCCTTGATTGCTCATCGAACACTGAGCAATTTACTGAAATGGTTGCTGGTGTCCTTATTTGTGAAGTGCGTGTGAAAACAAGTATCGGCCCTCCCCGGGGATGGGAAAAGGATCCAATGAGAAATCACGGGAAGGTACCCAGGATACACTCCTCTTAGTAGAAGTCTCTCTGACCATTTGCACGTTAAGTCCATAGAGAGACGGTTGCCAGCGAAATAAGCAATTATTTTCCGAACCTAAACCACCCGCCTTGAATATTCTGCTCGGTCGCTTTGTAACATTTTCTTTTTTCTGTCTTTTTAGGGCAGCCCAGAAACTTGCAGGACCTGTGCCGAATTAAAATTCGACAATGTATAGGCCTTCAAAACCTAAAGCTACTTGATGAACTACCGATTGCCAAGGTCATAAAAGACTACTTAAAACACAAATTTGATGATATCTGATACACGCAGAACTGTGAGCAAGTTTAGGAGTTATATTCCAGACACTTAAAAGGCTTTTCGCCTTGCACAAAGTATATCCTATGCAATTTCTGATTTGCTGTGAAGTCAGAAAGCAGGTATACACTTTTAGGTTTATTTTTGTTTGGTTGGTTGTTTGGTTTTCATTGTAGGGGACGGTTATTTTATATATATAAAAACACACCACATGCTTGAAGGTCTTAATTTGGTTTCTTGGTCCAGGTTGAAGAGGTCCACGCTTTCTAGACAATGTGGCATTTACAAAAATGGTTTTTCCAAAGTGACGCGAGCAGGTTTGGAGTGGAGAATTTACCCTTTTCCAATATACGGTTTCACTGGCGTGCACGTTACTATAAACCAGCAGAGCACCCGGGAAAGCGGGGAGTCTCAGCTTCCCCTGGGGGGGCCCCCCGGGGCTCCTGGAAAACGTCCATAGACATACTTCCAGGACTGTTGTCACCGCATTCCTTTTTAATGAAAACAAATTGGCTGCTTCAAACTGTTCCTGTCCTGATGACCGGGGCTCTCGGGCGACAGAAATTCCGGTACCTCTGTTTTCCAGGCATTGTGCTCTCGTTTTTAACTTATTTTTTTAACAACTGTAGTGCACGACCCGGAGACGCTGGGCTTCAACTTCTGTCTCTAGATGAATAGTGCTTAAAAAAACACACACACACACAAAAACTAACGAGAAAGGAAATAACTTTCTAAAGCCACTGTACTCTGGTTTTAAGATGCCTCCAGTGCAATACTTTTCCTGGTGTATTTTCCCCACTCTTTCACTCGACGTTCCTCATTCCACAGCCGGCTCTGACATGCCCATGGGAACAGGAATGGCCGCCTCGGCTTTCGTGGCAGGAACAGAGCCTGTCAGTCAGTTGCAGCTTCCATTGGAAGCTTCGCCCTCCGTTCGACGTGAAGCAGAAAAATTTCATATCCCGATGGTAGAGTGTTCCCTAAAAAATAACCGCGAAACATCACTAAACCATTTGGCTTAATGGTTACACCATTTGGGGCGGTTTCATGGTGTCTTTTTTTCTTCCCAGTTAAGAAAGATTTCTAAAAGAGGAAAGTTTCTAACGGGTGCACAATTTGCAAGCCTGGTTAATTCCTAATGTGCAAATGAAACGCTTCCTGTCTAGTTCCAGGGCGTACGCAGGGAAGCTGTTGGGCACAGCCACCTATGTACTGGGTTCACGGGGCAGCTGCTTGCAGTGTAGGAGTGGCTGTGGTCACACGTCCATCACCGTGGAAGAGCTTCCAGAAGCAGTCAGGCATCGGTGACACGCCCTTGGATGTGGGCTCTGTGCTTGACGTGTCCCATCATAATCGGTTTCCGAAAAACCTGCTCAGATGTCCCGGTGTTGTGTCGCGTGCTTTGGGAGATTTCATAAACAGTTCCACAGTAGTCATAAATGTCTCATCACAAGTTTACACGATGTGAAGGGCTTCTCCTGTCTGAATTTCTAGTTTTACATCCTCATTTCTAAAACTGCCACCTGAAAAGCATAACAGCAGAATCAGCGGGTCGGCGCTGGTTCACCTTGTCTCCAGAGCCTGCAGGGGTATTTCCGGAAGCACCAGGTCCACTTCCTTGGACGCGGAGTAGCTGGGGTAGCCGAGTGTCTGGTCTGGTTGTCCTAGGAGTGCACACGGTTCTGAGGCACGGCCAGCTTCAGAACAACGGTGGTTTAGGCCACTGGGGTTCATAGCCTCTTCTGCAGGGAGCCAGCGAGCCTGTGGCTGGTTTTGTGACCCTCCCACAATTCTAATGGCAGCCCGGTGGCTAGAAATAGGTGGTTTGTTCTTTTCCCCATAAAACTATCTCCAAAAAGTTAACTTCTGAGAGAGAGAGCGATCAAGAGAGAGAGAGAGAGCACATCCCTTGTGAAGTTGGGAGCTGAGCTGGGGTCTGATTCTTCAAACCAATACCCAGGTCAGGGCTAAGACCATTAGCAGCACCCAGGACAGGGCACAGCCAGCAGTGGATTGAGCGTCACTTCTCCCTGACACCCTTGGAGACGAGGACGGGGGGAGGGCGCCCAGGGCCCTGCACGCTGAGGAGGGATATCAATGTTAAGTTCTCCCGGGGCTTCTTTCCTTGTGTATGTTAATGTAATCAGTTGGTTTAAAATTATTTTCTCCTCCAGCCCCACCCCCACCTCTATTCAAAGGTTTCCAAACCAAGCCACTAGACTTTAAGTCAGGAAATTCCAAGTAAAAAGATCAGATTAAGGTAAATTCTTCGTTCTGTGTTGCCGCTGCGACTTCAGAAAAGAAAAGAAAAAAATTATGAACGCTCGTCCTGGAATTGAAATTTCTATTTAATGAAGAAGTGTATAATTCCATTATTTATTGTTCGAGGTTTGATTTATCTGGAAGCATAAAAAGAGCGTTTTATTTTTGCTATTCATAAAATCCCAATCACATACCATACTGAACAATAACGAGGATGGTCTCCAAGTTGGCGATCTGGGGACTGGAGGGGTGAGTGTGCAGGCCTGCATTTGAATCAGATTGTCAGAGAAGCAAAGCATAATGAGGAGAGAGAATAAATCTTTTCAGAAAAATCACCTGATTGGTTTTTCCAGAACCCTGACTGAAATGTTCCGAATAGTATCAAATTTGTCACTGATCCTTCATGGTTCTTTCGAAATTTATTTTTGTAAGCCTCTGACTAAACCTTTGTAAAAATATATTCGGCAAGTACACCAAAGAAACCAGCTCGTAAAAGATTTTGGTCATTCACGAACTTGCAAACCTCATCTTTGGAAACCGAGATTTTTTTTTTCCCGTGTAAATATTTGTGTTCATAAATGTACAGCAGAGCAAGGGTGTTTTTTAGATTATTTAATTCCCATTTTTCTAAACTATTTACTACAGAATAATCCACGCTTGTTGGTTTGGAGGACTTGGCCATTTTGTTCTTTAATACATTATCAGTCATGCTTGAAACAGCATCTCCACTAGAGAATTCAGTTTTCTGGTCCTCGCCGTGGTGCCCGTACAGGCCGCAGGGCAGCCAGCGCGATCCGTCAGGCGCACGCCCTAGGCGACAAGAATGTGCAGTTTAATGACGAGAGAGGACCACGCGAAAATCGCAAAAATCAAGATTCTAACTTCCCTGCCGAATTGCTCAGTAGCCCAGAATGTGATTGGGGTGAGGCCCTTTGCCCCCAAATTTAGGTTTCATGTAACTCCGAGTGTGTTTTATCATAATGTATTTTGTTCTTCCTTTGTAATGTAAGTTTTGCTTTGGGTCAGTTTGAATTAAAAAAAAAAAACCGTAAATCTCGTTTAAAACTTACTGGAGTTGCGTTTTCTTTCTAGCCGGCCTTTTATAGTTTCATACTGCCCAGCTCTTTGGGGAAGGGAAACAAAAATGTCTTCTTTCTCCATCAGCATTTTGGATAACTGGGAATTGTGTACGAGTGATACTGGAAAGAGAAGAATTTTAGAACAGATGAGGCAGTTCTTACCACCACCCTGTTTTTATGCATTCTGCAAATACCAGCCAACGAACGACTACCACGTTCTTAAATGTGTTGCTCCGAAATCGAGCCTTTTGGGGCTGGGTTTACCTCTGCCTCTTGCCTGCCAAAGCTTGACCAAGGACAGTTTGGGCCACAGCACAGTAATGCAACCAAAACAAGGGACCCGGGGTAGTTTCTTGGGCTGCAAGAGATAAAAGCAAAAGGACTTGAGATTTCACACTTCCTCTCTGTTACATCAGCATAGCCCAATTCCGGAGAGAGCTCGAACTGACATGAACGATGGTGTGCGGAGGAAAAGGGAGGACGGGGTTTAGCACTTCGTGGAGAAATTTGGATGTTTTGCAAAGAACCTCACTGCAGGCCTGTCCAAGGGCTCGGCACACATGGAGGCCAAGAATGGGACCTTTGAAACTATCCCTGATGATCAGCAGGGGAGTTCAGATGGGGAAAATAGCCGTGTTGCTCGGAAACCTTGAGGTCATTCCTCTTCCAGTGTGATGTTAGTAGTGTGTTGTTTTTTCAGCTGAGAGACGATGTACAAGGTGGCTAAAGAGCTATTGATAAAACAGATTATCTACTTGGTAAAATATAAATATATATGTATATATTTCCACGTCTCATGAGGTTGGGTTTCAAAGGTGAGAGGAAATGGATTTATGTCCTCTGCCCATGTTTGTGCAACATCAGGTAACCCTGTGGTCTCATAACACGGCTTACAGATTTCGATGTTAAGAGGTTATCACAGCTCCAGGAGCAATAGAGATTGTAAATAGCCAGATAGTGATACTTAAGCCAGAGTTGATGTAGACACCTGATATAGAAAGGTAATTTGTCTTGAAACGTCATAATTATAAGGTCTCTTTAAGTCTTAGGTCATCGAAACAAAGGGTCAGCTGCCATACAGGCTCATACGGGTCTGGTCTTGTACTCAGAATTTGGCGGTGCGGTACAGTCCTCCAAGACCACGGTGCATTTTATGGCTATCTCTTGGTCTTCCAGAAGAACGCTGATTCCTGAGTGACCGTTAATATGCTGAATCCTATTTGGAAAGAGGGAGTTGATTTCTGGAAGGTTCTACAAGAGATCATCAGGGCGCAAATAAAAAAACCCTGTCTTGTCTCTTGTCCCAAAGGAGGGTCTTGCAGTTTTGATGTGGTCTGGCAGTGGATGGTCAGTTCTGTAGACCCTTCAGCCTTGAGGGGTACAGGATCAGATAAAAGCAAATTATTTCACTTCTGTTGCAGGTAAGAGCTTTAAAAAAAATCGTGTAATCTTTTGTAGCTATTGTAAACCTATTTCAAGTTTAACGTTGGTTTGTTCCAGCACCTTAACCATCACTCAGAGAACCTGCTTAATGTTTCCTTTTCTTTGGGAAATGGTTTTAAATGAATAGAAATGTACTTTATGTTAAAGTTCACTTGCAAGGCAGGGTTTCATTTCTGTGAATCCCTCCATCTTTTTTGCATCAGAAAAGAGGTGGCCTCCTTCGGACAGTGGGATTCAGTGAAGCTGAGAACCCGGCTCTGTGACGGAGACACGGGCAGTCCAGCCGCAGATACTTCCTATTTTATCTGGCAAACGGAACCGTGTTTTTCTTGCTGCTCAGTCTCGAGCTAATGTTGCTTTTCTTCCTCTTAAGAGTTTGGGGACAGGTCACTCTTCAGTTTTCTTTTTCTTTACCAAAAAAAAGAAGAAGAACATTAGTAGGACATGAACTTACCGTACATGACCATTGGATATTTTTCTAGAGGTTTTCTAGATTTTGTTTTCCTCTTCATTCTGGCTACTTGACCTTACTTTAGGGAAGATCACAGACACGGACAAGGTACGGCTGTGGCCTTGCAAGGTTGCTCTTCACGGGTGGGTTTCAGGGCTCCTGGACTGCTTGTTTTCCTGCCTTACCCGGGGAGCAGGCGAGCTTCGTGTCACTTAATAAATGAGTCTGGGCTGTATCCCTTTCCCGTCCTGCGTAGCACCAGCCAAGGAAGGAGCAAATTGCACTTCTTTCTGGTTTATTACCGGTGTCCTTAAGAAGTTATTTGCTGTGAGCACAGCCTGCTCCTTGCACACAGAACCCAGGTCGTCCTTGCCTGAATCTCCAGCAGTATTTGCTGAAATAACCCATCTTCCAGAGCTTCAGCTGTGTGTGGCATCTGGCCCTCAGCCAATCCCTAGGTTCCTTCCAGCCTCCAAGGAAACCAGGGCCACGTGGATGGCAGCAGCATCAGCCTGTCCCAGCTCCTCATCTCGGGTAAGTGGCTCCCCAAATTCCTGCCACCACTGCCTTTGCTGTGCCTTCCTCCTCCCCTCTGTTCTCTCCATCAGAGTCACTGGGTGGCAGCCCCACGTGATCACCTCTGATTGGGCATGACGGCAGCCTCCAAAGAGAGGAGTAGACTCAGGCTGCAGGAAATTCTGTCTCCCAGGAGTCTCCCTCCCTGAGTTGCGAAAGTACAAGGGGGGTTACAGGACCCCCTGAGGCCGGGGAGACACTGGCACACCCAGCTCGGGGCTTTTGCCAGGCTGCCTTGGCACATTGGTATCTGCCCAGGTTACAGCCAGGCTTGGACAGGGCTCTGCTCAGTTCTCAGGGTAGCTAGGTGGGGATTGAGGTGGACCCCCTGCCCCGTTACCCTCTGTCCTCCCCCATCTTCCCATGGACAGCACCCATGGCATCGTTTTTACATAGCCAGCTGTGGCATAGCCAGGCCTGCCTTCCACGACCATCTCTCCTCTCCATAGTGCCGGCCTGGCACAGTGCCTCTCCCAGGGGGTCCTCAACCAGCAGTTTTCAAATGAATGAACCTAGTCCAAAGTCTTCCTTGTACAGGCGGGACAGCCAAGGGGCTGGGGGTTGACCCTATGAGGCAGCTGTGACTGCGCAGGAACTGGTGGTGCGGGGGGTTGGGAGCCAGGCCACTTCACCTTCTGTGTCTCTCGGCTGTCCCGGGATGCAGGGGCCTGCCCCTTGGCGGCTGTTTCCTACCAAACAGAAGTTGACTCACTGTTAGCAGCAGTGGGGTGTGATATATTTTGGCCAGAGTTGGCAAGGCTCCGGATTTTTTTTTTAATTCTCACCTGAGGATATGTTTATTGATTTAGAGAAAGAGAGAGAGACATGGATGTGAGAGAAACATTGATCAGTTGCCTCCAGCACACGCCCCAGCTGGCAATTGAACCCATAGCCTTTTGGTGTATTGGGACGCTGCTCCAGCCAACTCAGCCGCCCAGCCAGAAGGCTCAGCTTTTTATATTTCCTGGATGCAAAGCCCACACACCCAAAAACTGTTCTTTATTTCCCACAAAGCGCTTTCCGAGAGTTTGAACTTCATCTCCACTGTGCCCTTTTGAATCACCTTGTCAGAGAAGAAACAGCTCAGATTCTATGGTGGGTGCGGGTGGAGCAGAGTCCCCTCAGCAACTTTGTTGCCGGCCTTGTGAGTGTGGCCCTAGGAATCCTTGTCACGCCGTGTTTGTATTTGGCACTGTGCGTTTATAAAATGGGTTAAATAACTGGATGCAGAAGATGCCAATGGTGTTCATTCATACTTGGCTTTTTCCCTTCTTTTGGTTTTCAGTATAGGCAGCGAAGAGACCAATAAGCCACCCTCCTTTGTTCGTATTCTGTGATCCCTCGTGTTCACAACCCCGGACCATAGGTGGGGCTGCCTCTGTTGGGATGGCCTGTCCAAGGCTGTTCCAGTTGCAAGCATGCCCTTCCCCTCCAGCCTCCCACTTTTGGGGAAGCCCAAGTGGGAGGAACTGGCCTTGTAGTCCCTCTTTTTCTAAGTCGGAACGGGTCGGTGTGCTTGTGTGCACCTGCCCCCCGCCGAAGCCTC
Source organism: Desmodus rotundus (assembly GCF_022682495.2). Taxonomy (NCBI): domain Eukaryota; kingdom Metazoa; phylum Chordata; class Mammalia; order Chiroptera; family Phyllostomidae; genus Desmodus; species Desmodus rotundus. Next base: position 28,146,271 of record NC_071396.1, on the reverse strand, counting down.
TAGAAGACAGGGGCCTGGCCTTGGGTTTTGTGGCCCAACATCCAGAACTACGATGGCATGCAGCCAGGGGTCCGGCAGATGGTGGGTGCATGCCCAGTGGGTGTGACAGCCCCTTCAAAGCCCCATCCCAGTTAAGGAAACCAGAAGGGAACACGTGCGACCTGGTCATGTGTGGCTCCTTTAAATCATAGATGAAGAGGCTCGAGCTGGTCCTCCTGCCCCCTCCCGGTTGCCCACTCTTTTGATGCCCTCCCCACACCCAGGACCGCTTCCAGCCTCCACACTGGCCTTCCTCCCCCAGACACCTTTCTCTCGTCTGCGTGTCACGGTCATCTTGTTCTTTGTGCTGGGTGCCTGCGACCCTAACGGTGTGCACAATATCGTAGGCGTGCTCCTGTGACTTTTCCAGGGAAGGGGGGCCGGGGCACTGCCCAGCAGTCTGTAACCCGCCAACGTCAAAAAGCAGCACTGGCCTGACCCCCAGCATCGTTCCTGGGCACCCATCTCCCTGCCGGCCCAGTGCCAAGGGCAGCTCGCCAGCCCCACTCCAGGGCCCTGCCGTGTACTTCACCTAAGTCCCCAGCATGCTCTGCTGAGCCAGGGGGCTGGAATGTGACTGCACATGTCCTCCTGCCTCCTGGGCTCAGACTCCCCAGGTGGCCCCCACTGGGCCGGGGTTCAGGGTCAGCTCCCCTGGTCCCCCACCTTGCTTTTCATTTCCTCACTTAACTGTTTCCACATGGGTGCTGAACATCTGTCTTCGATGAGTAGGTCTTAGGGAGCAGAGAGAGTTTGGAAGCTAGAAGGGACCTGGGGAATCGCGTGCCACAGTGTAGGGGGCAGAGAGAATGCCAGACTGGAAGAGGTTGGAGGGCTTGTAATGGCCTCGCAGCAGGTGGTGGTGCTAGGCCAGGCTCCAGGCTCTGGGAGGCAACAACAGCGCTGTGGAGGGTCCTGAATGATAAGCCATGATGTCCCTGCCCACAAGGATGCTCACCTGCCTGGGGGGACCCCCAGAGGGTCACTGTGTAAGCAGAGTGGTCCTGGCAGTGGACCGTGGCGGGGGGAACAGCCTCCAGCAGGCTGCCTCGTCCTCAAGCCAGCCTGGCTCCCAAGGTGCGTAACCCCTCATTGCTGCCTCTTCAGGACACCTTTGTGCATTAAGATAAAAGGCCCAGTATATAGGCTCCGTGCAACACCTAAACCCTGCATTAGACTAGGATCCTGGCCATTCCTTTGAGAAATCTGTAGAACCGCTTCTAAAGCCTATAATTAAGGAACTGTCTAGTTTCGTGGAAATGCTTGATGTTTAGGAAGTTATTACAGGGTTGGGGGAAAGAAAAAAAAAAGAAGAAGACCTGAGAGCAACTGATAGCATTCCTTCTCCAGGGAATAATTTTTTAAATTAAAAAGCACTTTCATTGCCTTCTGTTTTAATGGGCAATAATAAAACGCCTGCTCAGTAGAGATCATCTTGGCGTGGTGTGTGAGTTGAGGTAGTCCTCTGGTCTAACCATACCCCTGGAAACTATATAATAAAACTCCTGAAGGGGGGTCCCCCCATCTTTGTAATGTGCGTACCCCCAGTTCTGCATGGGAGTTTCCTTATGCAAGGTCACAGACTCTGCTCCTGTATTCTTCACTAAGCATGTTCACCAAATCCTGGGAAAGTTTGGAAATGATCCACGTGAGTCCATATTTTTTGAGTGCGGAGGGTCCAGAATAGTGACGGCACTCAGGAGCTAGGCAGCGGGGGAGCCCAGATAATGGATAAGAAAGAGGCAGCTGGAACAGAAAGGAAGCAGGGCTGGTATGCAGAGGCCAAGCCAGCTGGAAATCAGGTTCTCGGCCAAGGACTCCCATGTTCTGAATTCAAAATGCACGCAATTCCTGGAGGGTGCAATTATGGTGTTCCACTGTATACACACGTACAAATGGGTCTCAAACTCCACTGAGTCTCAGAATCCCCCAGAGGGCTTGTTAAAATATTGCTGAGCCACTCCCAGAGTTTCTGATGCAGCAGGAGCGGGGCCCGGGAATCTGCATTTCCAACAAGGGCCTGGGTGATGCGGACGCTGCTGGTCCAGAGACCACACTTAAAACCACTGCATATTGGCTCTACAATGGCAAAAGAAAAAGAAGGGAAAAACAGCTACGATGAGATGTTACAGATACCACCTACCTCCCTGTCTGTAAGGAAAGTAGTTACAGTCATTCTCAGAAGCCTATGTGAGATGGTCCCGTAATTTTTCGGGCCAGCCTAGAAGAGTTTTGTGCATGATACGCTAGCAAAAGATACAAACCTCCTGGCCTCATTTCAAGACAATTCTGACATCTGGGCTTTTATGTCTCCAATTATCTGTTGCAACTACTTAATTTAAGTTGGACACAGGCAAAACCAGTAGCCTGTAGTCCTATTATCCTACTGTTGTTGTTCTTCAACCTCCTTTAACAGCTCATAAAAAAATAAGTCTGCCAAACGCTCCTCTCCTCGTGACGGCCCTGGCCTGCTCGGGGGCGGAGCAGAGAGCGATTCTAGCTGCCCCGGCCGGCACAGGCCTGGAACTGCCCGGAAGCCAGCTGCCCGTGTCGCGTCCTGAAGGTGGAAAGAGGCACCAGCGGCGTTGCCCCACATGCTGATGGCAGACGGGGGACACCTCGCCAGGTTGGGCTGGGTGTGGCCTGCGCTTCCCAGCAAACCGCAGCGCCCACACATCTCCCAGCCCCTGGATGCAGCCTGGGCTTCTTGGGGACAAAGTGCCTGTTACCTGCTTGATGAAAAGTAATAAAACGGCTAGGAGGTGGGTGTCGCTTTGTATTGGGTGCTGCCAGGGCTGCTCCAGGAGTCTCTCTGGGAGCCACCAACACAGAGTCACCTCTGAATGGAACCTGTCAGCAAGCAGGAAGACTCACTTCCCTGTTTGCAGAAACAGTTTTACTGAGGTATAATCATTACACAGAAAAACTGCATAGACGTAGTGTACCTGATTGGATAGGTTTGATCGCTTCCTTTGGAGAGTGGAAACACAGGCCACTCGTAGTAAAAGGACTGTCCAAAGTGTCCCCCTCGTGCGATAGCTACTACTCATGTCCCAGAACCAGGGACCCATAATGAGTGATACACCCAAAGGTTCAGTCTCAAGAGGCAGACGGCCTTGGCGGGTGGAGGAGCAGGTCGGGACACCTGTGGTAAGGACAGTTGTGATGCTCCCAAAGGTTCTCAGGGGACTTGTCGGAAGGTCCAGCCGACCCTTCTCTGGCGGGTGTGGGGAGGGTGGCCGCAGTCCGCCTGGAGCCACCTGCTGACCGCCGTTCTTCAGCGGGCCCAGGTGCTTCATTAAAATATTTAGTCTTTGAATCTTCAGAAGGATTCCAACAGCCTCTTCTTCAACCCCTGGATCTCCTGACTTGCCTAATTGAGTATCTTTCTAAAGGGAAAAGTCAAGCCCAGTGGTCTGGGATGGCAGACAATTCCGGGCCTGCTGGAATATTGGTTTCTTCTGTTTGGGGGTTGAGAGAGACCACGTGACTGGTGAAACGTAGATGTCTGGTGTGGCTCACGGGTGCATGGGTGTTTGTGCGGTGGTGCTCTGAGGCTTTATTTAGTATTTCTGCCAACCATGAAAAGAAAAATTGTGTTCTCGCCTGCTTGGCTGCAAGACCTTTGTGGTCTGGGTGTGTTTTTCCCTTAGCTTTTGGATTCCAGCAAGGGGCCAGCACGTTGTAGACATCCGCTTCTTATGTGGAAGTTTTAACGAGTTTGAGTTGCGGAAACTGGCTCCTGAAGTCCATGAGTTCGCTCGGCTGGTTATTAACGTGGAGAGGTTTCATTCTGTGCTCACAGTTGTATCCAGTGCCCTCTGCTAATTGATGCAGAGGAATTCCCTGCTTGGGGAAGCTGCTTTCCAAGCATATAGACCCTGGGAGAGGAGAGAAGATGGTAAATGAAGATGACCAAGGAAAAGCAGGGCAGCAGGTAAGGACTGCCGGCGAACACTTCGTTTTGGCTGCCAAGATCTGTTCCCTGTCCTGCTTAGCTGGCTGCAGACAGAGAGGACCCGTGACGCAGGCATCACCTGGCCTGGATTGGTCTGGCTTTGCTGCTAACTGGCTGTGTGACTCTGGGCAAGTCATTTACCAGGGATCAGAGATGAGCTGGGGACTCCCTGAGCTACCAAGCTGTATGGTTCGAAAGCTGCAGGGAAGACAGGGCGGCAGGGCACAGGCCCCTGGGGCAAAAACTGAGCTGTGCACTCCGGGGGGGGGGGGGGGGTTGTCCGTTAATATCCCCCCACCCCTCCCCAGCGGCCCCTATTACTGAGACTTATTACAGGTGGTCTGTGGCAGCCTGGAATCCATGCTCCGGGGGCTGTGCTGCGCTGGCCAAGGGTTCAGCCCCATGAATCGCACTTTGTGAAAGTGCAGCGGCTGTGATAAATAAGCTTATGCCCCGATAATCGCTTTTGCACTTTTCCCAATTACGCTGGGCTGCTTTGTGACAGAAGTTAACACCAAGGAAGAATTTTAAAGAAGCCCCATTTTCCTTGTCTAATTAAATTAAATACTTGAAAGGTGATTCACACATCGGTGTGCCCCCCCCCCCCATTAGTCAAACTGCAAATTACAGGGTCTTTTAGGAGCTCAGGCCACGTGGTTGACTTGTTCCGTCTCTGGGGTCGGGGAGCCCTCACCCCCCTGGACGCTGTCCTGCCCCATCCCACCCACCCACCCACCTGTTTTGTCTGTGTAGTGTCCATGGTGGGGCTCTTGGGCCAGCGCTGCCCAGAACTTAGGGAGGGCGTGCTTGTTTGTGATTTAACCCTTCCCCCAAAACCTGCGCGGGACGCCTGCATTTTCAGGTTCTTATGTTCCCAGCAGGCAGTGGGTCTGTCTAGAGCGAGGCACAGACACAGCCTTCTCCTTGCCAGTTGGTTCTCTGTGTTGTAAACCAGTGACGGAACTCACCTGGATCAACAGCCCATCAAGTCTTCGTCTCCCCTTCCTCCCAGGTGACCCTCTGGGTTCTTGAAATGCCAGCAGACACCAGGGCTACAATACTTGTCTTGAGTTTCTGTTTTTACACTCCCGAGCCTTATTTCTGAGATAACACACACACACACACGTGCATCAGAAGTTGCCACGTGTTTTGCACGCGAATTTCCCCAGACAGATGAGAGCGCTGGGGAGCCCGGCTGATGGCGTTGAGTGTGAGTAAGCGTGATTTGCTCGCACGTTAGGAGACTCGTCACCTGCAAAGTGAGTGTGCTTGGCGTAGGCTTCCTGATCAGATCAAATATTCACCACTGTTCTCATCCCATCCCCAGCCAGCCCTCCCGGAGCATAATCACTGTGTGTGTATTTCGAAGAGTCCTTGTTATTTCAAAATGAATATATACTCTTCAGATGTAAGTGACATGCCAAATATATTACGTAAAAACTGGACGTCCCTTCTCTTTCCCTCCCAGTGGTAACCATGTAGCATGGGCTCTGCCAAGTCTTTCTCTGGGCCTTGTGCACCCAGTTCTGCAACATAATCTCTCTCCAGCTAATTGAAATCTACTCAGAGGGACCATTTCGCATTACCATGTGTAGGGAGGCCTAATTCTTTGCAACAGTTAAATACTATCCCACAGTCTTTTTTTTAAGATTTTATTTATTTATTTTTAGAGAGAGAGGAAGGGAAGTAGAAAAAGAGGGAGAGAAACATCAATGCGTGGTTGCCTCTTGCGCGCCCCCTACTGGTGACCTGGCCTGCAACCCAGGCATGTGCCCTGACTGGGAATCGAACTGGTGACCCTTTGGTTCACGGCCTGCACTCAATCCACTGAGCCACACCAGCCAGGGATATCCCACAGTCTTTATTTCTTTCAATCGATGTCCCTCAAACACCGTCCATGTACCATGCACTTCTCTAGGGACTGAAGACATAGCAAGAAGTAGCATTTTTTGTATTGCCTATTTCTTAACTGATTTCTTTCTTGAATCGAAAGTCTCCCACCTGCTTCCCAACAATTGTGCAATCAACCACTTTCATTTTCTCAGGTTACAAATTGCTTGACATATACTCATTTACCCTCTGTCTACGCGGAGTACCTCTAACGGAGACCCAACAATTGTGAAGACCCTCATATCGTCGCTCTATCTCCATGTGTGCACACAGGCATACATGTCTTTTATGTGCCATTTAAAAGTTGGAGACATCGTGACACTTGACCCCTAAATCCTTCCCCCCTGTACCCAAGAATAAAGACATTCTCCAATGTAAATGTCATGCCAAGATCATTCCTAAGAAAATAATAATAACTCCATTAATCTAAGGTAATATCCTGTCTACTTTCAAATTTTCCCAATTGCCCCAAACTATTTTGATAACGTGTTTAATCAGGGTCTAATCTAGTTTTACCCATTGCTATCTCTTTGGTCTCCTTTGGTGTAGAACAGTAACCCTACCTTATCTATTTCTTTTTAAAGTTACTTTTATTCTCAGGGTATCGGCTGAAGGGTCTGGAAGAGCTGCCGTGGAGAACGTCGCATATTCTGGACCCGTGTGACGGTTTACCCCCCGGCTCGCTCAGCTTCCCCCGTCTGCCTTCCGTGCTTCCTGTGAGCTGGGAGTCCATCTGGAGGCGCGGCCGGGCTCAGGGCAAACCTTCTGGTAAGTGTGTCACACCACGGATGCCGGGTACTCAAATGCATGCTTGGCATGTCATCTCTGAAAGCAACGGAAGGGAGACAGTTCCCACGCCTTGCAGAAGGACAACTAATCTCCCCGAGCATTAAACAGGCAAGTCACTTCTACCCTCGGAAAACCTTAATGAGGAAAACATCTGGCCACTTAGCAGAGCTGGGAAATGCCCCTTCCAGGAACTAGCCAGCATTTGGTGGCGTCCAGCCCTCGATGTGACTTGCATTTTCCTCACCTGTGAGTTTAGTTCAGCTGACGGGAGGTGAGGCAACAGGTCAACCAGGCGGAGGGGACGCCTGACTGGGCCCACTTGTTTTGGTTTGAATGGAGAATTTGGGTCCTCATTTCTTTACACCGCGATGGTTTTGTCCTCTTCCCCCACCCCGACGCTGCCACCCCCCAATTCCATATTCATTTGTCTTTCAGGCCAACAACTGAATAACAAACTAAATAGAAGCCTGGCTGGTCCCCCAGAGTTGGAGCTGAGGAGACTCCCTTGAAAATTCCCTTCCTTGGGTCTTACATTCCACGACTCAGACTTGTTTACATTTCAACACACAGCCCCCTCACCCCCCAAAATCCTCACGGAAATGTAGATGGGAAAGTGAGGGGGCCTGAGGATCCTTAGGTCTCTAGGCTTCCCCCTAACCCAAGCAGCCATTTCTAGATGCCGCTTTAAAAGTGTTTCCTTCCCGTAGTAAGAGTCTTGTGTGCTAAAGAAAACCATCTTTCCTAACGGTATGATTTGTTGGGGCCTAATAAAGACAGAGCATGAGGAAGGGTGGGGTCCAGCTCCCTGGGTGGGAGGCGGAGACAGTGTTGGCAGCTGCTTTGAGCCCCGGGGGCCTTAAAGCTGTGATTCCTGAATACATGAGTGCATGCATGTGGACGTGTGTGCTTGCTGTATACTCGCTATTTCATTTCACCCCTTGCACTGACTCTGCAGGGTAGGCGCTCCATTACCACAAGGTAAAGATGAGGAAACTGAGGCACGGAGGGGCTCGGTGAAGTGCCCAGTGTCTCAGGGGAGTGGTGGAGGTGGGGCAGTGGCCCACCTCTGTGTCTGAGACCCTCAGACTCTCCTCTATGGGCCAAACAGCACTGCGTTGGCCTAGCTAAGCTCATGACCGATGTAGCCGTGGTGTTTCTAGGCCACCTGGCCGGAGCCCAGGTGGCATGGCTCAAGGCAGAAGGTAGCGTGGGTTTGGTTTAGTTGGAAGCTGCCTTCCCGCATTTCACTGTGAATCGTCTTCTCTGCTCAGACCAGGGCAGCTGAGACTTCTGATCAACCCTCTGGCATTGCTCAAGTCGAAGGGGTATTCGGTTCCTTGTCAGCCCGCCGTGGGTGACAGTTGGGCTACAGCGGAAGAGCCCAGCATCTGCACCCAAACCAGGCAGCGCCCCCCAACCACGAACCCATGACCTTGCTGCTTGAAAAACTTCACAGTGCATAGAAGCAGCATTTCAGGTTTCCAGGCATGGCCCCCTGCCCCCAAGAAAACGAGCTGTTGGTTTTATTAGAAGCATCCTGGGTGTCACTGTGATGGATCGAGTCACGCACAGCCAGCAAGGTCAGATGTGTCAAGCTCAGACAGGTGGTAACACCATACGGTGCCCATCCTGAAGGCAGTCAGTCACCTGTGCGTGTGCGCATCAGTCATACATGGCTGGCCTCCCGTGGACACACACAGGGTGCTGATGGGGAAGATGGCTTCAGGGGACAGGAATTGGCACCCCCTAAGCCAGGGGCGTTACCTGTGGCTGCTGGCCTGCTCTTGCGGGCTCCCAGCCTTCCGAGTGAGGAGAGTCGGCCAGGTCTGCGGGCACTGCGGGGACTTGCCGGGTCTTCCTTCCTTCCTTCTTTCCGTGGGGCGGGCGCAGCCCCAGCCCCCTGTCCTGTGTTTGGGGAGCAGGAGGAAGCACGTTGGTGAGGTGAGTCCTGATGAGGCTTTCGAGCATAGATCCACACACGGGGCGTCCATAATTTCTGACCCCTAATCAAGACGATGGCCGCTCAGTGACTGGGGAGTCTGGGAGGCAGCTTCAGGAAGAATATTTTCTAGCTGCAATTTGACCCTCTGCGATATTTTGACAGCTTACGAGGAGGGAGGTTTAGACCATTTGGGATTGTCCGTTTTCTGGAGACTCCAGGTTGTGAATCACGGTATGCGTTTGCTGGGGCGGCCATAATGAAGGACCACAGGGAAGGGGGCTTCAATGCCAGGAAAGCTTTGTCTCTCGGTCCTGGAGGCTGGCCATCTGAGCCCAGGGTGGGGTCCGCAGGGACAGTGGGTTCCTGGCCTCTCTCCCGGCTTTTGGTGTGTTCCTGGCCATCTCTGTACATCTCAGCCTTCGTCTTCATGGGCATTTTCACCGTGTGTGTCTGTGTCCAAATTGCCTCTTCTTATGAGGACACAAGTCATAGCAGATTAGGGCCCACCTTGGGGACATCGTCTTAACTAAGCTAAATCTGCAAAGACCCTAGGACTTCCACCTAGGATTTGGGGAGGGGGACGCCAGTCAGCTCATCACAGTCACCGTATTAAACCTCACCTGCCTGTGGCCGCTTCGGTCTAGGCAAGCTCCACAGTGTCTGTGGACCCTGGATTTAGACGGGAAAGGTGGGAGAGGGCCCGCCTTTCAAAGTTTGCTCATCCGAGTGATAGGAGGCTGGGAAAGTAGGCATCCAGTACTGGCTTTAATAGGCGTGTACATGAGGCTTCAGGAAGCTGAGAAGGTGGGAGGGGCCGTGACCAGCATGGCGCTGTGGGGTGGGCGTCATCTGCAAAGCAAAACATCAACAGTTTGACTCCGAGTCAGAGCACGTGCCTGGGTTGCGGGTTTGGTCCCTGGTTAGAGCGCATATGAGAGGCAACCCATCAATGTTCCTCTGCCTCTCTTTCTCCCTCCTTACCCTCTCTCTAAAAATAAATAAGTAAAATCTGTTAAAAAAAAAAAAAAAAAAAAAGATGGGAGGGCGCTGCTCCCTGGCTGCCTAACCTCCTCCTTTTCAGCACGAGGCTTCTCCCATAGCCACCACTATTCATGTCCCAGGACCTCACCCCCACCAGTCCGCAGGAAGAGAGGCCTGGAGCACTGGAGGGAAAGGTCAAGGTCGCATGGGCACCTTGTGGCAGAGGGGCACCAGTACCCATCTCCCCAGCTGGCCACTTGCAGAGCTATAGGACCACCAGCCTCCCCCGTCGTGACAGGGAGTTTGGGGAACACCGATGTTGGAACCTGTTCCTGGCTGAGATTCCTGTGAGGACTTACAGGATCCTGGGCAAAGGTGGAGGCTCCTTCCCCACTCCTGCTCCTTGTGTGAGACGGAAGCAGAGCAAACCAGAGCACTGTCCCCATGCTTCCTCGGTCATCTTGCCCCGGCCCCAGCCTCCTGGGCTGGAGAAGACAGACAGGAGGAGGCGGGAAGGAGAGGCAGCTCCTGGCTGGCGGGACTCAGGTGAACCGGGCAGGAAGCTGACATTTCAGCCTGCACTGTCTCTCTGGAAGGGACCAGAAAGCAAGCAGGTCTGTCAAGGGGCCATTCCCAGCATGCAGGTGGGGCCCAGGCAGAAAGAAAGAGAAGAGTCTCAAGAGCGGGCCCCACTCAGGGGCCCCTCCTCAACAGCAGTGCTGTGCAGCAGGGAGGTGACCGTGTGTGCGGAGCTTAAGGGGAGCTGGTTTGCATCATGGTTAAAGCGTCCAGGGTGCTGGGTCCCCTGGGGTTCTCTGCAGCTCTGCAGAATTAGACGCGCTGAGTTCAAGTCCTGACCTCATACCACCATGCTGTGTGGCATCAGACGGCCCCCTTGGTCCCCAAGCCTCAGTTTGCACACCCGGACAGTGATCCCAGGGCCACTGTGAGGATGACTAAGATGCTGAATGTCAGCGGACACCGTGAAATGACAGCCAGCCAGCCGCCAAATGCCCAGCCTTGCTTTGCTGTGGTCTTCTTTTCCTTTTGCAAAAGCTGTACTATTAAGTGTGGGTGCAAAAGGCACTCCCTAAAATATTTCTGACTCTAATTCCTGTAACCATCAGATATTTAATTTTTTTTAAAGAGGAGTTACCCAATAGAGGTTGGAATTTGTTTATTAGTGGGTTTTTTTCTGCACATCTGCAAAAAAATGAGACCAGTTGGAGACAGCAGTTTAAAAAAAGACATAAGTACCTTATTTTTTATTTTTTGGAAGTCACACAGACTACACAGCATGATCTGTTAAAGGCGTGGATTATGGAATATTCTAGAACCTAAGGCTCTAGACTGTAAATGATTATAAGATGCACCATACAAGGAATGGCTTTCCTCACTCTTTTCCCTGCTGAAACACGAGCTGCTGCTTTGATTTTGGAAGGCTGGCTGGGGTGTGGGCCTCTCGCAGGCTTTGGGGACTGGGGACTGTTCCTCCATGTGCAGAGATGAAGGGACAAGAAGCATTTCCTTAACCCACGCTCAACAGCCACAGGACTTTCCCGAAGACCTGGAAGAGTACCCGGGCTCTTGGCTGCCCTAGAAAGGAGACTGTCAGCCTCTGCCCCTGCAGGCTGGCCTCTCCCTTTTTATTCTGGAAGCCAGCGTTTCTTGGGTTGCAGATGCCAGGCAGGCCCAGGCCAGTCTTTTTGGGAAGAGCTGTGTTATTGGAGGACCTTTTTAAGGGCAAGGATGGAAGAGACCTCTTCATTTGTCCTCTTACTCCTGGACCCTAGCCCTCCTGAGAAGAAGGGAGGGCCGGTGCTCATCCCAAGGTCCCCTGTACATAAAGAAATGGTGATTCTGCCTATGAGCCCATGGCATTAAACTTGTGAATCACTGTCCTGCCAACTGAGCTTCCCTTGGCTGGCATTCAGAAGCCGTTAGGGCCTCGGGGAGGGTAAAGGCCCAAAGCAGCCCTACAGTATCTGATTTTACCAGAAACGAGAAGTTCTGAGTCACTCTTCAGTGTCACCGGAAATGTGCAGGGGCTATGGTTCCTTGGCTCCATTTCTCTGACAGCTGACCCTCCGGAGAAGTCAGCAGATGCAAGGAAAGCAGCGTCAGGCATCAGATGCAGGTGGAAGATGTTGACAAAGGCCAGAGCCTTGCCAAGACGACAGACGACAAGCAGGCACCTGGGTTCTGGCGGATGTTCAAGTCGCGAGGGGCACACTTTCTAGGACACCCCAAGATGGGCTGTCCGGGTGCTCAAGGAGACGCAGGGGGCCCAGGGGGATGGGAGCGCTGGAGCCTGTCCAGGAAAAACCCAGCATGTCCTCCCCTTGTCAGCCAGCTGGCAGGCTTTCCAGAGCAAAGCCCTGGACTGCATCCGCATAAATAGAAAATCAGCATTGATTCTGCACCGGAGAGAGGAAGCAGCCGCAGCCCCATGGAGGGGCTCTTGGGCCTACATGTGGTGTGAGGGGGTCCCACAGGCCCCTTCTGAAGCTCCCAGAATGCGTGGGAGTTTGATGAGCCGCCCTGACCAGGGGCAGGTGGCTTGGACCACTGGCCTGCCGCTCACCTCACTGGGTGGCTGTGAGCCTTTCTCCCTGCCAGCCGGGAAGGGCACAGTTGGAAATGTTGGGTTTTTAGGGGTTTTCCCTCTTCGCTTCTCCAGGTGATACTCAGTCAGACAACTAAGGTTTTGCGTTGGAATTTCCTCCTTGAGAAGCCGAGACAGAAGGGAGCTGACATTTCCTGAGCCCTCACTGTGCCCCCACATACTTCAGGGAGCTTATGCCTTGAGAGCTTCACAGGGACCCTGCGGGGTAGGCGTCATATCCCGTTTTACAGGTGCAGGACCTGAGTTAGAGACAGGCCAGGTCACTGTGCAGTCAGCGTGCAAATGGGCGCCCAGGGGACTGAGCCCTGCATCACCTTGCCTCACCCCTGTCGGGCAGTGAACCCTAGTCCTCCTCACTGCACTCTAGCTGCACCCACTCTTTGGGGGTTCTGGGGAGAGAAAAACGGGCTAACTCTGAAGGGACAGGAGACATCATTTTGCATCACCTCAGGGTGCTGGTTTCAACTGCTGTGGGGAAAATGGCCCCTTGGGAGAGTGGGCAGCAGCTCCAGAGGGGAGGGGAACAAAGATTGCAGTTTTAATGCGCTCCCCCCCCCACACACAACTTCATAGAGGTTTGTTTAGCACCATGGACCATCTCTCACTCACGTGGCAATCCAAGGCAGGCGTTATTGGGCAGCAGGCAACTTTCTTCCATATGTTATGTCCAGGGCCAGGACCCTGCCATCTTGGGTCTTCGTGTCCTCCAGGCCCTTGGCTAGGTGTTTCTCCAGCCGACAAGTGAACAGAAGAACATGGGCAAATCACAGCTGCTTCTTAAGAACCCCAACTTGAATCCCAAGTCTGCTTACATTCCATTGGCCAGAATTAGTCACATGGCCTCGCCTAGACACGAGGGAGCTGGGAAATGTAGTTCTGGTGGGGCTCTCTCCCAGTGCCCACCCCATGCTTGGGTGGGGGAGCTCGGGGTTTTTGGTGTACAGGTAGCATCTCTGCCTCGGCAGGGACAAGGCTTGCAGGGAGGCAGGAGATGGTAGGATGGCTACTCCCTGAGGGCCATGTGCTGGAGGACAGAGAGAAGAGGGAAGCCATCAGTCTCCCAGTGTCCACATGGTTGAGACCATCAACCATGTGGACACAGGCTCCCCGAGAGCAGTGCCCTCAGGGTGTCGTGGATGGGCTTCCAGCTCCTGCCTTCTGGACCACTGCCAACGTCCAAAAAGCAGACTTAGAACATGGAATCCTGGTAGGGAATGGGGGTGAGCAAAAGAGAAAGGGGTGTGTTAGGGAACCGTGACTACAGCAGAGCCAAATATGGGGGTCCCTTCAGTCCAGGGCACTAGGGGACACCATGGACCCTCCCTGGAGAGAGCTGGGCCCACAAGCACATGAGCCCTAGATCTGGGTGGGAGAATGGGTGGGCCTGGGGCTCTCACAGAGGGGCCCTCCACAGCTCCCCCTTGGCCAGTGGCTTGGAAATGGTCACCCACAAATGCAGCGAGGGAAGGGCGGCATGTATCTAGCAGGTGGCGTTGATTCTGGGGTTGAGTTATGGGAAGGCATGGGATGATGAAAACTTTGGAAATCGGGACAAGCAATTTGGATTTGAACTCCAAATTTTTCACGAGTGACTAAAGCAGATGACTAATATTTTATTTGCAAGAGCCTAGAATGAATCTTTGTGCTGTCTGTCTGGCTGGCTTCTTGGATATTCGAAAGACATCATTTGAGACCAGTCGTGAAACAAAAACCAACTCTGACCCGAGTGGGAAGTGATCGAGGCATGAGTAACGGTTGAAGAAGGCAGAAACAATGAAAGGGACTTTTTCTGGAACCAAAAGAAAATGGGGTTAAAGAAAGCAATAATTTGCTTAGGGCCACAGATAACTGTGAGATATTTGTCTCTGGGAGAAAATCAAGTTGACATATATAGCGTGATCAAATCAACAGGCGTAAATGGGATCTTTTGACCCTTCTTATACATGACCCCCCCATCCCAGTCATGCACACTCAGCCAAAGATGATATAATGTGTAAAGCCAAAAGTATGAGTGGGAGAGAAACTTAATAATGATAATTAAATGGATAAACACGTGTTCTGCCAAAAGTCTGGCAGTGTTGTCATCAACGGAGTAAGAGCTTCTCAGAGATACCCACTGTGAAGCTTCTTGGTTCCTAAGAAAACGCAGTGAGCTTTCCACTGGAGCCATCAGAGCAGACAAAGGTTTGCAGGTTCGATTCCCCGCCAGGGCACGTGTTTATTGGGTTGTGCATTTGGCCCCTGGTCGGGGCAAATACTATAGGCACCCAATTGGTGGTTCTCTGTTGCATTGATGCTTCTGTGCTTCTCTTCCTCCCTCCCTTCTCCTCTCTCTAAAAAGAAATAAGATCTTTAAAAAGAAAAGCCTGATGGAAAGAAAAGACAAGAAAATGCTGATGGAAAGGGAGAAGCGGAAGGGACAAAATGGAAAGGTCCGCTGGACCTCAGACTTCGGTGTGGCCTGCCAAGGACACCCTCGCAGGAAGCGGTGGACGCAGAGGCATGCGTTCCATCACTGAGCCCTGGATTCGAAGAGCGGGAAGAGCAAATTACCGGAAGAGTGGGCTGTGCAGGCGAACAAGGTAGCCCTGTTACCGACGAAAACTTCCAGCACTTGTCTGCAAGCCAACCCAGCTGGCCGGAATGCTCTCCTCTGCCAAGCAGGTTCCCAGGGGGCAGACATCACAGCCGCGCGGGCGAGGGCAGGAGCACACGAGAGGGAATATCAGGGAAAGAAGGGAGAGCCCCAGAAGGGGGAAGGGCTCAGGGCCTCTGACAACATAAATCATGCAAAACCCCCACCCACGGGTAGGGGGAGGCACCAGCCCCAAGACCGCATGGCAAAGGCTGGATTCCAAACGCTTCGCTGATGTGCTAGGGGTCCCTCCTGAAGCCCAGGACCCCAGCTGTGTCATTGGCCCACTCTGTTCTGACCATGACTTGGGGCATTGACCCCAAGTACGACTGAGCCAGGCTGGAGTCCAGATGGAGCCCTGTCTACACAGGTGACCTGGAGCCTGTCCGTGTACCTGGGTGTGGGGAGGGGAGCGCCCAAGGTCATCTGGGCCAGGACCACACGCAGGTTCTGTTTTCCGGCCTCCTTGGGCAGGGCCATGTGATTCCTCAGAGCTGAAGGGCTGTGAGGGAGATGATTCAAGTAACCTCTGGACCAAACAGCATTTCCCATAATTCTTTTGGGGAAATGCTCCAAAACGAAGAATTGGCTCAGGTGTAGACCTGAGCCCAGATTCACTGGGCTAGCTGCTGACATAGCATGAGGCTGCCAGGTGCGCACGCACACATACCTACAGGCACACCAGTTACAGAATGCCACCCAGTAGGGACAGTAGTCTCCTCATGTGAGTCCTACTAAGTCAACCTGGCTTCTACCCGCCTGGCTGGTCATGCCAGTCAGTATTTTATAAATGCTTGAAAGCCCCTGGGAGACATGGCTCTGGGCGGGTCAAGTTCAAAACCCCCACAATAACCAGTGAGTGTGGTACACTCACCAGCATGCAAACTGGAGAGCTGCGGAGGTCCTTCTCCTGGGATCAGACTAGTCCCGTCGGCTCCCGTACAAGATTGGCCGCTGACATTGAAGCTCTTGGGAAGCAGATCTGCGCCCAATTTTATAGGTCACAGGTCCCTAGCAGAACCTGCTCTTAACCCGGGGGTTTCAAACCCGGGTCTACAGATTGGCTTTGGGGGATGCTTCAAATTCATTGTCAATCGTGGGCCAACAGGGACTTCGGGTCATTGCATCTCAAAGGAATCTACGGCCTCCTGAATTTTAAGAACAAGTAGATCAAGATGTTAATGCGTTCTAGGGAAGGAGGATTTTTGGTCCACTGTTTAAACAAACAGAAAGATATTCTTTGCCAATTGTTGCATAGACAGCCCGTGCAAAGCCAGCTCTGGCCACGTGATTAGCATTAGCGTTCCATTCCCTGTGACTCCTGGAGCCGGGGCCTCCCTTGGTACCACTTCTGGCCAAGTGGTGCTTTCTTCCAAATGCCTTGAGGTGCCTCTTGAAGTTTGGAGGGTGGCCAATGCCACAGCTCTGGGAACACGACCTTCCCAGGCCCCCAAAGGGCCATGAAAGAGTAGTTTATCACAACGTCCCCTCTTCCTTTCCACGTCGTTTTTGTGGATTTTTATACTTTGTTCTCCATTGCATTTCCAAAAAGGATTGGAAGGATCTGATGTTGTCAGGAGGCAGGGTGTAAATACTTGGTGTACCTTGCCAACGTCATTTCAGCAGAATATTCGAGGGGGGCCTGAGATTCTTGGGGATCAGTTGGTAAAACTGTCTAGTTCTCTGAGGGCTCACCGGAGGAATGTTTCCGTGGGCTTCTCTGTTGATGGTCTGACATGCCTGTTCGCTCACCACAGTGGAAATCAGCAAGGGTCTCCAGAATGGACTGTCTCTTTGGATGATTAGGGTGATTCCTCTGGGATTTTATTCCTTAGGGCCACGTCCTAAGATTGCTTCCCGGCTGGTGACAAGAGCCAGGGCCATATTGATTTGTGGTGGCGGCTGTCACTGTGCTGTAAGGATATCCTTGATGTGAATTGGTTTTATTGTGATTTTTCTTCTGTTTCAGGAGAGTCTTACATTAATGACCTGTTGAACTTAAACTTTTGATTCTGTTCCAGTTCATTAAAGTGGTTTTTTTCCTCTAGTAAAATCTCTGAGTTGAGCCCTGGCTGGGTGGCTTAGTTGGTTGGAGCGTTGTACCATAGACCAAAATGTCATGGGTTCAATTCCCGCTCAGGGCACATGCCTTGGTTGAAGGCTCAGTCCCTTGTCGGGGTGCGTGCAAGAGGTACCTTATCGATGTTTCTCTCTCACATCAATGTTTCTCTCCCTCCTTCCTGCTCTCTAAGCACGTCTACAGGTAGGAAAGAAATTAAAAACCTCTGAGATGAAAAAGCCAGGAGCATGAGGACTTGCAGGAGCTGCCAGGCCTCCGAGAGGAACCCCGTGCTGGAGTTTCTGGAGGTAGGTTTCGGAAGGACTCGGGTTTCTCCAGGTGGAAGCCAGAGCTTCTCCAGCTCCTGGGGAGGGCGGCTGTATTCGTCCTTGGCCAGTGAAGCTCCTCCCCCTTTCTCTTTGGACATCTTTCCCAAGAGTGTGAGTGAGGGGGGTTCTCGGCGCAGCTTCTGCTGGGACCCCGTGTGAGGAGGGGTGTTGACAAGCACGTGCCACACAGCCGTGTCTGCGTTCCCAGCTTCACTCTGGGCGGTGACAGCACCTCCCCCCAAGAACAGGGATCCAAGTCACTTCTCACCTGAACACCAGCCACCGCCCCGTAGGAGTGGGCAGCAGAAGTCATTCCAGCATCTACATCTGGGTCCCACTCAGGTGCCCTATGACGCCTCCCACCGAGAACCCCGAGGGGGCTGGCTCTTCTCCAGGGGCCTCAGAGCAGAATCAGTGGAGACACATAGAAGGGGAGGCTCAGGGACTTAACTGACAGGTGACAGGAGTAGGACCTGAGTCAGCACACAGGGCCAGGGATATGTAATCTCATCAGATGGAGGCCCAGCCGGTGACCAGACAGAGCTGGGCGCCCTCAAAGTGCCTCTAGGGACCGGGGGTGGGAGCTCTCCTGTGCGAAGGGCCCAGAACCCAATAAGCACCTAACATGCTTATTCCAACTGCTTGTCAATCCCTGGGGTGAAAGGCTGTTGAGTGTGTGACTGGATCACGACCACAGTGAGAGTAGTCTCAGGCCAACATTCTCTTGGAATAGGTGAGGGGACAGATACCCAGAGAAGCTGTGTGAGGTCCCCCGAACCCTGCAGCCACTTGGTGGCAGAGCTAGGCCTCAGGTCCAGCCCTCCTTACTCTTTTATCTTTAAGACTATATTTGTTTATTTTAGAGAGAGGGGAAGGGAGGGAGAGAAATATTGACATCAGAGAGAAATACTGATTGGTTGCCTCTCATATGCACCCCAACTGGGGGACTGAACCCACATCCCAAGTATGTGCCCTGACCAGGAATCGAACTGGTGACCTTCCACTTTGCAGGATGACGCCCAGCCAAGTGAGCCACAGCAGTTGGGTCCAGCCCTCCTCACCCTTTCCCCACACAGGACGTGGGGCGTCTACTCCCTCAGTCCACTGACCGGTGTCTGGTTGGGATTACTTTCTCGTCTCCAAAGCCCACCCAATTCAGTGCCTTGTGCCTGGCCACTTTCTAGAGGGTTTGGCCTACTCTCGATGGGACTTCTTAGCCATTTGGGGTGTTGCTAAATTTAAAGCAAGGAAGCGATAAAGAAGGATTGCATGAGGACATTCCAATATCACTCTTGGTCATCCCTTACCAGAAATCCCATCAACTTTCACTTGTTAAGAGTTAGCGAGTGAGTCACATCCTCAGCTTTCAGCGGCAGCCCCCAAGTGCTTGGTGAGAGGCCTGTGGAGACTCGGGCTCAGGGCTCAGGCTTGAGAGCCCTGAGCTGGCCTGGGCCCCGCCCTCGCCCTTGTCCCTGGGTCCCCGGGACGCATCACTGGCTAAACACAGGGAAGCTGTGCTCCACTCTGCCCTTCCCTGACTAGGAGACGAAGACATTTCTCAGGCCCCAGAGCAGAGCCAAGCTGGGAAGCCTCCAAGGTAACAGAGGATGTTCGTGGCGCAGAAGCAGAGGGAGGAGAGAGCAGCCTCAAGAAGCCAGAGGGCCGGCTTGGCTGCAGCGTACGAGTGTGTGCGTGGCTGCGTCTCCCTCCTGTCCTGTGGTGTCTGTGACTTACGGGCAGGCACTGCCCCCAGTGAGATTCATGGGCCTCAGATTTTCCTCCAGGCTGTGCACACACCCCAGGCAGTGGGCTTCCTTATGCACTATACTTAGCATCAGTGAGAAGCCGGGACTCGGGGCACTGCCTGTAGGGGGCCCACTTCTCAGCAGCTTGCATTGTCTGTCCCATTACATGGTGGAATAAAATCGGGTCCCTGCCTCTGTCACCTCTGTCAAGAATGATGTGACCTGGTGTTTTAACTCTGCAGAGTCTTAGGGGTGAATGTCAACTCCACACGTGTTTATTGATTATGTACCATGTGTTGAAAGGAATAAAAAACGATACAGTGTTAATTGAGTTCCTACCCCATGTCAGGGCCTGCTGGGCACTTTACCCCGTCATGTAGCATCTAATCCTCGCAGAACCTTCTAAGGAGGTGCTGTTACCACTTCTTCAGACATGAGGAAACTAGACGTGGCCCAGGGAAGTGGTTCTCCCCAGGCCACATGGGTAACATAGCAGAATGAGACTCAAACTTGGGTCTGTGTGACTCCAGGGTCCCCATCCTTCTCACCCTGTCCACCTCTCAGTGACAGCTGATGGTGGCCTTGAGGGTTCAGAGGGGGGACAGCGCCAGGAGGGCCACCAAGCCAGCCAGGGCTTAAAAATGGGTAGAACTCGGGTACGTGGCAGGGAAAGGAGGGAAACTGCTGGTGGGGTGGAACAGCAGGGAGAAACACACGTAGCTGGTTTGTTGGATGGACAGAGAGTGAACGTGCTTGGCCAGAATCAAGCAGCCTTTCTCAATAGGGGCACCGCTGGCATCGGGGCGGGACAATCGTTTGGTGTGGGGGACTGTCTGAGCCGTGGGAGGACAATTTGCAGGCCTGAGCTCCGCTCAGCAAATGCCCGATACCTCCCCCCTCCTTGGGACAATCGAAATGCTTCCATACCTTTCCTCCACCTTTGTGGGGCACCCCTGGCTGAGGGCAGGCAGGGTTTGGAAATCAGGGTGGAATTTGGGGTCTGACTGAGGAAGGCTTTGAAAGGCAGAGAGGAGCACATTTGGCCTTGACCTCGAACATGAGCAGAACTCACTGAAGGTTTATGAGCAAGGAAGTGTGTGGCGCAGTAATGGGGAGGAGCCAGAATGGAGGAGAAACTGAGGAAGGGGAGATCACAGACTCAAAGGAGAGAGGACGGTCAAGGTCAGTGAGAATACTTCTGAGTCACCAGCAGCCTCCGTTTTGTGTTCACGTGAGAAACTGCCCAGCACGGAAACCAGCAGAGGGGATAACAGGACAGGGTGTAGGCTGTTCCCTAACCCACTTCAGGACAATCAGGGGCTCTGTGCTCAGGGCATGTAGGCATCAAGACTAGATGCCCTGACCAGCGTGGCTCAGTTGGTCAGGAGTAATCCCTTAAAGCGAAAGGTCGCTGCTTCAATTCCCGGTCAGGGCACATGCTTGGGTTGCAGGTTCAGCCCCTGATCAGGGTGTGTGTGAGAGGCAGCTGATCAATGTTTCTCTCCCTCTCTCTCTCCCTCCCTTCCCCACTCTCTAAAAAGTAAATAAAATCTTTCAAATAAAGACTATCTGATAGATACACTATCCTGATATTATTACCAGAGAGCAAAGAAGGAAGGCAATGTATGAAACTAGGAGAAAATGACTGGGAGACTCGCTAATTACTTCTTTTCTGCTTTAGCTCAGTTTATTTAAACTATCTCTGAGCCTACATCCCTTTGCCCAAGAGGTCACCAAACTCTTGCTTGGTGACCTCATCCCAAAATGAATGCACAGACAAGGACTGTGCCATGTCCTCCATGGGTACTCGGTCCAGAGATCTTGAGAAACTTGTGTCCACACTGATAGGTCCCCAGAAACCTTAGCCCTTATCTCCCCAGGCGGAGAAACTCATAGGCACTGAAAGGTAGCACATGAAGCCCTCGGAGGTCCCTGCATGGGACGCCTGGGGACAGACTGGAGTGGTTTGAGAGGATAGCTGTCTCTGCTGTGTCCTGATCCATGGGGGTAGGGGGATGGGGGACAGGAGCAGCTCCATGGGGGAGTGAAACGTGAAACCCAAGTGCCTGGTCATGCTTTGGGACCACGAGGCATCCTCGTTTTTCATCTGCAGAAGATGCTGCAACTGCTGACGTTCCAGTTATCAGACAGCTTCGAGAATGATGTGCAGTTTTGTTTATAAGGAAAAATGCCAAGCCCCTGAGAAAATTCCCAGAACAACGATTGTAACTCATGACAAGACGGAGCATGTGAAATTTTTCTGGCGCCTTGGCCTAGGTTTGTTGATGCAGAATCTTACGGGATTTTCATTTTCATCCTCTGAGGAAGTTACACTTTTTCACCATTATTACTGATTGTTTAGAAATGAAACTTCATGACTCTTTGGGGAGAATTCAAAGGCAATCTCGCTCAAGATCAGTGTCCTAAGGAGCCGCCTTCGCTCCATTTCAGCGGGGCTGTAAATCCTTTCCCTTTCAGGGCCGATGTTGCAGGGTGTTATCACCCTCATACTGGACTTCTACTCCAGGGATGGGATGATGTGATCCGGGATTAGTACGATTCTAAATCTTCCCAAGTCCTGCTGACACCCACAACATGAGCACAGCCTGTTTTGTGGTGGGTTTATTTGGGGACACCACCCAGGACCATGCTCCAAACTTTCGTCAGTGCTGAAAAACGTGGGCAAAGATCGACTTCGCCCCGTTCTTCCTCTTCTTTTATTAGACTCTCATTCAAGGCCAACTGCGTCCCTTACGTTGCTTAACATCTCTTTCATTTTTTCCAAGTTTTGAGATGTCTGTATTTCATTCTGGATAATCTCTACCAACTCAACGTCCGGTTCCCAAATTCTCTTTGGCTTTTTCTAACCTTCTGTTTGTAACACATGGATGTCTGGGGGAGGGTTCTGGGAAGCTGAGGGAGTAGGAGGCATCAGGAATCTGTCTTCCTACCAGGACAGCAGCAGTACTGGCAGAATCTGTCTGGATGCAGCTATTTGGGAACTCCGGAGTCTGTTGAAGGCTTATAACTTCCAGGGGGAGACTTGCAGTTAATTTTGGCCCATTTCAGTTCTTTGCACAGTAGCGGGTCCCATTCGCCACCCCAGCCCCAGGCAGGCAGCTGCGCCTGTGTTGCTGGAACAGAGTGTGCAGGAGCCAGGACGGGCAAAAATGACTCTGTCCTTCTGTCCTCCAAATATCACGTATCTCTGCGCCATCTGTGATCGCTGCTTGCTGCTCCTGATCACTGAGATGCAGCCAAAGAGGTGGGCAGCCATTGTCACCGCACCACGGTCACCCGCCCACCTCCATCCCCAGGACACCCCAGTTGTTGCTGGAAGCCCCTCCCCCTCTAGATTCCGGGACTCTAAAGGGGTGCCATCCCTTCCCTGACCCCACTTTTATTTTTCACTTTTCCCCCTTTCACAGGGCAGACCTGAAAGACTAGGACATTCAAAACCAACTGCAGAAATGGCAACCATTAGAAAGTGACCACATGTGCCCAAGAAGAGGTTCAGAAAAACCTGAGAGGACCTGAAGTTTACTTGGGCCGATCCTACACACAGAGACAAGCCTACCACAGTTAAAAAAACAAAAACAGTAATAAAAAAAAAATAGCAAACCCTGAGGAAGAGGGTGTGCTCTCCAGAGTTACCACATTATTAGATTCAGATCTCCAAGTTCCCACAACAAATTAGAAGGCATACAAAGAAAGAAGAATGTATGGCCCATTCAAAGGTAGAAAAATGTAACAGACTCTTTCCCCAAGGAAGACTTATGCAGACATATTAGACAAAAACCAAAACAACTGTCTTAAAGATGCCCAAAGACCTAAAGGAAGATGTTAATAAACTAAAATATATATATGAACAAAATAGAAATACCAATAAAGTGACAGGAATGCTCGAGAGCTGGGAAACCTAAAACGAAACCAGTGTAACAGTAACTTCTGTTTGAAATTCCAAATCTTGTTTTCTACATAACTGAAAAGACTCATGCACTCAAAAAATATTTGTTTATGTTTGGGGCACAAAATGTATAAAGATGTAATTTTGTGACATCAACAGGCATTAAAGGTGGGGAGAGATTCTACAGGATCAGAGATTTTATGTTATTGAGGTTAAGTGGTATAAATTTGAAAAACAAGTAAAAAGTTAAGTTTAAATTTTGATTTTTCTTTTAAAAATTGTTGCTAGAAGTTCTATTTGGTTCTGTTTCAAATGTTCTGTCCTCTTTTCTAGATTCCTACTCTCTGCAGATATTTTTAAAGCTTTAAAGATCTTTTAACATCATAAGTCTAGTTACATTGTAATCTGTGTCTTAGGATTCTAATGTCTGATTTTTTTTTTGTAACTCTGTTTCTGCTATCTATCGGTTCTACTGGATATTACTCATGGTGCCTTTCTCCTTATGTGCTTGGTTATTTTTTTGTATATGCTGCTCATTGTCCCCGAACACATATTTGTAGGATAACATGATTTCCTTCAGGATTTACATTTATTTCCTGCAAGTTACCTGAGGTCCCTACCAGCCCAAAACCACTTTTAAACTAAACTCACATTGGAGATATCTTTGGGACCATCCTAGGAATGTGAACTCGGGATGCAAATCTCCGCGAAGGCTTACGTGTGATTATAGATTCTCAGAGGAACCCCCGCTCCTGATCTGGTCAGTGCTCCGGCAAACTCTCATTTAGTTTCCTGATTCATCCTGATTCTAAATATATAGCTTTTCAGGCTCAGGGCTCAATGTGGGGAGATTCTCATACTCCTTACTTCTGACCTTTGCCCCCTCACCATCAGGGGACCAATCAAATTTCAGTCCTGCCTGAACCAACCAATGCCCTTGGAGCAAAACCAACAGTGTTGCTCTTACCTCTCTAGGCGTTCCTCTTTCTTTCTCTTAGAGTTTTTTTCCTGTCCATTCTTCCCTGTTAGGTGGAAACATATGAAATGATTATCAGCTGACCATTTCTGACGGTCAAAATCTAATAAATCTTTAGCCAGACTCTGGCTGTTTTAGAAAGTGTCTCCTATGTTGTCCAGCATTTCTAATTGTTTTCAGCAGGAGAGTTAGCCCAAATAAGCAAGTCTGCCAAATTCCCAGAAACAGAGTCTGTCTTTTATCTCTCCCTGCTGATGGCTGTGGGAAGACTTTTCCCAATCCAGCGCCAGCTCAGCCTTGCGTGATCGTCACGACCTTTCCCCACATATCATCTGTGTATCTTGGGGGACCACAGTTTCCTTGTGGGCTAACTCCTTCTCTTCTGCGTTTTTTTTGGTTCACAGTTTATGTTTCTCTCATCCCTGAAAAACTCTTCCAGCAAGTGGGAACGATCTTTTCTCTCTCACCATCTACTTTCTACCTGCCATAGGGAGTAAGGCAGGAGAGAGCGAGACACTAAAACACCAGACGCATAAATGAACAGGAAAGAGAGACAGAGGGCTCCCGCCAATGGAGTTCCAGGATGACAGCCATGTGCTTGGCTCTCGTAGCACCCCGCCCCCCATGTGTGAGCAGGAAGGCGGAGGACCAGAGGAAAGAGATCTCCCCAAAAGAAACAAAATTGGGTAGGTTTAAATGTGTTGAGAGGAGACTGGACTGGAAGTGATGCTAGCGAATAACTAAGCAAAACCAAATAATAAAAACACTCATGCAAAATGAAGAAACACGCACAGAAACTGAAGCCATTGTTAACTCCGGGGAAAAGAAAAGCTGTAAGTAAAGGAAAGACGATCACAGTCCTTATGGATGTGGCTCAGCTATAGATAATATTTATATAGCCATGACTACGTTAATACGAAAATTGGTTTATTGTGACAAAACTGCATAAGGAGAATGGGGAATATGCACGGCACTGAGGGAGGGACAGTGTAAGAGAGCTAACTGCTCATGTTCCATTATAGGAAGTAGAGATAGTACTGAAAAAATAATGATACAGTACAGCCCTGGCTGGTGTGGCTCAGTTGTTTGGGCATCGTCCTGCAAACCAAAGGGTCACCAGTTCAATTCCCCATCAGGCCACATCCCTGGGTTGCAGGTTTGGTCCTCAGTTGGGGCCCATGCAGAAGACAACCAACTGATGCTTCTCTCTCACATCGATATTTCTCTCCCTCTCTTTCTCCCTCCCTTCCCCTCTATCCAAAAATAAATGCATGATAAACTTTTTTTTAAAAAATACTAATATAAGCCTGTGATATGGAAACATGGCATTGTGAAAGTGTCAGAAAAAAGTTAAATGAGGTAAAAGTAAGTGGCTGCATCTGAGGATTCAGGAGCAAAAGTAACTGTGGCCGAAACCGCTGTTTTTGATTATGTGCTCTAGCATTATCTGACGTTTGAAACTGTGTGCTTTTATTACTAAAGTAAAAAATAAAATATAAATATTAGAAATAAGGATAAAGTTGTATTTATATGCAGTTGTGATTGATCGGATGCCTTGAACACCCAAGAGACTAATTTAAAAAATTCGTTTTGAGAAGAAAATTTAGTGAGCTTGCTGGATACAAGGTAAATATGTCAAAATCAATAGACTCTCTCGTATGGACCAAATGTAGTCAGACATGAGAACGGAAAGGTCCTATTTGTGTTAGGGTTCAACAATACCCGTAGGACTAAATCTAAGAAAAAGCATAGATATAGCACCTATCGAAGAAAATATACACCTTCGTTAAAGAAATTAAACAACATTGGAAAGACATGATTCTAAATGTGCACACAATGTTGTGTGGAAACAAAGTAAATTGCAGGGCTAAGTGGAATTCCAATGGTATATCTTGGAACTGAGCAAACCTATTTTACAAGGTAATATAAAAGCATAAAATCTGAGAACACCCCAGAACATTTTATAAAAGAACGTTGTGGGGAGAGTGGTCTGCCTCGCCAGGTTATTACAGTTGGCATAAAAATAATCACATAAATCAGTAACAAATGAGACAAAATAAAGTCCAGGAATATTAACATTTTCTTTATTTCGCTTTTGGCTTGTTTCACTTAGTATAGACACATATTACTTCATAATTTAAAAAATCTAATAAAGATAATTCAGTAACAACCTAATGAAATAGTTTTATTTATCTGTGTGTTTTAATATGTCCTTTAAAAAACAATGGCTTTCGTTTTTTGGTTTAGAACCTGTTTGGGGGGTATTTGCACAAATGGGCCATAACAGATGTGTTGTTTTGAGGCTCTGTGTGTTATAGTTAAGGATAAATCTTTGATATCTTTCCACATGGTATATCTGGAGCTACCTCTTTCATGCAAAGGGCCGCCTGCTATTTCATACTAGGAATAAGCCATGTTTTCTCCCCCATGCCCATCCTGACCCACATTAAAATGCCTCCCATTTCAGCCAGTTCCAGCAGTGCTGCTCAGAATGCTGTTGACTGCGTAGCCGAGAGCATGATGGGAGGAATCGGATCAGCTATGTTATTCTTGGCTATGAAATTACTGGGCCAGAGGGTGGTCCATGGATGGTGACCCCTCATGGCCTTCACAAGACGGTCCCCATTCACACTGCCACCATCGGCGTGGGATGGGTCCCTTTTCTAACCCACAACGGATATTACCCATCGCTTTACATTTTTGCCCATCTGATCGATTCGTAAATGCCATCTCGTCGTTTGAATCTGCATTTCCCTGTGCAACAATTCATGGTTTACTGATGTTTTATATTTCTCCTGTGAATTGTTTGTTGAATATTTTTTGCCTACTTCTTCGATCAGGTGGTTTATTTTTCTTTTATCAGGTTTTACAGATTTACTATAATTTGTAAATTGAATGTTGCCTTTCACAGACATTACAAATATTTTCTCCCCGAGTCTGTCTCATCATTAAACTTGGCAAATGATGTCACTCATGTTTAGAAAGTTTTAAAAATTATAGAGAGTTAAACCTGTTAGTGTTTTTTTTTTATGGCTAATGAATTTGGTACCCTGCTTCGAAAGACTTTTTGCATATCAAATGTGAAGATATTTGAAAAATATATCTCTTTCTAACATTTTCATAATTTTATTTTTCTGCTTTTGATTCTTTAATCCATTTGGATTCTATTTATGTACATAGTGGTTCATTACTAATCTCCTTTGTATAAAGTGGTCTATTTTTAAATAAATCTTCTTAATCAAGAGCTTGAGGATCTTTCTGTATTTGTTAAAATTTTATCTTAATTCCCTAAATAGAGTTCATAACTTTCTCAGCAAATCCTGCTTTTTTTCCTGGTAAGTTTGTTCTTATATATGTGTTTATTTTGGGTAGTATGGTAAAGAAGCCTTATTTTCCATTTCGTTTTCTACAAAGGAAAGCTCTTCATTTCTGTGATTTTTTCAGCTGGTCTTAGGTATCCATTTGAAAATGTTAAAAAAGAACAAAAAACTACCTCATTCACGGAATAGGTGAATATCTAATGAGAGTAAGCAAAAACTCTTTTAAACTCTAAAATAGTATGTGACTATTACTTATTTTTATTAGAGGAGGCTAAGGGCCATGTCATGGCAATAAATTAACCTGTAATAAACAAATGTTTATTTCTTGCTAACATTAAGTCCAGTTAGAGCTGGTAGCAGTTCTTTATCTTCTGAAGGTCCGCCCAGTGACTCAGTGTCCCAGGCTTCCCTCTGTTTTGTCCCAGGCCACTTTAGCAGAGGAAGAGAGGGACAAACCATGTACTGGCCTCTTATTGCTTGATCTGGAAGGGGAGCGCATCATTGGTGCTCACAATCCACTGGCCAGAGTCCGTCATGTGACCTGACCTAATAGCGAGGGAGGCTGAGAAACTAGGAGAGTTCAGGGTCCCTAGATACGGTGAGCATCACCTCTTTGCATGACAACAGCCCAGTCGTCCGTGGTCAGCAGGCTGACGTGTGTGGTCTGGTGCCTTCAGGGAGAAGTTTCAGCCACAGGAGGCCAGCCTTGCAGCTGCTGACGGGGTGTGGGAAAGCGTGGGGAACCTACACCAGCACCTGGTCCCTGGTCTGTTTCCTGGATTTCTCATTCACACCCTTTGTTCTGTCTGACTCCCCACTTCTGTGTGTAAACACAGCACAGCTCCCTGGATGCCTTGGCTTAATCATCATCTTTCGTTCTTCCCGGAGGTGATTTCCAAGCAAGTGTTATGCCAGGCCTTGGGCCAGGTCGGGGAGGCCACCTTGGGAAGAAAGGAGAAGGACCCAGCCTCTGTGGCAGGGTGGCAGGGTCCCAATCTTGGCTTCACGGCCTATCTGCTTCCTCGTGTTGATTCCGCTCTCCCGCGCAGCCCCAGGGCGCCGAATCTTCCGCAGACAAGACTCAAGATTTTTCTCGCTCCCCTGAGAGGGTTAAGGCTGCTGCTGCTTTGCATGATGGGAAATGCTGCTGACATTCCCTGAGCTCATACCCTGTGCCAGCTGTTTCACTTTTACCAATAAGGAAACTGAGTCACCAGGTCCCCAAGCTAGTGAGAGGTGGAGCCGTGCATGTCTGGCTCCAAACCTTTCTTTGCTTTCCACACACTCAGAGAAGCTGCCTCTGAACAAGCACAGCTCACCGGGCATTGATCAGAAGGGTCGGGAGCTCCAGCGAGAACCAGATGCGTGTGCTCCCTGCCCTTTGGCAGTTCGCATTCTGGCAGTTCGCATTCCCTCTACAGCTACCGATGGAATCGAACGTGTGAGGAGTTTAGGAAGAAGAAGCACCTGGTGTCACAGAACAACGTATATGGAAGGGACAGAGGAAGGTTCTGACGTGATGTGGTATTGGAACGGAGCTCCAAAGGAGTTAAGGAGTTGGACACAGGAGTCTGGGGAAGTGATATGAGAAGAGGGGAAGGAGCTGGACAGCAATGGGGACCAAAACCAGGCTCAGTGTCACTGATTGACTAATCGTCAAGGAAATGCAAATCAAAACCGCAATGAGATACCATCTCATACCTGTCAAATGGCTATTATGGAAGGAAGGAAGGGAGGGAGGGAGAAAGGAAGGGAAAGGAAAGAAAGAAAGAGAAAAGAGAAAGAAAGAAAAAAAAGGAGAAAAGAAGGAAGGAGGGAGGGAGGGAGGAAGGAAGGGAAAGAAAAGAAAGAGAGAAAGAAAAAGAAAGAAAGAGAAAGGAAGGAAGGAAGGAAGGAAGGAAGGAAGGAAGGAAGGAAGGAAGGAAGGAAGGAAAAATAAGAAAGAAAAAAGAAAAAGAAAGAAAGAAAGAAAGAAAGAAAGAAAGAAAGAAAGAAAGAAAGAAAGAAAGAAAGAAGGAAAGAAAGAAGGAAAGAAAGAAAAAAAAAGAAAAAGGACAGGAGGAAGGAAGGAAGGAGGAAGGAAGGAGGAAAACAAGTACCGATGAGAATGTGGAGGAATCGGAACCCTCACTCACTGCTGGTGGGAATGCAAAACAGCACAGCCACTGTGGGAAACAGTACAGAGGTTCCTCAAAATTTTTTAAATTGAATTTCAGTAGGATCCAGCAGTTCCACCTCTGGGTATACATCCCAAAATATTGAAATCAGGATCTCAAAGGGAGAGTAGCACGCCAATGTCCACGGCAGCATTATCGACAGTAACCAAGACATGGGCAAACACTAAATGCCGGATGAATGAGTAAGTAACATATGCTATTACCCAGCCTTAAAAAAGAAGGAAATCCGGTAGTGATGCTGAGTGAAATCAGCCAGTCCCAGAAGGACAGATGCCGTGTGACTCCATCCTCACTAGGCATCTACGACTGTCAAACTCATGGAAGAAGGGAGCGCAACGGAGAGGGGACGGGGCCGACAGGCACGAAGTCCCAATAACGCAGCAAGTTCTGGAGATCTGTCCTGCGACACTGTGCCTGTAATTAATAATGCTGCACTGCATACTTAATGTGTTAAGAGGGTAGCTCACTTGGCAAGTATTCTCATCACAATGAGACATGCATTCCAAAAAAAAAAACCTAACAAAATTAAAAAGACACATTTAGGGGGAGTAACTCTCGGCCAAGCTTTGGAGGCGAGGAAGCCGGGCGGATGGTGGTACCCTCTATGGAGATGGGAAGAGACCAGAGGCAGCTGGGTTTGATAGGGAAGAGCATGAGGTAGTATTTTCACTATACCGAGCATGACAGCTGTCGAAGGGTATCAGTCAAGTGGGAAGTGGGTGAATTCAGATGGGGAGCTCAGGGAAGAACTGGGGTGGGCATATCAGTGAGGGGATTATTGGAAGGTCCCGAAGCCACGGCAGCAGCTGTGAAGGGAGCCACTGAGGAGAGAGCCCAGAGCGGGGGAGGAGAACCAGGTGGGCCTCAGGGATGCCAGTGCTAGCTAGGACAGGGGAGAAGCCTGGGCCGGTAAAAGGAGACCTCAGAAATTCAGGAAGCACTGTATCTGCTTTCTTCCCACTTAAGTGTCTCTATGGCCACGTATAGTAAAGGCTCTGACTAGCCTTGAGAAACACACTTCAGTGTTTGGCCCGGCATTTCCCAAACTTCATTGTGACTCTTTTTTTTTTTTTTTTTAGGGCATGTTTTGGGAAGTCAGGGGAGCCATTGAAGGTCTTTGAACACTCTAGAAAGTTCCTCTCACAGCTGTGGACAAGCAGGTGGGGGGAGGAGGAGATGAAGAATGGAGAGCTGGCTGCGGCAAGATTGATGTGGACTAGTCCTAAGCTCGGGGGGGTTTGTGTGCGTGCGGGGAAGGAGCCAACTGCAGAGAAGTCTACAAGAAGGCATTGCTAGATTCATCAGGAGTGTGAGTGTGTGTGTGAAGGTGGAGGTGATGAAGGCATTGAAGATGGTGGTTGTAATGCTGGTGGTTTTGCTGGTGGTGGAGGTGGCCGTGATGGGAGGGGGGGGGGGGGGAAGGCAAGGGCTTCCGGTGGTGTCTGCGACAGAAGCCCATGTGTCCAGTCTGCTGCCAGCGCTATCTCAGATCTGCACTGCAGAAAGGATCTTCACTGACAACCCACTTAGAAGTCCCTTTTTCAGGGCCATCTCAGAGGTCCTTCCCTCTCCCTGAAATGCATCTCCTACTGAGAGCTTTCACAAGAGCTGCTTTGGGGGCGGGAAGGAGAGATGGCTGCTTGGTATTTATGCAAAAACCAAGCTAACTGACCTCTGCCTTGGTTTGCCATAGTAGAGCTACAGGGGACCCTTCTAACCTCGCTGGTGCTCCAGCTCTATGTCTGCTGAACCCCAGGAAGCGGGAGACATCTTCCCAGGCTCTGTCCCCGCCAGACCAGGAGTTCGCAGTCAGCTGGGAGGAGGCGCTGACAATGCTCACCCCAGGTGTCCCATTCCTAGGCAGCTCAGGAATGTGCACAGTCCTGTGTGTCCAGCCTGAGGCCCATGGAACTGGGCGGGGTCCCAACCAAACCTCATCTTGGTCCCTGAAGGCCTCCGATGCCCACCCGGCCAGGTCCAGTCTTGCTCCATCCCAGCAGGGGGTGGGCATGGCATGGTAGCGTGGGCCCGGGAGTGGCTGGAACGATCTGCAGAACCCTTTCGGGGACCAGGTCCTGAGGCTCCTTGGCACACAGAAGCAGAACAACCTTCTAGCTGCGAACAGGCTCTCGCTTAGTTCCTCTTGGAAGACTTTCCTGGCTCCGACCTTTATTTAATGTTTTTAAGCGGAATAAAGATGCAAAAAAGTTTAATAGATCCTTTCCTGCTCAAAGGGATTTCCAACCCCTTTGTCTCAGTGGGTGGCATTTCCCACAGGCAACCTTGGACTCTGGTTTCACTGGGTTCTTCAGTCGGTGGGACTACATCAGTTAGTCCAGGGTGGCAGAGTCGATGGCTTGGTCATTCTGGGGTTTTCGGGGCCACTCCTGCTATGGAGCAGCGGCCCCATGACAGACAGATGTGGCTTCCAGCACTGACTCAGCGCTCACAGCTGTGAGCCTGTCTCTGGCCTGTCGATCCGTCTCTAAATCGGGGATAAGTACAGGTAACTCGCAGGTTGGCGTGTGATTCATTCAATGCCGCCCTATAGGTGCAGCCCTGGCACACTCCGGGGCACCTAGCCCCTGGCCTGGAAGGGGCTCAGCAGCTGTCTGGAGACGCAATTCCCTCAAAGGGATTATTCACGGTTTAGTAACAACCTATCAGGAAGGACAATGGGCCTTTATTGTTCTCCTTCCCATCACTCCCAGCCAGGCCTATTTACCTATTTATAACCCAGAAGATTCCTCAGAGGTGACTCACCTGCCACAGGGCTCTCCCAAGGAGACCACGCAACACATCACACGCTACCTGCCTCACCTGCTGTCGTCTGGCCTGGCTCCCCTGGTCTCACCTTAGCTGACCCAGCCCAGGGGTGCCTGTCGGTGCCCCCAACCCCGGCATGATAGGACCCTGACAGCTAGAGAGGCCGTCAGGTGCCAGGAGTCAGAGATGGAAGGTGAGGGGAAACCGAGTCCCAACATGAGGCCCAGGTCAGGAGCTGGGTCACTGCTGAGACAGACACACCCGCTCAGGCCATTGCAGGGCAGCCTGGGGGAGGCCAGCACGGACAAGTGACTTCTGAAGGCCTTTTCTGGTCACCAACCCAATGGGACAGTCCAGTCAGCACCACCACTGGGACCCAGCCTGGGCTCAGGAAGAGGCTTCAAGGCTCAAGTCCAGGTGCATCCCAGCCCTCCTGGGAGCATGTGTGGGAACGACTCCAGTGTGTCCAGCCCTCGGCCCGCGGACCGCATGTGGCCCAGAATGGCTGTGCATGTGGCCCAACACAAAATCCTAGATTTCCCTAAAACATTATGGGAATTTTTTGTGCGTACGTGTATTTAGTACACTGTGAGTTCAGTGTATTTGACGTGTGGCCCAAGACAACTCTTCTTCCAGTGTGGCCCAGAGATGCCGAAAGGTTGTACACCCCTGGAAGGAAACTGCATGGAGAAAGGCCCTCCGAGGGTCTTCCTTCCCACTAGTGGGCAGCAGCTGCAGAGAGGGGTTCTCTGGGGCCACCCCACATGGAGCCAGCCCCTGTCACCAAGTCCCTCTGCCCGGCAGCTGGGAGGCAGGCTGTGGTGGGCGGGAGCCCATGCCCGGGGTTCTCCCCCTCCCCTTCCCTTCTTCCCACAGCCACCTCCAGCCTTAAGGCTTCATTCAGCTCAGCGACCCTCGGCCGTTGTCCTCCTTTCTCCACAGACAAGCCCAGGAACAAAGCTCCCATTCTGGATGGAATAAGCATTTTCAGCCCAGCCGGGCCCTGATGTCAGCTTCTCCCACGTCTCTGCCTCCTTGCTGCGGCTATGGCTTCTTCTTCTTCTTCTTCTTTTTAAAGCAACCTTTTAAAGATGATGTGTCCACATGAAGGTGAACTTAAGTGGATGTTTTGTCAAGAATTTCACAACCCCTCTGGAGGACTTGGGGGTGTCCACCCGAGGAGGACCAGGGCCACCTCTGGGAGTGTGCCTGAGACAGCAGGTCTGTGCCCATCGGGCTGATGAGGACGGCAGATTTCGCCTTCCACGCAGTTTTTATCTTATCAGAAAAATGTGGAAGAGCAAACACTACTATTTGCAGGCACCTACTCAGCATTTTTCAGTGATTAGCTTGTTTAATTCTTCCTGTATCCCTGCAAGTCTGTGTAATAGCCATAGCTAACAATAACTAACACACAATAACTAACACAGCTAACAATAACTAAGTGGTTGCTGTGAGCTTAGCTGTGTTTTAAGCACTTTATGTGAAATCTGCTTGCTCAGGCCACTCGACAACCCCGTGGCAGGTATGTCAGCCACCTCTGCTTTATGGGGGAGGAAATTGAGGCATAGAAGTATCAAGTGACACAAGGTGGTCCCACGTCTAGTACTCAGCAGTGCTGGACTTGGGCCGCAGGCTTCAGGCTCAGAGTCGTAGCTCTCACCACTTCATGTCATCCTCACCGAGTAGCCAGACTGGGATTTGAACCCAGATCTTTCTGAGGTCCCAGACCACCTTCTCTATCCAAATCAAGAAGCAGCGGCATCCTGATGAGGACTTCCAAACGTCTGCTGGGGACGTGACAGATCCCAGCTCAGAGCGTTATTTTCCTGGATGGTGGGCAGAAAGGGGGCAAGAGGAGGAGGCGGGTCTAGCGGGGAGGGGGGCTCCTGTGGCCGGGGTGCTCCCTTAGCCCAGTTCTTTAGGTGCAGGACATTGTGCTGACCCACCACGTGCTCCTTTGCTTGTTGGCTCAGTGGCACTGGGAAGGATCCACTTCCCTGGTGTCAAGAAAAGAGCTGGGCCAGGCAGGGCCCAGGCAGCTCCCCTGCAGCCTGCCACCACACAGCACGGAGACAGACCACCGAGCTCTTTTCTCCCCTCTTCTTCCCTCTCCAGCCACCCTCTGCTGTCCATGGGAGCTCTTGTTCAAGGCGTCTGTCTCCCGACCAGCAGGAGACACAGCCTGGTCTTATCTCGCATCCTGGCGCACAGCCTCCTGGCCATCGATAAACATTTGTTGAAACAAATGAATGAAACTTGGAGCATTTACTGGACAGAGGCCATTAACCCCTGGTTCAAGGTCCATCGGTCTGACCTCTGTCTTCAAGTGGTCTGATCAGTCCTTCCGAGGAGACCCGATGGCCCTTGACGCTGAGTCTGTGGTTTCGCACTGGTCAGTGATGGAGCTGACCTGGACTGGGGCCACTAGCTCTAAAAACAGGAGGCCAAGCAGCCCGGGTGTTGCTTTCCCATCCGCTGTCCCAACAGCACCCCTGCCAGGCTTCTGCTCACTCTGGTTGACTCCCTGCTCCCCAGATCATGTCTCCAGCCATGTGGACCCCAGGATCGGTTGTGGCTACTAATACAGGGTGGGCCTGGGCAAGACAGTTTGGAGAGAAAGGCACCGTGTTCCCCCATTGGCTAGACTCGTTACTCAAAGCCTGGTCTGCTGCTGATTGCCGGTCTGCAAGGCTGCAAGTACAGATGTTGAGAGCAAGCATTTGGAAACATTTAGGGTGCTGTGACATTGTCTCAAGGTCAAACAAGTGATCCTTGGACTCTGTTCTTCAACCCCTAGGGCATAGCTTGGTTCCTTCACCAAAGACGGTGGGAGAGCGTTGGGTGGGAAAAGATGGCATTTTCCTTGGAAGTCGCTTCTGCCACTACCTCATGGAGGAGGCATCCCTCTGCCCGTGAAATCCAAGTGTGTCCACGGCAGTTCCAGGTCCTACTCCGGCCTCATTATTACCATCCGTGTGACACCAGGTGAGTTCCTGAACTCTTCCATTTCTCAGTGGCTGGTCGCTATGGGAGCTAACAGGACGCACACAGAGCTGGGCCCAGCAAATCCTAAATACTGTGCCCGTGTCCGCTCTTGTCATTCACCAGTGTGCCCAGCTCTGCCCCCCACACTCAAGGGCTCCAAAGGAGCGTGAGACCCGGGCCCTGCCTTTCTGTTGCCCTTTGAGAAACAAGACACATAGGTGCTGAGACCAGGTAGGCTGGGCTCCAGCAGGAGGAGGTGGCCCCAGACCTGGTGCGTGAGCCGACGTCACATGGGCGACTCCTCCGAGGGACCGTGGCTGGGAGATGGGCTGTCAAGGTGCATCCAATAAGGAGTGCAAAGAGAGGGTTGAAAGTGGAATAAGCATGGGCTCGAAGGGGACTGACTGTCCTTGGCCTCCCTGGTTAACAGGCGCAGTGAACCACGTTGAGAGTCCCTGAGTCGGCTCCTGATGGAGCAAGCTGGAACCGGGCAGCTTGGCCGAGGGGTGGCCTCTGGCGATGACATATATGTAGAGAAGGCCAAGCAACCGTGGGCTCCACTCAAGGCTGGGGTTCAGCCAGCACTGCCCACAGTGCTGGTGGGCAGAGCGTGAAGGGTCACGACTATGAAGGAGCAGTGTGAAGCGAGGGGAATGAGAAGGTGCCGAAGCTAGGTGACGGGAAGACTTGGGAAGAGAGTGGATTGCGGCAGCGAGGACACTGAGTAAGAGAGCTGGAGGACAGGGCGTGGTGGCAGCCATGGTGGGGATGCTAGGGATGGCCACAGCCACACGTGGAGCAGCTATTAGCAATAGCAGGGTGGGGCAGTGGGAGTGGCAGCTGAGGTGGAGGGGAGGTCAGGACCCGACTGGTCATTGGGTAGCCGGTCATCCCCACAGGTGACAGGAGATGAGCCAGTGAGCCGGCTCTAGTCCTCCATGAATAATTGGTGAACAGCAGCAATTACTGGGCCACGGGGCAAGTGGAGTTATCTGGGCAGGGGCAGCTGGTGCCAGCTAAGGGGAGATTGAGAGACAGGGGAAGGGTCCAGGGCGGGGAGGAAATGGAGACTCAGGCGGGATTAGGGAGTGTATACATGAGTCTCAAATGACGGGAGCGAGAGAGACGCCATGCGGGTTAGGTGGGACGTGCACACGTGGACGGGGCCATCCGGGGCGTATTCTTCACCATTGTTCATTGTTGCTGCTGCGGGTGGGGGCGGGGCGGTGGGCGTGCGGAATGACGCGCGGCTGGTGAGCACCGGGTGGCACCGGGTGGCGTGATGTG
Organism: Desmodus rotundus; assembly: GCF_022682495.2. NCBI lineage: Eukaryota > Metazoa > Chordata > Mammalia > Chiroptera > Phyllostomidae > Desmodus > Desmodus rotundus. Next base: position 28,109,857 of record NC_071396.1, on the reverse strand, counting down.
CTTCAGTCACGTGCGTTTCAGTTCTCAGGATCTTGTTGTGAGACCCACAGAATCTATTTCCTGAAGCTGTTTGTATCCTTATTTATATAAGTGACTAATCCTTTCAGGGGCAGAGCCACGCCTGCTGTTTCACTTAGAGAGAGATACCGAGACAAATTACTCACGAATGTTCCAGAAGAGATGAGTATCTCTGCGTTATGGAGACAGTTTCAATATGTAAATGGTACTGTGGGAAGCCTCGCAGCTACCGAGGTTAGACACAATCCATGGGTATTTCCCGGCCAGTTATCCCCTTCGCGTGTGGCATGGCGCCCCACTACTTTCCAGCCCATCTGCTTGTCCATTCCATGGCCACCGGACAAGGATGCTTCCAGAGGCAGCTAAGGAAAAGAAGGGGGTGCTGCCGGGGGCTCTAGATATGTTACAGCTTGCTGGGAGAACATTGTCCGTTTGATGGGAAGTGTCTCTGGAATTTGCTTGGTGGGTATTTTTGCAATACCCTTCTGAGGAACTAATTGGCCCTAATAAATCTTGCATAAGAAAGACCCTGCCTACGGGGGGAGAACCCTTTGCTGTTGAGAGTCAAGTCCACGGAAGCCTCAGGAATGAGCTGGCAGTGAGGACATCAAGGGACCCCCCCCCGCCCCCACTCCTCATAGCAACACAAACAAAACCATGAGTGCAGACCAGAACAAGCCGACCTTTAGGACCGCGTTGCCCGATGACTCTGAATTCTGAAGGGAAAAGAAAATTAGTTCTGTGTGAACAGAGTGGGCCAGACTCCGCTTCAAAAACCAGTGCAAGGGCTGTCTGAGTGAATCATCCCTTCCAGCGCCTGGTTTCTGGTGTTTGAGTCTTGATTGCAGATGAAGTGCTGAGTCCGAGCTATAAAATTCAAAAGCACTTAGGAAAGCCAAGAAGGCTTTTTTATTTATCCGGACTAGGTAAATCATCCTCTTAATACTTGTCCACACAAGTGGCTATCCCGGGCCAAAAAAGAAAAAAGAAAAAAAGTGCAACCAGAAGCCTAGTGAGTTTCCAACCTCCCTGCCTCCCTGTGCCACCGGAGACACCTGCCAAGGGTTCCCCAAGGCATGTGACAAGTCAGCCAGCAGAACTTAGACTCCCTGCCCTTGTCCCTGGATGTGGTAACCACTCTGTCCTTGGATGTGGTAACTGCCCCAACCTTACATTTTTGCATCTAAATGAGTATTGCTTTTGAAAGCTGGCCTCCCTGTGAGGTTAGGTCTGACTTTAGGGACAATGCCAAAGCCTCCTCAAAACCCATCTTTGGAACTGACTTCCTGCATTATACATGCAGGACCTTGAATGTTAGCAAATTGGGGTCCATTGAGGGTGTGCTTCATTTCTGAAAACAAAGCCATTGCATATCAAGCCAGAAGCAAGGTGTGATTTTTAACGCACGGATTCTGAATTTTTTAGGGAGACTATAGGACTGACCCTATAAGGCCACTAGGTCAAACAGCTAGTTCCACTTCAATCACTTCTTATTGGCAGAATTTAGTTGGGGTGGGGGGGAACCCCAACACTCACAACCAGAAACACCTGTTTCAAATTCTAACACTGGCACTTAGCTGTGACTTTGGGCAAATTACATAACCTGTCTGAGCCATGGCTGAAAAATTTCCCTAAGGGAAAAATACCTACCTTAGAAGGTTTTCACACTTCCTTTTGGCTGCTACTCTTTCCCAGCTGGGACATCGCCTTCCTTCGAGAGAGATTCTCTGCCGTTCCTCCACTTCCTATACTCAGCAGTGTGTTGGGAGATGAGACCTCTGAAAAAAACAAGTTACAAAGCCTTGCTCTGTGGCTTCTGCCAATTTCTGTGGTGTAAATACTTCCACCGTGGCCTAGTCTAAGTTACAAGCGGTTTAACACCAGCTTGCAAAGCTCCTAAATATTTAACAGGGACGGTGGGAGCTGGCTGCAATGCATCTCTGCCCCTTGCCCATTCCTCTTTCTTCTTTGTCGTTTCTGAAGAGCACATGGATGTTGCCAGATAGAATTTCCACCTGTACCTCTGACGTTTACAGTTAACCAGCTTCCAAAAATAGTTTCCTTCCTTCCTTCTGTTCCCAACCAGCTGATGTGCCGGAATTCAGGTGGTCCGGAATTCAGCCACGGCCTCCCATTTTCTTGAGTCGTCCTTGGCCATCTCACCAATAGGAATTTTCAAAGGTTTTTATTTGTGGGAATGTGCCAATTTGCAGGGCACTTAGGACCCTGGGCTTGGGGCTGAGTGCTGAGGGGTGCTGGGCTGGACTTCCCATGACCCATTCCCTTTGCCTGGCCTCCAATCCTCACCGCATCGCCTTTCCCCAGGAAGGCCGGGAATGTTGGCCTGTCCCAGCGTACAGAGAGGCACGGACACCAGATGCAGGCACGTGGCCCTCAGCCCGAGCTGGGCTCTGTTCTGACACGAGCCTGTGTAATGCCCACAAAAACCAACCGGGAATGCACTGTAACTGTTCCCATTTGACAGATGAGAAAACCAAGGAGCCTGAGCGTGCCTCACTGGGCAAAACCAAGTCTGGAGAAGTGAGGTGACTTTCTCAATACCAACAATAATGTAACATTCTCCCATTTAATTAGTGCCTCTTTGTGTTAGGGGCTATGCTAAAATTACACCTCATTTTCATAAAAACCCTGCAAGAGAGGTGGCCGTATTCTTGCTTCCCAAATGGGGACACCAAGTCCCCACAGGGGCTCTTGGCCGAGGCCCTAAATAGCCCCAGTCATCCAGCAGTGCCAGGGACCTGGGGCAAAGACTCTCTTCCCTGCCACTTGCCGTAGTCTATGAAAAGGTAGTCAACCTTTTCTATGGCTTCCGTGGACCTGTCCCGGCAGCTCCCTCCTCTGAAGGAGGGCGGAGAAATGGACCTGGTGACCCCTTTGCCAAGTGCTTGATGCTGGTGGGGAGGGGGGGAGAAATCTGTTTCTGCCGATCAGGGGCTGGGTAGACCAGATGTCCTTCCAGAGTTTCACAAAGTCCTAAGGGGCAAATGTAGGGGGTGAAAGAGAAGGGGGAATGGGGAGGAGGTAAGGGGTTCATTTTTGTGTGTAAATTCAGATGCCAGCGGGCATGGTGCGCTGGCCTGCTGGGGCCTGACGGATTCTGGATGAGGAGGTCACTCCCTGGGCCTCAGTGTCCCCATTCATTCGTTCATCAAGGGAGAATAAGATCTGAAACTCAGGAATGATGGTGTGCCCCCCCTGGCAGGGAGATCAAGTGCAATGGGGGACAGCCCTTACATGTTGGAATATATCATGTGACCTTGAGGTGCTCAGGACACCCCATTCTGGTCCCTCCTCAGCATGCCTGTCTGAGATACTCCCCCGAGGCTGGGCTCACCGGGGAAATGGCTATACCAGCTCAATAAAAAAGCTGGAGGTGACTCTTGGGGGGTTCTCATGGTGGCTGCCAGGCCCTCCCGTGAGGATGCCTCCCTTAGCAGAAGTCACGGTCACCGTGCCTCCCTGGTGGCTGCTCAGTGACAGGCAGGTTTGGATTCCCTGACACACTCACTCCTGTGGGCCAGGAAAACCTCTCCAGTGGGGACTGGAACTTAGGAAGGAAGTGCGCTCCAAGATGCCTGTTCTTGGCCCTGGCCGGTGGCTCAGTTGGTTGTGCGTTGTTGCCCAAAGCAAAAGGTCACCGGTTCCATTCCCGGCCAGGGCACATGCCTGGGTTGCGGGTTTGGTCCCCAGGCAGGACTCGTATGAGAGGCAACCGATCACTGTTTCTCTCTCACATCAATGTTCCTCTCCCTCTCTTTCTCCCTCCCTTTCCCCCTCTCTCTAAAAAACCACCAAGTCTGTTCTTGTCCATCTGCCAAGACTTTCAGGTGGGCCCTTCAGGAGCCTGTCCTTCCCTGGTGGCCAACTGTGTCCTCCATCTGGAAAGACCCCATTCCAATGACGCTCTCGACCCTCACCAGATGACATTCTCATTCACCAAGTCTCAGCGGCCCCCTCGCACACTTGCAGCAGGCGTGAGCTCGGAACCGCAGGGATGCGGCTCCGGGACACTCTGGCTCTGCCTGGGCAGGAGGGAGGCCGGAGCAAGGCCAACAGGGCAGGGTGACCCTCATTGCCCGTGCAGCACCCCGAGGCTTCAGGAGGTCAGACCCCCATTCGGTTGTTCTTCACTCGCATAGCATGATGATGTTGAAGTATTTATTGGCTTTTCGCTTTTTCCTGCCTCCCCACTGGAAAGCAAGGCCCCCAAGGGCAGAGACTGAATCTGTTTTCTTCCCCGCCACCTGCACTCACCCCTCATGGAGCCACTGCTTCTCATGCAGAGGGACAGCAGAGGCCGCAAACGAATAGCCGGTGGGCCACATCCGGGCAGCAGATACGTTTATTTGGCCAGCGTGGAATATTGTTTGTGAATGACATTAGTGGCCAACACTTGATTAAAAATTGGGAGATTTCACATAAAATCTGTGTTTCCGGTTTCTGTGGAAACATCGGGTGTTCTTTTCACCCCCCTGGCTGCACTCCCATGTGGCTCAGTTGGGTGGACCCGAGGGGGCAGCTCAGCCTCCGACCACCAGGCCCAGGTCACTGATCCCCTGGCCCCTTCAGCTCTGTCTGCACACCTGTCCCCCACATTTGGGACGATGACTCAGGTTTTCTCAGCCTTGAATGAAGTGCGAGACCCTCTCTACTTCCTCTGGCCAACTGGATGGCTGCCCAGCGCCTCCTTTGTAGAGAGCGTAAATTAACACCCCACCTTACTCGGGGCATCTCTGCAGCTGCCAGCCAGGAGGGCTGCTGCCATCCCAGCCCAGGGTCTCTGCAGCCCCCAGAGATCACCCCGCTATTCCTGGGGGTCTTCCCTCTCTCTCCATCAGCAGCCCAGCAGACTTCCCAGAACCGTACAGGACGCCTCCCGCCTTCCTGGAAGACGGTAGGACAGCAGCGTCCACATCTGCTTTCCCAAGCACTCCCGGCCCAGTCAGACGGGGGCTCCCCCGGAAACTGAAAGCACTAATGAAAGGAAGGAATGTGAGCCGAACACTTAGCGAGCTCCCGTGAGGAGGCCTTTTGGCGCACGTGGAGGACGTGGGGTCCTCTGCGATGTGTGTCTGCAAAGCAGTGCCCAAGTGCAGCTCAAGTGCACGCCAGACTCCCTGCGTTTGCAGATCCCAGGACTGACATGGGGAGGCTGTGAGACACCTTATCTCAGAGGCGACCCAAGAGAACTGTGTTCAGGGCACATGCCCCTTGTGGTTCTGACCCGGGGGTGGGAGGGTGGGGAGGGTGCTCTCAGGGTCACCGCAGCACCGAGGGCCCGTCTGATGATGACAGTCCCTGAGTGGACGTCCACAGCTGCCATCTACGCAGCTGCTACAACACATCTTCCCCAGGGCTTGAGGAAACAAAATTTCAGCCATGTATCAGGGTCTAAATGAGCATCCCGCTGTGGCTGAGGCTCATTAGTGCTGCCCAGGCCCCTTGACCAGGTGTCTCCGGCCCCGGGGGACGCATTGAGCGAGGCAGGAATAAACCCCCGGAACCGGCAGGAGCTGTGCAGCTGCAGGCAAGTGGCTTAACCTCTCTGAGCCTTAGTGTTTGTACTTCTAAGCCGGGAACAGTTACTGCCTCACGGGGACAGTGTAAGGGTTTGCAGAGATGAGCAATGTGCGTGTTTGGCCGTCAGGCAGTCACGTGGCTCGTACTGAAATCCTAAGTTCGGGGAGTTGTGTCTGAAATCGCGGCTTCCGCATCCTTCTGTCCTGCGTCACTGGGCGTGGGGGGTGCGGGCACATGGGCGGCGCTGCCAATCTCGGCTTTCAGGGGCCTCACCTACAGAAAGCTACTCAAGCAGACAAGACATAGAAAGGTGTGCAAGTCAGGTGCATTTCTTATAAGGACGCAGGGAGCCCAAAGGAATGTCTGGGCTCAGGAAGACCCAGACCCAGGATGACCCTCCTCCTATTTCTGGGCTCCCTTCTCATGGGAGAAGGCGGTCAACCTTGAACTTCCTGGCTGACGTGTCTTCAGTTCAGGTGAGCAACAGGAATCATCAGGGACCTCCAAGTCCCCAGGCCCAGCATGGGGGGTCTTCACCCCCAGTCAATGAGCTGTGAGGAGGGCCCCAGCTCAGCCCTGTTATGATGCGTTTCAGTCCCGCCCCCATGGGTTGTCCTCAGGTCAGTGGGACTAGGGGCAGCAGGACACTACTAAAGTTATCCCCCCAGACACCCACCCGAGACGCATAGCACTTAGTTAGGACCTTGCACCCCCCAAGTCTGCTTGGAAGGGGCTGGGGCCAGGAGAGCAGGCAGGGCATCTGTATAGCTTTTCCAAGCAACAGGGAGCCGGGACTCCGGCCTGGTGCTACGAGATAAGGGTGCTCTGCAGAGCAAGAGGGCGATGCGGGAGAGGAGGTCACGGTGGCTTGGCAGGAATCCTGTGTCAGCTGGGCCCTCATATCTGAGGCCAGAGCTTTCTTTCCATGAGAACTTGTCATGAGCTGTCCTTCTGTGAACAGGCCGAGCGCCATTGATTCTCCATCTGTTCCAAAGACCTCCCACCACCCACCCTCCCCGGCCCAGTGCCACAAAATCTCATGAGGATTTCCTGATGGGCTCAGACCCAGTGCGATGCCGGGTTGCCACCTCCCGCTGGGAGAAAGCCTGAGGCTCGCCATCCGTGGCGCTCTGGGCTCTTGACTCTTTCTCCTTGGGGATCCTTTCATCCCAGGGGTGGCTGGTGGGCCTGAGCTTCCATCATGCACCAAAGCAGAACCATCTGTGGGTGGCCCCTCTGTTGGAGCGAGGTCTTGGAGAAAGCGTTTACCAACAAAGTGTCCGCACGTCAAGAGACACAAGTCCTTGGCCTTGGTTCCTGCTTGTCCCTGGGCCAGTTTGGTTCCACAGGAGACAGGAAGCTGCCCTGCTGAGGGTGTGTGTTTCTGCCAGCTGGGTCTTGGCTAATCCCAGGGATGCACACAAGACTCCATCAGGGCAGACGTCCGTGGAAAGGCAGGCACGCAACCCTTACAGCCCTCCATATCTGGGTAGCTCTTCCCTGCTCTGCTCTCAAAGACTTTGAGCAGACACCTGCACCAAGCCTCCCAAAACCGTGAGAGGAGGGTGGGCGATCCCAGAGCTGACCAGGGCCACCATGTTGCACCACCGGGGACCACATTCACATTGTAGTCTAAGCGAGTGGCACCCCCTGCGATTGTGCAGGGCACCACCTAACCCTGCTGCTAAGAATTAACAGCCTCATTGGGGTCAAAGAGATGCCCGATGCCTAAACTCCCCACTATTGAGTTCCTCGTCGGTAAACAAAGGCTAACATATCTGCTGCCTGCATTGTTGGGATGAGGTAATGACGTGAGGCAGGGCATAGGGCTGACCTAAGGGCCGGGGTCTTAGTGAGGGAGAACTTGGGTGGTAGAAGCAGCTATTGCTGCTGCTGCAGCTGCTGCTGCGATAATAACTTTCATTCTAAGTCTTCGTGCTCACTGTTCTTAACCATCTTTCCTGCGCAGACGCACCTGCCCTCAGGGTGGGAGGGTCTAAGGCTCCTGCACAGATCAGGGATTCCCGCTGTCTTCCTCCTTCTTTCCTAAAGTGGGGGCAGCCCAGGCCATATTTTAGGGGCTTGGTGAGATAGGAAGGAACACAGGTCAACAGAGAAAGGAGAAGCTACCTGGTGGGTTCGGGAGGGAAGTGGTTGAGGGCGCCTGGCACCCTAGAGCCGCTCCCACTACCCACCCACCATGTCGCACTGGTGTGGACGGACATGCCTTGCTTCCTACACTGAACTGAGCAATGCCTGCAGCCCCGCCTCCACCTGCGGGAGGAGGAGGGCCTGGCACCCACGTGCCACCTACAGTGAATGGAAGAGTGAGCCAAGGGGAGGAGGAGCCACCCCCTGCACTTTGGGTCCGCACGTTTTCATTTCTTTTTTTCAGCAAACACTAGGGCACATCTGCTCTGTACCATGCCCAGGGCCAGGCTGGGCACTAAGATCATCCCACATGCCCTTGACCTTGAGGCAGCTCTTGTCCAAGCACGCAGAGTTCCGGGCCTGCTCTGCTCCCTCCTCCAAGCCATTGGGAAGGTGCTTTGCCCTGCGGGGGCCATGAGTCTGGGTGGCTGGGGGTGGACGTGACAGCTGTGCCCACCCTCCTCGTCTTTGCCCACCTTTCCCTCTGTGCTCCACTCCCTCTTCGAGGGGACCCGGAGTGCGTGCCAGGCTGCCCCAGGCTTGGAGGAGCTGAGCTGGCCTGCCCCTGTGCTGGGCGGTAGGAAAGTGTCTTCTGAAGCAGACACAGACAGGGCGAGCACGGAGGAAAATGCGCGAACTGGGACAAATGTCAGAAACGTATAAACGCACATGACCACTCGCAGCTGTGCCGAGCCCCGTCCCCCAGGGCAAGAAGGAGGCCGGGGTGATTAAAGTGACTAGATCCAGGCAGTGGGGATTGGGGGTCCTCTCCTCCTACTTCCTCCCACACCCCTCTTCAGCTCCTCTTGGGTTGCTGTGCTTGGAGGCTGCGGGTGCAGCTCTTCAACTGCTGGCTTTCTAGCCTGGCCCTCAGACCCTCACTTCCTGCCCTCCATCCCCCCACCCCAGGCGTGCAGAGAGCAGGACGCCTGGCCTTGCAGCCAGCTGCTCCAGCAGAGCGCTGGGGAGAGCTCCCCAGACCCCGCATGTGAGAGCAGCGGTCACAAGATCACAGAGCCCATAGAATCAGCACGTACTGTGAATGGGCGGGACAGCCTGGGGACAGGCATCGGGGAGCAGTGGGGACTGGGGAGAATGGGCAGCCTGAGGTCCCCCTCAGTGGTCCCCAAGCTCCGACAGGTCCACACTCCTGCCTTTCTGAGGAAGTGGGTTTGGGTTTAAAATGTGTCCTTCTTTTGAAGTTCTTTCTTTTTACAGATTACAAATGTTTTTTCAATGACAGTTGCATTTAGTATTATTTTGTATTGGCTGCAGGTGTACAGCACAGTGGCTAAATGGTTATACACTCTGTAAAGTGCTCCCTGGCCCCGCCTGGCCCCACGCACAGTTATTACAATATTTTGACCATATTCCCTGTCCTGTAGGTTACACCCCCACAACTCTTCTGTCACTGCCAGCCTGCACTTCCCAATCCCTCCCCTTTCCCACCCAGCCCCCAACCCCCTCCCCTCTGGCCACCACCAGCCTGTTCTCTGTATCAGCAAGTCCGTTTCTGTTTTGTTTGTTCATTTATATTGTTCTTTAGATCGTCGCATATAAATGAGATCATATGGTATTTGTCTTTCTCTGACTGATTTATTTCACTTTGCATTATACCCTCTAGGTCCATCCATGCTGTTGCCAAAGGTAAGATTTCCCTATTTTTTATCGCTGAGTAATGTTCTATTGTATATACGTACCAGTGCTTTATTAGCCACTCACCTACTGACGGGCACTTGGGCTGTTTCCAAATCGTGGCTGTCGTAAATAACGCTGCACTGAACATGGGGTGCACATATTCTTTTGAATTCGTTTTGGGGTTTTTTCCTATATATATATCTGGAAGCGGAATCTCTAGTTCATTTTTTATTTTTTGAGGGACGTCCACACTGTTTTCCACGGGAGCTGCACCAGCCTGCGTTCCCACTCCCAGCGCACTTCTCACACGCGCGCCCAGGGTACTGGTGCTCTGGCTGGGGGCCCCCGCTTGGAGGATCCCTGCCCTGCCTGAAGGGGGCATTGTTTCCTCAGAGCCAGCCTGCAGTTAGTTGCCTTGGGGAGTACAGCCCAAGGCAGCCAGATCTCCCAGTTGTTTTCTTCAGAAAAAGCCAGAAGCTCAGCTTTTAATGTAAAAATCTCTTGATTTTTAAAATTTGTAACTCGATGTTTTCTTTTAAAAAGTGAAACTCTTGAGAGACTAACTAAACTCTACCTACAGGTTGAAATGGACTCGGGCGGAGCCCTCTGCTCTGTGAGCTGTGTGTTTGCACACATGCTGGGTCAGGGGCCCCCTAACTGATGACGGCATTCGTGCCTGTGGCTGCTGACTATTGCTGTGCGTCTCCCAGGGGCCCAGAGCCTGTTGGCACCTTGGTCCCTGCTGCCTCCAAAACAATGAAGACTCGTTGATCTGCTATTCAAGGGAACGGAGAGGCCACCCACCCTAAGAGGATTATCGCAGGCATCTCAGTTGGTGGAGGTTTCCAATGTGGGGGACCCTGGGCTGAGCTTAGCAGGAGGCCAGGAGGCTGGGAGGACTGTGCAGTAGTAATGACCGCAATAAGACACAAGCGGCTCAGCTTTCAGGCTCAAAGGACATGAGGCAATCTGAATGCAGGTCACAATTAAATTGTCCCCATCCCCAGATGGAGGATGGAGGAGCAGGGCCCGCCTTCCAACAACGCAGCCGACTTCAGAAGGCAGGTCTTGGTGAAGCCTAGCAGACGGGTTCTTCTGTCTAAGCTATTTATTCCCTCACCAACTTCTACTACAGAACAAGGCAATCTGAGCCTACCGAGGTCCTTTGGGGTCCTCGTGCTTTACTTTCTGTGGAGTGACAACTACCTCCAGAGAAGAAAACACCCAAAGATGCCCATTTGAGGCTGCCTTCGCACCCCTACCAGGCACACAACCAGCTTACTTAGGGGTAGCTTACTGCCCATGCTCTGAAAACCTCAAGACTCATGCGTCAGAGCCGCTGTGCAGAAATCAACCGTCACAGCGGTTTACAAAACCGGTTCATTAAATAAAAACTCCCCCCCCCCACTCCAGGTTGTTTTTGAGACTGGGCTCATTTAATTTTCAGAATGGAGTGTTTCCCAGCATTTTTGGAATGTCAGAGAGGTAAAATGTTCAGCGTTGCCCGGCTTGGAGATGAAGGCTGAATACTGATTCGTGTTAACGTGGAAACTTCCATCCTTCACCAGATCAGTATTTGGGGTGCCTACAACATCGTCATTCTTTGCTTGGAAGGTTCGCTCACGCAGGAGAGCACTGTGATTATCTGATTTTTTTTAAACATCTGCTAGAATTCTCCCTGGGAAAGCATTTGAGCTTGATGCTCTTTTAGGGGTGCTTCTAACTACTTTCTCTATAACTTCTTAATGATTGTCTGTTCAGACTTTTTGAAGAAAAGGGGCCGATTCTAGCAGATTAGGACCTGCGAGAATTGAAGAAAGAAATGCAAATGTTGTTTGTAGCTCAGAAACTATGGGCACTGGTTTTTATTGGTCTATGGCTTGGTTTTCAGGTTACAAACACTTAGAAAGCAGCAAGTTCCTTCTCACCGCTTGTGTTACAGCTTCTTGGAATTAGGATGTCATTGATAATATGTGGCGAGACAGGCTGGGTTCCCTAAAACCTTTCTCTCCTTGGGAACAAAAATGTGTGTGAATATGCTGGTGTGCATGTAGCACAGAGGAGCTGGGGTCCCCACACCACTAAATGCACTTTTCAATGTCATATCAATTCAGGAGTTAAGAGTTTAAAAAAAATGGAAAGTTTTAATTGCAGTTAAAATCTCCAATAGAATTACTAACTAATTAAACATGATTTTTTGGGGGGGGACTCTCTGGCTGGCATTTGCCAAATTAGGGAGGGAGCTTGCACTTGTGAATTCGCTTTCACAATTTCTCACTGAGATCTTGCAGTGCCATTTCTCTGTTGGATTCTTAAGCAATCTCTATTCCCTGTGCTTATTCCTCAGTTTTTCTTCTAGATAATATTTTCCACTACAACTTTGGGGAACTCAGCAGATGTATTTGAATCCTTTTGTCCAAGCTAATGACTTGTTTCTGGACAGAAAAATGTTACCATCAACAGGATTTTTTAAGAAATATATTATCCAGTGTTTGGTTTGGGCCAGCAGTGTGGGCTGGGGACTTAGCGTCTGGGTTTGCCAAGATGTTTATGCGGCAGGAATGTGACTTATGTAAGCCTGGACGAGCTCCCAGTGTGCGCCCCCCCCACTCCCGTCTCAGCTTTTTTTCATTAGGAAGTTGATCTTTCTTTCATGAGACCACATTAAGTGGCTAAAAAGAAAAGGAAAAAAAAATGTTTACGGTACAAAAAAATCAAGTGTCCACAAAACATCCATGAAGCTAAAGGGACCACAAGCCGTTCTGGAAAAAAATGGGCTGTGAATTGTTTGTATTCTCTTGGCTTGACCCCGAATTCACTTCCTATTGCTCCCCGGAAGCCATCAAACCCAGACATGGTGGCGGGGGGGCGGGGGTGGTGCACATCAAGTATTTTTAAAAGTAAAAGAAAAAAGGAATGAACGAACAAAACACTGGCGTTTTCCTCAGGATTGCAGATAAATTTCCATGGGACGGCAAAGTGTAGAAGTGCAGGCAATTCATAAATGTTAAATATTAAGAAAACATAAATAAAATCTATAGTTAACAATGGTGAGGAATTTACGCGGTCAGGACTAGAACTAACCTTCACACAGGTACATAAATACTACAAGCTTATGTAACTGATTGCCGAAGCTCATCATGAGCGGAACACGGCATTTGCGGGTGAAGATGAAGATGCTGTGACCCCCACTCTGCTTCCCTCACTGCCCCACCCCCTCATTTCCATACACACTGCCCTATGAGATGATAAATGATTTCAAGCAGGTATGGGTCAACAGTCATTGATAAAAGCACACCGGTCTATGCCAACACCCATCCCCCAACCAAGGCGGTAATAACTCACCAAGCGTCCCCTCCCTGGGGCCCTCTGGGACATCGACAGCTCAGAAAAAGGATATTCTTCACAGAGGAGACCCTTGGGCTGGGCTTTGATGCATTGATAGGAGTTTGCCCTTCTGCTCACAGCTCTGTGAATCTGCTGGGGCTGCATTGATATGGTTTTCGTGTGGACAGAAATGAGACAGAGGCCATCGTTCCGAGAGGCGACCAGAGTTAATCATTGGAGAAGAGACGTCATTCTCAGCCTGGAAACATCGAGGGAAGGGGACAAGAGTCTACGCTCTCTTTCCCTCACTAATTCTCCAACTTGAGCAGACGCACAGCTGAGGAGATCGCATGCTGCGCAAGAGCGTGCTACCCAAGGGGCGCCATTCCCGTGGGGGACATCATGGATGTGCCTGTTTCTTGTGCCAGATCTCTGGGGGACACCAGTAAAGAATCTTGAATAAAGGACACCTTTTCCTGAGTTACACAAAAATGCTAACTATGTTTGAGGTACTGGGTAAATGGGTCTGCGTAGGGGAAACCCAAAAGTGCGTCGAACACAGAAGCCTTCTTGCGATTCTGGGTTTGGTCGTATGTGCGCCAGGGTGGAGGGGACTAAGACGTCGAGGACCAAGGACAAAGGAGCGTGCTCACTCCCAGGACCGTGTCCCTAAAGCAAGGCATGTCCTATTGGCCATACTGCCTAGAGAGATGCTGTCCAGTACAAATGGAGTATGAGCCACAAACACGAGCCACAGACGTCATTTCAAATGTTCTGGCAGCCACATTTTTAAAAGTCCCAGGGCAGCCCTGGCTGGTGCAGCTCAGGAGGTTGGAGCATCATCCTTTGAATGGAAAGGTCGCGGGTTCGATTCCTGGGCAGGGCACACACCCAGGTTGCAGGTCCGATGACTGGTCAGGATGTGTATGAGAAAGCAACCGATGGCTGTTTCCATCTTTCTCTCTCCCTCCCCGACTCCCTCCCTTCCTCCTTCCCCCTTCTCTTTCTGAAAGCAATGAAAACAGTTAAAAATTAATAACAAGTCCCAGGGCAGCAGTACAAGAAGGCGGGAGCCTGGTCCACCCTGTGCCGCCTTTCCATTGCCCTTCCCTCTGCACAGAGGCCCAGGTATGCTGGATCAAGGGAGTGAGCGCTTTGGTGAGATGCAGGGCCATAGGCCTGGGGCGGGTCTTCTTTGAAGAAGGAACCACCACAGACCCCGACCATTCTTTGGGAAGCCACAGAAAGTTCAGAGAGGCAGAGAGCCGCAGAGCTGATGGTGGTGCACCCCCTGGCCACCATGACTGATTCAGGGCCTAACACGTGGGCCAACTCAGGCCAATAAGAAGCAGCCTGAGGGCTTGCTTGCAGTCTCTCCTATAGCTCTGGGGCTGCTGGAAGCCTATTCCCTGGAAGAATCTGCCTGAGGGTGAAGCCAAGCCAAAGAAAGCTGAGCAACACAGTGACAACTCCTTGGTGGCATCCTTGGGAGTGCCTGGATCCAGCTATGCCTAAAGCTGTCAATGAACTTTTTAATTACATTTATCAAAGTGCTTCATTTTTTGCTTAACACAGCTTGAGTTTGTGTTTCTATTACTTGAAGCTTACAAGTTCTGGCTAATTTAGCAACCCCGGTCAGGCCTCCTTTTCCTCATCTTCCCCTTGGCCAGTGTAACGAATGAAGCTTTTCTGAGTCTTTTCCACAGCATACTTCCCTCCCCATGTGCCTCTGACCTTCAAGCAGAGGATTGGTGGTTGAGAGAATCTTCTTCTTTGCACGGCCCCTGACCCCATTGTTCTGCATGTCTACCAACCCCGATCAGCCCCACACTGTGTGTACACATCACCAATCCTCGGCACCCTGTGTTCACCCAGCCTCAGACCCCAGGCCCTCCAGACCCTGCCGTGCAAGGGGCCTGACCCAAGAGAGAGTGGACCCCCAGGAGCCTCTCTGCCTGCCAGGGCTGACAAGCTGTGAACACGTGTTGCTGGGGGGCAAGGGGGCTGATGTTTTTCCTATGGCCTTTTCTAAGCCAGAAAGGACTGAAATGTGAGCTCCCCTTACTTTAACCACGAGCAGAGCTGCCAGGACATCCCGGCTTCCTCCTCTTGTGTGTTTTGGGAGCCTGCATGGGCACGCGTCCACGGCGACTGGAAATCTCCTGGGGGGCAGCGGCAGCGGTGGCGGAAGCCATCAGGGGCTTCCTGTGTGTGGAATAAGGAAAACACAGCCCTGCGGTGGGGGGGTGGGGGGGCAAGTTCCACTGTGCCACTTTCTTCAAAGACTCCTAGGCCCTTAGAAAATAACTGGCCAGCCTCAAATCTCCATCTCTGGGTCCGTACAAGGAACACACGAACCCTTCCTCTTGAGATCAAGAAGAAGATACCCCACGTGGAGGACTGAATGCAGGACTCCGTGCCCAGTGCCTTGCTCAGCATCCACAACGACCCCACAGTGCAGGTGGCTTTGTGACTCCCATTGTGCAGAGAAGACGCAGAGGCTCATGGAGGGTGGGCAGCTGCCCCAGGTGACTGGCAGCTCAGGCCTGGGTGATAGCAACCCCCAGGGCAGGTTTAAATGGGAAATGCCATCCGAAGGCTGGGCAGAGAGCAAGAGTTACCTGTGCTCTGGCATCATCAGTGGGGCCTGGTCCATTTCAGAACGGTTGCCTCTGAGCCTCCCAACTGGCCCCTTCCCCTGGGCGGGGGTGCCTGGGACAGTGTGGGTCCAGCAAAGGCGGCCGGTCCCCAGGGCTGCTGCCGCACACCGCAAATGCTCTCAGGAAGGGGGTGAGGGACTCCCCCTCCTGTTCTAAAACTAAAAACAAACTGCCCCAGTCAGGTGAGAGTCCAGACTTCGAAAGCAGAGGAAGCCCCGTGAGCCCCAGAACATGTGCTATTGGGTGAAATAATTAAGGAAAGCTGCCTGATCTCCCACAGAGACATAAATCATTCCGTGCCACTGGGGACGCAAGCTGGCGGGCTCCTAATTCTTCACAGCTGTCCCTGGGAGGCGACCAGGTGGGGGAGGGGACGTGAGTGGGGGGCAGGAAGGGGGAATGAGAGAGAGAGACAGAGAGAGAGGGAAGGGGAGAGGGAGGGAGGGAGGGAAGAGAAAGACAGGAATGGTGAGAGAGAGTGACAGGAAAACAGACACAGCGAGAGACTCATGGGGTGAGACAGCCCTGGAAGAGTCAAGAGAGACCCCGACTTTTCCAGGGGGATCTGTGATATTGGCAAATGAAGAGGATGTGGAAACCAAGAGGCCCGCGCCCCTGATCTCGGAGGCAGCTGGTGGCGTGGCTCCAGCCTGTAGCCCCGGGTGCTCGGGCAGGGTGGCCACGGGCCCTGGTCTGGTTCCCAGCCCCATGTCCCCTACCTCAAAACCACCACGTGGACACCATCCGGCCTCCTCACAGCCCACCCTGCAGACCCTAGCAAGAGATGGGAGGGGGAGGGACTGACCACGGAGGGAATGAGATGCCTGCTGCTGTCCCCAGAACTTCCCTGAGGGAAGATCAGCTGTCTCATTTTACAGACAAGGAGACCAACCCAGGCAGGGCGTGGGCTCCAGGAGCCCATCAGCCCTAAGGAAGGAGCCTGGGACGCAGGTCTGGAAGGGTATTCAAACCCCTTTCTGATTTCTGCTGTATTGTTAGTCTTGGTTGTTCTGACCCGGACATGGGCAGCAGGCAGGCATTAGATCAGCATTTCAGCCTGGGCCGCCAGGCCAAGTTCATTACAGCACGGCCCTCCTGGGATGGCCAGCAGCTGCCCGGCCCCATGGCCGCCTCCACAAGCCCTGCCTTTCCAGGGGCTGCCAGAAGGACCCGCCCAGCCCCGGCCCCAAGGATCCAGTCCTTCCATGAGTTGGCCAGCTCCCCCCCCCCCCCCCGCCCCCAGTATGGAGCGATGGTTGGCGATCCCCCGAGTGAGGAGCCGGGCGGCCTGGGCGTGGATCCCAGCTCCTGAGAACTGATGACAAGCACGCTTGCTTACGTGTCACTCTTACTTGGTGATAGAAACCCTCTCTGAGCGCTCGCGTCAATTCCCACCGGAGTCCTGTGAGGTGGGTCTCGTGACAAGCCCGTTTCACGGCGGAGGAATCCAAGAGCGGGTAAGAATAAGCCCCGGCAGGATTGCCTGGAGCTGGCTCGTTGCTGATCGTAGGACAATGCCCTGAAGTCTCCCGAAACGTTCTGAGCTGCTTGTTAAACAGAGCTTTCATTCAAAATGAGATCGTAAACTCATGTTGGCGTCAACGGTATCCAAAGCCAAGGTGATACTCAACCCCCTCGTCAAGTCCTAAGTGATTGACCCTATTTTACAATTGAATGTATTTATGTCTATGTATAACCTATATGGTGCTGATGGGGTGGAAACACCACGTAGTCGGTGTTATTGCCCATCCCCTCCCACCTCCTGGTTGGATGATGTCTAGCTGGCCAGTTATCCCACAGACATCAGCCAATTACTGCAAATCAGGGCCTCACCCCTCCTCGCCCCTGGCAGCGCTGGTCATGAGTCACGTATCAAGTTCAAACTACAGGTTCCTGTCCAGCTCACTCACTGCCTCACGCACGGAAGGTGCACAGCTGAGACCCGTCCACGTGCAGCTCATAGGCCAGGAAAAGCTCAGTCCATAGTTATGGCTTTTGGGCTCCTCGAACTTTCCAGAACAGTTCAAATTTAAATATTCTTCCCTGAGGCCAGATGAGGGGGCCAAGGTAGGTTTCAGAGCCAGCGTCAGACTCATTGAGGCCACCGTGAGGACAAGCAGAGGACAAGTGTCATTCTCCCCGTCCCCGCCACACTGGTCACCCTTTTCTTCATACATTAATTTCACTCGGCATACCCCCAATTTAGGTCAGAGGTGCCTCAATTGCTTTCCTATTTATACGCTTCAAGATCGAATGCAGAGCCCTGGCCGGTGTGGCTCAGTTGGTTGGAGCATCTTCCCGCACACCGCAAGGCTGCGGGTTGGATCCCCAGTCGGGGCACATGCGGCTGGCAACTTATCCATGTTTCTCTCTCACATCGATGTTTCTTTCTCTCCTCCTCTCTCTCCCTCCTCCTCACTCTTGAATGAGAATGAAAAAGAAACCTTAAAAAAAAAGATTTAACGCTGAAATCTAGCGGGGAAAGAACCGAGCTGTTCCAGGGCCAGATCTGAAAATTAATAATAATAATAATAATGCTGATGATGCAACTCTAAAACGTGAAAAATCCATTGCCTAAAATAAGCAGTTTAGGCAAAATTTTGAGCTCAAAATTCAAGTGACTCACAAACCATGCAGCTGGTGACCTGCCTCCCTCCCAAGATAATTGAATTAAAAGGAAAAAAAAGAGAGAGAGAAAGAGAGAAAACTCAGAGATGCCTGGTCTCTCCAAGAAGCAAACCCAACCCGGTGCACTTCCTCTCCAGCAGGCCTGAAGCGCGCTCGGCCTCACAAGGCACATAAACACCCCATTTAGGGACTCGCTCGTTCCCCACGTGGCTCTGCAGTCGGTGTAATTTACGAAACACACAACGGATACACCCAGATTTGGAAGTCACCATCCGTGCACAGCTGATAGGGAAGCCGGAGAATGGAGGGGTGAGTTTTCTCTCCATTTAAGTCCCCAAAAGGTTGATCTCTACACAGAGGGGAAGGTGAGTCATAACTTCCAAAGCGGGGTCCCCAGCCTCAAAGGCCATGGGGAGTTGCAGGGTGACTTGAGAAAGGAGACCGTCTATATGTCAACCGTGCTCACCTCTGAGTGGAAGGGTTGGGGCGTTTCATTTTCTTATGTGTAGTGCCCTGAATTTTCCAAATGCCCTACGATGACAGACACAGCATTTTGTGTATAGCTGGGGTGGGGGGCGTTGTTTGCTTTCTCGCTTGTAGACGGGGAACAGGGTGGTGTCTTCCCTCTCTTCCGAGTGCCCGTGGTCTGGGTCACTTGCTATTTCCAGGAGGGGCCCACCCTGCCCTGCGTGAGTCATTCTAGCTCTCAGCTTCTTCCTTAATGAGCTCCCGAGGGACTTCAGTATATATATTTTTTTAATTTAATGGAGATTTAGAGGATGGGACAACCCAGAGGAGCACTTTTTTGTAAACAGGGCACTTTTCATGGCGCTGAAGTATTTACACAACCCTAGAGTTCCCACATTCGCCAGCGGGGAAAGGCGGCTGGCCTTTTTATACCTTCCAGGACTGCTTCGTTTTCTCCGTTGCTTGGAGCTGTTCTAGTTTTTCTTCATTCCATTGCAATTTCAGTTGGGGTATCCGTATGTCAGGCAAAAGTATATTCGCTTCCCAACTCTCCTGCAGCTTGGCCGCTATGGGGCCCAGATCTGGGGGACAGACAAGGTGACCGGCTCAGCCAGGACCTTGGCCTGTTGTCCATTCCCCTCCCTGCTGCCTGCAGAGCAAGCAAGAACTTGGAGGTGCTCCGCCTTCCCCCAGAGCAGCGCCTGCCTTCCCCTGACATAGGCTGACAGTTTGATTTCTCCAAAGAGAAGTTCAGCTTCTACCTCCGGGTTCCCCTGGGTGCATCCCCGCAGTGGAATTCCACTGGATCATGTGGTCACTCCACGGAGAACCAATCAGAATGCAGCTTTGTGTCTTTCAGGCCATTTCCCTCCAAATGTTCTCGTGCCTGGAGGGTGAGTTTGACCCCAGTCCTGGGGAGGGAGAGGGACTTCGGTTCGCCCAAAAGCTGGGTGGCCTTTCCCAGTCATTGCCTCGAGACAGTCAGTGACATCTTTCTTAGCAAATGGTTGAGGACAAGGGTTTCTAATTAATGACACATTGTTACCGAAAGAATTTGAGGATGAGAGTTGGCATTGTCTTGCTGCTGTTTGAAGCAGAACTCCGCCCCCCGCCCCCCGCCCCCCCCCCCCCCCCCCCCCCCCGCCCCGACACACACACACCCTCTGGGAATCAGATCCTCCGAACTACTCATTTGGTTTATTCTCAGAGGGAAGAGAGTCAGAAGGAAGTACGTGGATTTCTTCCTTCATGAGTAAAGGCTAAGGAGCTGGGCTTCCCCGTCTCAGAGTCAGGGCCAGCCGATCCCCCCAGAAAGGCAGAGAAGACACCGGGCAGAGCAGGGGCCCCGCAGGTCAGTGCCCCACGCCCCGGCTCTGCTTGCCCCTCCCCCTGCGGGAAGTGGGCGGGGCCTGGCCAGGTGCGGCGTCTCCCGGTTAGTCAGCAGCGGGACTTACAGCTCCGCAGACTTCCAGGTGGGAAGTACAACATCCTGGCGTCTTCAGGGCCTGTCCAAAGCCCCAGATGTTTGGCGTCCACAGCCCCCAAACCTCGGTGATTGAATCTGACACTTCTTTACAGAGTGTAGGCACAGCTGTGTAGAGGAGCTCCTCTGTATTCACTCCTTCTCTCCAGGCTCCACAGGCGCTTTGAGTTCGGAATCCAGCAACTTTTTGGCAGCCAGGTCCTCCATTCTAATGCTGGGAAAAGCTCAAGAGTTCCCCGGGCTGCCTTAAGCAGCAGGGAGACCGGGGGCGGACCTATTTGTTGGAGGGGTAGGGAGGGGGCTGTGGATGAAATAGCTCAGTGGAAAAGAGGGCCTGCGCTGGATGGGGGTTCCACTAACAATCTTTGAGGTCACTCTCCATCGGAGGCCTCTGTGACCCTAAAGTGAGTTCAGCAACCACCCCCCCCACCCCCACCCCCACCCCCACCCCACCCCCCTGTCTTTAGAAGCCAGAAAGAGGCTCTTCCTTAGGAGAGGATGAGGGTGGGAAACGTCCCAGAGTAAACGCCGTCCAGCCTCTTTTCTTCTCCCAATTGTCCAGCATTCCCACCCCCAGGGTCCCCATCTGACCCACGGGGCAGACCACCTACCTTTCCCAGAACACACCACGCACTTCCGCTGCCCTTCTCCCCTTCCAGATCTGCCTATAAATTCTCATCCTCCTTCTTGTCCCAGCTCCAGCATCTCCCCCTCTCTGTGGTCTTCCGTGAACACTTCAATAGAGCAACTGCTTTCTACTCTGTGAGCCCAGGAATGGGGCACACACTACCAGGGACGGGGCCCACCCCCTCCATCTCTGTAGCTCCCCCTACCCGGATCCCAGCCCAGAGCCTGGAATAGGATAGCAACCTGGTAGCCCAGGGAAAGTTGGTGACAGGAAGTGAAGTGAGAATCTGTGAGAGGGCAAAGGGATGGGACCAGGGTGAGGAAGGACAGGTCATCGGATGGCGCTGAGGCCACAAGCTCCGTACCTGCAGTTTGGGTTCCCGTAGCCCTGCATCCCCTGGGGTGTTTTAAATACCATTTTTCTGCATCTATTGATATGATCATGTGGTTTTTATCCTTCATTATGTGATGTATCACTTTTATGGATGTGCTAATGTTGTGCCAAGCTTGCTGCACCAGCATAAATCCCACTTGCTCATGGTGTATGATCATTTTGATGCATTGCTGTATTCGGTTTGCTAATGTTTTGTTGAGGATTTTAGCGTCTATGTTCATCAGGGATATAGGCCTATAATTTTCTTTCTTTGTAGTGTCTTTATCTGGCTTCGGAATTAGGATAATGCTGGCCCCATAAAATGAGGTGGGAGCCTTCCCTTAGTCTTGGATTTTTTGAAATAGTTTAGAAGGAGAGGTGTTACTTCTTGGAATGTCTGGTAAAATTCACCTGTGAAGCTGTCCGGTCCAGGGCTTTGGTGTGTTGGGAGTTTTTTGATTACTGCTTCAATTTCACTAGGTTTAATCTGTCTATTCAGATTCTCTTATTCTTCCTGATGTAGTTTTGGAAGATTGTCTGTTTCTAGGAATTTATCCATTTTGTCCATTGTCCAGGTTGTTGGCATATAGTTGTTCATAATATTTCCTTACAATCCTTCGTATTTCTTTGGTGTCAGTTGTTATTTCTCTGCTTTCATTTCTGATTTTATTTGTTAGGGTCCTTTCTCTTTTTTTCTTGATGAGTCTGGTTAAAGGTTTGTCAGGCTTGCTCATCTTTTCCAGAACCAGCTCTTGGGGTCATCGATCTTTTGTATCTTTTTTTCTAAGACTCTATTTCATTTATTTCTTCTCTGATCTTTATTATTTCCTTCTTCTACTCACTTTGGGCTTTGTTTGTTGTTCAAGTGTAAAGTTGGATTGTTTATTTGAGCTTTTTCTTGCTTTTTTTTGTTTGTTGTTTTTTTTTGAGATAGGCCTGTAATTCTATGAGTTTCCCTCTTAGGATTGCTTTCCCAGGCCCCAGAGATTCTGGATTACTGTGTCCTCATTTTTATGTGTTTCAAGGGATCTTTTGATTTCTTCCTTGATCTCATTGTTGATCCATTCATTGTTCAATAACATGATATTTAGCTTCCATGTCTTTGCTTATTTTTCAGTGTTCTTGTGATTGATTTCTACTTTCATAGCCTTGTGGTCAGAGAAGATGCTTGCTATGATTTCAATCTTGTTAAATTTACTGAGACTGGTTTTGTGTCCTATCATGTGGTCTATGCTAGCAGACGTTCCATGTGCACTTGAAAAGTATGTATATTCTGCTGCTCTGGGGCAAAATGCTCTGAAGACATCAATTAAATCCATTTGATCTAATGTGTCGTTTAAGGCCGATGTCTCCTTACTGATTTTCTGCCTGGAAGATCAATCCATTGAAGTCGGTGGGGTGTTAAAATCCCCAACGATGCCTGCATTTCTGTCCATCTCTCCCTTTACGTCCATCAGGATTTGCTTTACATATTCAGGGGCTCCTGTGTCGGGTGCGTGAATGTTTGCTAGGGTCATATCCTCTTGTTGGATTGCTCCCTTTATTTATCATTTTGTAGTGTCCTTTGTCTCGTACTATGGCCTTTGTTTCAAAGTCTATTTTGTTAGCTACAAGTACTGCTGCCTCAGCTTTTTTTTTCCTTTCCATTTGCATGAAATATCTTTTTCCACCACTTTTAGTCTGTGTGTATCTTCCAATCAGAAGTGGGTTTCTTGGACACATAAGGAGATTGTCATTAAAAATCCAGATGTCAGGTGTCTAGTAAAAAAAAAAAAAAAATCAAATGATCCCTGAAAGATAGGCCAGAGCTGGGCAGGGGCTGCCCCCTCAGCCCGGCCTAGTCCTACAGCCTTTTCCCTTGGTGGCTTCTGACCTTGGCCTTGCGGGCACCGAGTGTGCCACTCCCCATGCTTGAGACATGCAAGAAGCCTGTTACTTCGGGAAAGAGCAGGAAGAAAAAGAACTTCCCCCTATTTTACTCGGGACCTGAGCAGGATTTTAAATCCCGTCACAGAGCTGTCCTTTAGCCTCCCCCAAAGGCAAAGTGACCTCAGAGGGTGACTCTGTGTAATCCCACAGCCCCCGGTGCCTGAATCTCAGGTTCCCTCCGCAGACCCAGCCCCGCAGGACCTCTGCACAGCGTTTCCAGTTTCCCCTGCTTTCCAGGAAACCGGATGAGGCCGCCTGCCAAGTGCTCACAGGTGTGCCTGGAAGTCGTGACTGTCCCCCCACCTCCCCACCCCGCCTTCCGCTCCACAGACCAGAGAAGCTCACCCTCCTGCCGATTTCTGTTCAAACAAGTCTGCTTAATGAACATTAACGTATTTTAGTTAAAAAACATCCATACGAGCAAGAAGCACCGCAGACTGGGGGCGGAGTGGGTGAGGAAGGGGAGAGGGGGTCGAGGCAGGGGATGGAGGACAGTGGATGGGCTCCAGGAAACCTGGGGGGGAGGTGACACCGTGCTGACTGTCTTGAAGGTGGCAGTGGTGGTTTTACGGGGGTCTACCTGAAGCTAAGCCACCAAACTGTGCCTTTGAAACAGGCACATCTTTTCATATGCCGATTAGACCCCAGTGGAGCTGGGTTCTGTTGTTTTTAAGGAGCACCATCTGAATTTAGTTAAAAGGCTCATCCCTTCAGCACGGAACCATAACCCTCAGTCAGCCCAGTGGCTTGTGTCTGGACTGTGTGTTGGGCATTTGGGGGAGCAGGTCAGTAGTGAGGGACCCAGGGCCGGGTTCAGAGGCCCAGGGGCCAGGGCGGGTCCTGGTGTCCTCAGGAAACCCTGCCTTTCTCACCTAGTCCCCATCTGAGGCTTCCTTCTTCCTGTCCCCAAAGAACGAATGTTCTTCCAGGCCCTGGTGGTTGTGAATAGCTCTCTGCTGAGGAGGAACCCCCCACAGTTCCTGAATCACAGAGGTCCCTTTCTAGAAGGAAAGCACAGCAGTTCCTGGGGGCATTCAGGGCTGTTTTTGTCTTTGCTGAAGCCTGCAACACACAAATCAAGAATAACAACTGTCTACCAAATAACTTCTCCAAAGAAAGAAAAACAAGAGAAATGAGTCGCCTCACCCCAGCATCAAGAGGTTAACTCCACTGTGTACTCTTTCACCCCTCCTCCAGCCCACCTGGCCCTGCGGAGGCTGGCAGGGCAGGCGATAGCCCAGCTTGGGTGGTCGACCTGCTAGGCAGGCCTCTCCGTTCCTGGGACGTGGACAGGCCCAGGATCCCTGCTCTCCATCTCCCTAATGAACTCTGACTCTCTGGGAAAGCATTTGTTTGCACAAGATGTAGCTAGGGCAGGAGTGGGCTAGGGAAGGAGGAGGAGGAGCCCCAGGGAAGGCAGGGACAGTGCCCTCTAGGCAGGTTTGCCCCTTCTGCCTCTGGAGCTGCCAAGGAGCCAGGTGCAAGGCATGCTGGGACTTCCATTGTGGGTAGCCACAGGCCAGTGGGATCTGATCTGGATGAAGGATATGCCTTTAGGGGAGGGGACATCAGTCCTGCACCTGTGTCCAAAGAGCCAGATGCCCTGGGCTTTGTTCTGGACACCCCGATGGTACTCACAGGGTTTATGCTGAAGGAGGCAGGATCAGGGGTCAGGCCAGGACAGCTCTGGGCTCCACAGGGTCAGTATCCCAGAGTCAGAGCGTGAGAGTTCAGGAAATGGGTGCAGTCCTGGGGGTCTTGGGAGACGAGGGTGACCAGGGTGAGGCAGAACCTGGCTGAGATGCAACGTTCAGCACAGGTGTTGTGGGTGCAGAGGTTAGTCCGTCAGGCCTGCCTTTCCTCGCAGGCCGGCTCTCCCCACTCACTCAACATTCAAGCAGGCGCATGTGCCCAGCCAGCCCTGCCACCCCACCCCCGTTTGAAAACTAAAAATCATACTTTTAAATAATTCATCTATTAAAAAGGAATCATAATGGAGTGGTAATTTTTCAACAAAATGAAAACTACTACCTATCAAAAAATATGGAATACAGTCAAGATAATACTTTGAGGAAAACTGAACTATTTGGATGTATTTAATTGGAAAAAGGAAAGACAGAAAAAAAAATGAGCTTAGCATACATAAGTGGGTAGAAATTAATGGGATAAATGGAAATTAGGACAATGGGAGTAGATAATAGAATTGACTCATAAAATCAAAGGTTCATTGAAAAAAACTAATAAGATTTTTTTTTAATTATTGAACTGGTCTAATGAATTGAAAAAGAAGGCTTTAAAAATCTGGCAATTAAAAGAGGAAATAAGTACAGATACAGAAGAATTTTTTTCATTAAGAAAAACATTATGAACAACTATGTGTTAAAACTTTTGAAAAAATAAAGAAACGATAGAATATAAATTGCTAAAATTCATACACACATGATGGAAAATTTGAATAAATCAATGACAATGGAGAAAATCAAGCAGCCACAAAGTCTCACTGATTTTTTTTTTTAGGTACATTTTTATCAAATTGTCAAAAAAGAGATGATCTCTATTTTTACAAGTCGTTCCACAAAATAAGAACCAAGTAAAGTTCTTAATGTATTTCTGAGGCAAATATAATCTAGATTCAAGTAAAAACCATAGTCTTCATATGAAAAGAAAATTATAGGCCAACTCACTTAGAGATATAACTGTAAAAATTCCAGCGGGAATATTAGCAACTCTCATTCAGGACCGACATCATAATTTGTCATGACCAAGTCGAGCTTTGAAGATGGAACGCAGAGATGGTCCTGCCATTAGAAAACATGTAGAGTTAATTCATTTTGTTAGTACGTTAAAGGAGAAAAATTGTAAGAACCTTCCAAAAGATACAGAAAAAGCATTTAAGAAAGTTTAAAACACATTCAAAAGAAGACATATAGCACCAAAACAAAGGAGGAACTGTACTGAAAATAGCAATTGGTAGTTACAAAAAAACTTACTGTGGTCTGTATATCTAATATTTATATACATCAGGAACATAAATGTATTTATATGCAATATATTTAATACATCGTGGGAAAAACCTATTACCCCCACTGCTATTTAGTATAGTGCTGGAATTCCTAAACCATCCTAAGCTGAGACTAGGAATCAAAAAAGCAAACAAAATTATTGATGAAATGATCATCTCCATTAAAAAAAAAAGCAAGAAGGAAAAATTAGGATAAAATTACAGAACTAGGAAGATAGGGAAGAAAGGTATATGGGTACAAAACACAGAAAAATCAGTAATGCTGCCTTAAATGTGCAATAACTAACTAGAAATATAATATTTAAAACTTCACAATTGCAAAACATAGGCATATAAGACCCAGAAATCAACCTACCAAAAAGTAACAACCTCATAGAGATGGTCACAAATCCTTGAAAGACCTGAAAGAGAAACACAGAGAATGAGGAATTCACTCTCCATACACAGAACAACTCACTATTGTGGAGACCTAGTCAATTTCCCTCCAAAAAAACCCCGTGAACATGAAATACACTTCCATTTTCAATTTTGTTGGGTCTTGGATTCATCTGGGAAACCTGATTCTAAAATTCTTACAAAGTGGTGAAGCCATAGGAATTAATTTTGAACACTGTCATCAGTGAAAACCTCGCCCTACCTAACATTAAGCCGTTTGACAAAACTGAAGAATTAAAATAGCAATGTACTTGTGTGGACCCGAGGCCGCAGCCTGGGGAACAGGCTTTCCAACACAAAATGACACATTCCAGATGAATGCTGGCACCTTTGTTTTAGGGGGGTGTTTGTGTTTTAATGGAGAGAGACCTGAGTGCAAAACATCCTGGGAGAAGGGCCCAGGTGAGAGGTAGCATGAGAACTTCCTGGATGGAACGCTTCTGGAGAACTTGGGCTATATTTCTGGAGAACTTGGGAGTGGATGGGGCATGCGTGCAAGGCTGCCTCTCTGGCCCAGGAAGCGGAGGGAGTTTCTGCCTGATTACTCACCACTGTTCCCTGTAAATTTTCCCGGTGTGCTGTGCCTCCCTGCATTTCAAGACGAGGATGGGTCAAAACCAGAGATGCCGTGGGAGACTTCACGTCTGCAAAGGTCAAAGCAGCTGCCACTCAGGGACAAGGACCAGAGGGCATCACTGGTTCCAAGTTGAGGGAGGGATGCCACAAATCAGGAATCACTCTGGGTCGTCAACCCAGTTAGCGTGTCGCTGTGTGTAGAAGCTAAATACGTTCCGTTAGGGGCAAGGTGCACTTAGTAGGTTGGGGCAGTGGGACCACTACAAGATGGTTCTGCAGAAGGGGTGAGGTCTTAATCTAGCCCTGCTAGACTCTTCACTGGTCTTTGATTTCATGCACTGAAACCAGAATGAAAGGGACCGAGAAGATACCTGTCCTTTGTGCTTAAAGGAAGAACCGACCACACTGGGTAGGTAGGGGGCATCCAGGGACTGGACTGAACAGGCAGGGAACAGGTGGGCGATGAGGGAGACAGTGGGCAGACACATGACCCAGTGTGGCAAATGAGAGTGGGAGTGAGTAAAAGCAAAACCAAGGCCTGGAATAAGCCCTGAGTGTCAGAAGTCAGCCTGGCCTTTCAGCGATCAGAGCTGAAGGGTGAGCAGAGAGTGGGGAGGCGGGCAAGCGGGACAGGAACATGGTGAGAAGCCAGGAGGAGGTCCTAAGCTTCAGGGTACACAGGGGTGTGGGCCCGGGGCTCCCTTCCATCCATCCGGCCAGCTGGGCAGGCCTGGGTGGGCACACGATGCCAAGCGAACTGAGCCTCAGAGACATGAATCATCCTGTGGACAAAATCTGGGGCTTCTGGAGCAAAATAAAAAGGAGCCAGTGGCTGTCCAGGGTCCAGGAACAACAGCTATAAAATCCAAAAGCATCTGTGAGGACTCAGAGTTAAGTTGGCAACCTCAGCGGCGGCCCCACGGAGACGGAAGTCGGGGCGGGGCTTGAGTGTTGCTGGAATCCTCCAGCGAAGTCCCCAAACCCAGACTCTTGGGCCCACGGAGGAGGATGGAATTGCTACCCACGTGGTGGAGCGTGTTCTGCAGTGTTTACGCGTTTCAGCTTCGTATGCAAGCTCTGAGGTCCACTGACATAGCATCACCCTGCAAAAGATCCCTGGCCTTTGCTTTGGAGCCGGGTTGCTTCAGGCCTCCAAGAGCCTGGTTGACCTTTACTTTCTTCGACAAGAGACCCAGCCGCCTGTGGCTGGTTTTTATTGTTATCTTTGTAGTCATCACTCCTGGCAGATGTGGGGTTTCCCCCAGGCAAGTGGCCTTGCCCCTGTGAAGAGCACAGCCCAGATGAATGTCTGTGTCCCCGAATTCCTTCTGTGGCGTTGGGGGTCTATCAGTGCGGCGCGTACCTGTCCACAGCCTGTCTGGGCCCAACAGGGCCCCGCAGCCTGGGGTCTAATTAAACAGAGCTTGCAGGTGCCCGGGCCTCCCCATCACCCACCCCTGGGGCACAGGGGATGTAAGTACTGTCGGGCCATTCAGCCGGAAACCTGGGAGCAGCGGTTCTGACAGTGTGCCAAGGTGCCCCGGTCACCGCGGACAGAGATTAGATGCCAATCTTCTTCCCCAGGACACACGATCCGGCAGGCTTCTCTTTCAGCCAGACAATCGACCACTGTCCCCGCCTGGTGGGCCGCTCGGCCGTCTGCCCAGGCTGATGCCAGGCCCAGAGTGGGAGTCCCGGGAGCCCTCCCCTCATCGCCCTCTCCTGGGCCCAATTAGGGAGGGTGGCCCCGGCCTCCGGAGACATCCTTGAGTGACTGGCCCCTCGGCCCAAGGCTCCAAGCCACCACACATCAAAGGCAGGCAGGTTGGGACCCACTTCCCCTTAGTCACAGACACAAGTTAAACAGTCTCAGGTGTCCTCAGATGTCCCCCTCCGCTGGGGCTTATTTTTGTGTTTATCCCCACAAATAAGTCACAACAGTCCCCATGATGCTGAAAAAGGCAGAGCAAGCCACAGCGTGTAGTTTATGACAACCGAATAAGAAACAAACCAAGAGGAAAAAGTCCAATAGCATGTATGTAGAGAGGCACCCGGAATGCAAGCCCGCTCCCTGGTAGTGTGCCGAAGCGAGAGGGCAGCGGGGCCGGTGCCCCAAGCCGTGTCCCCTCCCCCACTGTGGCACTGTCCTCTCAGCATGGTGAGGGCCAGGGCTGGCAGCAACACACCAAATGCATTTGGGAAGCCCAGGAGGCTCTCGGACCCTCGCTTGTCTCTGGAAACGGATGACGGGAGCAAGGACAGGAGAGTGGAGGGACATTTGGCTTCGGGGTTGGAGTAGGAGAATCCCTGCGTTGCCGGCCGCGGAGGCAGGTATGGCTCGGGCACCGTTACAACAGCCCTCCTGGGGTGAATTGGGGGCAGAGGGGCGCCTCTGGGGTGTGTCTCTCTGTGCACAGTGGGCTTGGCCGCTCCCTGTCCCACCCGGCAAACACAGGACAGCGCCGAGCCTCGGGTCCTGACCACTCTGACTCCCTAGGGCACAAAAGTCCCATTAACCTCACTAGACAGTTTCCATCCTTGAGCCTATTTAAGCCTTTTAGAGCAGTTTCTCTCAAGCAATTTCTTAAGCAGAATTTAAGAATATCCGCTACGGCTTTCACCCAGCTAATTCCACGTGCCCGAGTATCTGTGGGCTCTAAGCGTCCTGTGGCCCTGATGGCAGGGCCAGGGGACTTGTTCGTCCACCCCTCAGTCACCAGTGGCTGAAGGCACCCAGAGGTCACTCAGAGTTCTGCTGCTGCTACCGCATGGGGTGTTTATGAAGGACCTCAATTCAGGCTCCAGCTATTTGGAGGCAGTGGGTGCCTTATGAATAAAGGCATTATACTTATTTATAGGAGCGGTAAACCAAGCTGGGAAGTATGGTCTGAGTCTCCACCCTCAGGCGCTGGATGAACTTGGGCTATCAGACTGGAAGGCATGATTTCCTGTCACGGACTTCAACTGCAATCCAACCAACCAGAACGGCGTGAATAAACACAGCACACGCCGGTAAACAGGGAACTAACTGTGGGCGAAGGTGAGCGTACTCATCCCCGGGAATTAGAAGTTCGCTTCCCAGTCCTCCGGGCACCCGGGCACCAGTCACGGGGAAGTTTCCTGCCCTTTCAGTTAGAAGGCTCTGGAAGCAGTTGTGGAGTGAGGGCGGGGTGGGTGACTGTTTTGGGGTCTGCGGCCACTGAGGTTGAAGACAGGAGAAGGCCCCGGATACCTGGGGAAAAGAGACTCACTCCAGCACCCACCTGCTGGACCTCAACTCTGCTACCTGGAGCAGCACCTTCCTCCATTTTACATCCTTTTGGTTTAATATGAAGAAATGTAAAATACACCCTGATCAGTGTGGCTCAGTGGGTTGGGCATCATCCCGCAAAGCGAAAGGTCCCGGTTCAATTCCCAGTCAGGGCACTTGGCTGGCATGCAGGTTTGGCCCGGATGGGGCGTGTGGGAGAGGTGCTGATCAATGTTTCTCTCCCTCTCTTTTTCCCTCCCTTCCCCTGTCTCTCAAATCAGGAAGCATGTCCTCTGGTGAGGATAAAAAAAAGCCATAACAACAACAACTGGGAGTAAGGCTGCAGGTAAATAAAGAGCTTTGCCATTTTAGTTTGAAAACTGAGAGTGTTTGGTGTTTCCATAGGAGCTGCAGGAGGGCAGAAATAATAAGTAGAAGAGCCGGAATCCGTGCAATCCAGAACAGAAAAGCAATAGTTGCAACCCTTGAAAACAAGGACGGCTCTCGGAGAAAATCAGTAGTGAGTGGTACCGTTTGGATTTCGTCCCCTTGCTTAAGCAAGCCAGCTGATTCAGGATGGGGGGTCGGGGGGATGGTACAACCAGCGAACTCCACGAGGGCAGGCACGTTGTCACGCTTCATCTGCTGTGACCTGGGTCCTTTAGAAGCAGAGCCGCGTGGAATTGCACAGTGACAAAGCAACACTGTAAGTCCACGGACAGCAGTTTTGGCAGAAGCGTTGTGGGCAAGAAAATACTCATCGAAAGTGTCTTTGCCAATGAGAACAAAATGTTACCCCTTTCCAGATGGAATAGGTCCGATGGAATCAACCTGCCACCAGGTAGCTGACTGACTACCCCAGGGAAGAGCATCAAAGTGGCGACTCAGTGTCGGTCCCTGGGGCCGACAGGCTGGGCACTCGGCCTTCATGAACGGAAGTCGCCGGGCCCATGGGTACCTTCCATCCTCACCACCAAGGTGTTAACAAAAATGAAACAAAATGGAGTCACTTTTGCTAATTGACATCACCCAAGCAAAATTTAATACCTCATGGAACTGGAGTCTCTGCCTCTCCTAAGACTGGGATTTTAAACCAATCAGCCTAGAATTTTCTAATCAACCCTCGAGAGGTCACCTGAGATAAAACCGGCTGCCTTCTTCTTAGGGAATGCGCCCTGGCCTGCAATAATCCACCCTTTGAACTTCTTAGTCCCGCCCCCTGTCTGCCTGTAAAAACCTGCCGTTTTGTACAACCCAGGGGAGCACCCTTCCAGTTGCTAAAGCGATGCCGCCTGCCCCGTGAACCACGTAATAAAGCCAATTCAATCTTCCATTTTATTTGATTGGATTTTGTGTTTTCACAATGGCCACTTTGTTGGTCAGCCCACGGAGCGAGGACGGGGTGGCTGGGGAAAGAGGCAGACTGGTATCCACAGCGGAGCTCATCCAATCCACTTGGTTATTAAAACCATCCTCTGCTGAGGTTGCCACATGAAAGGCAAATATCTTCACTTTTTTTTTTTTTTTTTTTTTTTTTTACCAATGCAGAGATGTCCACCCCCACATAACTCTTACCCAGACGGCCTTATCACCCATTTCCTCACTGTGTTCCTTCCAAGTCCCTGACCACCCAGCCAAACCATTGGCTGCAGCCCAGGAATCGGTTCCCAATCACATGTCTGGCCCTCTCCAATTCCAAGCAAAACGAGACAGCAGGTGCGCTGTTTGAAGCTCTGCCCACCCGGAGGGCTCCCCAGTTCACTCGCTCGCTGCTGTCCTTCCGGGTATTCCAGAAGGCAGCTGCCCCGCTCCTGAGGGCTGAGTGTCTGTCGTGCAGAACCATCCACAAACCAGGCCTGAGTTTTCTCTTCCTCGGTCAGCAGATTGCAGGGACTCCCCCATGGGCCATTGGGTGCAGGCTGAGAGAGAGACAAGGTAGGGAGGAGCCCAGGCTTGAGGAAAGTTTCAGAAGAAATTAAAAGAGTCTTATTCATACACGATTGGCAAATCAGAGGATGCAGCGCTTGGTAAGACCCATTCCGAGGTGGGGTAGGAAGAGAACAGGGCTTTAAAAGCGTAGGTTGCAAGCAGCTGATCAAGACAGAGATGGGCTGCTAGGGAAACGAGGCTGTAAACTTACATCCTTCATTTTCTGATTGGCGGGGTCAACTGAACTTTTCAATGGTAAGAACGATGGACAACATATGATCAGCTATTTATCAGCATCCTAGTCGCGCTTCTGGCTCACAGAGCAAAAGCAGTTCCGACACTGGGGCTGTTGCTTGTTGACCCCCAGGGGTCCGATTTATCTTGCAGCAAGCCCCGGAAGGGGGCTGTTCACCCAGGGAGGACGTTTCTGCATGCAGAAGAGCAAAGCCATGTCTTGTAAGCGGCTTTTAGAGTTTAAACTGCAAAACGTCCAAATGTTGGGCCACAAATTACGATATTCAAGTTCTCGTAAGTCTTCAGGTCTTTGGGTCACTTGTTCACGTAATTTGCTCGTGCCCAGGGCCTGCTCTCACTGGATCACGTACGTACCATTTCCCGTTTGCCGATGGAGGGTTGCTATGTACACCCAGCTTTGTGGCTTGGTACGTACGTCACCCAATACCCAGTTCATGATGGGCAGCTCAGGTTGTACGGTAAGTAGGTAGCCCATGGCTACACGTCCAGTTGCCATGAAGGCCCAGGAGCAGACCAAGAGCTATTTCTCAAAAGGAGAGTGGAGCCTGGCAGGCAGTGGTAGGTCTTTGCTCCCAGCTTCAAGTCCATATGAAAAAATCGATAAACTGGACCTCATCAAAATTAAAATCTTTTGCTCTACCAAGGATACTATTGTGTTTTTTTTTAAGTTGAGTCTGCACTTTCCTCAAGGACTTTATTTTTTTTTAAGATTTTATTTATTTATTTTTAGAGAAAGGGGAAGGGAGGGAGAAAGAGAGGGAGAAAAACATCAGTGTGTGGTTGCCTCTCACACGCCCCGTACCATGGACCTGGCCCACAACCCAGGCATGTGCCCTGACTGGGAATTGAACCAGTGACCCTTAGATTCACAAGCCCGGTGCTCAATCCACTGAGTCTCACCAGCCAGGGCCCAAGAATACTGTTAAAAGAATAAAAAGACAAGCCATAAACTGGGAGAAAATATTTGCAGATCACATATTGAAGGACTTATCCAAAATACGTAAGAACTCTCAAGAGTAAGAAAAAAAATAATAATAAAATGAGCAGAACATTTGAAGAGAGTTCACTAAAGGAGATACATGGATAGCAAGCACACACGTGGACAGATGCTTGATATCATGAACTAGTAGGGAAATGCTAATTAAAACCACAATGCCAAAGTACCACTCACCTATTAGAACAGCAAAAAATAAGCCACAGGAAAAAAATGTGAATAACGCCAGTGTTGACGAGGATGAAAAGCAACGTGAACTCTCATATGTACGTTGCCGGTGGGAATGCAGAATGGTACAGGCGCTCTGGAAGAAGTTTGGCCATTTGTTATAACAAATTGTTGATACGTAAGACAACTTGGATGAATCTCGAGGGCGTTGGGGTCAGTAGAAGAAGTCTTTCTCAGAACGTCCTTGTGGAGTGATTTCACTTCCATGGCATTCTGGGAAAAACAAAACTATAGGGATGGATAAGCAGTTGCCACGGCCAAGGGCAGGCGGAGAATTTGACTATGAAGGGGTGACAGGAGGGATTTCTTCAGGCCGTTGAAATGGTTCTATATCCTGTGCTGGCGCTTCTAAGAATCCATGCATATGGAAAAGCAGAACTAACCCCAAAGAAACATTCATTTTATGGTATAGACATTGAAGCATTGAAATACATATACATTTCAAGTTCTTATATGGTATAACATATGTATCTAAGAGATAGATAATAGATGGATGATAGATAAAAGTGTCAAACCTCTAAAAGTCATTACGTAACACGAAACTTCTCTAAATAACGAAAATACCATTTTAGAATGCTTCATGATACATAATTTATTGATGAATGAAATCTGTAAGGTCTACAAAACTTGTTTGCGGGCACTAGATTCCTGAAATTACAGCTGTCCCACTTCTTGGGTATAATTAGACGTGGAACAGCATTTTGCATGGTTTAGAAAGAGAGAGTGGGGAGAAGGGCCAGCCCTCTCCTGGCTGGCTGAAATGATAGGGCAGACAGCACAGGCATCCCTCCGGTTTGGGAAACTGGCATCTCGGCCCAGATTGGGCAATTATCCCGGTCCCAGCCATCAGCCTCGAGTCTGGGCTGCCCGCAGGGATGCTTTCTAGGCCCAAGGCCAAGGCCTCTCGTCCAGGAAAACCTTCCCTGACGTCAAGAGGCCGAAACTGGAGACAAAGGGAGGGGGACAGTGGAGTTGGGGGGTGTTCTCCCAGAGGCCTTGGCTGCCTTGAAGGAGGTATCTGACCTGAATTTTTACCTATTTGAATTTGCTCACTAGGATACAGCCTGTGGGGGCCAAGTCAAAAATCACAGAGCGGCCACAGCTGGTGTGGCTCAGTTGGTGGGGCATCCTTCCCAAACACCGAAAGGCCCCGGGTTGGATCCCTGGTCAGGGCACATTCCTGGGTTGCAGGTTTGGTCCCCCGTCAGGGTGCATATGGGGGCCAACCCATCAATGCTTCTCTCTCCCCCTCCTTCCCCTCACTCTGCAATAAAAAATAAAACATAAAATTTAAAAAATATATCACAGTGCACACGTTAGAGTAAATCTTCTATCTTGTACTCTTCCCAACAGTATATGGGCTCTCCAACAGATTCCCCAGTAAAACCTGCCAAAATGTGGATCCCCGATGTGGAAGGCCGCCACCCCTGCCCGCACCTCTGAGGCAATCCAATTGTGTCCAGACGTGGTCATCTGGGGACTCCAGTTTTTCAAAGAGGCCCCCATATTTCTTAGGAATGGATACAAATCTTATCTTCAGGAAGCCTTCACCCATGAGCTGGAGGTGACTTGCCAATGTTTTGCTTTGTCACAACTTACAGGGTGATTTGTAACTTGAACAAGTGCCAGCTTCTTGCGGCAGCCCATGTGGACTGATAGCAAGGTCTCTAGAATCCTCCTACTCGCCAAAATATTCCCTCCATTGGCCTCCGAAGATGCCCCAAATGCCGATGATAGTTACCCATTGGGCCAAGTTATTCAAATGCAAATGTTAACCAGGGTGGCATAATCCACTGAGTCACCGCCTGGCAAGGGGTTGGCTAGTCACCCAGGAGGAGAGCTCTGGAGAGAGGGGACTGCGAAGTGCTGGCATCAGAGAAGAAAGCCTTTGGAACCTAGGACTGGGGGCTGGCCCTGGTGAGGAGGCGGCATCAATGTCCCAGGGGCCACAGAACACAGGAGCAGCAAGGGATAGGTGAGGGCAGACCCCACACCTCCCCACGTTCATTATTCCTTTTACAAAATGACCCTCCTGCCCTGACCCATGTGGCTCGGTGGGTTGGGCATCATCCTGCAAAACCAAAAGGGCGCTGGTTTGATTCCTGGTCAGGGCACGTGCCTGGGTTGCAGGTTCGGTCCCCAATAGGGGGCGTACGAGAGGCAACCGATCAATGTTTCTCTCTCCCATCGATGTTTCTCTCCCTTTCTCCCTCTCTCTAAAAATAAATAAATAAAATATTTTAAAAATTAAAAACCATGACCCTCCTCTCCCAAAGCTCCTGTCAGGTGCCGGACGCCACGCCTCCTTCCCCCGAGCTGCTTGCAGGGAGTGAGTTAAGAAAACCAGCCCAGGTCCCACCTCCTGGCAACCAGCACGTCAGCACAGACTGCTCTGGGCCATATCGAAATATTAGAAACAGAAACCAATTAATAAATGGGGGGCTGACATTTTTACGTTAATGAAAAGCAACTGGAACAGCGTGCTTGGTGGAGGGACGTGTGAGGAAGAAGTTGTGGCAGCCGGTTGATGCTCCTTATCTGAAATACTGGGGTGATTGATTGATTGATTGATTGATTTCTGCAAAAAGCGTTATTATTTTCATTTGGTCCAGTGCACGGGAGTGTGCTCCAGGGTGGGTCCAAGGACACCTAGTGGGTTCAGAGAGAGGCTCAGGCAGAAGCCAGACACCAGGGAGGGTGCAGAGGGGCCCCTCAAAGTCCTCTGGCTTCCACAGGTTCCTAGTTGTGCTTGGCGGGGGGAGGTGCGTTTCAGAGAGACACCCACCGAGCCCAGCCTGGGGACCAGCCGGCCTGCAGAGGCGAGTCCACTGTTGCCCATCTTCTTCACGAGCTTCACCTGCTCGCCCCAGAAGTGGTTCTCCAGGAAGTCACAGAGCTGGGGGTCTGTGCAGGTAGGGTCCAGGGCCTGCACATCCACAAGGGCCTGGTTCAGAGGCTTCTCCAAGGCCATGGTGGCTTCCACACATCCTGAGGGTCACCCCCTCATCTTGGCAAAGCTTCAGCACTTCCTGGAAGACAATGTGGCCACCATGCTGGTTTCGCCACTTTAAGAGACACTTGGCACCCTCGTGCTTCTTCCTGGCCCACGCTGCAGAGCAACATGGTCCCAGTTGACAGGGAAGCCTGGAGACAGGTAGGTGTAGGAGGCCCCCAGACGCACTGACCAGGCGGCTGACAGCAGCCTCCGCCGGTGTGGAATAATTCTGGCGCATGTGGGAACTCACGGTTATTCCACCAGGAGGAGTTAAGGGCAAAAACCAGGGTCGGCTGGTCTCGGAGGATGGCCGGAGGTGGTCCCGCAGGGGGCGACTGGGGAAGAGGCTGGAGGCTGGAAGAAGGTCTCTTCCATCCAAACCCTGTTGGGGCAGGAGACAGATCCCTGGACCGCCGAGGGCACTGGGGGGTGATTTCTTAGTGGGTACTCGGGGGCCTCTTCTCATTTAAATGCTATGGGACTGCACAGCACCTCACGTCCTCTACACCCCCTTTTTAGAAAAAGTTAGGTCTTCAGAGGTAGACAGACAGCAGTAGAAAACGTGTCCTTTGCTGCAGAATAAAACCAAGATTGAAATTCTGCCCTGACCAGTGTGGCTGGAGCATCGTCTAGTAGCCAAAAGGCTGTGGGTTTGATCTCCAGTCTGGGTTTGGGGCATCCGATCGATGTTTCTCTCCCTCCCTCTCCCTCCCCCTTCTTGTCTCTCTGAAGTCAATGAACATATCCTCAGGTGAGAATTTAAAAAAAAAAAAAAAAAAAAAAGCCCACTCCTCAGTCTCTCCTTCAGCTCTGGAATTTTCCTCTTGCCTCTGAAAGTAAAGGGGAGGAGGCTTTCAAAGGGAAATCCCCTCATTTTGGGGGGACGATGTTCCCATTACTACTTGATTCTGGTCACTAACTCAGTGCATTCACTCACTCCTCTTTCAATAAAGATAAAATTCAAAACGGGACAAAGTGGGTGCAGGGCTAATCAAGTCCAATTACTGATGTCTGAGAACCCACCACCCCCTCTCCTTTTAGGGGCACAAGTGGTCCCCAAACTTTGTAGGCAAAACGTCTCATACGCAACTGTGAATTTCCTTTATAATGAATGTGAAACTGCAGGGTTTCCATCAACAGGAAAGCTAATTCCAGCACCAGGCCAGTGATACGGATAATTGGACTTGGTAATGACAGAGAACATGTACTCAGATGGCCATAGGGAAACCTAGCAGCCAGACCCTGAGAAATGCCCTGATTTCTGCCTCTGGTCTTTTGGGGATCCCCCGGGGCCTCTGAAGCAAGACGAGGAGCCTCCTGACCACCTGTGACCCAGGTCACAAAGGGACCCCTTCTTGCATCCTGGCCGGGACCACAGCGGAGGTAGCTGGCAGGACAATGCCAGGCAGGTGGCACACGCTGGGGGGAAGCATGGACGTTAGTGGGTGGACACCAGAGCTGTGGGACTTCGGCTGAGCAGGGAGCCAGCACCCCGTGATGCCAAGGCAAGGAGCTGAGCAGGCCAGGGGTGCACTCACTTGCTGGCTCGAGGGCTGACCATTTGATAAGAAGTCCCTTAGAGAACCGTGACAGCTCGTGACTCAGCGGCAGGCAGGAGCGAGTGAGTGAGGCGCTTTGACAGCCATGTGTGAACAGCTGGGTAAAAGTCTAGGCCCCTCTGAACGGTGAAAATTGCCACGTGAACTCTGCAGAGCAGAGCAGGCTCCTCCCCCAGGGGGAGGGGCGTGTGCACAGCACAAAGGAAACAGACCCCAGCATTTCCTGGGTGTCCTCCGTGGAGGCTCCCTGTTGGGGAAGGACAGCTCAGCCTTTGGCGACCTGATTAGAGGGAGGGGCACGAACCCCAGCAAACTCCTCCCCTGGTGGCCTGGGAGGACAGGTGCCCATCTGCCCACCCCAACACTGGGCTGTTTAGGAAGGTTGCTTCCTCAGGCATTTGGAAGACGTTGTGGCCACCCCAGCTGTTTCAGCACAAGCATGGCACCTGTGCCACCTCCCCCCATCACCTGCCTGAGCTCATCTGTCCTCCCCTTCTCGCCCTGTCCCCTCCCAGCCATCTCTTTCTGGCATGGGTGCCCCTGGGCAGCCCACAGCTTCTGGGTCTCTGTGATTGGCTTCAGGAGTGGCAGAAGGAACCGGGCATGACCCACAGCGGAGCCCTAACTAGGAGTGCCACCAAGCAGCCCGGGAAAGGGGCGGGGCGGGGAATGTAGGACCTTTGCCTCCCTGGACAACAAAACCACCCTGGGCAAGAGCCCAGAGCCCCTGATCCCCAGACTAATTCGGGCATGGCTCTATGCTCGGGGCTCTGGTCTGGGGCCCGGGGTGGTTGAGAACAGCACAAGGCGCAGGGGTGATGGGTGCCGAGCCAGGAGGGCTCCAGGGGCCCAGGGGCAGGTGGAGGGGCCCTGAGCACCCACAGGAATGGGGGCCAGCAGCCAGGGTGCCCCAGGGCACACACGGGGGATGCCAGATGGCTGGCTCAGTGGGAAGGGGACAGGGGCGAGTAAGAAATGAGAGGACAGTTCACAGCAGGCCAGCACCACCAGCCCCTCAGGGACAGAGCCAGTGGCTTCCAGAAATCCGTCCAGCCATACGGGCTCCTTTCCCAGGGGCACCACCCTCAGGAACTGGCGCAAAGCCCCTGGCAGCGGTCACCCTTCTGCCACACTCCCTGAGGGTGATCTGCAAGGTCAGCAACAGTGACAGTGACGTCTGAAACTCGTCCCCTGGATTCCCAATCCTCACGGTGTAACTCAGGAAACAGGCAGATGGTAGACCCAGGCTGGCGTTTGTGGCACGGATAGGAATACTACAGTTTGGGAAAGGTGTAAGAATTCCTTCAGCCTGTTTCAGAATATGCGGGTGTGCGTGGATCTTTTTATTTCAGAGAGCCGTATCAAGCCATTAGTTCCTGACGATATTTCCTTGACCTTAGGCTTTCTCCTCCCTGTTGCCCCATCTCCTCTCCCTCCCTCTTTTCTCTCTTATAATCTCCCTTGTTTTCACAAACTTGATTGCCCTGGGTAAAGTAATCCAAAGATGATTCAGAAAACGGAAATGAAAGAGAACTGTATAACTTTACAGGGGAGACACTTCTAAACAGTCACTAAGCCACATGCCTTCGTTTTAAGGGAAGAAACTGAGTCACAAAATCATGAGTACGGGGCAGATAAATAAGGCCATGTCTCCGCTGACCACACGTTAGAAACCAGCGCACAGGCCACCTGCGAAGTCTTTCACTCTGACTCTGAAGACGCTGTCAGAGTGACCTTAAGTGACAGGGGGGGAAGCCTGCTGTGTAGCCTTTGGGTCAGGGGCGGAACGGACATGAGCCTGAACAAGTCTCAGATGACTGTTACTTAATGATGGAATTTGCAAGGTAAAAATATCAAAGCCAAAGCCTCAAAAAAAAATGCATACTATTCCAGATAAAAGACTTTTAAGTAGCAAAAGAATGTTTTCCCTACTATTATAATGAGGCTAGAAATAAGACAATACAGTAGCGTCTCGATGTTTGCTGAACGCACGAGCAGACGTGTGTGTGAGTGATGGTTTCTAACTAATTATAATAATGACACATATCTCAGCCAAATGGTTAATACCTGAGACACGTGATGTTTCATTCAACATGTGCCCAGGGGATCCGACCAGAAAAAAAAATTCATTTCCCTTTTCTCAGGGAGGGAGTGTTCCAGAAAAATGAGAGGGTAAGCCAAGAAAGAGGAAGATGTGGCTTCCAGGCAAGGCAAGCTAGTGAAGAAAAGGTAAAGGGAATTTGTAGGATAATGACAACGGGGAAGCTTAGGTCTCGGCTGTGCACCAGGCCTCGAGAACCACGCGTGAAGGCTGGTGCGGAATGGAGGACCGCACGTCGGGGGGTCTGTTATGCAACGACAGAGGGGCTGGCTGGCACCGGCACAGGGGAGGCCGTTGTTACATACTCGGGAACTTTGCAAGCCAGTTGTTACACACAGCCATCACCAAAAATTAAGGTACAGAAATCTCTCTGGCTGGTGTGGCTCAGGTGGTTGGAGCATCATCCGGTAAACCAAAAGGTTGCGCATTTGAGTCCTGGTCAGGGTGCATGCCTAGTATGTGGGTTTGGTTCCCAGTCGGGGCACGTAGGAGAGGCAACCTATCGGTGTTTCTCTCCCTCTCTCCCCCTCCCTTCTCCTCTCTAAGCATGTCCTCAGATTTAAAAAAATAATAAATAAATAAAAATTAAGTTATAAAGTGAATAACTACTATTAAAAACAAAGGTAATATCAAAAATTCATCTCTTTCTAATGATCTTACCACATTTCACTAATACTTATATTCTTGAGGTTATTAATGTGTTTTTGTGTTTGGAGGGGAGAGGTATAGAATATGTGCTATTTTTATATTTCTCCCCAACCCTGTGTTCATTGATGTCAAAGACGTAGCTTGAGATTGGCCAAGGTGGAATATTTACACTACGGACATTGGCGTAAGTTACAAGTCGGGTCTTGTTTTATTATTTCGACTGTCTGTACTGAAGGAAATAATGAAGAAACGGTTCATTCGAAGCCATTAGGCTGTGAGTAAGCAGGAAACAAACAAGGAAGTATTAATTCTTTCCACATTTGAAAACTAATATTTGGTGCAGCACAGAAGCTGCCCAAATCATTTCTGAACAAAACAAGGGACGGTCCAAAAGATTCTTTGTTGTTTCACTTTTGACTTATTGAAATTATGAAATTATAAAACGTAAATGAAATTATCAACTAACAAACATGGAAGAAGTCTACTCATTCATTATGGACATAAAAAGCAGTGAGAACGTTCTATGAGAATAGAATGGCTATGTGGGAGTTACAACAAATAGTATCACACATTTTATTGCTAATCACGAATTGTGTGCAACGTGTTTTTACGTCAGCTCAGATGCTCTTTGGGCCGGGCCAAACAAGCTGCCTTGCAGAGCCGCCGAGGAGAAAGAGCCTGAAGAGTCTGCCTGCCTGCTTCCTTTGCATTAGTGTGTTACACGTGTCAGGGTGCACATAGACAGCGTGCACACAGTTGGCATGCACATAGATTGTTAGCATGCACACACATGTTGTTGGCATGCACATGGACTAGACTGTTAGCGTGCACATAAACCGTGCCCACGTTTATAGATTTTTTCACAACAGGCCAGGCGCTATCCTTATCACCCGACCCCCCAGTTACAGATGTGAAAACGGAGACTCCCAACACTCTCTGTGCCCCACAAAGCCACCAGAAGCCCTGTTTTTGTGCCCTGCAGAGCTAGGGCCCTGCAGAGCTGGGGTGGAGGTGTGGGGTTAGAGGCTCTGGAGGTGGCCAGGAGCGTGGGGGAGCCCCCTGCCCGCCCCGAAGGCTCTCTGTTCTCCTGATGACATCACCCTGGGCTCCCTGTGATTGTGGTAATCCTATCCACCCCATGCTTTCCCTGAGAAAATAAATTAAAGTAGGGCCCTCTCGGTCCCCAGCCCACTTAATTGTCCTGCCTTCAGTCTTTGTCTGAGAACCCGTCCCCAAGGCTGATGACCCTGCAAACATGTGCGTGTTTTTTACTGGTTATTTCTGGAATTCAGGCCTTTGAAATTCCTCTTGATTTACAAAACATGTTTTCTATAATTCCTACCTCTCCCATGTCCGTCCACACACAGCGGATGTTCTGCGCAGAAAGGCTTCCAGCCAGTCTCATAAACGCGGGGCTCTCCCACATACTTTGCGGGAACCCCACAACCTTCACGGCACATCGGGGAGACTTAGAGGACACCCAGGGGAGCTGGAGTTTGCAGCCAGCAAGGTCAGTGAACACAAAGCCGGGGGGGGTGGGGCAGGGAAGGGGGCGAGGGTGGGATGTGCAGACAGACAAGCTCACAGAAATCTACCCCCCACCCCGGGACGTCTTGTCTGGCTGCGTTTCAGAGACTCAGGGCAGAGTCACCTGCAGCCACAAATCAACTCCAGAACCTTCCCTGAATCACATTAAGGTTCTGTAATCGACGGCGAACTCTGGCCAGACACAGGCCCCCCTCCTGCACTGTTTGCAGGAGGAATTACAGATATCATGAGGAATGTTTTTTTAATTTCTAGCTAGGTCAGGGCAACGCTTGCCTTGCTGAGCCCTGACCCGGATGATGCCCAGGGCCAGGCCGCTCTGGGCAGTCCCGATCAGAAGCATGCTGGCCTTTTCCGTACGACATGAGTGCCATGTACCGAAATTTCATACTTTCTGTGGGCCCAGGGGGGTGACAACTAAGGATGGCCCCCATCTGCTTAGCTTCCCAGCACACACCTGAGTCCACCTCCATGCTCTGGTCTCAGCTGGCCCACAGCTCCCGCCCCAACAGGATAAGCGGGTCTTGTAGGAAAAAACCAAATCCTGTGCACTAAAGAAAAAACTTAAAAAAAAAAAAAAAGGAGAAGAAGAAGAAAGTACAAAGGTCATTTTACGAGCACCCAGCAGCGATAACATTAAGTTGCTATGGAATTTGGGGATTGCATCAGCAAGGCTGTAAACGCAGAGGAATGGTGCTGCTGGCAGAAAGCACGGGATGGATAGGATTTCCGCAATCACACAGACCGAGACGGGAACGAGCGACTCACGTGACCTTGACCAAGGACACTTAGGAGAGGGCTCTGCACATAATTAGTGCTGCATAGATGTGAGCTAATATTTTTTATTTGCTTGTATTATTAGTATTTAAATTTTCATATCGCAAAGTGGCTTTTTATTTGGCGTAGAGTTCTATGCGTTTTCACGCACGCGGAGTTTTGTGTAACCGCCAGCACAATTAGGTTACAGGGAATCCATCACCCCACACAAACCCCTCAGGCTGCCCCTATGGGGCCAAACTCTTCCCCCTGTCCGAGCCCTGGAACCCACTGACCTGTGTCTGTCTTGATAATTTGGCCTTTTC
Source organism: Desmodus rotundus (assembly GCF_022682495.2). Lineage (NCBI taxonomy): Eukaryota > Metazoa > Chordata > Mammalia > Chiroptera > Phyllostomidae > Desmodus > Desmodus rotundus. Next base: position 28,066,395 of record NC_071396.1, on the reverse strand, counting down.
CAGATGTCACGTAAACCGGCTCACACAGCAGGGAACCTTTCCACACTGTGTTCTTTCACTCGGCGTCATGGCTTTGAGACACAGCTCATTCATCCAAAGACACTGGGGTCATTTCGCTTTGGGGCAGTTACGACTGCGATGTCTGCAAGCGTTCCTAAACGTGGTTTTGCATGAATATGTTTTTATTTCTCTGGAATGAGTACTCAGGTGCGAGATTATCGGGTTGGGTGGTGACAAGGGGGTCGTATCTGTAAGGCACTGACAAGATTCTCATCAGCCGAGGGTGAGCCTACTCTTCCCGGCAGGCATTTGGTATTGTCGGTATTTTTTATTTAAACCATTCGAATAGGTGTGGAGTGGTCTCTTTGGTGGTCTGAATGTGCATTTCGCTAATGGCTGATGGTGTTGAGTATCTTTATGGGTGTCTATTTGCTATCCACGTATCTTCTTTGGTGAAGTGTCTATTCAAATATTTTGCCCATTTTTAAAATCGAGTTGTTTATTTTCTTACGGGTGACTTTTGAGAGTTCTTTATATATTCTGGAGCGAAGTCCTTCATCTAGTAAATGATTTGCAAATCTTTTCTCCCAATCTGTGGCTTGTCCTTCTGTTTCCTTAACAGTATCTTTTTCAGAGCAAAAGATTCTAATTTTGATGAAATCCAGTTTATAAAGTTTGACTGCTGTTGGCCCACTAGCGTCGATTTCGTATGTGAGAACTTTTTACCTGACCCAAAGTTATGACAATGTTCTCCTGTTTTCCCCTAAGAGTTTTATGATTTTTATGATATGTTTTAACTTTTTATAAGCTATGAGGCTTAGGTCAAGGATTTTTTAGGTGTTTTTAGGTGTTTTTCTTTCTGCTTATGGGTGTCCAATTGTTCTAACTGTTGGCCAATATTAACATGAATCCCCCCCCATTTTATATTAATTATTCTCTCGGTAAATTGAAGATCATTTTTCTTACCTAAAATGAGAAGATCCCTGGGAAAGTGACTGCTATATAGTTCATGGAAAAATAAGTAAATAAATGTTAGTTTAAAACACATACACACACACTCATAGAAAAAAAAATTGCAAAGCCAAGCCAAAAATGAAGATGTCACCAGAAATTAAGTTCTGGAATCACAAGGTCAAGTTTGCGGCACTCACCTCAGAGCCACTAAAGACAGTGATTACTGGCTCCGAGGTGGCCCCCCTGGAGACCCTCCGGGAGAAAAATATCCCTGCCCTTCTGCAGAAACGAGGTTGGTCCCTCATCTGCTTCAGGGAGTGGCCAGATGGCCCTGCCACTCAAATGCACTGGCCTCAGCTGAAGGTACACTGCCCTCCTAAGCAGTGGAGTGTCGCTTGTGTGCGAGTGTGTGTAGACGTGTGTGCACAGGCCAGATGTGTGCCGAGCCCACTCCGTCTGTGTAGACCTCTCACGGGAGCCGTATTCCTGTGAACAATTTACCCCTGTGACTTTAAGATCACAGAGCCCATCCAACAAAGGAACCCATTTACTTTCTGACATGGTTAACGTCCTCATTTAATGACCCTCCTGTGTCACACTCAGCACCCTGAATTATAGAGCAGCCCAGGCAATTCCACCGCAGGGCTGCAGACCTCACCTCTCCCTAGAGCTGCAACGGGGTTGCCACACAGCTGCTCTCCCCTGCTGGCAGGACAGCGGCGGGAGGAAGCTTTCATCCCTCATGTGAGCCCTGAGCCCTGCCTCTCATTACAGTAATTGTTTGCAAGTCCTCCTAACTCCAGATCGCTGTCTCCTAAGATTTCCAGCCACAGGAAATATCATTCCGAACACATAACCGCCCGTGGGAAAGACCCAAAGTGTGTCCTTGTTGTCATTACGAAAGGAGCAGATTTCGTGGTTCTTGTGTGTTCAAGTAAAAAAAAAAAAAAAATCCCGTCTCCTTGGCATGCTCTGGAATGACTCTGTTAAGAAAGATCATCGCCCTGGTTGGTGTGACTTAGTTGGTTGCAGCGTCCTCCTGTGCCTAAAAGATCGTCGGTTCGATTCCCGATCAGGGCACATGCCTGGGTTGCGGGTTCAGTCCTCTTTCAGGGCACGTACAATCCCTGGTTGGGTGCATGCAGGAGGCACCTGATTGGTGTTTGTTTATCTGTCTTCTCTTTTTCTAAAAGCAATGGAGAAATGTCCTTGGCTGGGGAGGAGAGGGGAGGGGAGGGGAGGGGAGGGGAGGGGAGGGGAGGGGAGGGGAGGGGAGGGGAGGGGAGGGGAGGGAGAGAAAGAAGGAGAGAGAGAAAGATCACATTCCGTGATGAAGCTTGGAGATTTTTACATCACTGGCATTGATTGTAAGCTTAATGTTAAGGTAAAAGTTAAAACAGGATGCCCAGCACTCACGTTTCAAGGATGAAACGTTTTTTGGATGTTTTACATCCAAAAAAACTGATGGTGACTTACAGTTGAAAGTTTTCTGAAGAAGCATTCTTAGCTTTGATCTATTGGTTCAGTAAGTAAAGAATGGCCTTCGAGTAAATAGTGGAAAAGGTAAACTGCCTATGAAATGAAATTCCATTTTTCACTATAGAATCACACTCTAGAGCTGAGATGCCACTTTCTAAATCTGGGAAATAAAGGAATGTGTGTTTTGATGAGACAACATGAAGACTGAAATGTTACAAAAACTAGCATTCCTAACAAGAACAAATAAACTGAAATCCCATACTTGTTTCCATCTGATTTGCTAAAAATACATCAGGTGGCAGGGAGGGCTCTCTTAAAAGAGGAATTATAGGCGAATAATTAGAAGACTGTAATTTCTGCTTCCAACTTTGCTTCATTCCATTCTGAAACCTCAAACTCTTTCCCAGACTCTAGAGAGGGGTATATTGCCGCTTTGGTAGGGGGGACCCTTAGCAAGGCGAAGAAAAGCCATATGACCCGTGACGACATCTTCCTACGGCACTTGGACCATCTATGGTTAGAGGATCTGGCTTTTATCTCATTCCCACCCTTGTGATGGATTATTTGCTGAGGATTCTCAGTTTCCTCCCGTGTAAAATGGGAATATACGTTCTCATCTTATAGAACTGCTGTGAGGACTAACTGATAGACTCTATGGAAAGCCCATGGCAAGGAGAGCGTTGAGAGGGGGAAGGTATTGTTGTGGTTATTATTTCATGGATGATACCTCGAAGATGCTCACACTGGGAAATGCTGTATTCTTTCCCGAGCTGATGGCTAATCTAATCAGTATCAGATCTAATTCGTTCTCCTCCTCTCCCTGCCCCCTCTCCACACACCCATAAATGCACCCACACAACCCATAGAACTGAATGTAATTATAAGCTACGTAAGCATTAGAATGCCCAATTTCTTTTTGGTTCATAATTATAAACCAATAGTAATTACTATGAACTATTAATAATGATTACTCACCCTGACCAGTGTGGCTCAGTTGACTGGGTGTCATCCTGCAAAGCAAAAGGTCACCAGTTCGATTCCCGGTCAGGGCACATACCTGGTTGAGGGTTCGTCCCCAATCAGGGCATGTACGAGAGACAACCAGATAATGTTTCTCTGTTTCTCTCCCTCGCTTTCTCTCTCCCTTCTTCTCACTCTAAAAGTAAATAAATAAAATCGACAAAATAAACATAACAATTACTCTGGGGCACTGAAGTGAAGTATGGTGGAATTTATAATGCACCTGAGCAACCTGCCCTGAAATCTATACATAGCTGTGTCAGCTTTAAGAAAAGGAAGCTGAGAGAAACAAGAAGACACCAAAGGCAATGCACAAGAGGAGAACTAGCAGGTAACACAGCCCATCCTTGACTTAGAGCTGCCTGGCGAGGGGGCATACCCCGGCCATTCCCTCCCGCCGGCTCACAGAGCCACTTAGAGGCCTTCACAGAAAGCACCCCTCAGCCCGCTGGAACTGTGGCCTGCTGGAGTTGATAGCATGCAATACAAAACACGTTTGTCATTTTTCCTTACACTGACATAAATAAGTGCCCAGGGGAAGGGGAGAGCTCATGACAGCACTCGAGTTTGGTGATGTGCCTCCAGAAAGAAAACGTATGTCCAAGGGCTGGTGCAGGAGAGGCAGATGGCGATCGGCCCAGCGAAACTACTGGAAAAGACCCACCACGTTGGGACCGGGTGGAAACAGCAAGCGCTGTGGGCTGTGGAACCAAAGGAATCCCTCCAGGATGATATCATTTTCATCAGATTGAGTCACCCGGGGAAGATCTGGGGCAGCCAGTCAAACTCTGTTACTTAAGGAAGCCTTTGGGGCTGGAGTCATCATTTTATAGGATGTGGGTGAGTGTTCAGAAAACCCACTCTGGGTTTTATACGCCCTGTTTCTTCATGATTTGTAGCAATGCCTTCCTTTGGAGATGTGAGACAGAGGAGGGAAGCATCTCAGACTGGCTCTTGACAGAAAAGATAAGGGGTACGGTGTGACCCCTCTGAAGGTCAAGGGCGGAGCAGAGAGTATTGCCAAGCTGGTAGAGGTGATACCCTGCAGGGGTCAAAGTCATCTCTTCTGGGGTGGTAAGCTAGATGCTCAATTTCCCCACCTGAGAAAGAGGACTGGAAGTGCCGGCCACCTGCTTCATGATGTCATAATGTCAAGCTGCATTGCATCAAAGAGCCCGTTCTATTTCTGACATGGGCTCCGAGAACATCTGAGCTTAGTGGTGGGGGCTGGAGTCAGTTAGCTTCCTGGGATGTGAAATTCACAGAATGAGAGGCGTATTTCATTGTTCCTGTCTCCTCTTTATGTCCTGTATGTCTCTATCATTGTATTTTCTCCCCTAACTCCTCATTGAACTTGAACTTCTAACACGATACAAACTCTCAAAACGACAGGATCAAATTGTGCCTTTCCTTTCATTTCACTGAAAACTCAATCTGACCCCTGGTAAATTGTGAAAGTAAAGTTAAATAAGCGAGGCAACACAGTTTGAACTTCTCCACGGGTGGGGAGGCATTGCAGAAATGAAGAACAGTTTTGCTCTACCTGTGTTTGATTTATCATGAGCATTCAAAATAAAAAAAATATTCATAGAGAAAAAATTAACAGTTAATACTTACCTATAAGGAATTGCCCACCAATAAATAGGGTCAGTCTAGCAAGTGTTGTTTATAAAAGCAATCGATTCTAAAAAATGTTATATTTTCTCTTCTACAAATCTCAGGTTCAAAACAAAAGAGAAAAGAGAACCACAGAATATTAGAAAATGAAAATAATAAAAATATATGTATTATAAACTAATAGGGGCGTCCAACCTGCAGCCCATGGGCCACGTGCAGCCAAGGATGGCTGAAAATGTGGCCCAACACAAAATCATGCATTCACTTAAAACATGATGAGATTTTTGTGCTGATTACTTGTCACATCGTATTTAACGTGGGGTCCAAGACAACTCTTCTTCTTCCAGGGTGGCCCAGAGACACCAAAAGTTTGGACAGCCCTGCAATATAGGTAAAGCAATATTCTGAGGAAATTTCGTAGCTTTAAGTATTTAAATTAATAGTATATACCCTCAAAGAAATTAGGGAGAGAGCATTAAAATATATTCGAGGATACTGCAGGGAGAGAAATAGTAAAAATATAAGAAAAAAAATGGTAGCAACTCCAAAGAAGTCCGAGAGCTATTTTCCCCAACCTCAGAAGAAAGGGGTAAACTAAATTGTTATTAAATAATTAACTTGTAATTATTATTTTTTATTTTTTATTCTCACCTAAGAGGGAGGGGAAAGGAAAGAGAGAGAGAGAGAAACATCCACAAAAGAGAGAAACACCAATCAGCCGCCTCCCTCACAAACCCCAACAGGGGACCTGGCCCAAAACCCGGGGAATGTGCACTGACTGGGAATAGAACCGGCAACCCTTTGGTTATGGGGCAACGCTCCAACCAACTGAGCCACGCTGGCCAGGGCTATCTTATAATTATTTTAAACATAATATAAACAAACAGATCAAGGAAAAAAAAAAAAACACAAAAAGAAGTCAAGATATGGAGGACTCATATGATGCTGAGTGAAATAAGACCACCACCCAAGGACCAATGAGATGCAATTCCATTTATAAGAGGAATCCAAAGAGTGGAAGTAAAGACCAGAATGGCGGTTGCCAGAGGATCCCGGGCAGGGGGTGGGGGGGAGGGGGCTGGGGAATTGTAATGAACGTGTATAAAATTTCAGTGATGCACGATGAGTAAGTTCTAGAGGTCTGCTCCACACCGCTGTGCCTAAACGTTACCACGCAGCACTGAGCACCTCAAAATCTGTTAAGAGTAGATCTCATGGCAAGTGTTCTTATCATAATCTAAAAAAGAATTCAGAAAAAAGAAATTATAGCGTACCATAAAGAGATACAGAGCCATTACTGTATGATAATTAATATATAAATTAGTGTATAATAAATAAATATCCCTGAGTGTCTTCAGAAGGCCTTTCTCCATGAGACATAATATCCTGCCATCATAAGAGTTATGAAACTGACCACACAATTCTGTTTAGCAAAAATAACCATAAACTGAGTCAAAAATAAATGATAGTCTAGGGGGAAATATTTGTCATCAATAAGGTAGAAAAATGGCTCATTCCCATAACATGCCGTGATCTGTTGAGATTCAACAAGAAAAGACAATTAACAGAGAAATCAGCAGGGCTATTTTCATGTAAGAAGTTATAGCTGCCCCATCTGAAACACAATTAAATAGATTTTATGTAATTCAAAAGTCTATAGCTTTTACCTTAACATTGGCAATTATTAAAAAAAGTTTAATCCATCACAATAGTGTGATCGTGTAGGACCATAACTCACCAGCCATAAAGGGTACAACCCTTTGGGAGGTAAATTTCACACCGCCTCCGCTTCAACTGAGTTTATGTAGGATTTTATCCTTCGTTACACTCACACTTGTGCCAAGACACACAGAGAAGGAGGTTCGTGGCAACAGCGTTTGATCTAAACCCCCCTACGTGGCCACGAGCTGGGAGCCTGGACGATGGAAGGCTACACAGTTGTGTAAATGACACGTGACACCATTTTTATAAAGGACCCAAGAAAGCAAAACGAAGTGAGAACTGGTTTAGCGGTGGTTCCGCATAAAATACCGACAGGATCTGGTTCAGAGCCGAGTTGGTGGGTGGATTCTAGGGTCTGGTTTCATTATTGTGCTTCATACTACACGTTCCTCATATATCCTACTTCATTCATACAGATGATGTCACCATAACTGTTTTCAAGGAATGAGGTGGCCCTCGGTGACATTGTTGGTAGTGATCACACACTGATTCTAGGGCCCAAATCCTGGGCTGGCCCCTTCAGACTGGTGGACTTGGGAAAGACATGGCTTCATGCCTTTGTTCTCACATCTGTAAAATGGGCTTAATAACTGTACTCACCTCATAAGATTGATGAGAGGATTAAAAATACATGAACAAGCGCGTCGTTAGAATCTGTAAGTACTGTCCATTTATTACAGTGAAAGAATACCCTACAAAACACAAAGACAAGTGAAAAAAAAACAGATGCCCTAGCCAGGTGGCTCAGGTGGTTGGAGCGACATCCCATGCGCCAATAGGTTGCGGGTTCAATCCCTGGTCAGGGCACACACCTAGGTTGCTGGTTTGATCCCCAACAGGGACGCATACAGGAGGCAACCAATTGTGTTTCTCTCTCATAGGGATGTTTTCTCTCTCTCTCTCTCTCTCAAAAAAATCAATAAACATATCCTTGGATGTGGATCTTTTTTAAAAAAGAAAGAAAAGAGCAGGAAGCAGAACAGGTGAGTGCTCCCCCCCCCCGCCCCGCTTTGGTGTAGAAGGTGGGGGACAACCACACTTCGAGGACTCCTAGAATATTTGCACCCACACAAATTGGGCAATAATGGCACCTCTGACGAGGAGAACCCGGCTGGGAATTCGGGACAGAGGGAGAGTCCTTTCATTGCACAGTTTGACTTTTTTGCTTCTATGGTGCATGCATTCTCTTTTAATTAAAAAAAATAAATAAATCTAATATTTGGCCAGTCATACGCTGACAGCCCGGCTGCTCTGGCTCCAAGGAATTCCACATACCCACAGCCTTTCTCTCTGCCCACTGATGCTTAAGCTATCAATAATCGTAGAGTTTGATGTCATGCCAGTTTCCACTGGTGTTGACAGACTCCAGCTCAAAAGTCCCTTTATTAGACCTTGTCCCTTGCTAAAGCTTGCAAATTGCTCTGATCTCGTAGACAAAGCCATCTCTCATTCTCTGAATCTCTGAGCATCCTACACAATAGCGTCAGAATTGGCGAAAATTACCCGAGATAAAGCGTGCCTCAGAACATCAAAGCCCCTGATCTCCAGGCTGTAGGCTGCAGGTATGTGACAGACTTGACAGGCCAGATGGACAGCAGAGATAAAGCAAAAAGTGAAATTCTCCAGCCTGGGCTGGATTTGGTGCTAGGTTTTCTGGGAGATTAATGTTATCCCGGGAGGTGTGAGCACATTTGGCTTTTCCCTTCAGAACCAGGTAATCAGCAGCAGATAATGATCAGAAAAGGAAGCCTTTCAACCCTCTGCGAGCTGCAAAACCTTTCTTCTGCCCCGTTGGTTGAATTCTGGACTGAGTCCTTTCGAGTTGGATAGCCATCTTTTCTATGTTTTGGCTAAAGTCTGTCTCTAACTTGCTGATGGGGGCGTCTTTCCCTCAAGACCATTGTCACGGTGCTTTTAGGAACAACGGCAGCCTTGAAGACAGGCTCTGGCGAACTTACCACTTTATTTGGTCAACATAAATATTGTACATTCTGTTGGTGAGAGTCGTCCCGTGCACCAAAAAGTTAGGTGTTCAATCCCCGATCAGGGCACATGTCTAGGTTGTGGGTTCGGTCCCTGGTTGGGGTGTGTTCAGAAGGCAACCATTGAAGGCCCTTCCTCTCTCTCTAAAATCAATAAACATATTTTTTAAATTAAAAAAATATACCATACATAAAAACAGCCAAGATGGGAGTTTGAACACATCCCCCAAAAATGCATACACACTTAAATCTGAAATCAGCAAATGAGTTAGAAGTTAAAATCCTCATAGAAGAAAATGATGCCATTTGACACCTCATGGAGAATTGGTTTCGCTCGACCACTGAGCTCTAGCTGTCTTTCTAGAAAGAAAATATTTTACCATATTATAACAAAAAAAGTACACCTTTTTATATTTCATAGCCCGAGTGTTGCCTCTGATTATTTTAGCATCCAGAGTCCTGTTCATAAAAATAAGCTTGAGTCACGGAATCAGAATGTTTCTGTAGTGTAGATTATGGGAGACTAATAAAAAAAGAGACTACAGGAGATTCTGGTATAAAGTCAGAAGTTTAAAAAATCTTTTCGGGTTGACATTCAAAATAATCTTCATATAAGTGAAATTTGTAAATGTCACCAACCCTCAATAGCCTTGGGGCAGAATTGTCAAGGAAAGCAGGAAATAATTCAAATACGTTCAGATCCAGTAGGATCTCTGGCTGGGGGAGAGTCAGTAATTTATAGAACTGATTGTTCAGATTCTTGAACTTGGGGAAATGTCGGGCAGGAGGAGGGGCACCAAGCTGAGGCTGTCTCTTGCAGGACACAGCCTCGTCGGGCCAGCACAGGGCAATGAACAAAAATAGGCTGATGCCCAAGGAGCCTACTGTCCACCTGCACGTTCAGCTGGGCCCTGTCTCTGGGAAGCTGGACAGTTGCACCCAGGTGAGGCTTTGGAATAAATGTTCTTGGAAGTGCTAGTTAATAACCCTCACTCCCCAAAGGTGGCCTCATTACTTTCCTGAAGGTCACAAGATTTTTAAAACATAAAACATGGTATTGATTATCTGCTATGTTTTTCTTCACCAAATCAGAATGATATTAGAACTGTTCTCAAACAGGAAGCCCACCCTCAAAGAACAAAGATCTGTCCCCACAGGAAAGTCAAAGTCATGTACCACCAGGTCTGAGCTGACTGGAGGCCTTTCAGAGGGGGGCTGGCCCCCTGGCATGAAGCGTTGGTCCCCGGAAGTGCCCAGTTTACAGGACACCTGCGGCTGCTTGCGTGAGGAAGGCAGGGTGTCCCCTCAGCGTCCTCCCCAAGGCCTCGGCTGCCACCTGAGAAGTATGTGGGGCACACCCTAGCAGCTCGCTGCCCTGGAATCCTCCTAATCTAGACCAGATGCCTTGGCACATGCCTTGCCACACCCAAGCCACACTTAGCTATTGTCCCAAGGTCATTTAGGGCCACTGTCCCAAAGTCATATGGAGCCACTTAAGAGGTTCCATCCACTACAACTTGCCCCTGAAGGACCCAAGGTCGCAGGTGCCTGATTCCGGCAGCTCAGGGAGGCCTGTTGGCCTCATCACCAAGGGAAACAGGAGACAGAGGGGTGAAGAGGCAGAAGGCGGCTGAACGTGACCTTGTGCGTCACACCTTCCCAAGGAGCAGAAGCTCAGACATATCAAACCCTACGTTTAAAAAAAAAAGAGGGGGAAAGGAAGAATAGTTGTTATTTATGAATAGTTCACAGTCACCTGGCACACGATTACCAACTTCGGCCCTGCCCTGCCTGGGGCTACCGTCCCCCCCCCCCCCCCCCCCCCCCGTACAGATGTAGAAACTCAGGCTCAGGCCAAACAGGCCGCTTGACCGAGAAGCCCGAGCTGGGGCTGGGGCTGGGGCTGGGCTCTGTCTGAGCTAACGCTCATAAAGACGGGACCCTGTGTTGGGACACAGTTGACAGTCGGTGACAGGCCCCTGACTGTGTCTTTGTATTCATTTTTATGCTCACTGGTGATGAGTATTTTAAAAAGTAAGTAACTCTCCTCACACAGGCCTTAACCTGAACAGAATTGTGAGCCAAACCCAGGGGACACCGATTTATTACCCAGAAGAGATTTTTTAAAACAAGAAAAGGTGAAGAATACATGAATGAAAACGATTGCACCTGTAATTTCACTATCGTACCCTAACTCCTTCCTATTTTTGCACACTTCCTGACATGCACTTACACTATTGTAATCACCATGTATAGGTACTTGGACAGCCTCCTCTTTCCAAAAATGTTGCGTCGTGGGTATTTTCTCCATTTCTAACATTTACGTGATTGTTAATTGCTGGGCATCTATCGTAGTATATGAGCTATTGGCACGTATATTGTCCCCAGCTTTTCCACTAATAGAACGCACACTGTAATGAGCATCTCACACATGCAGTATCTTTCTTTGGTTTCCTTAGGATAAATTCCCAAGCGGGATCTTAGTCAAAGAGCACGGAATATTTTATGGTTCCCGATACATGTTGGCAAGTTACTTTCTCAAAATGATGGCACCGATTCTCGGGGCCCCCGGCAGCCGCCAGCAGGACGGCTTTATTACAACCTCGCCAACCCACGTGGGCAAACCGGCCAGATGGTGCACATGGGTTCGCGTCACCGTTAGCTCTTCCAGTGTCCCTTATTTTCTGAAAGGATTACAGTGGAAAGCAATACGACTCCAAGAGCACTAGAAAGCGGAATTCTTGTTGCAGAATTGTGTAGACACGATTCTTGTTGCAGATTGCGGCAACTCAAAAAGACCTAAGGAGGAGGAGAAACCTGGGGACACCTCCCTGTCATCCTCTATTTGGTGCCTAAAGAACCTGAGACTTGTTTGCCTGAGTCATGAGGCAGGTCTGGGACGGACTGGGATGGACAAAGCGCACGGACACCTGCTGAGGCTTTTGCAAAAAGTCCAGAGCAGACAGGATACTCCCTGTCTTTCTCCTTCAGGCAAAAACCCCAGAACAAGACTTCCACTTCCTCTGAGGGGGACGTCCGAACATCTCCCTGTGATTCCTGGCGACTGGAATCACCGCGTTGAAGCGCACCGAGTTTGACTGGGAAACGGCGCCCAGCCCGCTCTGCACTGGGGTCTCCCCGTTTCTTCTTCCTCCCGCTTCTGGTTTTAATTAGGACCGCGGTCAGAGCCAAGCCATTTCAAGAATGACTTTCAAGTCGTATCTTTTAAGGAAAATTACTCTTGGTCTCAGCCTCTATCTGTCATTACACCCTCTTGCGTCTCGGGGAAGTGAGCAGCCCGACTCTTCCCCCGGCCATCATTTAAAATAAAAAGCCTTCTTATTTGCCATTCAAGGGAAAAAAAAATACAGTAAACCTAGCAGCAGGCAGATGGGGTAATGAAACATAATTAAGCGTATTCAACAGGTTCCCGGGATCATATTTACCCGACTGTTCTCGGTGATGTGACTCAGGAAGGGTGATTATTCCCAATTTGCAATTAATTGTGCAGCCTGAGCAGCAGGCATGTGAGTGTGCAGGGAACAGTGTGTCCCTCAAGGTGACTTCTGCGTCCCCAGGTTCCCACTGTGTCCTTTTGCTGGATGCACCTAACCAGCTCGTGATACCCATTCAATACCAAGCCTCCAATGAAACCCACTGTGTATGCCCTGTGGTCGCTATGGAAGCGCCTGCATCTGATGATGGATGTTCTCTGGCTAAACACATGCTTTTCCAACCCCCACTTTAACCCCTGCTTACTACACCCGCCTAAAGCACTTTCCTGCTGTTAGTGCAGCAAGTCCTCTCAGCGAAGCTACAGGAAGCTTCTGCCACTCCCCCCAGGTGAGGGGACTGAGGCACAGAGATGCAGGTGACACAGGCAAGTCAGTACGGGAGCCGCGGTTTGAAGCCAGGCAATGGGGCTCCAGAGGCCACTCTCTCCGCCGGACCTGTGCCACCTCTTGGGGTGGACTGTATTCTGGCTTAGCCTCTCCAGGTGCTGGGAGTGTCCCCAAACACCTGCCCAATGCACAGCCTCACCGAGGAGGACACATTCCTGCCGGCGCATGCAACCGGAATCTAAGCCAGGCTTGGACTGAACTTGAGAAGCACAGGTTGAAGAATACCACCCGCAACCGGACCCTCTACTGAGTATTAAGCCTAATCTCTTTTAAAAAATGTCATGAGGAAAGTACCTGGCGAAGGAGGGTGGCTCTTTTAGATAAAAAGAGATAAGGAGACACTTATCTTAGATGCTTAGATGCTATTATCTCCTCCCAGGTTCCATTGTCACCTGATAGCTCAGTGTTGGTGGTTTGCTTAAGGGTGACACGTGTTGTGTCTTGGAGAAGAATGTCCTCCTTCCCAGGGAACATAGGCTGAGGGTTATGTCATTTGCAGCTGGATTTTGCATGGTTTGCAAGGACCCGCGCCCATGCAGAGCTAGGGCAGGTATGGCGAACGTTAGCCAACGTGGGACCTAGGTGGCAGGCTCCATAGTCATTCATAGTACCACTCTTTCCCCTTTCCTGTATGTTAAGATTTTTTCATGATGGTTGTGGGGAAAAAATCGTAGACCTGGCTATATTTCCTTTGGACTGCGCTGACTAAAAAGAGACATGACCAAAATATCAGAACGCAAAATTTTAAAGACAGAAGGAACCAGAAGGAACAGCTTCTTGCTCAACTCCCCTCATCTTAAAGATGAGGCAATACATAAAAATGGAGTTACTTATCGTTTATAATTTAGACTCCTTATAATAGTTTAAAACTATTTAAAATATAGCATTGTAAATATTTCCAGTAAGTCTTTATTTTATCCTTTAAATAGTTTTCACTATTTTGATAAAATGCAAAAAAATTAAAATGGAATCCATCTAAATATTTCACTGATGGTTTTTTAGATGTTTAACAATGTTCCTGAGTGAAACATCTTGATAGGGAGTCCCACAGTATAAATGTAAGTTATTAGTGTATTCAACCCACGTTACAGATGAAAGTAAAGAATTTGGGACTTTACTGGAGAAACAAAGTAAGTGGACCCTCAGGCTTGGACATAGTGCCCACGACTCTGGAGGAGGAAAAGCAACGCGTGTCAAACCCTAGGAAAGGGATGGAGAGAAGCGGGGGGGGGGGGGCGGGGGGGAGGGGGTGATTTCGTCACGGACTTCTGCTTCGTCCACACCACCCAGCAGCACCTGCTCCAGTAAGTAACTCGCGGGAGCCTGTCCAATGTGACGGAACTTTGGTCTCAGCGGTCTGTTGCCGAGTGTCTCTAGATGACAACTTTGTCACTTAACGAAGATGCCCTGGCTGGACCAGCATACCCCATATCCACGTCCAGCATGGAGTGTGACCCCCAGAGGACCACAGGGCAGAGGGGCGTGGGTCAGGGCAGGGATCTGGAGCTACCAAGCCCCTTTGTGTGCCACCCCTAATTCCAGCTGTCCTCCCCCACCCCCCAAATCAGTGACTGTGGGCCACCAGGAAGGTCCACTCCTCATCAGCTCTCATTCCCCAGCGGATGGACTCAGAAGGACAAGAAACAGAGACAAATGATTAGGATTCTTTGTTAGTTTACTGGGAAACCTGCCCCCCAAATGTGTTCAAGTTCTCCGATACTCTGTATCAAGTTCTCCCCGTTTTGCGTCTAAGGACCTGGTCACAGACAACCCCTGGGATCAGGAGCCGAGGTGAACTGGGGGTTTGCAGAGCTGCCCCCCAAAGATTCACAGCCCTTCAGCCCATGCTCGGCAGCAAGAAGCAACGCTAGGAGTGTGTAAATCCATATATCCTCACACAAGGGCTGATGAAAATCTTCACTAATCGCTCCCGCATTCGGGCATGCACTTCTTAATGCTCTTGATCTCAGAGAAAACATTTTCCAAGAGATGAGATTAACAGCCATTCATACCCATCATAATGTGAGTATCCAATTCCATTCATTTCATTCTTACTCGCTGATACGAATCTTTACTAATGTACAGTAACTCACAGATTCATTTAATTGATATACTGGTGCTAGAAATAAAAAAATCGCTGGAAAGATACGGATTCATATAATAGGTTTCAGAAACCCTGCCAGAATTCTTTCAAATCCCCTTGGGCACTTTATAAAATTATGTTCTTCAAGTACCAAACACTATTGGACTCCCAATAAATTTGTAGTCATTGCCTTCCCACGCTGTTACATATTGGATTTAGTTCCGCTACAGGCAGGCCGTGTGTCCTGGCCTTAGAGTCACACATTCACGATCATTAGAGAGATTAAATCAGATGGAATAATATGGGTCACGGAAACTGTTCGGGGTGTTACCCTTAGAGCCAGGCCAGTAAAACTTCCACGGTGACCCTGGTGGCAGAGGTGGCTGTGGACCCGGCAGCCTATTGTCCCCGGTCTGCTCAGAGGGTTGAACACTGACCCCTCTGAATGCTGCGTGAATGAGCCGGGGTCCCACCTCCCCCCCGCCCCGCCCCAGCCCCAGGCTCCCTGCTTTTGAGTTTTCCCAGTTACTATGTGAATCAAATTACGGGCACCTCTGCTGGGTTTCCTGTGAAATAACAGATCTTACCGTAACCAAATCTGACCAGCTCGGAAAAACTCTGTGCAGCCAGCGAGGACTCTTCATTCTCAGGCCACAGAAAAAAGCGTCTTTGTTTTGAGACTGAGCACCTGGAACACGTTATCGGGGTGGGGGTGGGGGCTCCCCCCACCCACGGTGGGCAAGGAGCTCCCAGAACCCCATCACACCCCTGCCTGTGGAGGGCCAGCCGCCCAGGGCTTCCTCCGGGCTCCATGTGGCCCCATTTCATCAGAACTTGCAGTCGGCTGAAGCCCCATGGCAGAGAGAGCGGTGCCTTTAAACAGGAGGAGGTTGTTAGTGAGAACCATAGAACTCCGAGGCAACTGTCCACCTGTCAGAGGAAAGGGCTGATCATCACAGGATATGTGGTCCTGGCACCCACCCTCCTTCCCCCCGGGCCACCCTGGCCCTCCTGAAGCCATTACCCGATCAGAACGCAGGCGGACATTTGACACGGACCAGCTGGTGCCTCTGTTCCTAGCTCCCCTTGGAAACCAACGAAACCCACGTTTCCACCTTTGCTTCAAAACATTTACTTTCCGGAAGAAAACCTTGCATTGCTTCTTTCGTCTTCAGGCCGTGGCTGATCCCAAAGTCATGGCCAGGAACCTACCTCGGGGCTGTATGAAGATGGAGTCAAGGCTGGTGGGGGGTCAGGATGAGGAGAGAGGACCGATGGCAGTCAAAGGCACACGCCCACCCGAACACCGACATCTCTTCATCTTAATAAAAAAGAAATCCTGGCTAGAAGGGGGCAGCTCTTTGCCATCTTTAGGCCCCTCATTTACGATGCTGGAGTCGGGGAAGGGAGTCACCCCGTTACTACAACTAGTAACTCAAACCTTCAGGTGCGCAGCAGGGCCTTGGGAGCAGGAGAAAGCAGGCTCCAGTCTGTGATGGGGCCATGCCTGAGGTAGCATTTCTTTCCTGACAAGCACCCGGTCCATCAGGGTGGGGCGGGGGATGCGGGTTCGGCCCACCCTGAGTTACAAAGGGACATCCGGATGGCAAGTCTTCACCTGCAGGACAGACGACCTCCCACATGCCGTGGAATCCCCTTCTTTGACTTTGAGGAGCTAAGATGGTCGTAGGAACATAGCTGTTCTCCACCCCCCAAATAACCACTAAGAGTGTGTGTTCCTTGTTACTTCATTAGTTAGGTCACTGACAAGTGAATAGCAAGAATAAATCCAAGCCACTCATCAGCCATCTAAGTCTCGGCGCTTTGGATGAGGCTTTGGGAAAACAAAGCTGAGAAATACATACTTTTTCGCAGAAAAACGCCAATGACATGCACGACAATTGAGCTGTTGCTATGTTGAATCATTTAAAAAATCAATCTAATAAAATTACTAACTTCTAGCCTGGCCGTGAGGCTCATTTGGTTGGAGGGTGGTCTCATACACCAAAAGGTTGCAGGTTCGATTCTCAGCCAGGGTGCATACTGAGGTTGTAGGTTATAATCCCTAGTTGGGGCACATACAGGAGGCAACTGATTGATGTTTCTCTCACACATTGACATTTCTCTCTCCCTCTTTCTCTCTCCCTTCCTCTTTCTCTAAAAAAATCAGTAAACATATCCTGAGGTGAGGGTTAAAAATAAGAACAATAAATAAACAAATATAAAACCACTAACTTTTGCTAAACACACCGATGTGTTTTTAGACGGACAGAAAACCAGTGAAAGCTACTCTTAAGATTTTATCTTTTGCACCAAAGTTACGGGTACACCTTACTGTGTACTTGGTTGACCCCTGAAAAACGCCTTCCTTTACTTCTTAGCTGTCGACACAGGGCTCTGTCCACTTGCAAAATATCTTCTTAAAATGCTAAGGAGTACTATTAATCGTTCCCTGCCCCGTGTGCTTTTTAAGGGATCTGATATGTTTTTACTCATCGACGCCGATCTCACCAGCAAGCTGCAATTCGCCTGCTTCTCCTGCTTCGTGCTGCTTTTAAAACCCAACTAATTTCCCTGATTAAAAGTACGCCTATATCCAATGTGTCTCCAGAAGGGCCGGGGAGAGACAGTCAGAAGACTTTCCCTTTGAAATAAAATATACAGATTTTGTTTCCCTGTGTTTTCCCCGTCGGTCTTCCTTGCTTGCTTAGTTTTCATGTGGTATCCAATATCACAGCCGTTGGCAGCCAAGTGACATCGACTTACTTGTGATGGGGGCCCATTCTCTGGGCTGGTGGGCGGAACATATATTTTCCAAGAACAATGAGAAATCAGTTAGAAACCCACTTTTCCCATCCCTGCGGAAGAACCTGTGCTCCATGCTGCATCGCTGGCTGGGATGTAAATAAAGCCCATTGACGGAAAGACCAGTGCCCTTCATTTCTTGGGATTTTCCAGCCCTATAACTTTCGTGAAGTTCCTTTGCCTACACTAAGTCACACCAACCCTAAAAATTCATCAAGAAAAACCCTATTGACCAGAACTCACGACACATTTTTTTTAGTATTTTATATTTAATTTTATATTTATATCTTTCAGAGGAAAATATATGACGTATATTAGTTTTGCCACCACGTACAGACATTCCTTAAGCAAATATGTGACTAGGCATTTTAAAATATGATGTATGTATTTATAGCTTACACCCACACATTTATTTTTATTTATCCAAAAGATTGAAACTGCGCTATCTTAGTCCTTTCCTGGGTTTCCTGTTCAAATATATAATTAGGCAGATTTTTAACGTGCCTGACAAGCCCCCGAGGAGACGAAGCAGCGATCTTTTTAAAACTTGAAAAATATCGGTAGGAAGCACTTCTCCTCTTTTCTTTCCCCCTCCCCCCAAGTTCAATAGCTCAGCTGCTCATTTCCTGTTCCCAACAGCCAGGTAATTAGACCATAATGAGGACTCTTTGCTTGGAAGATGACATCTGAAAGTTGAAACTATTTGCTGTGCTAACCTTGATGGGGGTGGGGGGGTCGTCTCCTCACAGGGAGCAAGTTGTATGACTAGAATGTCACTTCCCCCAAATGATGTCTTCCTGCAAAGCCTCTGGTGTCTGGGAGGCAAAGGGACATTTGTACTGTTTGGGTTTTTGTTTTTTGTTTTTTGTTTTTTTATGGAATGATCAATTCTTCGTTGTACAAGAAACATCTCTAAAAGCTACCGAAAGAGCCAGAACATACAGAAAACCTGTTTCCACCTGTTTTTCCTTCTAGGCATATAGTGAAGGGTACACATGTGATACGTGTGTCCTGCGAATTGTTCACCTGGGTCTGTACCTGCGGAACCACCACCGAGATAAAAAAAAAATCAGGACATTTCCGGCCCTTGAAGGCTTTTAACCTCTTCCCATCAACACCCCGCCCAGGCTGGGGGTGGGGGGGCATTTTTATCCCCCAGAGTGTCTGTCTGCATTTCATATACAGCAGTCCCCTCTTATATGTGGGGAGTACATCCCAAGCCCCCCAGTGGATGCCCGACACTGAGGATCTTGCCAAACCCTCATACATACAATGTTTTTTCCTATCTGCATACCTGTAAGACAGTTTAACTTAGAAATTGGGCACAGTACAAGATGAACAACAGTAACTCGTAATAAAATAGAGCGATTGCAACCATACACTGTAACAAAAGCGATGTGAATGTGCTCTCTCTTGCTCCTTCTCTCAAAATATCTGAGATAGTCCACGGAATATGTTCACACTGCATTGACCGCGGATAACTGAAACCACGGAAAGCGAAGCGGTGGGTGGGAAAAGACTATCGTCAACGGAGCCTTGAAGGACGTGCCCTTTCTGTCTGCCCTCTGCCTCTCGAGGCTGAGGTCTGGACAGCTGGGCCCTGGCCTTTCCATCCCCGTGCAGCTTTCCTCTGGGCGCATTTACCCAGCGTGAGCTGTCTACCTCTCATGCATTTGGGGGCGGCGGGGGGGGCGTCCCGGTTCTCAGGAGGGAAGCGACTACGGACATTGCGTCCACATCTGTGGATGAAGAACGTGAGCGCTCACCTTCCATGGGTGGGAGTGGCATGCCGGGGGCCTGAAGCCTGTGAGCCTTTGGTGGATTCTGCCAAACTGCTCCCCAGGGAGGTCGCACTTTAATTAGAACATAGTAATTAAGATGTTCTATTTTTCCAAGATTGTTTTCCAATTATTGACCAAAAAGGAAACAGTAGGACCAGCAAGCCCCCAGCCCACGGTGGTCCTGCTACCTTCTACGCATCTTTCCTGCCCTCTGGGGCAACACCCATCCTCAGCTGGGCCCAGCAGGGAGCCTGTTGGGGAGGCCTCTCTCTCTCTCTCTCTCTCTCTCTCTCTCTCTCTCTCTCATCACACTGCCTTTGGGAACAAACCAGCTGCCACGTCATGAGCATACGCAGGCAGCAGAGTGGAGAGCCCCATGCAGCAAGGAGCTGACGCCTCCTGCCAGCAGCCGAGTAAGCAAGCCTGCGTGACAGCAGACCCCTCGGCCCCAGTCAGGGCTTCCAATGACCGTGGCCCCAGCGGATATCTTCACTGCGGCCACAACAGAAACCCTGCGCCAGGACCACTCGGCTAAGCTGCTGCCTGATTCCTGAGCGAGAAAATAAACATCGCCCTGGCCGGTGTGGCACAGCAGGTTGGGCGTGGTCCCGGCAACGCAAAAGGTCACCGGTTGGATTCCAGGTCAGAGCACATGTCTGGGTTGAGGGTTTGGTCCCAGGTTGGGGTGCGTACACCAGGCAGCCAGTGAATGTTTCCCTCCCTCTCCTTCTCCCTTCTTCCCCTCTATCCAGAAAAAAAAAAAACACTGTGTTAAGTCACTGAGTTTTGGGATAATTTGCTACAAAGCAATAGAAGTTATTAGTGCTACAAACCAAGTATTTCTGGTTGTACCTTCTAGAAACATGGCTATGCATACTGGGCCCAGCACCGATAACACCCCTTTTTTATTACAAAATCTGCTATTCCAAAACCATGAGCTTGTCACTCTATAATGTAACCACATCACACTGCAGCACACCATAGGACATGTTAGGTGACACGTTCAAACTAAAACCATAAATTATTACACCCATGTTATTACCCTACCAACCACACTCAAGCAGGAGTTCCTTCTGCCGGCCCCTGTGTATATATCTATATATTGAAATCAATATAGATATCGATATCGATATCGATATAGATATCTCGTTGGCTCATGAAACATGAGCCACACTGACATGGGTCACCTCTGTAAAGGCACTTCAAGAGCCAGGCCACTGTCACCCTCTCTTTCTCCCGCTACCAAACCAGTCATCAGTCTTGCCAATGACAGGATAATGCTTCATCAGTTTAGGGCCCAGAAGAAAGAGCCATGTGGCACCGAGCTCCCAGCTGACCCACCGCGGCCATGGAGCAGAAGAAATAAACTTTTGTGGGTTTGAAGTGCCCACATTGGGGATGTTTGTTACTGCAGCATAACCAGACCTATACGGACTAATACAGGCAAGGCTACACAGGCATCCCTCATTTCTCCACCTCCATCTCTTCCCACTTTTATGGCCTAAGAAGGCCAGTGTGGCCATTAAACTCAGCGGGATTGCACCCTTTACATGGATCGGCCATCCACGCAGGGAATAGCAGTTCCTGGTGTCCGAGTCCGGTCTAGGAATGAGGTAGGAGGCTGGGCACTGTCCCCAGGGGCTCCTGTGGCCCCCACCCCAGTGGGGGGGGGAAAAAAGCTTGGGCGTGAGTCAGAGGAACTGAAGGTGGGTGGGATTCAGTTCCAAAAGTCCATGTCAACACTGATGGATCCTTTGCTTTCTTTTCCAGAACCTTAGAGAATTGGGGGGAAATTACCGTCTGGCCACCCAGAAAACAAAGGCCAGTTAAGATGTGTTTTATTTTCTTTTCTTCCCAAATCAACCCCTAGCTCCCCGAGGATCCGGTGTGGTTTTGAGCTTCCTCTGCCTGTTCTGCTCACATCCACACACCCCCTGGCAGCCCCTCCCAGCCCCTCAACTGTCCTCCTCTCCTTCCCAGCACCCCCTCCCACACTCCAGCCCCCTCATTAGGAAGTGTCAGAAAGTTGCTGAAGTGAGAAATGAGGCTCTGAAACCTCATTGTCCTAATTAAACGTCAACAAGGAGAGTGACCAGAGGCGACAGGGAGGAAACCTGGGTCCAGGCCTGGGAGGCCTTTGTCCCGAAGAACAAAAGCCACTGTTTGCCTGTGTTAAACCCAATCAAGCTCCATGGACCCAGGTGCAAAAGCCCGCAACTCAAAGGCGATCCAGGTTATGCCACCTTCAGGAGCCCCAACCAGCTCAGCCCAGCCGTGGGCCCCAACCAGGACAGGGCTCCCTGTCTAGTGAAAGCATGCTCCTTTCCTCCGCAGACAGCTTCTGCTCTAGGATGCAGTGTTCTTCCCGCTTCCTACGCTCAGCTCAGGCCTGGCCTAACGAATGAGGGCACAGAGCCCCTGTGGCACAGCGGGGCCGTCCCCACTGGCACTGTTGTTAATGAGGTAGGAAGGGCGGGCCGTCCTTGCTGGGACTAACATAATCACATAAAGCTGTTGCATTGGAGCAGGCTGAGCTGCTGCCCCAGAGTCAATTTCCCTGAAAGCCATGCAGAGCCGGGCTTCCTGGGAGAGACACAATGCTGCCCATTGTCTCTGTCGCTTCCTCCCCACCCTCCCAGCGTGGAAGCATCTACTAGGAGCCACAGCCCCGTGCACACGCTGTTTGCTGATGCCCAGCTGCGGTTTCCAAAACCCCAGGAGAAGTGGCTTCTCTCTGCAGTCATTGTTTTCCAGACTGGCCCAGCCGGCCAGGGAGGAGAAACCAGGCCCAGGGAGACCGGCTTCCCGGTCTTAGGAAGACGCCGGGCTTGCGACACAGGACCCTGGCAGCTGGTGGCATCTCAAGGGGAGCGAGGCGCGCCCCTGTGTCTGGGCAGAAGCCAGGCTGGGGAAAGACCCAGGGAGGGGCTCCCGGGGGCTGGGGCTGTGGATGAGGACAGAGCGTGGGTTACCCAGCGTGTCCAGGGGACGGTGCTGGGCCCTGAACATGACCTTCTAGCCAAGGCTCTGGGCAGCTCTCGGGCTGGGCTTATCCAACCACTTCTTCCTAATCATCGCTCAGTCCCAAAGGTGCTGGGCTCTTTCCCAGAAATGACTGAGACTGGAAGGAAATTCCTTTCCCTCCCACCAGATGTCCCCCCTTATCTCTGCCATCCTCCTTCATGTTCTGAAGAATCAAGGTGGGGAGAAACTGGGCTGGGGGAGCCCCGACATAGGCAGAGGAGAGCCTGGAGCAGGAGTAAAGTCAGGACGGAGTGAGAAACAGGGGAAACCTGGGTGGGGTGTGGGTGCCCGTCTGTGCTGAGTTCCAGGTAGGAGGCTGGAAGGCACAATGGAAGCGGCTGTGGCTTCTGTCTTCCCAGCTGTTTATTTGGGGGGGGGGGGATTCTGCATTCAATGGGTCACCAAAGGACTCTGGAAGCCCACTGGGATGCGGGGGGCATTATGACAAAAACCCTCGTGTACTCAGAGCCTCAGTAGGTGAAAAGGATTTTGCAGAAGGGATGGAGCAGACGTGAGTTGTGAGTTTGGATAAGGCATTGCTAATAACAAGGGTCAAAGCACCTGTTACCCCAAAGTGTGGTTGGTGTTAGCCCGGCTCTCCACATCTTTGGTGTCTCTACAGCCGCCCCCCCTCCCCCCGTTTCGCAGCCTGCAGAGCGTGGTGGGCACTCAGAGAATATTTCAACAGTGAAGCCATACCACAGGGCCCGGGAAACCAAAAGGGCCCACTTAACGTAGCTCATTCTTGGACGCTGGCAAGAGTGAAATCACTCGAGAGGTATTTTGTCGTGTGTTTCTTTTTAACTATATAAGAGAAGGGTGGATGTGCAAACCCAGCCCAAGAATACCTTGGCTCAGGCTCAACTAGATGAAACCTTAAAAAAATGATTTAGTGTTGTGTTAGACTGCTGCATACTAAAGCGATGTAATGCCTGCTCGGAGAGGAGAGTCGGGACGGGATAGCAATGACTCCGGCATGGGTAAAGGGTCAGAGCTCAGTTTTCAAAGGACAGACAATAACCGTGCTGCCCGAGATGGTGAAGTACACCAATACGCTTTCGTTCTCCAGGTTACAATGCCGCCACCTTCCTTGTCCTGTTCTGAGACACTTTCCAAGCAGCGCCTACTTGAGGGACAGCAGCTCCAGGGAGGAGGGGCTGTGTGGTCACCATGTGACAAAGTCAAGTGCTTCCTAATGCAGGTGTCCACTGGCTCTCTGGCCGGGGTTGGCGTGGGGGGCTGGGGGGGAAGGCGTTGAGCCTCTGTGCACAGAGGCCTTCCTGGAAAATCAGCGGGCGCCCAGCCCCCAGCAGATGGGCCAGCAAGCCAGGAGGAGCCGCAATGCAGCTGGAGAGGGGACACAGGGAGAGACTGAGAGGCATCACCAGGTAACCACGGGCAGACACCTGGGAAAAAGAAGACGTGCCACCAGTTTCAGAAAACAGGGCTCATTTGAAAATGCAGCTCCTTTTCTTCAAGTGGGCTTGGCAGGCCCAGTTATGGAAAGGCAAAAAAAAAAAAAAAAAAAATCGACATGTTTTACATTTGTCTGGCCTGCGTATCTAACTGAGCTCCTCGCAGACCCCTAACACGTTGAATGGATGTGTGGGCTCAGAACAAAGGAAGTAGAGAGTTCTTATGGCTCTGGGGCTCGGAGCTAAGGAAGCTGTAATTTTACAATATTGCTTCCTGCGTTGTGATATGAAATCCGCAAACAGGGAGCAGCGTGCCAGGTCCTCTCAGAAGTTACTGGAAGTCTCACAGCTCTAGCTTCTCCAGCCGCCGCTTTAGAAGTCACCCCTTTCCCCATGCAAACCCGCTCATACTCAAATGGGAATGGCAAGCCTTGCTTTTTCTCGCGATAGATGGCTTACATTTTCATGGGACTTAAGCTAAAGTAAACTGCTTCTAAGAAGATGAGGGAGTTAGATTTAGGGGCAAAAGGTTCATCCTGAACTCCTATGAGCTCCTTGACAGCTCCACGAGATGTCCTACCTACCTCTGGGCTTTATGCAAAGGTAGGTTCCTCCACTTGCAATGCTTTTTTATTTTTTTCTCCTAATTGGCTCAGACTTGCTTTACTACTTAAAAATTTCACTCCTCAGGAATGACCCTCTGTGATTAGGAGTGGGCCCGGTGGCAGAGGCTGCACTGCGTACCAATACCAATTCCTCTTCCTTCTTGGCTCACAGACCCCTATTTGTTGGGGATAGCAATAGGCCCAGCTAAAAAACTACATTTCCCAGGTTTACAGACATCAGTGGCCAAGGAGATACAAGCAGAAGATGCGGGGGGTGGGGGGGAACTTCAAACTTTTTTTCAAAAAGAGGATAATTAAACCTGGTGGCAGGCTCTTTTTTCTTTGCCTCTCCCCTTGGAATTTAGGCATGATGGCAGGAGCTGTAGCAGCCATTTTGGGACCAACTTGAGGTCAGAAGTTACAAGCTATGAGCAAGAAAAAAGACACAAGATATCAGGCTCTTTGATGAATGAGTGTGGCATTGGATTTCCCATCTCCGTATTTCTTCTGTGTGAAAATAAACCTCTACCTTCTTCAAGTCACTGTGGTTTCTAGCCTCCCTCACTAGAAGCTGAACTAAACCTACCCAAGCCCTCCTGTCTCTGCACTTTCCCACTCCACTGTTCTCACCTGCTAGGTCTCCTTCCATGTCTGTCTTCTCCCCAAGCTGCAAGGGCTATGAGATCAGGGATATGTCTGTTCTTTTCACCACTGTGGCCTTAGTGCCCAACTTGGAAGCTGGCGTGGAATAGCAGCCCCGAAGTATGGCTCCGCCTGTGGGTGGGTGCAATGAGAGCCCTTTTCCAGAATCAAACAAAACCCCGGGATATCAGAAGCCAGGGCCCACGAGAGGTCAGTGTTTAGGCTAATTAGGACTCAGAAGAGGGAACCTCCCCCCACCCAACACATATTAATAACAATAAAACGGTTATTGTTGAGTATCCAGTATGTGCCAGGCACTGTACTGGGACTTAACAGAAAACCTCGCCAAGCCTCACAGTGCAGGCGGCTGGTGTTCCCTACTCCAGGGCATGTCCCAAGTCACCAACCAACGACCCCCAGACACAGGCACTTAAAGCAACAAGCACGTTATTATTTCTCAGGATTCTAAGTGCCATCTGGAGCTCTTGGAACTAGAAGGTCCCCCTGTCTTGAATTCTTTCTCTTGATCTCCAGTCAGGTGGCAGGAGGGGCTGGATGACCAAGATGGCTTCCACCCCCTGCCTGGAGCCTTGGCCTGGGTGTCTGGGAGGCCAGGCTTGGCGGGGACATTGGGAAGGCTGGGTTTTTCTCTCTCTGGGGTCTCAAGGCCTCTCCGCAGCATCTCTCTGAAGGATGATACCTGGACTTCTTACATGGTGGCTCAGGCCCCCAAAAGCGCAGAGGCTGAGCAGCCAGAATTTCTTCAGGGTCAGGCCTGGAACCACCCAGTGCCACTCAGTACATCCTGTAGTTCCGGCAGGGGCAAGGCCAGCCCAGGGCGAGCATGCCAGGGGACTACACCAAGACATGAACCCTGGGAGGTGTCATTCAAGGGGGCCACCTTGGGGACCAGCTGCTGTGGCCCGTGAGTAGCTGTGAGGATGTGTATTTTACAGGTGGGGCAGCCTGGGCTGGGAGAGGCGAAAGGCCTTCTTCCTAAGGCCCATTTGGGAGTGGGGCTGCAACCCAGGGGCGCCCACCTCACGGCCTCTCTCCTCTTCCTCACCCAGCCTTCCTCACTCCCTAAAGGCCCATTCAAGGTCAAGGGCTGCATGCGTGGGGTTGCAGACAGTTCTGTCATCCATGTGGTTAAGATCTGTCCCTTACAGCAGCGAGGGGACCCTGGGAAAAATGGTGCCAAGACGCAGATGACGTGATAGAGGGGTTGACACACACAGGGTCAGGGACATCCACGGCCCCCTCACCCACAGCCACCAGCTCCTTCTGCCCACTCCACCCCACTCTATGTTGCCCAAATGTGCTTTTGGAAGCACAGTTCCCAAGGAAGAACAGGCCGGGCCCCCCTGGCCTCAGAGATCAGCCCCGGGGTTGGGCAGGGGAAGGAATGCAGTCGGAGTTGTGGCTTAATCAAGTGAACCGTGATGACCATAAACACACACTTTGGGATTTCGTTCATTACTTCGCGCAAGGCAGTCCCTTTCCATGGCGGCTGGTGTTCGGGTCACGCTTAAACATTTTCACGCCACCAAGAAAAAAAACAGCGCGGGTGCCACTGTTACACCATCCTTGTCCACCTTCAAGTGAGATTGGCCTCGTGGGTTGGGAAGGTTACCAAAAATAAATTCCTTCCACCGCAAAGGTTAGGACAAAGGAAGTTGCTAGATCATTGGCAAGGTAAGACAGAAGTACAGGTCGGTAAGAGCTGTCGCAGACTATGACGAATGCCGGACTAACCACCTACACACAGGGTTTTTAAATGTTTAATACAGATAGTCCTGGCTGAGTTGCTCAATGGGTTGGAGCGCTTTCCCCATTACATCAAAAGGTTGCGGGTTCAATCCCCAGCCAGGGCACATAACTAACTAGGTTATAGGTTTGATCCCAGTTGGGGTTCATACGGGAAGCAAGGGACCAGTGTTAATCTCTCACTCTCTCTCTCCCTCTCCCTCCCTCTCTCTCTAAAATCAGTAAGCGTGCCCCCAGGCAAAGATTAAAAAACATTACAGCATAGAACAGACAATACACCCAGAGCAATGGAAGGAGAAAAAGTAAGTTTCTCTATTAGTCCCCATGTACAGGGTGGAGCTGAAAAAGCTCTATACAATAGCTCATAATCGCGGGCTGTGCTTTTTAAAAAAAGCAATAACTAAAACGTTCTTCCTCTCGAGAACCAACACCCCACATATGGCATGCCCAGCAGGGGGGTGCCAAGCAGCCTGACAACTCGACTTCCTGAGCGCCAGTTCAGGATGGACAGGGATGCATCGGAGGTGGGGGCAGCTCAGTCTCCCCGTCCTTTAGAAGGGAGCTTTCTAATACGTTGGTGGCTTTTATTTTACATCCAAGACACTACCTAGGAACAGCCCAAGTCAGGGCTATTTCTGGTACTTTCAGAGTTTGCAGCCACGGGGTGACCCCCTGGGGAGGGGTCTTCTTTAAATGGAGATGCCGGCCCCCCGGCAGAAACAGCAGGTCCAAGGAGGGACAGGGAGCCCAGGTGAGGTGCTTGGCCCAGGTTCACCAGCCCCATGGCAGTCTCCACAGCCCTGCCCAGAGGTGGTGCTCAGACCTTCCGGCACCTTCAGTGTGGCAGAACCAATGCTGTGGTTAGTACTGTGTCAAAGTGATGTGACGATAGAAAGGTCAAGTGCATGGCCTTGAATATTTCTCTCTGCTTAAAAAAAATCTCCAGAAATACCATCTCTCCACTCTGTCCCTTTCTCTCCAGGAAGTTTGTTTGCCTGTTAAAAATAGAGAAATAAGTTCAGAGGTCGCTAGAGTCTCTATAAGTCCTCTAACACGGGCTAACCATCAATTACATTATTTCATCTGTATACGCCCCGGAAATGCGTGAGAAAACGAGCAGACCTTTCTTTATTACTCCATTCCAAGGCCTCACTTCAATTTGCGCTAGGAAGAGCGTTCCTCCAGATGCATTCACTGCACACCACCAGCAAACTATCCAATTCACAGTTGGTGAAGGGGCCAAACTGCAGAATGGCCATTTGCATTTTGAGTCTTTGGGGGTCCCTTGGAAGAAGAGCTGGTACCAAGCTGTTCGGGGTCAATGACGCCCCCTGGTGGTCGGTGCAGGGGTATTGCAAACATGTAGGTCCTGGAAGGAGTCCAGGCAGCAAACCAACAGCTATTAGAAAAGGCATGAGCTGTAAAGACAGTGGGACAAGATGCTGCAAGGGATGCTGGAAGCAATGCATTGACTAAGCACTTAGTGATTTTTTTTTTGGCACATCCACTATGTAGGCTGCTTGGCTGTGCAATGGTGGAAAAACCATTTCAGTGTTCCTGCTTGCGTGGAGTTCAGTGTAGTAGAGAGGGCAAATTAATGACTACACAAGTAGCTATGCAATTACATTTTAATCCCACATAATGAAAATATACCTCTTCTTCATAGTAGTGTCCTGGCATAACTGAGCTTTGATATAGATCCGTACTGATTAAAATTCTGCAAAGCCATGCCCTTGAGGGAGACTCTGAAAAGTATATGCAGGTGGCTCTTGGCCAGGACAGGCCCTGGACTATCCCCAGACTCACGGTGAAACATGAAGTCACCTCCACTTCAAAAAAAGAGAAGTATAAAGAGAAGAAGTGTTCACTCAGCCATCCTGACGAGGTTGGGGTGCCATTCGTGAGAGACCAGGTATTAGCCCACCAGAGACCAGAGTCTGGCAGCGTTCTCACTTCTTAATATCCACATGAAACTCCTAGTTAGAGCCTGCCTTTGTAGAAGGCTCCCCGGGGCCACTGATGCTGCCAAACTGGGGTGGGGGGACCCTTAGACATGTGACAGTAGCTTGTTAGAGGCTCAGAATCCAGAGCCCCCCACCTCACCCCCAGGCCTGTGAATCGAATCTGCACATGAACAAGATCCCAGGTGATTCCCACTGCCCTGCATGCCTGCCCACAGCAGACATGCCTAATAGATCACAGCACGGATGATGACCGGAGAGCCTGCTCTGCCCAGGGCGGCGAGTGCCTTGGTAATTGCCTGAGAGCCAGCCTGGAAAGGAAACATCGTAGCCTGTCTGGGCTACAAAGGTGGAGGAGAACCGGCCCTGACACATGAAAGGGGAGAAGGCTTCAGTACGTCTTCCAGCCCGTTTTACCACTCAGGTGCTTGGCACGTCACACCTGCTCCGCTGTTTCTCCCCACAACCCCTTCGCTGGGCAGCAAATTGCTCCAGTTTCCAGAAGAGGAGGTGGAGGCTCCAGAAGCTCGGGTGCCAGGCCTAAATGTTGGGGAGTCGCCCCAATTCATGTGTTTGGTCTCAAAGGTAGGAACCCATTTTACGCTCATCAGGAAGCTAGCAGGCTTTTG
The DNA here is from genome assembly GCF_022682495.2 of Desmodus rotundus. Taxonomy (NCBI): domain Eukaryota; kingdom Metazoa; phylum Chordata; class Mammalia; order Chiroptera; family Phyllostomidae; genus Desmodus; species Desmodus rotundus. The sequence goes on along the minus strand of NC_071396.1, from coordinate 28,037,007 downwards.
TGGACTAGCCTGGACACTCATAACCCGTCCTAGCACTGTGTCTACGACGCACTGAAGTTTGGGGAATTCTAATGTAAATAAGCTTGTGCAACACCACTTACTTCAATTGGGGAATTCCTGTTTCTCACAGGAGAGCGAGCTTCAGTGGCAATTTCCTACTCAACTTGGTCTCGTGACACCTAGCGGCCAACCGGAGAAGTGCAATGGAATCTCTGGACAGTGCAAGCAGGTGCGACCGCTGGTACTTCCCCGGGGAAAACAGGTGGGCTGCAACCCATCACGACTGAAGCGTCCGCGGGATTTTTAAGATGCCCATTTAAGCCTTGTGAGGTCTATAATTCTGTGTTTTGTTCCTAATATTTACGGTTCTTTACTATTACTGGTGAAAAATGTATCCAAATCCATTGTCTTTTAACCGGTAAACTCTGTTTGAGGATAATATATAACATTAATTTAATAATATAATATATAATATAATATAATATAATATAATATATAGTATGATACAAACTCAACGCTTACAAGCACGCTCAAAATGAGAAGCACTATAAATTTGAAAATGCTATAGGTCATTAATTAATCTATTCCCTTGTGAATGGGGTGGTTGTTTTAGAATCACCATAATACCCGATCAAGAAAACTAGCTGAAAACAGACATAAACAGGCTCGCCATCTGTTTATGCCTACCCAGAGGATAAGACATGTGGCACTTTCTAGAGACTTCCTGATAACAAGGGCCCCTCCAGAGGGCTGCCTGAGTAACTTTGACCCCTACAAAGGCACAACTGCCTATAAGAATCCCCAGGTTATGTCTCAGGAGAACACAGGTTTTTAACAACCTCTCCACTCCCCCACCCTGTATCCTATCCAGGCTTCACATCATGGCAAAAAGCCAAAGGAAGATTCTTTGGCAAGTGCCGCTCCTCCAGAGAGAGTCCCAGCTGAAGGGCTAGAAGAGCCCAAGGGTGATTTGTCAAAGTAACACACTCGAATCGTTTTCAAACATTACAGGCTTGGCAATCTGCATCTTTCTAAGCCCCCTTTCCCAGCGTTTTTTAGGCCCGTGTGGATTTCCAGCGAAGTTCAATATGTATGTTGCTGAATCACGAAGGCTTCCTTCAGCAGAGTTGTTTAGTGAGAGCCATTTTGTGGCCAAGAATCTTCTGGAACCCTTTTACAAGCCCCTGAAATGACGTTCCTTCTCACCAAGAAGTTCATTTTGTCCAGGGTAAATTGAACTCAAATCCCAAATAATTCCGACTCGATGGAAAGCGCAGAATCCCTGAGTTTTGACGAGGGTTGGAAAGTTTGCAAACAACTTCTCACGTCCCCGAGAAAGCCCAGTGACAGCCCTGAGAAGGGTGGTGTGTTCCATTCTGCATACTTTAAAACTGAAGGTCGGACTTCTTGCTGCCTGGATTAGATGCTGGCCTAGCCGTGTGGCTCCCAAGTCCGGGTGGCCCAGGGACTGGTGTCCTCACCGCAGCTCTCTGGGCATTGGTACCCTTCCTCAGTAACCTGGCAGGTGCAGCCCCAACAACTAAAACCATGGGCACCCTAGGATGATGGGCTACCGGCCCATCCCCATGAGGGACCTTTTCCCAAGAGGATTTTCTTTCCTGGGTAGGCCCTCACCCCACCCGATTTAAGCTGCAGATGAATCAATGAGCTAGCTTTGTTTACTCCATCCCAGGGTTAGTTTTGTCGTTTTTTTTTAATTTGCTATAAAACTAGTACAGAATCTCAGAATATTTGCTTAAAATAGTAATAATAAAAAGAAGTAGAAATGAGATGGTGGTAAGAAGATTTTTTAATGCACTACTTCTTCTATACAGGAAAAATGACATCATTATTCCACCTGAGTTTGCAACTTTGTTGGTGTACTCACGGTGGTGGACCGAGTTTAAATAACCAGTTGTATCGTTTAAGATGAGGTCCAGGCACACAGAAGAGAAAGCCCAAATAGCAGGCTTACATGAGAGAGGACCCTGTGCTCACATGAAAGAAACCCAAGGAAGGAAATCCTCGGCAGAGAGCCTGGTCCCAGGCTCCTCAGAGACCTAGGTTCTTCCTACGCACCTGCTCCAACTTCCTTATGATACAACTTCCATTCTCAGAATTGCTTTGTGGTCACAAGATGGCTGCTGAAATGCCTGCTCTCACATCTGCGCTCCGAGCAGCGGAAGGAAGAAAAACACCTCTCGGCTGACTCAGCCCCACATGAAGAGCTTCTTTGAAAGCCCAGACCAAAGATGTGACTTATAGCTCATTAACCATGCCTGTGTGCAAGACAGGCTGGGAAATATGTTTGAAACAAGTCAAAGCACACGGCTGCCCTCAACCATACAGGGTTCCACTGGTGAGAAAGTAGGGAAGTTATCTCTACCTAACCTGCTGTGCTCTCTCCTGGTCTCGTCACAGCTATCTGTCACCAGAGTTACTGGCGACAGGTGGACCAGGGGACTTGGTCAGATGTCAGTTGGTTCTTCTTCATCAGATCTGGGTGCCTCTGGCATCATTGCTCGTGAAAACTTTCAGGAAAACGATTTGTCTGTGTGTTTCCTGAGGACAGACCGAGGCAGTAGCTAGCACAGGGAGAGCTCGCTGGACCTTCATTCCTACTGAACATGAAAGGCAAGTAGCTCCCCTCTCACATCAGGTTGGGCGGCATCGAAGAGTTCATTTGCAACATGGAATCAAGTTCATTGATACCAGCAGGGACGTCAGTCTTCTCTCTCACCTCAGGAGCACCTGTCTGCCCATTTTACAGCCAAGAAAACTGAGGTCAGTGCTCCCACCTGGAAGAGCTACACTGCTTCCCTGCTCCACAGAACCACCTTCACCCCAGGAGCCTGGCTCTCCAAGAAAGGGCTTCACACACCCAGGTCCCAGAGGCTGGCCTTGACTCCCACGTGTTAGGTGGGGTCAAGTGTCCTTTGGGAGACAGCTCTGCAGCTGACCCCCAGATCTGGGCTGCTAGGGGCCCTCAAAGGCCTCTGGGCACCCCCAGTGAAGCTTAGGTGCCAGACTTGAAGAAAAACAAAATGGGGACTCAGTTGTAAACATCATCATTATTTAATAATGTTTGCGACAGACCTCAACATCCCCCGCCATGTTTATTTATTTTTCTTTTTTAATTGAATTTTATTTATTTATTTTTAGAGAGAAGGGAAGGGAGGGAGAAAGAGAAGGAGAGAAATACTGATGCACACAAGACAGATTCATCAACTGGTTGCCTCTCGTGCGCCCCCTCCTGGTGGGGACCTGGCTCACAACCCAGGCAGGTGCCCTGACTGGGAATCAAACCTGTAACCTTTAGGTTTGCAGGCCGGCGCTCAATCCACTGAGCCGCACCAGCCAGGGCTCCCACTCCATGTTTAAAAATGGAATTAGGTTGAGCTTTCGGTAGGGGAGTGGGCATATCTAACTTGAATTTTATCTCAGTCTTTTATTCATGCTTATTTTTACTGAATGTTCATCCAAGGAACCAGCCCTCCACAGGAAATGTCTTGGATTCGGAGAGTCTGACATGCGTGGAGGCCAAGCAGCAGGCCCCAGCAGAGCGACTGCTGCCCAGGGACGCTTCCGCGAGCCCAAGAGAGTCCAGAGGAACTTGCTAACTTCCCAGAAGAAAAGCCTGCTGGGAGAAATCAGTCTGCATCTGCGGGAAGAGTCGGAAAATAAGGAATTGGCCTGTCCTGAGCTCTTTACAGTTTATAAAGCGCGCTGTACCATGTTTGTGCTCCAGCTCCCCCCAATCCTGTAAAGGGGGAGGGAGATTATTTTACAGAAAAAGAAACGAAAGCTCAGCGTGATGAAGTTTCCAACCAAAGAGGCATCGCTGGAATCAGGTCAAGGATGTGGCTTCTGGCACCTGAGGATGTTCAGGCAGACCCCTGCCTGCCATTCAGCCACCTGGTGGCCCACTGTGGGAGAAAAGGGTGCTTCCTTCTCCCCTAACCCCAGCGGTCAGCACCTCTGAGCCCAGGAGCTATGAGAGGCAGAGCCTGTACTATCATTTTGTACCTGTGCCTCCGCTGTGGTCCGTGCTCCCCCAGGTGACATGGGGCTGTACGACACAGGTGCAGAGGAAGGTGAGAGACACCCCTCTTCCACACCCAGTATCAGCCGCTCCCACACAGTCTGACCGGGGTTTCCTCTGCTGCCGGTGATGTCTGGGGCAGGTACCCACATGCCTCTGCTTACTCACCTGGAAAATGGGGAGAAGAGCCTCTTGCCTCCCTCCCACTGAGTGGCAAGGCAGGGGAGCCACAGTAGCCTGCCTGTCTGGACAAGTCTGGAGGCAGGCCCATCCTCCTGGCCTGTTCTCTGGCAGCCTCCAGCTGTGGCCGAATGTCTGGCTGCAGCCCCCAGCTCCCAGGATGACATTTGTGGGGGCTGCTCAGGCGGAGCTGCGGGAGATGTAGCCTGTGTATCACTGCTTCAGGTCCTCCAGGCCGGACGCTATAGGTCGTGGTGGTGGTGCCAGGAGGCAGCCTGTGTTCCTGACCTCAAGGTGGGCAAGTGGCAGGCCGCTGTCCACCTCGGAGCAAACAGGCTCCGTGCTCACCCTCAGGGAGCAGAGATCCAAGCCCTGGCCACACCTCCTCCCGTCTATCCAGAAGTTATTTCATTAACCCAGTGTCCTTTACACATTCTCAGGGATTTTTTAAGCTCTGGCTCCAGTGAATTAAGTTCACCCATCCAGACTCCCAAAGAAACTCCCGCAGTGGGGATTCAGTTGGGGTCTGGTCATGGTGGGCGCACCCCTGGCACGCAGGCTCAGCATCCACCCAGGAGTTTCTGGGACACCTGAGCGGGGACCACAGGGCCAGCCGGGCAGGACAGTAAGCCCAGGGAGTGGGGGGAACAGCTTAGGAGAGAGAAAACATTGGTCAAGGACTCATCACTGTTGGAGAGCCCAGGATCCAGGACAGACTCACTGACGTCCGTCAGCCCTGATCCATTCAGAGGACCCATTGTCCCCGTCCCATGCCTCACCTGTGCGTTCTAACCCATAACAGCATAGGGCCCTTTCACCCCCAGAGGGCAGGGGGCCCTGATGAGGGGGATTGCAAACGCTTTTAGACACCGTGAGGGAGGAGAGGGGGACAGAGATGGACACCAGAACCCCCCAAACAAGCAGGAGGAGCCCCAGACAGTAAGGAGTACCCCGCCATTTGAGATTACTCACAGAAGGAAAGGGGCTGAGGGGCTGAGCCCATCTGGGGAGTAAACCCCCGCCTTTTCCCCAGTCCGTGCCCCGCATCGTTGTTCTAGGGGTGACATGGATGAGAAGCTGCTTCCAGGTCTCAGATGGGACCTGCGGCAAGTCTGTGAGTTGGTGGAACCTTTCTGTCAGGGCAAAACAAGAACGGCGAGGCGTGTCTCTGCCTCCGGGGAATTACGGGCTCCACTCTCAAAAACTGCAAAGATGCCATGTGCTTTCTCTTTTTCCATGTTTTACAATTGCGGGATATGAGTAATTAGTGCATTTTCCAAATCAAAATCATTACATCCCAGGGCCCTGGGCTGAAGGGCCGCGTGATAGTGTGAAGGCCAGAGGCCCAGCTGCCGGGACCCCAGAGCGCTGCGCGGAAAGCGCAGGAGTTTTTCCTTCGTCTTTTTCCCCCTTTGCGCGTGAAGCTCCAGGGCTGAGGGGAAATTCCGGTCCCAGCTCAGGCCGAACAGGGCGTGGCGGGCGTCTCTAGTACTAGCGGGACCCCCGGCAGGGCAGCCAGACCCTAGGCCAAAGCACTACTACGCGACCACCCCACAGGGCGCACGGGCCCGGAACGCAGCGCAGACCCCCGAGTAGGCAGCAGGCGGGCGCGCGTTGCCGGCGCGCGGCGCACCGACCCAGGTCGGGCGGGTACACAGAGCTGCAGCTGCGGACAGGAGGCTGCAGGTGCCGAGCACGGAATCGCCTGACCTCGGGGAGACAGCCAGAGGCTGCGGTCCGCGTGCCCCCCGCGCCTCCACGCCTTGCTGCGACCCACTGCCCGCACCCTGAGACTTTCGGACCCGGCAGCACTTCGGGGAGTTCCTTCAAGGGCAGCCTCCAGGGCGGGGAGAGAGCTGCGCGGTGGCCCGGCTCCGGCTGGGGCGGCGGGCGGGCGGGGTGGGGTGAGGCGGGCCAGCCCCCTCCCCTCCCGCAGGCCCTCCCTTCGCCCCGTCCTGCAGCCAATTAGACGGCCCCCTCCGGTGGGAGGCGTGGGGCTCTGCATAAAGCCGCGAGGAGCTGTCACCCTTCGTTGGAGCAGGCTGCGCACCACTCAGGATCGAGCGGGTGGACTGGGGCGCCGCTGGCCGGAGAGCGCCGAGGAGCCATGGCTACCACTAACGGAGCCGTGGAGAACGGGCAGCCGGACAAGAAGCCTCCCGGCCTGCCGTGCCCCATCAGAAACCTGGAGGTCAAGTTCACTAAGGTGAGGCGGCGCCCATCCCACCCGACGGCAGCCTGGCTCCCTGCAGGGCTGCGCAGCTCGGGAAGAGCAGACGAGGGGTCAGCAGGCCGGGAGCCCCCGGGTGCTCCGCTCCGAGGGTGTCGGGCGCTGTGGGCGGCGCGCTCTCCGTTGACTTCGCCCGGCGCTCGGGACCTCCGCCGCTCCACCGAGGCTGGGCCCTCCTGAAACCGAATTCCGCGCAGCGCTTCCCAAGAGGGAAGCCTGCGTCCCGCGCGCGTGTGTCCACTGCACACCCATGGGGGCCTCCGTGATCCCCACCCCCGGACGAGCTTTCGGGCGGCGAAGCTCAGCGCTTTCAGCCTCAAAGCCTGGCAAGAAAAACTGCGAAGCCCTCCGTGCGCCCGGGCGCGACCCCGACGTGCCCTCAGGGCAGGGTCCGCTTTGCAGAGGAGCGGTGGTGCGGGGCCCCGAGCGCGGTGTGCTCCCCGCAGACCCTGCGGCAGGGTTTCCAGGACTGAACGGGTCGGCCTTCCGGAGGGTCAGAGGGTGCCAGGGAGCGTAAAGAGAAGGTCTGGGAGCTGTGGCACATCGGAAAGATGCCAGGGGTACGGAAGGGAGAAACGTGGGGCAGTTTCCTTGCTTAGCTTGCACCTGGCTGACCAGTAGAGCGAGGGAAAGTGGGGAGGTGATTTCTGGCCAGACTGCTGTGGAGCTCCGAGGCCCTGGTGTTGACGGAAGAAGCAGCCAGATGGACGCCTATCAGGGCGTGGGACGCTGCGGGTGGTAGTACCCATCGCTCCCCCGAGTCGGGAAGCTCTCTCTGCCTTTTTGCGCTGCGGGCCCCGGAGACTGGAGTGAGGGCAAAGTGGTGAGAGCACCTGCCTGGGGGCAGAAAGGGAGAGGGCGAGGCCCGAGCACTGCGGACCCGCGGACCCGCAGGCCAGCCGGGCGCAAAGCGCGTCCCTGAGGCTGTTTGGAGGAGGCCTTGGGCAGGGGCCCGGTGAGGGGTTGGGGGGGTTGGGGGGGCCCTTCAGGGGCGCAGACCCAGAGCTCAGTTGGCTTCCGCGTTCCCCAACTACCTCTCCTTTTATTTTCGCATTTTATCCAGTAGCCCCCAACTCCAGCTGACACAGCACTTAGAAAATTCCCCCATCAATTTTACTTTCAAAAGTAGCAATTATGCCTCTCAAATAGTTTTAATCAGGCGGAGAACGTTGCAGGCCACCGAGTGTGGCCTTCAGATTCTGGTCTCTTGGCACTTAACGTCCGCGGGGCCTCTGATCACATGACAACGAAATTAACTGTTTTCAGAGGGCTCCGTAATCAACAGAGGCCCTTCCCCATAAAAGCTGGAGATTATTTTCAATGCAGTTTCCTTGGCAGTTTCAGCTTCAGAGCGAAAATTCCACCACAAGTTTTTGCTGGTGCTGGAGCGCCTGCGGGTCGTGGTTGATGGTGTTCTCTTTTATTTTCGTTTTATAGGGTTTAAAAAAAAAAACAACGATGTAGAAACCAGAAATTACGTTGATGATTGTCCTTTTATGCTTTACTTTTGGGGGGGGGTCCTACCAGGGTGATGCAGCCCGAAGTGGGAAGTTTCTCTTTTTCTGCATGTCTTCACAGCCTGTGGAAAGGAGGGTCTTAACTATTCTCGGAGGACCAGCGTTGTCCCTCTTGTTGGGCCCCTCCCCGTCCATCCCAGTGGATGGGCACTGGGTGTGTGATTAAAGCTGAGGAACGGCCACGGGATGGAGGAAGAGGGAGAACCAGGTCCCTTATGGGATCCCAGGCCACAAGGTGGCACGGCCTGACGAGAGGCCACAGTCCCCCCATTCCCTCTGTCTCTGCTCTCTCCTGGCTGGGGCCCACCTCCGCAAAGACCTCCGCCCCCAGCATTTGTGGGGCCCAGGCAGCCTGTGTGGTGTGGCTGAGGGTGGGCAGCCAGGCGAGCCGCACTTGGGGAGCTTCTGGCTGGACAGGCAGCCAACAGGGGCTGGAGAAGCAGAACTCCCGAGTGGAGGCCCACAGCAGGCAGTCGGGAGGGGTGGAGCCTGGGAGCCCATAACGGTCTGTTATTTTTCAAACACGATCCATGGCGCTTCCCGCTAAGGGAGGACATGCCAGAGCCCGTGTCTGAGGAGGGTCCACGGCCTGGGCTCAGTCCAGTTTCCAGAAGGACGACCGACCTTCATTGGTTCTCACATTTCTAGCATGGGGCTTGCTCCGCAGTTCTGGTGCGGGCAGGGTCCCTCTAGAGCACTCCTCCGCCCCCACAGATCTCAGTGGATAGCAACCCCGTGAGCTTTCGGGGGCCCCTTCCCTTCCTTATAAAATTTCTTCAAGTAGCGAAGTTCCTCCGGAAGGTGTTCTCGTTCATGAAGACGGGTTTCTAGGATTGCTTTGACGAAAAGATAACATTCCCTCCAAACTCCTTTTCTGAAAACGCACGCCTCTTGGGTTGAGCTGGGGTCCAATGAGAGTCTGTGGAAGTGGCACCCGCAGAACCCACTGGGGTGACAGCCGTTTTCACTTCTGCCGAGGAGACCCGGCTCCTCGCCACAACGGCGGTTTTGCCGGCTCGGGTCCCAATAACGTCACTGCGTTCCTTCAGTGACATGGGAATTGCGTCTACAGCTCCTTGTAGCTGCCTTGCACACTTCTACCGGGGTTGTTTCGTGCCCGTGCCCGAGTCTACTGGACGGATTCTCTTCTGGGCTCATTTTTCTGATTTGGGGGTCAAAGCAATACCGCCCACGTAACCGGGAGGCCACACTGGCCGAGGCCCGTCTTTATTTGTGTTTCTGTTTTCTTTTCGTGGAGAGAAAATCAACAGTGGAAACCACTTACAACGTTACTTACTAGCATAGGAGGAAGAGAAAAAAAATGTTGCTCAATTAGAATCATTGTTTTGGGGGAAAATATGGTTGGATTGAGCAGTCTGCTTTTTTTTTTTAAGTTGCTACTTGGAAAGGCGTACGAATCAACGTCATAGACAACCAAGTAATCTGGGGGGGAGGCACATGCTTGGAGATGAAGTAGAACAGACATCTGACCGTTGCAATCTGTTTCACTCCCCTTTATTTATATTCCCTTCTACCACCTTCTCATTTTCCGCCCCTCCCACCCCCGCCTTGGAATTGATACTAGGAAGGACCTAGAATCAGCAGTTTTCACTATTGACAGTCGCTATTATCTAACCCACGAAATTTCATCTTCCGACAAATGGGCCTCTCTTCCTGGCTGCGCGTCCCTCCCCGTGCTAACTTAACTCTTCTCCACTTATTAATTTCTCACTGTTACAGAGCGATGGCGCCCTGGATGGCAAACGTCGACGCTTGGATTTGGTTTCAGCTGGAAGAATAAACCTGTAATTGTAGCCTGGCCTTGTCCGCGGGCTTCCCTGGGGGCCCAGCCTCTCGTTGAAGGCGCTGAGCTTCCAGAAGCCAGCTGGGCACGTCCCACGGGCAAGAGAGACGCTCTCAGCTCTGGATTCCAACACAGCGGCATGGCAGGGGAGGGCTCTGCCCACCTGCCCAGCCAGAGCTGGCCTTCATCCGACCAATCTTGGAGTTCCCTGCTTTTCAGGGACCGTTATCCAAACCGTTTCCCTAGTGGCTTCTCAGAGCGGGCTTCCTTCCCTGGGCGCTTTGGGGTTTTTACAGGAAGGCCCAGGACAGAGGACAGAACCAAGGCACTTCTGGGGGGAGGGGTCAGGCGATCCCCCTCTCATCTGTCCTCGCTAGGGAGTCCAGTAATCCAACTGGATAAAACTCACAATACCTGAAATTCGCCCTTGTAACGACCCAAGCCTTCTTTAACCAACCCAAAGAGAAGCGAAGATGCGCATATAGGCATAGAATGGAATCCGATAAGCTAGTTCTGCACGTAGAAATTATTAACAGCATTTTATCTGATGGAGATGCTTCTTGAGGGTCTCAGCCATGTCCGTGACTGGGGCCTTCCTGATGCCCTGCCGAGCTGTGGTGACGACGCTGTCCCAAGCTGCCCCAGCCAGAGGCTGTCTGTCCCTCACTGGGTAGACAGGTCCTCGTCCTCATGCTGGTGTGTGGTGTGATGTGTTATCTGTCACCTCTCTTCCTAGTTCTCTTTCAAAAGCCCTCCGTGTTGCAACTGGGGCCTGAACCCACCACCCAGGCATGTGCCCTGACCAGGAATCGAACTGGTGACCTAGTCTATGTACAAGATGACGCTCCAACCCACTGAGCAACACTGGCCACAGGGCTAACGTGATGTTTCTTGAAGTTAAAACTCGGAGTAAACAAAGTGTAGAAGATAGCACACACATCCCAGGGCGTGGACGTTGCGAATTCTTTTTGGTGTGCTTATTTTTAACAGTCTTATTCTTGGCTTCGTTCTACACAGCTCAGGCTCCACACGAAGGGATTTGTGAGGGTTAAGTCTTTGGTTTTGTGCACAAACGTTTATTTGCTACGTCTGTTAATGTAACCAGAACACTTCCTAACCTTGATATTTATCTTTATGTTCCAACGCGGGCTTTTATTAAAGCCCAACCTGCAAATAGGTGGTTTTGAAGAGGAGGGGGAGGGGTGCTGGTGGGCATTCACGAAAACTACAGGGTTATAGTGAGGTTGTTGAATAAACCAACTCCTGGGCTGACCAGCGGGGTGAGGGGGTAGGGGGTTGCAAAACTCCGAAGAGAATGCTCGCTGCCCACCTGTCCGTCAGGGGCAGGCGATGGCTTAGCACTTCATGCATATAAACCTGTTTAGTCTTCCCCAAAACTTGAGGAGCGTATAGGATTTAACTTACATCCTTATTTAACTACACAACGCAGCTATTCCTCTGTGAACCCATGCTATTAACCAAAAAAAAAAAAAAAAAAGAACATTTTAGAAAAAAATCTGAATATTTTTGGCTTTATTGTGACAAAAAGTAATTCTCTGAGCATGGATGAAAAGTCAAGAGATGTGGATTCCAGGCCTGAGTGTGCTCCCAGTCAGGCCTGTGGCTGTCCCCGCTCTGGGTTCCGCCTGGAAAGCAGTGGGTGGACAGGCGGGCAGGTGGTGGGGAAGGATGAGACGTCCCCTAAGGCCCCCAGCATCCTGGAGTGATAGGATTTTGATCTAAGCCTAATGTATTACATCCTCCTTTCTTGGGTTAGATATTCATCAACAATGAATGGCATGACTCCAAGAGTGGAAAAAAGTTTGCCACGTACAGCCCTTCCACTCTAGAGCAAATATGCGAAGTGGAGGAAGGCAATAAGGTAGGTGTCCCCGACCCAACCCCGAGCAATCCAGTTTTGGAGAAGGACGGGATGAGGATGAGGGAGTGAGTCGGCTTCACTATGAGGCGGGCGCATGTGCAAGGAAGGACCCAGCTCGCTGCTGCTCAGACACGCGGCCCAGAGGGGACCCGTTAGGGATGGTTGGCTACAGAGGTCCTCCTTTGACGGATGTCTCCCTTCGAGGAGCCATCCACTGTCCCCATCACAGGGCTCAAGGAAAGGTTCTTATCAATTATTTGGACGTGGAAGCATTAAAGAACCTTCCCAGAGAGTGTTTTCGGCTGCTGTGTTCCACCAAATGCAGCTTGAAGGAAAAGGACTTCCCAGCCGAGCCACATACGGGTAATGGCGTTGTGTCGTGGCCAGATTTCTTTTCTACCCGAAACATAAATGATCATGGAATATATTAGAATAAGCTTATTATAATTCAAGCCATATATGTGTATAATACCACTACATAATATAACCCACATGACATGTATGATAAGACACATTATATAGGTTATATGTAACACTATAGAAAATATAAAGCTAAGGGACTTCTGAATGTGTCCTTGATATATTTCTTTTTTTTAAAGATTTTATTTATTTATTTTTAGAAAGGGGAAGGGAAAGAGAAAGAGAAACATCAATGTGTGGTTGCCTCTCGTGCGCCCCCTACTGGAGACCTGGCCTGCAACCCGGGCATGTGCCCTGACTGGGAATCAAACTGGTGACCCTTTGGTTCTCAGGCCGACGCTCAATCCACTGAGCCACACCAGCCAGGGCTGAATGTGTCCTTGATACATTTCAAAGCCATTAAGTATCTTATATCTTTTTAAAATAAGTGCCACTGGGGGAAAGGTTGAAGGTGACTTTTTTCTGAGGAGAGAAGGGAAATGTAAACCTCTTCTCAACCCCCAGAGTGCTCACCTGGCATTCCTAACTTGTGTATGGGTGACGTTGCACATGGGCGGGGTGAATGGCCCACCTGTAAAATGTCCTTGAATTGGAGGCCCCCCGCCATAGCTTTGTGATTGGCATGCAATGCCCAGCGGTTCCACTGGTACAGACCCTCTGACATGCAGTGCCACGTGTGAAGCACTGTTTATAAAGATGCTAAGGCCAAGGAGCACGTATGTAGATGCGAGGGGTGGGGAAGGGTGCAAGGCATGATGCTGAGCAAGGGCCCCAGTATCAGGGAGGAGAAGGAGGCCCCTGCCCTGGGCTCGAAGTCCTAATATCTGTCTCCCTTGCCCAAGCTTGCACTCGCCTCCAAGCACACTTTGGAGGCACAGAATGTTGGTGGGGTGCCGCTCTCGACTGAATCAGATGCCCACTACCGATGCACCTCCCTAGGAGGCTCAGAGGGGCCTGGGGGATGGGCCATGGCCCACTGGCAAGCAGAGCCCCAAACCCCATTTCCCTGAAAATAAGAACGAGAGACATTGCTCTAAACACCTTTCATTTCTTTCCTTCTAAGTAGAAGGTTCTACCATCATTCTCCTACCAGTGCTCAGAAAGTCCAGTTTCTTGTCTATAAAATGGTGAAAAACTCCCCGATTCTTCCCATCTGGGGACTTTTCTGATAGGACCAGTCCTGAGACCCTGAGACCATCCTCCCTGTTGGAACAGAGGCCTCGGCTGGAACAAAATGCCAAAACATTCATCTCCCACCTCGCCGGTGACCAGTGGGAGAGCATGTGCCCAAACGGAGCCAGCAAGTGGAAAATCTTTTCCTGCTTGGGTTACCAAGAAAAATACCTCATTAAGATCGGTGGTTTTATAAACTATTTTAAAACACTTTACAATCCAAAGGAAAGTTAATACTTGCCCATGGTAAAAAAAAAATCTTAAAAAACACTGAAGTTGGAAGGAGGGAAAAATAAGAAAGCCCCCAGCCATTGCTGCCCACCCCTCCTTCTGTCCCTAGGGAGGCAGGTCTCTGCTGTTCCCTGTAGCTGTCTCATTCTGCAGTCTAATCGCACGGTGACACGCTCTCTCGTTTTGGCCGCTCAGCCCGACGTGGACAAGGCCGTGGAGGCCGCGCACGCCGCCTTCCAGAGGGGCTCACCGTGGCGCCAGCTGGATGCCCTGAGCCGGGGCCGGCTGCTGCACCAGCTGGCCGACCTTGTGGAGAGGGACCGCGTTATCCTGGCCGTGAGTACATGCGCGTGAGGGACAGGCGTGGGATGAGCCAGCCTCGGCGAGGGTCCCGTCCCCTGTGGGGCATGGCAGAAAAGACCCAGGGCGCTGCTGATTTGGGGTGACTGTGGGTTTGTTCAGTCTTTGGGGTATAGAGCTCTGGAGTAGGCAGGTTGTCCATGCCCCTGGACTTGACCTTTTTCTTTTTGAAGTTGGACTCGTGCCCCCTGCAGCTCAGCTGCCTGGAGGAAGTTCCATTTCATGGTGTCCAGACTTCAGATATTCACAGACGACCGATGGACTGGTCCCACTTTGTGCTTTATGAACGTCACTTTTTTTTTCCCATGTACTCCCTTTTAAACTTCAATTTAACCTCACCCGGAGTGTCAATATCCATGGACTCCCAGCTTTAATGTGCTGGTGGTGTTTTTTTCAATATTTATTCAAATAAAGGCCACCACGTAACATAAAAATTGTTCTTTTGTGACCTAAAAATCCTCTCTGCATCACTCTTGAACTGGGCCGTGGCAAGCCTGTGTGGCATGAAGGTGGAGGCAGGGAAAGCTGGTTATAACAAACCTCAAGAATGTGAAAGACCTGGGTTCAAATCCCCGCTCTGCCACTTATGAGCTGTGTGACTTTGGACGAGTTGCTTGACCCCTCTGAGCACATATGTCTTCATGGAAAGGGTCGCTAATAATGATATCTAAATGTGGTAAGAATGACCCAATTAAAGTCCTAAGCAGACTCCCTGGCATGCAGCAAGCACTAAAATGGATGATAGCTATTTACCAGTAATAGCCATGTCCATGGTAATGGTATTTGAAGATGCAGGTTCTAACCCCAGCTACACGCCCTCCCGGCCATGAATTTCTAGGACCCTTATTTTTTCTGCTGGGAAAATGGGGAAATTAATTCAGCCCACTCCCTGAGGTTGGGCTGCTCCCATGCCCTGGAGCTATGAAAACACTTATAAGTTGTAAACGCCTTATTTAACGGGGTTCCCAGACCCTCCTTTGGCCCTTGTGGTGCGTAGTCAGAGGAAGTCTCAGGGCCACCTTGTGCCCTGGGGTCCTTCGCCACTTCATACAGCTCAGACTCCTCTTTAAAACTAGCTCCAGACCCTGAGGCATGTTGGGAAGGCAGGAAATCTCCTTTTTGGCTTCTGATGTGGAAAAACGGTTCTCTCCTTTCTTGATCTGATGTCAGGAAGGAGCAGCAAAGTACACCCTCCCGTGGAGGACCGTGTCAGCCAGGACACTGAAATTGCTCTCGTCACCGACTGTGTGTCTTGGGGACGGAGGGTACAGGGACTCCCGCTCTTGGGTGCGTTGTCCTGGGGGCGCGCCTCTGCCCAGACTCTGTCGGCGAGCCTGGCACACTTGCCCCCAAACCAAGGGAGGGTGGCTCCCCCCTAGCGCCGGCGTTTCTCTCCGAGGAGCCTCTGGTTTCTTCCTGCGACGAAAGGCAGCCTCAACTCTTGGGTTGCCAAACGGGCTTTTTCAAAAACATTTCTGTTTTCACCCAGCATGAGCTCATCGGTGTGCAATGCGTGTGTGGACTCTGGGCAGGGAAGGAGGATGTGCCCGGGTCTCCCCGCCCCAGCCTGTCCTCCAGGGTCAGTGGCATCTCAGGGAGCCCGGCCTGCAAGGCCACCTTCACCCTGCATCCGTTCCGCGGTCTGGCAGCACCATGTTGGGGCAGCAGACAGAGCCAGTCACCTCTGCCATGGGGACCCCGATCCCACGGGAAAGGAGGTGCAGCTCTTTGCCACAGCATGAAAGGGGCAAGACAATTACTGGCAAATACGTTTGTTTTTTTTAATCCTCACAAGGGATATGTTTATTCATTTTTAGAGAGAAAGAGAGAGAGATCAATAGGTGGCCTCCAGCATGAGCCCCAACCGGGGATCGAACCCACAACCTTTTGGTGCACCGGACGGTGATCCAACTGCCTGAGCCACCTGGCGAGGGCAGCGAATACAGTTTTTAAAACGTGGGCCACAGCGTAGGCAAGCACCCCTCACTCTCCCCCTTGCTATGTTTTTCCTGCATTTTCAGGCTGCCAAGTACTTCCATCAATCTTGTTCTCTGGCAGGCTCCATGGTTTAGACAGAGCTGGGCATTTACTTCTGTATTCAATGTTTGGAAACAGATGTGGGGGGTCCAGCAGCCCCCCCACCCTGCTTTCTATCCCCTCCTGACGCAGTGGCACCCAGAATCTGGCTTTTCCATGCTCATTGTGGGAGCCCACAAATAGGGGTCCTTCCTGTTCACTCTGTCTCTCAGCCTTGGCACACTTAGAATTCAGGAGAAGTTTCCCCCAAGACTTTTCCTTTATTCTGTAGAGTCTGAGCATTATGACGCTAATTTTTCAGAAGACATGCTTGTTGCTTAAAACGTTAGAGGAAGTAAACCTACCCGCAGCTGCGATTTACTCACGGCTCAGCCACGACCACGGTTTAGAAGTCCCAATCAGTGGCTAAGACTCAATTTCTTAGGTTCAGACCTGGCTACTCACCTGAGCATCCTTTTTTATTTTTATTTTTATTTTTATTTTAAAGATTTTATTTATTTATTTTTAGAGAGAGAGGAAAGGAAGGAGAAAGAGAGGGAGAGCAACATCAATGTGTGGTTGCCTCTCACGCGCCCCCTACTGGGGACCTGGCCTGCAACTCAGGCATGTGCCCCGACTGGGAATTGAACCAGCAACTCTTTGGTTCACAGGCCCGTGATCAACCCACTAAGCCACACCAGCCAGGGCTATTTTTATTTTTAAAAGAATTCCCTGTCTAATCCCATTGTGACCAGTAAATTCATGTTGTCACTGCGGTCGGCAGCCTTGCCCAGGTGAACAAGGAGAAGTACCCAAGGCTGGTTGCACTCACCACGTACCAGGCTGGTGGTGGGCCCTTCACCTGCAGCCCTTGTGACCCCATTTCAGAGGAGAGGAGCCTGAGGCCCAGAGAGTTACGGTAACCTGTCCGAGGCTACCCAGTCAGAGACATCCTACCATTCCCCATGATTCGAGGCCGTGGTCCCTTGCCTGCCTCTCCCTTTCTCACCCCAGAAATGGGCCGAGGAAAAAACTCCTGGTACCACCAGCAGATCCGCAGCTGCTGTCTGCAGTAGCCGAGCCCTGGAGAACTCCTGGCGTGGTTTGCGATACAGGGTTCCCCCTGGGAAAATATGAGTCCCAACTGGGAAAGCCAGTTAATAGGAGCCAAAGGTACAGTGTTCTGGCTGTCCCCTTGGCCTGCCTTGGTCCCTGAGCAGCACCTGAAGGGCATGGGACACCCCCCAACTCAAATCCTGTCATCTTTAGCAGCTCACAGTCCTGTGTCCTCGGTGTCCCCAGGTGACGATTGCCAAGGGCACCTGTCTGGTTGGAAAAGGGACGATGACTATAAGCACCATGGTTGTTACTGTGACATCTGAACAGTGAATGGGACGCTTGCCTGGGGCAGACACAGTCGTTAGTGCTTTGCGGATACTAAGTCCACCAGCCCTCCCCGGGCCCCGTGGGGTAGGTACCATCACTACAGTTATTCTCAGTGTACGGATGAGGAAGCTGAGGCAGGGAGAGATTCCGGGACTCGCCCACTCTAGGAAAGCGGTTGCCTAGGTTACAGGAGGCTGAAGTCAGATGGAGTGTCCCAGCACCTCACAAGGCTGTCCTGCAGGCCTTCCCAGTGCAGAGCAGGACATCACGTGCCCCACGTTCAGTGCCAGCCGTGCTGCAGCTGACCCACTGGACGACCTTGGACAAGTCCCGGGCTCTGTCAGCCTAGTGTCTGCACCCTGCCGTGGGGACGGAGCGGTCAAGCTCAGAGATGAGGCAAACGCAGGCGCATACAGAGGGGCGTCTCTTCCTCTGAACATCATCGTCTCCCTGCCCCGACTCTAAAACAAGAATCCAGCCCTGGGCTATGTGTCCGGGCGGCCACTTCCTGCAGAGACCGGCGACAGGGCAGTTTCAGTGCTGGGCTCAACTGGGGCCGCTTGTCTGAGGGACAAAGGGGCCCTCTGACACCCAGGCTGGAAATAGCAAAGAATCCTCACCATTGAGTTGCTGCACGCTCGCCCTGGGGAATCACCTCCCTCACCACCCACCACGGAGGACCAGTCGGCCCCGCCCCGTGCATCCGGCCCTGCAGCCCAGTCGGGAGCATCGTGTCTTTGTGCCAGCAGTGCCACCCTCCTGGGCTCATCAGTCACTCCGCATTGCGCTGGTCAGCTGGGCCAGGAAGGAAGAACCTGTGTCTTCCATATCCCCTCTGTTAGAGGAGGCTAACCTCTCGCCAGCTGCCCTGTCTCCAGCTAACCAACCCTCCAACAGCTTCCCGGGAACTCACAGAGGCCCCAGGGGGCCCAGTCACTACCGTGTCCTCCTTCCCGGCCAGGCTTCAATCAGCCTTGCGTCCACTGTCCTGTATGCGGATGCATGATGCCTGTGCTGTGTCCCGAACATCTGGGGCAGGTCTTGTTTTTAAATGCGGCATCTGGCTTTCTAAGAGACCCATGCGACTGAGACGGGTGGAAATCGAGGTTCTGGGACCGTGTGCGCTTCCCCTGCCCCGCCCCATTCTTAACAACCTGACAGGTGAAAAGAAAACTGTGTCTGAGCCTCATGTCTTGTCCCTGCAGACCCTGGAGACCATGGATACGGGGAAGCCGTTCCTTCATGCCTTTTTCATCGACCTGGAGGGTTGTATCAAAACCCTCAGATACTTCGCAGGGTGGGCAGACAAAGTACAGGGCAGGACCATCCCCACAGGTGAGCCAGTGTGGGGCTCTCAGCCTCAGAGCAGGTCTTTTGGGGGAGGACCTTGTCTTTGCCTTCCTCCATCCAAGTGGCCTCTGCAGAGCACCTCTGGTCATTTCCCCAGTCCCTTCCCAGTCCCCAAAAAGCAATGGCACAGAGCCGATCCTTCTCCTAAGGAATTCTACTTCGGAAATTGAGTTTAAACCGCTTCTTTGTGTAATAGACGTAGAACTGACACCTTTGTGGGCTTCTGGGTTCATCTCTTATCACTACTTAAAATTCTTCCCTCTGGATTAATGCGTCTGCCTCCCCTCCCTGCACCCCTCTCGCAGATGACAGTGTGGTGTGTTTCACCAGACACGAGCCCGTTGGTGTGTGTGGGGCCATCACTCCCGTGAGTACCCAGGTTCCCTCACCCCGCTCCTCCTCACCCCACTCCCGTGGGGCCTGTAGAAACAATGTCTGGTGTGTTTTGATCTGCTGTCACTTGCTCTGTGGCATGGAACTTGGTGCTTGAAGGTCATCAAAATGGATTACCTGCCCCACCCCCACCCCCCACCTTCCTGCTCTCAGGGGACACTCAGCGTGTAACAGAAGGCAGCATGGATTCCAAATGGAGGGACCCGGAACGGCCAGCACCCCTAGGGCAGAGGCCTCCTAACTGGGCCTTGGAGGATAAGGAAGAACGTGCAGCAGGCAAAGGGCTTTGCAAGGGAAGGAATGGCTGGAGCAAAGGGCGACTTCCATGGCAGGGCAGCTGGTAACACCAGAGCTTAGACGGGGTGGGGAGGAAGTGAGGAAGAGGGTGAGCACCTGTGGCAGGTGGAGGGGCCCAGCCTCCAGTGGCCTTGGCTGCTGAGCGTCCGGGACGTTATTCACTGGGCGGTGAGCAGCCTGGCAGGGGCCGGGAAGTCCCCTCTGCAGATGGCAGCAATAATGCCGCCATCTCACGCAGGTTTGTGAGCACCGAATGAGCTCACGTTTTGTGGGGTGCTGAGAACTATGCCTGGCACGCAGCAAGCGCCCAGGCACGAGCTTTGGTCCAGCTTGCCGTCACCGTGGTTTCGGTGTCCTTGCCTCTGTAGTTGAAAGATGGGGAGAAAAGCATTTCCCAAAATGAATTTCGCCAAGCCCCAGTTCACGGGGTGGGGTGGTATGGATTCTGTGGCCTCTGAGTCGAGGAGAGGCGGGTCTCATATCTGCAGCCTCAAACGTGCTAAAGGCAAACCTGAAAGAGTGTCCATGCAGTGGAATCCTCTTTGCAAATAACTCTCAGCATCCCCCAGAATGTACTTAGGAGGCACCAGGCAGAGATGCAATTCTGATCCTTGCAAACACCTATGTTACCCCTTATTCCCCCAATCTGGACCATGCAAAGCAAGGGCCCTCCACCAAGGCCTCATTGGGCATCCGGAACAGGGCAGCGGGCTGGACCCGGGCCCCCCAATGGCCTGTGTGCCCCGTTGCAGTGGAACTTCCCCTTGCTCATGCTGGTGTGGAAGCTGGCGCCCGCTTTGTGCTGTGGGAACACGATCGTCATCAAGCCCGCTGAGCAGACGCCCCTCACCGCCCTTTATCTCGGCTCGCTGATCAAAGAGGTAAGAGGTCCCAAATGGAAATATTATGTGTTCTTGATAACAGCCCCACCCCCGGGAAGCAGGCCACCCATCCTGAGAGAAAGCTGCCCCACCCCGCCAAGCGGTGCTGTGCGTGACAGCCCAGCCCGCACACGGCTGAGTGGGAAGGGGATGACGCCTATTCCACCTGGCAACCGCACTCTCTTTCTGCTGCCCGTGGTCACTGATGTAGAAGGAACTCCGTTCCGCCCACTCATCCGCGTGAGGAGACTCACGCTCACACCCACGTTAGGGCCGAATGTTTTCCACAGAGAATTTGCAGGAGAGTCACTAGGGAGGGGACTGAGTATTCGGAGGTTTGGGGGGTCTTGCGTTCGTGGTGGATGAAAGGATCTGTGTTCCCTGGGGAGGGGTGATCTAGGCAGCCCCACAGAAGTGGCTGTCACCCTGCCAGGCTCGCCAGGGCTCTGCTCACGGGCGGCCGACCTCCTCTCCCCAGTGACTGCCCCTCGGGGAAACAGGGGGCCCAAAGGGACACCTCCCTCCAGACCCACGGGGCGACGTGGTTCAGTCACTCTGTCCCTGGCTCCTACATCGCAAAGATTTAAAAGGAGAAACAGGACAGAAAGAGGGATGGAAGGGAAGATTTGTTTGTATCACTTTTGTGCAGAACTAATAGGATCAAGACTCACGAAATTTAGTGCTTCCACGGAAAGTTGGTGGCACAGCCAGGAAGTGACCAGTTTCCCACTTTCTTTGACCAGTGATGTAGGACACGAATAAGTCCTATTAATAGGATGTAGAGAGTCCGAAATCCCAACTGTTAAAAAACAGTGTCTAGGTCAAGGAAAGTCTCGAGCAGCGTGTCCTGAAATCTTGCCTTTCTAACAGAATGAGATGCAGGTGAGACCCAGGGCACATGGGGCAGAGCCCCCCCCGACCTGGTTCGCCTGTGCTGTTCTTGGCTAATCCAGAGAGGCCTCGTGTGTGCAAAGCACGAGGCATGAGTGGGAAAGAAATGGCAGCCCCTCCCTGTGGGAAGTGCCAGACCGGGTGTGACCCAAGTCCAACAAGCGGGAACTTGGAAGGGGTGACATTGTGTCGCCCTTCGGAATGGGACAGGGGCAGATTTAAGAAATGAAAATGGAAACTCGAAAGGGATATTTTGCAGCTGACTCTGATCCTTGGGGGCTGCGACCACGATGTCCCTATGCCCTGACGCAGAGAGACAGACAGACAGACAGACACATGCACACGCAGTAAATAGCTCTCTGCTACAGAGGGCTACCACTCAGAAGGAGGGGTAGATGCCTCACCCTGGCCCAGCCTGCACCCTGGCCCCCTGGCCAACGGGGCTGGGTCTCAAGGTGATTGGGTGATCCAGGCCCAGACTTCCCAGGGGGGACACCACCCTGCTTGGGGACATCACGTAGCCACTGCTCTCTTGGCCCAAGCGGGGGTCCACGCTGGGCACTGGTCCCTTCTCTTACTTGGTGCCGCCTCCATGTCCCCCAGGTCGGGTTCCCGCCGGGCGTGGTGAACATCGTGCCAGGTTTCGGGCCCACAGTGGGAGCCGCGATTTCTTCTCACCCTCGGATCAACAAGATAGCCTTCACCGGCTCCACAGAGGTAACGCCCCCCCTACCCCCACCCACCGGCGTTGTCCACTGTGACCGTTGCCACCTCATTGGACAGCTGGGGGCCTTTCCTTTGCAAGGCCAGGACTCCATCTTCCTTTGAAATCTGGCCGCGTTTTCATACGTAACAATCAGTTTTTGAAAGTCACTGGTCCCGTTTCCAAACTAAATAAATATTTCATAGGACCCGGAAGCCTTAAGAGAAACAATCAGTAAGAGCAAATAAAAATGCAAAACAGCCGTATGATAAGCAACATTGTAATTGAGGGTGAAGGGCAAATACCAAGCTGGAGGAAGACAGTCATAATGCATGCAGCTCCCCGAAGGCACGTATCCATAATATGTAAAGTGCTCCGAAAAATCAATGAAAAAACAAACAAACCACAAAGTGAGTGGAGGCAAAGTGGGCAACTCAGAGCAGAGAAATGCCGAATGCCCAATAAGCTTGACCTAGTTCACTGGTCGTCAGGGAAAGGCAAAATCATATGCCAATTGGACTCTTCCTTTTTTGTCTGTCAGATTGGAAAAAAATTGGAGGCTGGGCTAAACGAGGTGAGGGGACGGTAGGCACGCACTGTGCCTAAGTGGAGGGCCCAGTGGCAGGACCCCCCACAAATCTGGCGTGCGTAAAACTTTTGATTTAGAAATTCCATTTTACAGCAACAACTTCAAGCAGTAACCTCATGAGTAGTTGTATTTTCCACTGTTATATTCTGTGCAAGGTCTTTTTGAATGAATTTTATTTTATTATTTTTTTAAGATTTTATTTATTTATTTTTAGAGAGAGGGGAGGGGAGGGAGAAAGAGAGGGAGAGAAACATCAGTTTGTGGTTGCCTCTTGCTCGCCCCCTACTGGGGACCTGACCCACAACCCAGGAATGTGCCCTGACCGGGAATTGAACTGGCAACCCTTTGGTTCACAGGACAGAGCTCAACCCACTGAGCTACACCAGCCAGGGCATATTCTGTGCAATGTTGATAGCCTTTACAGCAAGGAAAGCTGCCCCGATCGCTTGATGAAACAGAAAAGTGCAAACTGTAGAGAAGTATACAACACAGTCCCGTTAGGTAAAGTGCGTGGAGAGAAGCAGAAATTGTTTGAAAAGGATTTCCCGGAAACTCCCACCACCATTGCCCTTGGGGCGGGTCCTAGGGTGAAAGGAAATGAGAACTTCCTCCCTTTAGTTAACATGCGTCTGTCTGTGGGATTACTTTTAATGAAATGGTACTTTCTCTGTACTTAAAAAAGAAATGAATGGCCCTGGTGTTGCTCAGTTGGTTGGAACGTTGTTTTGGAGACCAAGGGGTTGTGGGTTCGATTACCGGTCAGGGCCCGTGCCTAGGTTGCGGGTTCAGTTCCCGATCAGGGTGCATGTGAGAGGCAACTGATCAATAGGTCTCTCTTGCGTTGATGTTTTCGTTCCCTGTCTCCCTCCCTCCCTTGCCCTCTCTCTAAAATCAATAAGCATGCCCTTGGGTAAGGATAAAAAAAGAGGAAAATAAATGAATGAATACTTCCCACGCAAAAAGTGTCCTATCTCCTTCTCGCTGCATGCAGCCAGGAGCCCTAGCCCCCCTGCCGTGGCCAGCTGGACTAGACGGCAGGCATTGTTAGGGAAGCATAGAGGGAATAGAATTGGGCCCCTGCGCGGCATTAAAACAGCTGACAGCAGGCTGAACAGGGCAGCTACAGCCTCATTCCTGGCTCAGCCAGGGAGATGAAGGGACAGAGAGGCGCCAGCAGTGGCCCCTGCCCTCCCGCTGCCCCCTCAAGTCTTCCCAGGGTCCTCACCCAACAGCAAACCAGCCCTGCCCTGTCCCTACTGCCTGGTCTCTCTCAGCGACCGCAGGGCTGCTCACGGGTCCGGCCAGGGGGTGCCCTCCTTCAGCAGCCAATGTCAGGGACAAGGGCCTGTGTGGCTTCCCCCTCTCAGCCCCACCAAGGAGTTGCCAGCCTGGGGCAGGCAGCTTTGGCTCCCGTGGTCTACCTGGGGATAGTTGTGGCCACCGTGAGCATCTTTCAGGTCTGGCCATCACCCAGGAGCTGTCTGATTTATATTTTTCATCCTCACCCAAAGACAGGTTCACTGATTAGAAAGAGAGAGAGGAAGGGAGACAGAGAGAGAGAGACATCAATGTGAAAGAGAAATATCGATTGGTTGCCTCCCATACACACCCGGACTGGGGATTGAACCCACAACCTTTTGGTGCACAGGACGATGCTGCAACCAACTGAGCCTCCCCAGCCAGGGTGAGCTGGCGCATTTTTAAAGTGCCCTCACACCTAGTTTGCGGGAACAGCCTCGGCCTTGGAGGAGCCTAGCCCTGCCTCTTGCTACCCACCTGGCATAGGCCCCTGTGTGCCCATTGGCCTCTGAGAGTCTTCCCATGGCACCTGGCTTCACCTGTCACCAAGATGAGTCACCAAGGGGTCCTGGGCCAAACCTACACCCTAGCAGCGCCTGAGATGACAGCAGGGACCGTTCGGGGACATGCGGGAGGTTGAGCGCCGTGGGTCGGTGAGGGGTCCTCGGTACTTCACGGCCCACAGATGCTCCCCACACCCTGGCGAGGCCCCAGCCTTAGCACATGTTTCCAGAGAACTGATTCCTCACCCTGTAGGTCCACCTCCCTAATTCCCTCACTCTCAGCGGCTCCCTCAGGCTCTACCAGAGAGACCAACAGAAAAATCTCCCTTCCTGGCGAGAGATAGAGGGGCTGCCCTTTGTCCCCTGGGGTCCTTTCCCATTCTAGCCGGGAGGGGTGGTCCCCAGGACAGTAGAGGGGCTAGGTCCTCCAGTGGCCAGCTGTGTAGCTGTGGCCGCATCGCTGGGCCTCCCTAAGCCTCCCACTGCACCCCTGTGCATGGAGCCACTTGGACCAAGGGTTCTGGAGATAGGAACATCTCAGGGGAGGGAGAGGACCATTTGGGCCATGTCTAGCCACGTCCGAGGTTTAATCTGGTCTGTCCGTCATGCCAAAGGTTGGAAAGCTGGTTAAAGAAGCCGCATCTCGGAGCAACCTGAAGAGGGTGACCCTAGAGCTCGGGGGAAAGAACCCCTGTATCGTGTGCGCCGACGCCGACCGTGAGTCTCCCCCTGCTGAGTTCTGCAGGACCCAGAAGCCCCGCCACGCTTCCTTAACCCAGTTCAGAACCAACTGAAGCACGCATGTGATGCAGATGCTTCCCGCCTTGGGGCATCAGGCCATACACAGACAGAAGCGGTGAAACACCACCAGCTTGATTGCAGAGAGACAGCTCCCCTGTAGGGGGACCTGTCTTAGGTGGTCACCAGGGGGCAGCCTGATTCTGCCCTTCAAGGTTAACTTTACCTTCCCATCCCCATGGACAAAGTCCGTTTCTTCTCAGAGTCCCCTGAGCGGGAAGGGGCGGGTAAGTGGGGGACAAACGATGGAGGGACAGAGCAGGTGGGTCCCACTCATTAGCCCTTCCACCCTCCAAGCCAGTGTCTCTCTAGTGCTTTTAGGCTCTCCCAAGACTTCATCTGGCCTCCACCACCTCTTCCCCTGAAGCAGCTCAGTGTCCTACTTACCTGTTGCAAACAATAGCCTCCTCCACCTGCCCCTTCGTGCCAGAAATTCCTTTCGGGGGAAAACAAAGCCTTCCATTCCGCACTCAGATAAGGTTGGAATTGCAAACAGCCCTGAGAAAACCGTCCTGAGCAGGGTTTCTCTCTAGTGCGTTGGTGGCCGATGGCATTTGCTCACCTTGGAGCTGGTGTTCCGTGGGAGAGAGGACTGTGAAAGTGGACTGCTCATTGTTATCATATTATTATCGCTGTTATGATGTTCCCTGAGCTGGTGCTCCCTTGAGGAAGCATCCGGAGTGTTGCTAATGGTTTCTGGAGCCACGTAGGTGCTGCCCCCCTGGGACCCACATTCGGAGTTCCAAACGCTGAGCCTACAAAGAGCCAGGGCTCCTGTTTTGCTGAGTGCTGCCTTATCTGGGTCCCCCATCTGCACCTCAGCTCACCCCCTTTTCCTCCCAGTGGAAAAGCTACAGCTCAAACCCCAGACTCCTTCTGCTGGAAGGAGGGGGGTCAGACATTGCTATCCTCCCATCGATGGGGGCAGCGCTGGTCCACAAAGTTAAACCCTGACGTCCCTGGTGCGCCAGATATGATGTCAACGACAGCAGGCCACCAGCCCCCGCCACTGAAGCCACCACCCCAGCTCCCGTCAGGAAATGAATTAGTTAGTTTGGAAGAAGGGCATTTTTAAGTCGGCATAAACAATAGGGGGTGCAGGGAGGGGCGGGAACCTTAGGGTGCTGTCCTGCTACCACATAGAAGCCAGTTAGCGACAGCCTGGCTCTCAAAGCCAAGGGCAGCATTGCTTGGAGTTACCCCAAGAGCGATGCTGGATGTGGGTGGGTCACCTGGCCATGCACCTGCCCAAGAGGGTCCTTGCTTTTTCTCTGTGCAAAGGAAAGCACCAGTATGTGCGGTGGTGGTGGGGGGGTTACATTCAACAACCCCCCTGAAGGTAAAAGACATCCCACTTAGCATTCGTATCCATTAAGCAGGTCCCCCAAGGTCTTACTCACTAAGCACCCTCCAGCTCGGTCTCAGTCCCTGGTTTTAATTCAATGCCATTCAGCCTCCGGTTCTCTGCAGTTCAGATTCAGGCCTCATCAGGCAGAATCAGTGCTTGCTCTCCCTTTTTTTAACTCTTAGAAGTCATACACGGTGTTATATTAACTTACTCAGACCCTTCCTGCTGCACGAGGTGGGAAACTTGGGCTCCTTCAAAAGTTCTTGCCCATTGGCCTACCTCAATACTTAGTGAAGGTTATTCTAGAGGATGTTAGTCCTCCAAAAAAGGGGGGGCCACAAGCGAGTGAAATGGGAGCTGCCACAACTCTCTGAGCTCAGTAGCATAGTGGGGACCCCTTCAACCCCAAACTCAGTGGACCCCAAAGTCCTTGTTCCCATCCCCTGGGTTTGGGACACGCTGAGAACGAAATTAATTGTTGGAGTCCTGGAGCCCGTTTTCTGGTGTGGACAATGAGACTCACAGCTGTGGCCGGTCCCGGCCTCACGCCTTAATCGCTTCTGTCCCCCTCCCTGCAGTGGACTTGGCCGTGGAGTGCGCCCATCAGGGAGTGTTCTTCAACCAAGGCCAGTGCTGCACAGCTGCCTCCAGGGTGTTTGTGGAAGAGCAGGTCTATGCGGAGTTTGTCAGGAGGAGCGTGGAGTATGCCAAGAAACGGTCCGTCGGAGACCCCTTCGATGCCAGAACGGAGCAGGGGCCCCAGGTAACTTCCCGACATGTAGGAACCCGTGGTGCGTGTCCGGGAGCAGAACCAGGCAGCCCCTCAGACCCTGGCCTGGGCCGCTCTGGTGCGCTGCAATTCCAGGGGCCCTCCCAATGCCGAAGGGGGGCTGACTTGCCCTCCCACTTAAAGCTTCTGCCAAGACACCGACCGACGGTACAATTGCATCTCCATCAGGTCTCAGTGTGGCTTTGAAATGGGGCTGGACACAAACACAAGCTTTGCTTTTTGCAGCAAATAATGCCAAACTCGGGGCCCCTCCAGGAGTGGGAGCTGTTCCCAGTCCATAAGGCCATGTGCCTGCACCCTCTGGCCACAAGACTGCGCCTTCTCTGAGCCACGAGGGTGCCCCGGAGAGAGCCCCAGGCAGAGGCTGTCTTACCTGGCTGGTCTCCCTGCAGAAGAGGGTTTGTAACCTGGCCACAGGGCAGCCGACACAGGCGGGGGCACAGCCTGGAGCTGCTGGCCTCAGCCTGGGTGCCCTCAGGCCCACGGGCCTTACAGCAGAAGGTGACTGAGAGAAACCACAACATCCCAGCTCAGGGAGCTCGGGGGTTGGGGGGGCCTGGTTTGAGAAGCCAGTGACAGAATGAAAATGATCATAACCACAGAGTTTTATAACCTCTTCCAAAGGGCACATCCTGTATCACTTTCTTACTCACCACGCAGTCCAGCCCATGGATAAATATTTAAAAGAGGGCAGCCTGACCATCCCATGCATTATTGAAATGGAGCTCGGCTGCAGCCCACTTCGCTTGCAACCAAAGACCTGCCGCGGCCACGAAGTTTCACATCCCGTGTCGGACTCGGCCGCTCGCCAGTCGCCCGCTGTACCGCGTGTTTCCACGGGACGTGCAGATCTGGGCACAGATTGGGCTCTGCGACCGCATGAAAGGTCACGCGCTCCTTCCATACCTCAGTTTCCTCGACTGGAAACTGGGAGTGATTGATGGCTATTTTGAAAATTTCAAGGCCCTGAGGATGTTGTTATTTTTTGAAAGCTGGGAGCACTAATAATGGCAGGGCCCCTGATTAAAGCAGCAATGAGTGTCCATGCGTGACTTGCTGGGGATGCAGTGGCTGGGGACAGAGGAGGCCCAGGTGGAAGAGGCGCGTTCTGGCCACGGTGCCTGCTCTGGCCGAGCCCCAACCCACACACTCCGTGGGCTCTCATGCCATGTGACCCTGGCGGAGAGCAGTATCTCTGCTTGCGGTCAACACTCCCCACTCCATCGGTGGCACGGAGGTTGTCTAGCGGCCTTGGCTGGGTTTTGGGTCTGAATACAAACCCGGCCACAAGTCATTATCCAATCCACCATGATTGTAAAGCTGATCCAGACCCCATGGGAAACTATGTGGGCGGGTCCTGGGCTAAAGGAAACTCTGTTACCCCCTCATTATTTGTAAGTCTCTTTCCAAGGCTCCGGGCTTGACTTTGGAAGCCGGATAGGGAAACCTCTTCCAAGATGGCAGATCCAAGCAGAATGGGTGTTGATTTCATCAGCGTTTTTGATGCTTCCACCGAAAGTCCTTTCTGAAAGCTCCCTTAAGCCGTCGGCCTCAGCATATTATTTTAGGATGCTGTTGGGGTTTCCCCCCACCCCCCCAAAGTGCTTTTTCATCTACGGTAATAAGATTTTACTCCGGGAGGACTACCAGCTGTCTAAATAGTCAGGTCTGTCTCACGCCCGGGAAACAGCTCTGTGACCTAGATCCTCGTTCACTGCAGGCAAACCACGGGCTGGGAAGCTCCAGAATCACTCAGATCTGTTTGGCAAGTGAGCTGCGAGGCGCATAAACATCACGCGGGCCACCTGGCGGGGCTGACCCAGCGTCCTTTCCCAGGGGGCCGAGGGCAGTCTTTGACTGGTCCTGCTGTGGCCGTATTCCTCTCGCATGGACCCACCAGGGAGAGTCGAGTCTGGATGTGTGTAGGGTGTCCGTGGGGACCCAGTACGGCCTGCAGGACAGCCGGGCGTGGGGCCTGGTCTTACGTGGCCAGAACCTGTAGTCCAATGAAGCCAGAAAAGCCCTTTTGGCCTCCCAGGAGGAGGTGCGAGTCACACCCGCAAATTTTAGCCCCAGACTCAGTCGACCCGGAGAGAAGTTGAGAAAGCCCCCAGGTATTACGGTGGCAGTTGCTAGAATTACATTTTTAAGTGTGTGTGCATCCACGTGGGTCAAACACGTGTAAAAGCCATTCCTAAGCCTGGTTCCTTCCCTTCCCCCGCTGGGCATCCCACATTCTCGGTTTCTCATGTACGGCTCTGTAATTTCTTTATGCGTCTGCTAGCACATGTGGATATATATTCTGATCCCCCCCCCAACCGTTTCTACCCAAAAGAAAACTGTGATATCTAAACCTGTCGTTCCTGCAAGCATTGCCGAGTTGCGGTCCAGGAGGGCGGGTCAGCGCAGGCTCTGACCAGCCTTGCAGGAGCTGGTCTGTTTCTCCCGTCTCACGCACAGAATGTGGGGGTTTGCCCCTCTCGTAGCTAAAAATGGCATCCCACTTGGCTTTCAAAAGCTTGTGTCTCTCACAGTGAGCAAGGTAGAACCTCTTGTCACGCGTTTAGAGGCCACCTATACTTCCTTTTCTTTCGGCGGTGCCCGTGGCTGGCATATTCTGCTGTGATATCGGTCGTCGTTTTTCTTACCACTTCTAGGAACTTTCTGCACACTAGACAGACTGGCTTTCTTTCTGTGATATGACTGGTGTATTTTTTTCTGTTTATTTTGCCCTTTGACTTTGCTTATGGTGTTCTTGCCTTTTTCTTCTTTTACATACTCAGATTTAGCAGGGTTTTTTTTGTTTGTTTCTGGATTTTGAGTCACGGAAATGCCATCAGCTGTCCAAGTTTGCGGACGCCGTCCTGCATGTGAGAGAATTTGAGGGCTTTTATGCTTTCATTGCCCCCGGTTCCGTCTTTGATCTATTTGGAATTTATCCTGGTAGGAGGTGTGAGGTCGGGATCTGCCTTGGCCTTTTAACACGTGACCCCACTTCATGAGTGAACGGGTCAAGTGACATGTATGGTTTATGCCCATAGCTTCTCACGAAGCCAACCCGTTCCCCAGAGACAGCCAACCCAATGCACCTTTGGGTTTGCTTTTTTTTTTTTTTTTTACTGAAATTTGTTTGAATGAAACCAGGTTTTCTATCTAAAAATCTCAGCTATAACAAACCTGTCAAAGCTCTCTCTCTCCCTCAGTCACAGAGGAGGGGCTAGCAGCAGGGTCGTGGTTAAGAACAGACCCCCCACAGATTTGGGGGAGAGGACCAGTGGGGGTGCAGAGGCACCCTGCACCCTGAGACAGTCTCCCGAAGGGGTGCATTTGACAGCTGGTTGGGCACCACGCCCACAAGCTGGGTGTTAGGCTGGTTGTACAGGACACACTCTGGCTGGGGAGACCACTAGACCAGATGGTGGAGCCTTTCTGGTGAGCTGGCTCCCCATCCACCAAGGAGCAGCCAGCCCCTCCAGCTCACCTGGAGCCTCATCCACTCTGTCTCCGGGGATGCTGGGTCAGGTGGGTGGCTTTCATTCTCCCTTCTCCTCTGCACCACGGACGGAGACTTCCAGCAACTGTTCCCCTGACCCATGGTGCCCTGTGAGCAGGATGCCACGTTGCCAGACATAACACACAGCACCCAGTTAGATTGGAAGGTCACATAAGTAGTGAATACATTTTTAGCATAGCTATCTCCCAAAGACGGTTTGGGAGATGCTCCTACTAGAAAAATCACGTTTCAGAAATTCAGATTTAACTGGGTGCCCTGTAGTTTGATTTGCTAAACCTGGCAACCCTAGCAGGATACGTAGAGTTGGAGAACAAATAATAAGACCGCTCAGGTCTTGTTTTACCCACAGGTTTACTTAGTAGCAAGGAGCGGTCAGACGTATGGACAAACCCCACACCTGGCAAGGGGGAGCCGAGCCCGTCTCCCAGCTCTCTCCTGCCTTGAAGAGCCTAGAATTGTACATCAGGAACAGTTGCATCCAAGGCTCATTTGTTCTGGGAATTTACGACTTGCCAAGAACATTTAGGGGCAAGACAGCTGACCCTATTGAAGGCCACTTCCTCCTGTTGTGTTCTGTAGATTGACCAAACCCAGTTCGACAAAATCCTGGATCTGATCGAGAGTGGGAAGAAGGAGGGAGCCAAGCTGGAATGTGGGGGCTCAGCCATGGAAGACAGGGGGCTCTACATCAAGCCCACCGTCTTCTCAGAAGTCACCGACACCATGCGGATTGCCAGAGAGGAGGTACCGGGGCTGTAGGCAAAGCCGCGGCGGCCCTTGGGGCCTGGCACTGGGCTGGAGAGGAGGGGATACTGGGCTTTTCCTACGTGGGGACTGCTCTAGAGCTCAGTGATTCCAAGTGGCTTTGTGAGGGGAGTGTTTTTCCTGTCTGGTGTGTTCTTTTCCCTTTCCATTGGGGTCCTTAGGGAAGCCATCTTGGCCCCCCACCCCCCACTTCTGGAACTCCTTAGCCCTGTATGGAGAGTACAGAGGATTCCCTAACTCCTCTTGTCCGCTCATCTCTCATCATCTCTAGGGAACAACAACCTCTATCCATTTTCTCACACGTCTTGGAGCGGAAGGCTACTGCACTCATGTGTTCCACCTGGAATCGTGGGTTTAGGGCCCAACCTTGCCTTCAGTCTCTGGGGCTGAAGTTAAAGGACAAGCGTTCATTCAAAGAATGCGTCACAAATAAAATTCTCTCTTGAGATTTTCCATTATGAGCATCCTTGGAAATGGTGTTAGCTTAGGCGTCCCAGTAGGGGTGAACCTCTAACTTCATCTATCCATCCCGCTCTGAATCCTGACAGAAACCAGTTCCCGCCCCGGTGCCAGTGGTCAGACCCCGGGATGAAAGAGTGAATCACTGCCAAGGGCATTTTATAGATTTTCTCCTTGAGATTTTTATGGGTTACTAACACTACCATGAATCCTAACCCCCAGCTCTTGAACCCCACCCCCAGCACGACAAGAGCTCCTTGGGAACGCAGGAAGGTATTCAGCAGGTTGGCACCAGCCTGCAATGTTCTGATTGTACTGCACAGTGAATCAACTCCAACCTCCCTTCAAAATTAACTTTCTGTGTTCAGCCTTTAGCTCTTGCTTTTCCTTTTCTTTGCTGTGTTGTCGGCTCCCTCCCCTGGGAGTGTGGCAGAATCATATTGGGGCATCTTCATTGGTGGAAAACACACCTCCAAGAGAGGTCAGGGCACACGGTCCTCCAGCTGTGCCTGTGCACCCCCTTCGAGACAACTCCCCAAGAAAAATGTCCAAGGATTTGCCTTTTGCACATCTGAGCATGCAAGGGCCCCTCCAAAGCCCGACGCCCTGATGTCAGTGAGAGATCCGACACCCAATATATACTTTGGGTTATAATTTCTTATTCCTGTTTTATTTGAACCCTTCCCTTCAGGTGACAACCAACATGTAGCTAAAAATGTCCTTGAATGTGACTTTCCTGTCCATTTATGGGGTTTTTTTGTGCACGGGAGCACTTAAGGTGTGAGGCAAGGCACGCGACAAGGAAATGCCTGTGTGTGTTACTGGGATGCGCCTCTCACTGCCATTCCTGCATCCATCCTAGATTTTCGGGCCAGTGCAGCCAATACTGAAGTTCAAAACTATCGAAGAAGTCATCCAAAGAGCAAACAGCTTGGAATACGGGCTCACGGCAGCCGTGTTCACCAAAAACCTTGACAAAGCCCTGAAGCTGGCCTCTGCCTTGGAGTCTGGCACTGTCTGGTGAGTAGCGGGCGTGTGTTTCTGCTCTGCGGAGCAGCTGGTTTGCCAGCTTCGGGGCTCACGTGTTAACAGAGAGCTTTACAGGCCAAGCTCTGTCTTTGCACGGCTGGGTCCTCACAACCACCCTCTGAGATGGGTACCGTTATCGTCTCCATTTTATAATTGAGGAAATGTAGGCACAGAGAGATGGAGTGGCCTGCCTGGGGTCACACAGCATCACACAGCTAGCACGTGGCAGAGCAGAGCTCAGGGCCGGCCCGCCCAGCTGCAGTGCCCCTCCAACTTCACCCCCTCTGGCTTTATGTTCTTATTCTGATTGGAAGAGCAACTCATGCTTCTGTGCGAAGTATGCATGAAAAATCCCTGCTTCACCAATAACCCTACCGATTACAGTATTTTCATCCAGAAGGGCATATTAGGTGATAAGGGTGAACTGGGCTCGGAGAGGCTGAGTAATAAGGCCCAAATCCAACAGGTGAGCAGCAGGAGAACTTTGAGATCATTCTGTCCATGTCAAAGCTAATTCTTACTCCTCTACACCATGATTTTCCTTTCCTTCCCTGTCTCCTTGCCACCCTTCCTATAAAGTGAAAGCTTTATACTTAAGGACATTCAAATCTCATTGGTGGGAAGAATGAGAAGGTGAAAGGCGAAAGCACACCATTACCATGATTAAAACTGTGACAAAAAGTCGTTCTTTCAGCAACGCTCTGCATGGAGCCCCTTGCAGCCAGAACGCCCGGGACCCGGGCGGGCACCTCCAGGTAACTGCGAGCGTCTTCTCCTCCTCTCTCTAGGATCAACTGCTACAATGCCCTGTATGCACAGGCTCCGTTCGGTGGCTTTAAAATGTCGGGAAATGGCAGAGAATTGTAAGTGTTTCTGTCCCTCCACGCCTGCTGGCAGGGTGAATGTGGTGCTCCAGCCTGTCTCTGCGTGTCCCTCGGGGGCTGCTGTGTCACCACGTCTGGTGGTCCTCTCCCTGTGGGGCTGGTCCTGGATTCCCCCACCTCTCTCCCCCTCCGCCCTCCCCTTCATGCTCTGCCCTGTTGGGCCCCAGGACCCGGCTGCGGCCTCGGCTCTGCGTCTCTGAAGCACCGATGATGTGTGGGCACGTTCAGTAGATACGCAGTGGACACGAGGGCGTGGGCAAAACTAGAAAAGTGCACTTTTTGCCAGACGTAGGACGTCGTTACTCAAACCCCTGGCCCTCAGCAAGGAAGACAGGCTCTCTCCCAGGCTGGGCTCTGGCTCTGCCTGGCATCAGCAGAGGCCCCAGGGACAGACCTTGGGCATCTTGGCTCCTTCTCGGTGCCTCGTCAGGAGGCCTGTGTGACATCTACTGCTGGGAGTCCTGGTCCCATCAGACCCCCAGTGTACTCCTTCCTGGTTCCCTTTGGCCTTTTTTTTTTTTTTTTAAATTTATTTTTTAGAGAAGGGAAAGGAGGGAGAAAGAGGGAGAGAAACATCAATGTGTGCTTGCCTCTCACACGCCCCCTACTGGGGACCTAGCCCACAACCCAGGCATGTGCCCCGACTGGGAATCGAACCAGTGACCCTTTGGTTCACAGGCCGGTGCTCAATCCACTGAGCCACACCAGCCAGGACCCTTTGGTCTTGCCCATGGGGCACACGTGGTCATGCATCTTCCCTGATCGGCTGCCTTCAGCCAATCAGGTTGGAACAGCTGGGGGACCAGCACAGCCCTCCCACAGCCAGAATTGCAGTCCCCATAACAGATGTCTTTAGATGTCGAAGCAGCAGGAAGGGTGTGTGGGACCCACCTGACTCCCAGTGTGTACTGACTCACACGGACTACAGCTCCCTGTCCTCACCCACGTGACCTCTGTGTCCACCCCCCTGATGATGCTTCCAAATTCTCAGCGCCCCTCTGCCTGGCACAGAGCAAGGCCGGCGGGTATCCACTGAACACGGTCCGTATTTCTGCTGATGAGCCAGTCGGGACTTTTTTGAACATCTGGGTTTTTTTTTTTTTTTTGACCCTTGGCATGTATTTTCCCAAGGCTTTTGATAAAGTACTT
This sequence comes from Desmodus rotundus, assembly GCF_022682495.2. Taxonomy (NCBI): domain Eukaryota; kingdom Metazoa; phylum Chordata; class Mammalia; order Chiroptera; family Phyllostomidae; genus Desmodus; species Desmodus rotundus. Next base: position 28,002,124 of record NC_071396.1, on the reverse strand, counting down.
TAACATAACTCACAAGGAGCCTGGAAAAGGACTTAAAAAACAATTTCCATTTTCAGTTGTCTCTAATTAATGTCTTCACGTTGCATGAAGTTCCCCTTTTTGCTGCTGGAACGCTGGATGGTGGATTCCATGGTTTTCCCCATCCCTGGCCGCCCAGGCCGGGCTGGCCATCTGCCGCCCACCCACGGGCCCTCCAGGACCTGTTCCTGCACAGGTCTTGAGAAGAAGCCTGCAGTTTCTCTTCCTTCAGGGTGCTTTTCTTAGTTTTTTGCTTTGCTTTGCAATGAAAGTCATACAGTCACCAAAAAAACTCCACACAAGCCCCTGGCTGGTGCAGCTTAGCTGGTTGGAGCATCATCCCGTAGACCAAGAGGTGGTGAGTTTGATTCCTGGTCAGGGCATGTATGAGAAGGCAGCCAATCAATATTTCTCTCTCACATTAACCCTTCCTCTCTCTCTAAAAAGCAATGAAAAAAAATGGCCTTGGGTGAGGATAAAAAATTTTTTAAAGGTTATTGTGCATTTTCTATGCACATACCAGTTGCAGATATGTGTGTTCTTCTCTGCTTCCAAAGGAAACGGGAGTGAACTACTTCTTGCTCTTAAGGACGAGTTTTGGATGCGCTATTTGTTTTAGTGGTGGTCTCCTAGGATGGACTTTTGTGTTATTTCCGAGTGGTTTTGCTCTTACCAGTCATGCTGACGTTTGCCCCTGTGCATGAATCTTCACCCACCAATGGGGGCCGTGATGCTGGAAAGGGTCACCGGGGCTCTGCCTCACACAACGCAGTGATGTTCACCACAGACGCTCGCTCAACGGCTGTGGCCACTCTTGCGTCCAGTCCGTGCTGACACCTCCTCCCCTGGCTGCTCCCCTAGCCTCATTCTTCTTACAGCTGGTCCCAAGCTGTGAGCTCTGAGGCCAGTCCAGGCCCTCTGTGTCCCTGGCCCTCGTGGATCCTCTGGCCACCGCTCAGGCTGTGGCACTGAGCCTCTGCCTCTTCCATGTCTCTGGTGTCTTCAGCGAAAAGTCATAAATCCAGAGTAATTCACCTTTTTTTTTATTTGTATTATTTTTTAAAAGATTTTATGTATCTATTTTTAGAGAAAGGGGAAGGGAGGGAGAAAGAGAGGGAGAGAAACATCAGTGTGTGGTTGCCTCTCACACGCTCCAAACTGGGGACAGGGTATGCAACCCAGGCTCATGTTCTGACTGGGAATCGAACCAGCAACCCTTTGGTTTGCAGACCAGCGCTCAAGCCACTGAGCCACAGCAGCCAGTGCTCTTTTTTAAAAAAATCCTCACCTGAGAATATGTTTACTGATATTTTAGAGAGAGAAGAAGGGGGAAAGAGAGAAAGAGAGAAATGTCAGTATGAAAGGAAACATCGATCAGTTACCTCCCATACGTGCCCTGACCAGGGATTGAACCTGCAACCCAAGTATGTGCCCTGACAGGGAATCGAACCCACAACCTTTTGGTGCTTGGGATGATGCTCCAACCAACTGAGCCACCCGGCCAGGGCAACCTGTTTTTCTTTTCTCTTTTTCTTTTCAAGCCCCTTCATTTCCTAAAGGCAAACCCTAGTCCTTCTGAATATTTCAAAAGCATCACACACACAAATTTTAATATTTAAACTTAAGTTACACATCCAGTTACTTAAACCTGCACCCAGGGGGCACAGTCCTGGCTATTATTCTATTGCGCACTTTGGCATTTTGCATGAATTCCAAATGGCCCCGCGGATCAAACGCATCGAGCACGAGAACGCGGTTCCCGGAGAAGGGCTGAGCGGCATACCCAGTTTGTACGTCCCTCTTTTTTCTGGTCACAGAGGTGAATACGCGCTGGCCGAATACACCGAAGTGAAAACCGTCACCATCAAGCTGGACCACAAGAACCCCTGAGGGAAGGGCGGGCTCTTTCCTCTGACATCTGCCAGCTGAATGTGGCCCATCCAACCTGCCGAAGAAAAAGTGCTATTTCTGACCTTCCTGGCCCACTTTCTTCTGGAGACCTTTCCACGCGATGGGAACGATATTTTCTTTTCCTCTCCCACATTCCTGTTGGGGGTGATGTTGCAGTCCCGCCTGAGGGTGGCGCTATTGGGTATTTCCCTCTTCCCTTTTCAACCCCGTCCGCTGAGACGGTAACGGGGTTGCAGGCACTGCCAACAGGAAGTGGTATTTGACGTATCCAGCAGTCACTTAAAAATGCTTCACTGATTGTACTTTAGGAAGAATTAGGAGAAGCCTCCCTGTACGCTCTAAAAACAGGGCCCAGTACTTGCGGGTCCCTCAGGGTTACCTGCCCTCAGAACAAGCCCTTCCTTCCGTTTAGTTTAGTTCCAAAAACGAATAGTACTGAGTTAAAAACAAACAAACAAACAACCCAAAAAACCCCAGAATTGCAAGGATCCAAGGTGGGGTGCTCTGGGAAAGCAAGTACTGCAGAAGGTTACTGAAAGTCTTGACTGTGAATGGACGTGGGAAGGACAACATCTTGGCATTGACCTTGGGGCTCAGCTTAAAACCAATACTGCCTTTGGAACTTGACCAGACCACCGGCCCAAAGAGCTTATTTAAAACCATGTCCGGGTCTACCTTCACCAAGGCACCATTCTTAGGCAGAAAGCATTGCTAGTGTGTCTCTCGGCATCACCGCTAAGCACCCAACACCCTCACACAACAGCAAAGCAAATCCTAGGATGATTAAGTCCCGCATTTCACGAACCAGAGCTGTAATTCGCTTTTACAAAGTATGCATTTCCACCACTTGGATTCGTGGATGATTCGCCTGGGCCATTTTCCTTTTCCCCACTTTAGATAAGTAAAACGTAGAGGTTACGAAGGCTGCTGTTATAACATGGCCCTGGTTTCTTCAAGTCCTATTTGGTATTAATTCATGATTAATCAGCAAATAACACCCAGCAAATAACATCCTCGGGGGAGCTGGATTTCCTTCTAAAGCGGCCTGATGTCTGCCCTAACAGGTTGTGACTTTCTCATTTCCTCTTTGGGCAATTACTGTTTTAACTCGGAAAACGGAAGGGGTCCCGTATAGCGTTCAGAAAACAAAACCAGACTTCCATTGGGGTCTCTTAAGAATCAAAAGCAAACGCTTTTGACTGTTATTAGCTAGTACTTTGCTCATGGTGCTTCTGTTTCAGAATTCCATTATGTTCGAGAATTACACTGGGGGAGGGACGGTAATAAAATGAAGGTCAATGTCCAAACCAGTGTAGGTATAAAGCAAGTCCTGTGTGAAATGGGGTTATTATTCCTGCCAGAAATACGCAACACACCCTTCACTGTCTCCTCCACACCAGTGAGCACTCATCACTTACACTGTCGGTAAGTTGTTAAATCAGGATCTGACGCATACACTGAATTTTCAGGATTTTTATCTCGAGCAATTATTGACACTAACCTTCATAGTGACACATTAGAGGGTTCTTATTCTTCCATTGCACAATAACGCCTTTACTATGAAACGGTACGTTATTTATAATGGGTATAGTTAATGTATCTTTTTATAGATGTAAGTAAACAGAGGTGGTATATTTAAACCTCCTGTAATATACTGTATTTAGAAATGGAAATCTATACAGGATTAGATTTCGCTTCTTTGAAGGTTTACTTCTGTGGTATGGTTTAAAAATCTTTTGGCCTGGGGATTCTGATCCTAACTGCAGACTGTGTTAACAATGCAATAACCTTAAAATAAAGCTGGATATTTGAGAAATGTCACTTTTTTTTTTCATTTAAGGACCCGATCCATGTTCATCCTATGGATGACCTTTGTCTTTTTTTAGACCTTCTGAACAAAATGGCTTCTGTTAAAGCAGAATCGATAACTTAAGAACAAGATAACATTGGTTCAATTGATCAGGCCGAGACTGGAGCCTGAGTGTGAAATCCCCTTCCAGGCTTTGGAGGTTGACCAGGCAGTGAGCTCAGAGCTCAGCCTTAGAGGCTCTGCATCTTAGTTGGTAAGATGTAAGCTGTCACTGAAGCTTCCCGAGTCTCTTTTTACCATGAATTGATAGGGATGCGAGTGTGGACAATGGCGGGGAACATTGCGTGGGCATGTAGGGTATGCCCAAGTCTCCATTTTTGTCCCTTTTCTCCATGAGGACTTAGGTATTTGGGTTTCATTTGCCTTAAGTTTCTAAGGCTTCAAACAAAGCAGCCTCAGTCACCGAGTCGCAAGCTGACACTGAGGTTGGACCAAGAACATCCCCGGTCCTTGGTTCCGTTCCCCCATGTTCAACCCGTGCATTTCATGTTGAACGTCTAGACCACTTTGGCCGTGCCATGACAGAACTCCACCCTTTAAGAGAAAATTTAAGGGACACTTGGGTCAGACACCTTGTGATGGAAGCACTCATGGATGCATTGATGTGTTTAGAAACCTCCAATTTCTCAGTCTAAATGGGAACAGGAAATTCTAGGGAAATGACTTCTCCTTCACCAGTGTGACCCTCTGAAGGGAGTGACTCTGGAGACACAGATCAGCTGTTGTGTGTGCATGTGTGTGTGTGCCTGCAGGCACTTGTGCGCCTTCCAGGGGTGGGCACAGGAGGTGGGCACCCTCTCTGAAGGCCACAGCTCTGGAATGCCCCAGCCTCTCGCAATGGTGAATGAAGCCATTTTAATATCCTTGCTCCCAGCAGGTGGGTGGCCTGAGTTTGAAAGTGGATAATGAGGGACAATGAAAACAGTGTTCATGGAGGAAAATCTGAGGAAACTGAGTACCCAGCTGAAAAAAAGGAAAAAAACAAACAAACCAGGACTGGAAGACAGCAAGGCGCGCAAGGCAGTCACGATGCTTTCAAGCAGGCAAAAATGTTGGATCGGGGGTGTGGGGGTAGCTTCCAGCTGACCCCACCTTAGGAGGGGTCATTCCAACGTGAGGCACTGAGATCAAGGTAGGATGTGCAGCACAAGTTAGAGAACCAGGGGTCATGAAGAAACCTTCCCCAGCAGATCTGTGACTAACTCATTCTAATGGATCGAGTTAAGCGCTGCGATAGAACCGACTCGAAAGAGGCCGCCTGTGCGTCAGGTGTCCCGGCTGTTTTCTGCATGGCAGACATCCCTAGCCTTTTCTCCCAAGCTCATTTCAAAGCGAAGTTTCCAGAGTTGCCAGAATCTGCAATGCCCACGTCTGCTCCCGTCCCTGTCTGCCCCGGCACTGGGCGTGCGCTTCCTCGGAGCACCGCTAGATGGCGCAGCCGCACGCCCCGAAAGCTCAGTACCGCGGTGGTGGGGCTCACTCAGCAAGCACTGCGGCCACCACGCCCTGCAAATTATTAGGGACTCTTCCGCGGCCATCGTGCTGCTGTTTCTTTTGTTTGTTTGTTTGTTTGTTTTTCCAGAATGGAATTAGGATCGCACTGGTGAGGACAGGATTGCAAAACCACCCGTTCTTCTGGAAGGGCACCCCGTGGCCGGAGATCTGGAGTGGCAGCTTCTTAGGAGCAAAGCGAAGCTGCCCCGCGGTCCCCTAGGCCGCCAGGGGCCCAAGGAGCCGCTGAAAAGTGGCGCGTGTCCGCGAGGTTGTGCGGAGGCCCTCCGGCTGCTCCGCATTCGTGAAATGCCAGACAGGGTAGTGGAGATTTGTCTCGGTGCCTTGCGCTATAATCCTTGGAATGTCCGAGTCAGAACGTTGCATGCGAGGAGCCTTGAGCGCGGTCCAAGCAGGCTTCTCTTTCTCCCCTGGGCACCCGCAACCGAACCGGACGCCCGCCTGCAGCGTGAACGTGCATCTTTACGCCCTGCGCTTCAGTAATGGCCTCCACAGTGCGATGGGCATGCTTGGATGGGGCTGCCACAGCATCGATCGCCAACAACCCACCATGTTTCACCTACACTTCCCCCAAAGAACTCCAGTTTAAAATAATTCACCCAATAGTGGCATAGGGGTATGCACCCATAACTAAATGAGCAGATTCACGTAATGGGAGGAGCGCAGTTTGCAAATGATACCGCTTTAAAAATACAGATGTCTATATATTGCCCAATGGAGTTGTGCACAAGTGAACGTTCCCTGTCTTTTTACTATTTCCTGCCAGAGCGTACGGTCAACACACACAAGTCAGAGGGGAGCCCGCGGGTTTTGTTGCGGAGCGCAGTGAAAACTGGATCGGGCCAAGAACTGGCCCATCCTATGGCTGCGCCGGCCCCGCGGGTACCCAAACCTGGGGGGGACGTCGCATCAGAACAGCCCGGGGGCCCTATCGTCTCCAGGGCAGGAGCGGTGAATTTGATCGCCTCCGCTTGCCAGCTAGGGAAACTGAAGCAGGCCAGCCCGGGGACTCCTCCTGAGGGTTCCGGGAGAAGCAGCGGCGGCCGATCCTCGCTCTGTGCGCTCTTTGCACCGCCCGCGTGCCCGCCTCCCGCCCTCCCCGCCCGCCGGCGGCCGCAGGATTGAGGAAGTGCGTCTGGGCTCGGCCCGGCCCCCGCGCTCGCGGCCGGAGCGCAGGGGGCGGAGGGCAGTGGCACCGCCAGGCCCCGGCCCGCTGGTGTCCCCCCGCCCCGCGCGCCTAGCCCAGTCGCCGTCGCCTCCGCCTCAGGTAAGCGCTGCCCCAGCTGGTGCCCCGCGCCCCGCGCCCCGCGCCCCGCCCGGAGTCCTAGCTGCAGTCTGCGGCCGGTCCGCGTGGAGCCCTGGGCCCCGCAGCTCAGGCCGGCGCCCCAGGGGGCCGCAGAGGGCGTGGGGCGACCCTAGCCTCACGCCCCGCTCAGACTCCAGGCAGCCGGTGCGGTGGGGTTGTGCGAGGCTCCGGATCGCAACCCCGAGCCCCGCGCGGGACGGTGCCGGGGCGGGGGGAGCAGAGGCAAGAACCCAAAGTAGGAAAACAACCAGGGTGTCTACATGTCTTTTCAACCTTTGAGGAAAACCCCTTCCTCCAACTTGGAGCAGGCGTGGGAGCGCGCGTGTGCGCGTGTGAGTGCAAGTGCGTGTGAGTGGGAAGGCGCTGGCAGGAGTCTCTCTTTCCCGGGGGGTGGCCTGGTGATGCGGGAGGCCCCAATGGACCCAGCACACTGTCGCCCTCCTAAAAGGCGTGCTCCGTGCCCAAGCGTCCAGTCTCTGGTCCAGTAACAACCACCATCTCATGGGGTCTCTCTGAGTGACCTTCCCTGACAGGGGTGCGGGGGCGAGGGCTGTCGGGGAACAGGAGGAGTCAGGGAAGCCAGGAAAGAGAGAGATAGTGATAGAGAATATGGGGACCTCTGAGGATCAGAGAGGGACGGTGAATGAGGAGGACTTCTGTGGCCAGCACAACTGGCCCCTTCACAGTTGCAGGCTGCAAAGCTTTTGCCTCAGGCGGGTGGCAGAGGGACAGAGCAACAGAAGCCTCTCCCATTGTCCCCGAGCTCTCTGGGCATTATAGACGCACAGTTTGGGGCAATATTAACATCCAATGCCTTTTATGATCTGACTTATCTTTGCTGACGTCCTGAAAGAATAAAGAAATTAAATTAAAAGCACATATCTGAAGCTAATACAAAATGTTGGATGCGAATGAAATATGCAATTTTTAAAAAGGAAAAAAAAGAAACAAACCTTAAAGCTGATCTTGGGGTCTGCCAAACCTCCCCCCCCCCTCGTTTTCCACCTCTGGGGGAGGGGCCCCAGCATCAATGCTTTGGCTCGGTTGCTGGGACTTAGCCTCCATCGCGTCCCCTCACCCCTTGAATTTGGTCTGTTAGAAGTCCTGTTGCGTCGACCTCTAAAATGTGTCCAAGTCCCTGGGCCTCTTTCTCACAGCATCTGAGTCCTCCCCAGGCACCACCCCTTTCGTGTGGCAGCCAAAATGATGTTTTAATTTTTTTAAATAAGCGAAGCCAGTGGTGCCATTCCTCTGCCTGGAACCCTTCCATAGCTTTCCTTGTGAGCGGCAAGAAGTCCAGGAGATCTCCCCTGTGCACGCCCAGCCGATCTGGCCTTTGTCGCCTCAGACCCGCTGGCCATTGCCCCAGCCAGCCTGGCGCGTCTCGCTCTCCCACACACGGTCTCTGCTGCCCGCTGAATCTACCTGGCCAACACCCCGTATAACCCAGCCTCTGTCTCTCTCACATCCCGCTGTCTGTGTTCTTCTTGGGGTCTCCACTGTGTTCCCATGTTACCTGTCGGACTTCTTTAATTCCCCGGAGGTGTTAACTGGAGCTCCAGGGGTCAGAGACTCTTCCTGTGCACCTGCCATGCGCACTGCTGCACCTGGACTCCCAGCACCGTCCAGGAGGTGCCGAGGTCCTACAGGCACAGTGACCAATGGCGAGTGGGCAGCCTCAAGTTCATTGTGCTTTCATTACCCTGAAGGGCTTCAGCTCTCAAGCCCTTGGGTGTTCATCTGGGATTGAGGAGCACCCATTTCTTGGGTCTGCAGGTCCATGATATTTTGAGGTCTGGGAATGCATCAAACATACTTTGTAGGCAAGCCAGCCCTGACCAAGCCAAGCCAAGGGTCGCAAGGGATGTCTAGGACCGTGGGCCCACCCTCTCCACCAGGCTTCTGATTCATAAACAAGCCAGGTGAGGTGAGCATGTTTAACATTCTCTTAATTTGCACATGTCCCCCAACTCGTTGGTACCGGCAGTCCCGGTAAAGCCTCCTGAGCAAACCAGGTGAGCAGGTCCAGAATCGCCTGTGTGTCTTTCTTACCTGGGCTCTCCTGGGCTGCTATACATCTCGTGAACTCATGAAGTTCACTCTTCATGAAAGGGCCCATAAAAACATTTGTAGAATGAGTGCCAGGTTCCTTTCCCCCCTGCCCCCCCTTTCATTAAGTATTTGCGTTGATTCATTAGGACGGTTAGAGTTGGCAAAAGAAAACTGGTGAGGTTAAAAAACTTGCTAAAATAATGATCACTGCAGAAAAGCTCTTGAAGTTCTCTTTAAGATGCGTGTGCCATCAGGGAGAGAAACACGTAACTTACACCCATGATTTGTGGCACTGGCCTGATCCCAAAAGAAGCGGGAAGAAGCAAAGATCCGTGGATGGCCTTGAGCAAAAACTCCAGTTGCTTCATCTTAAAACTTCTACCTTAACGTCTAAGCCAAAATACAGATTGTAATTGCAAACTGCTCCAGAGGCAGAAGCCTCCACTGGTAAAGTGATTTTCAAAAGGAAACTGAAAATGGAAAGGGGAACAAAACATACTGGGTGAGGGTTGGCCTAAACTATTTTAAAGGGTTTTTTTTTTTTTTAAAGTAAACACACGATAGGATAAGGCTTCTGTTTTCAGGAGGAATGTCTGCCAGCATTTGGATTTCTGGAGTGCGTTAGGTGTATGGGTCAGCTGATTTTAAGAAGTGTTTAGAAGTGGATAGCGACTGTTCTCCTTGGTTTCTAAATGTTCCTGGAGCCTTTATTTTAAAGCAGAGGTTCCGTTTTGCTGCTTCTCCCTGTCCCTGTCTCAAGTTCAGGGCCACTTCCACAACCTGCTCACCGGGGAGACAGACACCACGCCTGCCTTCCAGCACTGATATTCTGAGCTCGTTCATCACAGGGCAGGCAGGAGACCTGCTGGCCTCCCCACCCCCCGCCCCCCGGCTGTTATTGTCAGTAGGAACCACTCTGGCCCAGTTGCAGAAGTCTTCAAACCACACAGCAGCCCAGAGAGGTTGCCCGGGTGGGTGCATGTCTATTTTTAATAGATGAGAAAACTGAGGCACATGTAAGTTTCACCTTGGGGTCTCCCTGTGGCACGTGACCGAGATAATTCAAGACTTTGACCTTCATACTGTGCTTTTTTCTTCCCGTATTGTCTTGGACACTATTTATATGACCTTCATTTATTTTTTTAACTATACCATCACTCCCCATTTCCGAGAACAGTTACTAATTATCCCCTACTTCACATGCAGTGTAGAAAATACACAAACACGAATAGAAACACAGGCATTTCACGTGGTAATGTGCTTCACATCATGCAGTCTACCCCGTGCCAGGCCTGAGCTGGGCCTGGGTCTTGCCCTCAAGGTGCTTCTGGTCATTTAACCACCATAGCAGAGTGGGCTGTTATGTTGGGGGGCCCCCTAGTCTCAGTGGAGAGGGCAGCCTCGTTGGTCTTAAAAGAGGAGTCTCCCTTTAACTCAGTTTCTCTTGATAATGCGAACTGTTTGGGCTGGACCACTCTTCGTGGTGGGCGGCTGCCCTTCGCAATGTAGGATGGAGAGTACGGTCTCTGACCTCTACCCACTAGGGGCCAGCGGCACCCCTCCCCCAGCTGTGACAACTGGAAATGCCATCAGACATTGCCCAATGTACCCTGGGGGCAGGCCCAGTCTAGGGGACCCACTTTGCTTACCCCTGGGGCCCAGACTGATCTGGCTTCACAGCCGGTACCCACGCCATCTGGAACTCTTCTCCTTGCGACTGTTGCCTGATGGCCAGTTTGGAATCATGCCCACATCTGGACTTCCAGAAGAGTCTGCCCTGAGCAAAGGCCTCATGTGGCTCACAGGAGCCTCATTTAGTTTTCTTGGCATCACTGTGTAAGTGACCGTGACATGTGTCGGTGGAACAATGACTGGACCCTTTCCCAGTAGGTGCTCTGCCGTTTTGGGGGGTTCCTTCCAGATTCTTCTCAGGTGGACACGATTGGAGCCCAGCTGGGGGGCGAGGTGGGGGATCTCTGTCCTTTCACTGTCCCCACCTGACCAGGTGTGGCTGTCTAGACAGACTGTGAAGAGGGACACCACTTAGGAGAGGGAAAATACCAACAAAGCAGTAGAAATATACGCAAGTATGCAGGAAGACACCTGACAATGAAGAACAGCTTCCTGATTTTATGGTGGTTTCTTTTTTTCCCACCAGAAGAAGACAGCTGGCTTTCTGCTCGGCCGTGACCGTGAGCCCATGCCTCAGACCTCCCCTCGGGCAGCAGTGGCAGTGACCGCAGCCAGCACTGACACGGGAGAGCAGCCACCCCGAGGGTTGATGGCTGGCATGTCGCGGCGACCGCCCAGCATGTACTGGTGTGTGGGGCCGGAGGGGTCAGCCGTGTGCCCGGAGCACGCCATGGACACACAGAACGGTAAGGGCAGGCTAGCACAGCCTGCCAGGCCTGACCCACACGGAGCCGGGGCCGCGCAAGGACAAGGGGGGTTCAACGGGAGGGTCTAAAATGCCAATTCTGTGGTGATTTGTTGTATTATAAAATACATCGTGGGATTCTCACTTAAATTTTACAAATTCGGGGGCTGTGGGACAAAATTTAACATGAACTCAAAGATCTTTTAAGAGTCAGGGTAACCCTTCATGTTAGTGAAAAAGATTCTTTTAAAGGAGGGGATTTGAAGGGAGAAAATGCAGACAACTGTAATTGAACAACAATTAAATAAATAAAGGAGGGGATTTGATTTCGTTTTGTCATTATAAAAGGAATTCATGTTTGTTAAAGAAAAATTGAGAAAAAGGGAAGTAGGAAAAAAAGTCACCCAGAGTCCCACGGCCCCCAACACAGGGACAAGTGAGCCTCTTTGCGTCTTGTCTGCTTCTCTGGCCTTCACGGAAGTTGTCTCCCCTTTAGTGACTCATGCCCTGCCTTTTCCTCCCAACCTTGCATCGCTCACCTAACTCACATGGATCAACCGAAAGGCCATTTGAGAGCGTAGCACTCTCGAAAAGGATTAATCTAATCCTTACCCTCCTGTTGGACATTTTGGGACATTTGGGTTGCTTCTAGTTGCTCCCTGTCACCAAAAGAGCAAGCATTTCCATCTTTTTGAGATTATTTCTAGAAAATAGATTTACAGAAGTGGGATTTTGAGTTTGAACATTTTTTTAAAAACCTTTGTTTATTTATTTTTAGAGAGAGGGGAAAGGAAGGAGAAAGAGAGGGCAAGAAACATCAATGTGTGGTTGTCTCTTGCACGCCCCCTACTGGGACCTGGCCTGCAACCCAGGCATGTGCCCTGACTGGGAATCGAACTGGCGACCCTTTGGTTTGCAGCCTGTGCTCAATCCACTGAGCCACACCAGCCAGGGACGAGTTTGAGCATTTTTAAGCCTCTTTCCACGTATTGCCAGATTTTCCACTTGAGTTACACCACTTTTCACATCAATAGGATGTCACTGGTATTGTTGCAAACAATAAATATTTGTTAAATCCTCAGTACATGCCAGGCACTGTGTTCAGTGCCTTATGATATAATCTCATTTTATCCTCACAACAACCTGTGGAAATGGTACTTCTAGTCCCATTTTTATAGCTGAGGTCTAGAAGCTTGGTCAAGGTCAATAATTTGTAAGTGACAAAACTGCAATATATAAACTCTGTCTTAACCCTGGAACTCTCTCATCCTTAAAATCTAGACCATCCTGAAGAGTTTGAGAGGGCCCATGCGTTGGATTTGAGAGGGCCCCTGTGTTGGGTTTGAGAGGCCCATGTGTTCATATTCTCAGTAGTGTAAGCCATTCAGCATTGTACCTGGCTCAGCAAACATTTAGCTCAGTTGCTTGTGTGTTTTTTCTCCATCGAGAATGTCCAAGGACTACCTAGGGTGGTGATTCTGGAAGATTCCTTTGCGCAAAAGTCAAACTATGAAATGGGAAAAGAATTTGCTTCTGGACTCGCCTGGCACTAAATGTTCTCAGCGTATTTGATTTGCATCTTTGGAAAACTTATTTTTCTTCTTTTTAGCAGTTGCTTATTACAAAGGTCTTACTTTAGTAGCATGAGATCAAAGCAACGTGGGTGGTCAAATGCTACATCAGATTTGGGGGCAGCGCCCTAACCTTTCCAGCGCGCCCACAGCTCCGTTGTCCCACCCGCCTCTCCTCCTAGAAGTCCTGAGGAATGAGGGTGAGGGCAGGGACGTTGGGGCCCTTTGGGCCTGACTGTGTCATCTGAAAAAGCCCCTAGGGAGGCACTGCCCTGTCCCCCTCCTGGTAGAGAGCTGGTCTCAATGACTGCTTCTCCACCCTGGTCCCCAGACTCACTGGGGAGCATCGAAGCTGCCGATACCAGGCACCACCACCCAGACCCACAGGATCAAGCTTGTGGAGGGTGCGGGGAGTGGTGGGAAGGGCAGGCATGCGCACTTCCTAAAAGCTCACCTCGCAATCACGATTCTTCTGTGCCTCTGGGTGCAAGACCGGGCTGGTCTGCACGGTTTGGGTCCCATAGAACAACACCCCTCAGACTGCGCAGTGCATGTAGAGTCTTTGGGGATGCAATTCAGAGTCACATCCTGTCGGTCTGGGGCCCCAAGAGTCTGCATTTCTAACAGGCTTCCCAGTTGTGCCGAGGTTGTGGCCCACCGACCAGGTGGCCAGGGACCCCCATGGATTCTTACCGGTCCTAGGGAGCTAGGCTGATGGGCCCTGGGCAGACCCGGAACCAGCCCAGCCTCTGGGCGTGATGCGGACAACCCCCATTCTTACCCCTTGGAGATCTGTGTCTGAACTTTACCCTGCTCTTGTAAAGAGTAGGGTCCTTGTCCCTGAAAGACCAGGTTGGAAGGAACAGGCTCCAGAAGTCTTTGCTGCCCCAGGGCCTCTTTCCCAGTTACATCTCAGGACTCCCACCCCATGCTCTGAGTGAACCTCCAGGACCCACACAAGGGTGAGGGAGCTGATGGGAATTGATGGGGCCGCCTCCCCTAGATGCTGTTCTGGGTGCTGGGGGTGGGATGCCGGCAGGAGAGGTGATGTCTTATAAACCCTGATTCCAGGGAAGGGCTGAGGTAGGGGGCCTAACACATGAGCCGCCGAGTTGAAGAAGATGAGAGGAAAGCGGCCTGAAATGCATGGGAAAATTCTGTCCTATGGCTTAACCTTACAGAAATTGTAGTCTCTATTAAGGAATGACAATGATAATTGAATGTTCGTACCAACTTCTATGAAGAAGGTACAAATCGATGCTCGTACCCAGAGAATTGAAACGTCCTGCAGCAGAAAGCAGAGGAGCTAAGCATGGGAGCCCTGTCCTGGGCCCCGCCCCCCAGGGGTGAAACCCAGCAACATCCCCTCGGATGGCAACAGGCTGCTTCCTGCAGCCACCCGTGGAACCCCGCTGAGAGCGATGAAAACCTGAGGGCCAAGGGGAACCCACTCCTGGTCGCCTGCCCCGCCCCTCCAGGGGAGAAGGGTGTCAGTCACCGGGGGGACCTCTGCAAGCACCGGGAAGGCTGCATCCATTTCTGGTGGCTCTGGGTTAGATCGCGTCTACGGAACTGCCTGTTAGCCAACGCGGTGGGCACTTCTCCCCCTGTCTGCTCAGAGCCCACCTGGGGATCGGGATTGTTCCCAGGGGCATTGGTCAGGCCCGCCCTCACTTCCTAGTCCTGGGTGACCTGGGCTGAGGGGCTCACCCTCTCTGAAGCCTGGTCCAGACAGACACGACGTCAGAAACAAAGAGCGTTCGGTCTCGACCCCCAGGCCAGCGGATGGCTGGGGCGCTCTGACGCTCGTGCCGCCGCCGGCACCTCTGCGCCAGGCGACCTGTACTCCCTCCGGGGACTGAGGCACAAGTGGGGAACGCAGAAACAGTGGCGTGCTGTCCCCTTCTCCCCTAGGCCTTGGCCAAAGCAATTCACATGGAGGGCTCCCTCCCTGGGGAGTCCCAGGCTCCGCTGCTGATTCAGGCAGCCCGGAAGAATCCGTACTTGCCACCCCACCCACCCCAGTAGCAGTTGGCGGGCCTTAATTCATTAAAATGAAACGTATCTTATTTATGTATTTGTATTTACTTACTTCAGTAGCCAGCAGGGCCCTTTCCTCACGTAAAATCTCTAGCCTGGCCCCACTGATCTTAACCTTGACCCCAGAGCTCTGCAGGCCCGACTTTAAAACATCCCATGCTGAGTATCATTTTCACAGGACGTAAATATGTACAGCAAGACCCCAGCCAGGGGACAGGTCACAGCCGGAGAGCAGCACGGTCTTGCTGTGGGGATTTTGGCCACTGCTTGCTCTTTGCTCATCTGTGAGGTTTAGGTTTTCTGGGGTGAAGATTTGTAGTTGCTGCTGTTGTTTTGGGTTTTTCTGTCTTGTTTTGCTTTGCATTCGTGTGGCCACCAGTATGCAAAAGTAATTGCAGTATGGTATTGCAATTTATTTTTTAAAATGTTGCCTCTTTAAGTGCTGTTTTTTTGTGACCAGAAAGAATCTAGCCAGCACACCTCGGGGCCCACATCCAAAGTCAAGTTGGTTCAACGGGCCTCTTTCCCTTAATTCCTTTCTGGAACAGATTGGGAATATTTGATTCAATGAGCCTGGAGCTGCTCCTGGGACAAGGGAGTCCCACCCGCAGCCAACAATGGGCCTCATGCAGCCCAGGATGGTTGTGAATGCGGCCCAACACAAAATCAGAAATTTACTTAAAATATGATGGGACTTTGGGGGATTGCATGTCGCAATGTATTTAATATGTGTCCCAAGACAACTCTTCTTCTAGTGCGGCCCACAGATGCCACAAGGTCAGACACCCCTGTACTTCTTCCTAGGTCTTGTCCTCAGCAGCAGAGCTGGGGTCCCAGGGGAACCCTCCTCCCCATCCCCCCAATCCAGTCACTAGTCTCAGCCCAGGGAAGACTAGTCCAGACCTGACTCCCAGCTCTGCCCAAGGAGAAAGCTGACTGCCAGAAAAAAACCCATAATACTCCATGTAGGGGAGCTCTTGCCTTTTAAAAATCCTTGTGAGATGACATGCTTTGGAAATGATAAAGTTCTTGTAATCCTTCCAGGTAGAGTTTGGAAAAAGAGCTCAACTCTAGTAAAGCCTATTTCTACTTTTGGGTTTTGGGGGAAATGGGCGTGTGTGTGTACAAACGTGTTTTTTTTTCACACGGCTACCTGTTTTGACCGCACGCCTCTCCTTGCGTTTGTTTAGAATGTTCAGCCTGTCAAAGGCCTGTAGTGCCAGGTGGTCTGAGTGTGCCCGTCCTGTGTTTGTGCTGCACAATTGTGACCCAGGAAGGAATGTCGCAAGCTTATTAGCGCTGGCTCCTTGCCAGCAAGCCCTGGGCCAGGGCTGCAGGGCAATCTATTTTGACAAACAAGCCATTAGACATTCTTGCCTCCTCTGACACTGGTCAGAGTGGAAAAACCTGTCCAGCCAGCTGAGGTGAGGCTCCCTGGAAAGTAGAGAAGTGAGGAAAGTTCTAGATACTTTAGGCCTCGGTGAGGAGACTCTCTTCTGGATGTGGAGGCTGAGGGGTGGGGCTTGGACAGACACACCCCCCACCTCGCTAGGCCAGTTCAGAGCTTCAGTGGCCGGTCTCCCAGAGCTCCGTCCTCCACCGGACTCAGCATGGACCAGAGGAGGGGAAGGAATGTTCCAGAGCGTCTTCAAATCCCAGGTTTTTACATGGCTACTTTCAATGTCCTTTTTTTTTTTTTGCCTTTCGTGTTTTCACATCGGTGTTCAAAATCACTTCTGACTATCAGAGCCAAGTGGTTTACTCAAGTAGGGCCTCTTCTTGCCTTCTAGAAATAGAAGTGGGAAATAGGCAGAATAGGAAGTGCCCCTTGAGCTGTAAGAAATCCTGCAGGGGACGCACACATGTTGATGGGTCCCTTTTGGGGTGTAACTGCCAGCCCCTATCCTTGAGGCCGACATCCTGTTCCTGCCTGCCAGGCTGTGTCCCCGCCCATCAACGGGGTGCCCTCTGCCAGCCTGGCCACAGGATAAGGGGTCTGTACAGAGGGGGGGTGACGGGGAGGGAAGCTGAGAAGGGACTGAGGCGTGGGAGATAGGGCTGTGGGCGCCCATCCGTGGGGGCTGCAGTTCAGACCGCTGTGTTTCAATGCAAGCGAAGATGTGGCCAGCTATGGAAACTCTTGACTTGATGTGACTTGTTTTTTTAAAGATTTTATTTATTTATTTTTAGGGAGAGGGCAAAGGAAGGAGAAAGAGAGGGAGAGAAACATCAATTGGCTGCCTCTTGTATGTGCCTGGACTGGAGACTGAATCTACAACCCAGGCATGTGCCCCAACCGGGAATAGAACCGGTGACCTTTCACTTTGTGGGCTGACCCCCAGCCAACTGAGCCACACTGGTCGGGACTCAATGGTACTTTTAACATTAACCTTAATCTGAGGCTTAGGTCCTGTCCTGGTTATTCGTCCAGAATATGCTTTATTACCTCCAGCCCCGGGGAGCCGACCACCTCTCCAACAGCACCAGCCTTTCTATGGGAGACTCCATGAGGAAGCTGAGGCTACAGGAATGGGTCCTACTCTCTCTGAGTAGCTCCTAGGCCTCTCGGCATCCCCTCACCCCTTCCTGGACATGACTAGAAAGAGGTGCCTCGCCCTCCAAACTGTGGAGTATGAGTTTCACTCCCATTTCCAGGAGCCCCAGTGAATGAAAATAGGGACTTCCAGAATTCCTCAGAAACCCCAATTATGAGTACTTTCACCATCCTGGCTGGCCCTGTGTCCAATTTGTCCAGATTCCATTTAGCCATTTGTTAATTACTCAGTGACATTTGCCATAAAGACAAGAGAAAAAAGCAAAAACAGACACATGCCTAGTAAGCCATACAATCCTCCTGAGCCCATGCCTGTGAGGTTACAGAAGGAATCACACATTAGTGAAACATTATGATTTCCACTGTAAAAAACTATTTGGGGCCCTGGCTGGTGTGGCTCAGTGGATTGAGCACCAGCCTGCAAACCAAAGGGTCGCTGGTTCCATTCCCAGTCAGGGCACATGCCTGGGTTGCGGGCCAGGTCCCCAGTAGGCGGCGCATGAGAGGCAACCGCACATGATGTTTCTCTCCCTCTCTTCCTCCCTCCCTTCCCCCCTCTCTAAAAATAAATAAATAAAATCCTTTAAAAAATTTTAAAAAAAGAAGACTGGTTTGGGATTGCACTCCATCTTGCTAATTCTTGCCAGAGCTGTGCCTAGCAGTTTTTATGTCACCCGTCATTCATCATCCGGCGCCCAGGGCACGGTGCCAGGTGTTGGTTTAAAATCACCTACCTGGTCATTCCCAGAGAACCAAGAACGCAAAGAACTCAATTTTGGCACTTCACATTTATCAGAGACTTAAAGAGGTTTCAAGCCATTGAAAAGTTGTAGTCCGTTATTTCGAATATGGACCCAGCTGATGATACAAATTGGAGGTTAGATTTTGAACATGCGAGGAAAAGAACAAGACTCTTACAGTTCCTTTCAGTAGCTCATTTGGGACCTGTGGTAGCCAGGTGGGCTCTTAGAGACAAGTGGGGGGCCACAGGTGGCCCACACTTGTGCGAGTCAGAGGTGGGGGAGCATCAGGGCAGGCCCCTCAGTCTGCTCCGCCTGCACCCCAGTTCTGAACATCAGCAGGCCCCAGTGGGCAGTTGCCCATTTCTCTGAAAACACCGCCAGCACTTCCGGGTTCAAAAGCAAAGAGCAAGCTAATACCCTGGCCCAGCTGCTGTGATGGTTGGAGCATCACGCCATACACCAAAAGGTTGAGGGTTTGATTCCGGGTCTGGGCACATACCTAAGCTGTGGATTTGATTCCCGGTTGGGGTGCTTGTGGGAGGCAACCGATCGATGTCTCTCTCTCACATACTTCTTTCTCTCTCTCCATGCCTTCCTCTCTCGCTAAAATCAGTAAACGTATCCTCAGGCAAGGGTTTTTAAAAATTATCCAAGTAATAACACCCATTTAAAGAAGCAAGGGGTACAGAACTGTAAGGCAAAGCCACCAGTCCCAAAGGGGTCTGTCTCTCTTTCCTGTTTCTGTTCTAATGATTCGGGTCATTGCCGTTTCTCTATGTCAAGAACGCGCCTGAACATCTCTTCTGCTCTGCCCAGTGTCTGTCGCCTGCCTGTCACGGTAAAGGACGGTGTCCTTCACTCTGTGCATCTCCCCATTCCTCCCTCCACGTTGAGTTCTGTCAGCGTTCTCTCCTCCCCACATGGCAGTTGTGACATTGAGCGATAGGTTTCCGGCGCTGTGACTTGGCCTGGGGACTCAGTGTTTCGAGGGGCCCTGGAAGTGAGCACCTCTTCTTCCCTTCTTTTACCTCCTTCCCCTTGCCGTCGCTTACCCAGCTCTTGGGCTTTGAGCCCTGGTTTATCTGGAGCCCTTTCTGAAGACAACGGCTGAGGAAGGTTACAGGGACACGAAGAGACCGGGTGTTGCTGAAAGCAGTTTACTTCACCGCCCCTGGGATCCCCACTGGAAATCATCCACCTTCAGAACTCTGCTCCTCCGAGGTGGTTGGGTTCTCATTGCTTGGTGGGTACCCTGGTTTTCCTCTCTGGAAGCTGTTAGAATCTTCCCTGGTACGCTCGGTCCTCTGCAACGTCATAACAGAAGATTGGGTAAGGGTCTTACATCACTCATGCTGCTGGGCCTCTGGGGGAAGCCACAGCGTATCCCTCTCCGGCCTTTGAAGGGTCCTTGTGTTTGCTTCGATAGGATTTTCCTCCTCTGCTTTTTTGCTTTTTTATTCTGTTTTGTTGGTTTTTCTGGAACTCCTGTGAATTAAGATACTCGTAGCTTGTCTTTCCTGTCACATTTTCAACTCTTCTTTTTTCTCTTGAAGTTTGAAAGATGTCCCGGACTTTACCTCCCATTGAATGTTGTAGCTTGTCATTCATTTTTCATTTTTAAAACCTCTTTCCGGTTCCCAGCATTCTGTCCCCGTGTCATACACATTCAGTGTCTTCTTGATTCTCCTGAGGATCCTATTCGGCACTTTTTAAAATGTTGACGTCATTCTTATGATCTTCTCTGTTAATTTAAAATGTATTTCTTAATATCAAGTTCCTTGATTAAAATCTACATTTTTACTATGAGTTCCAGATGAACTAATAGTTGCATGATTCTAAGCATTATTCGAGAAATCTGCGATTGGCTGACTCTGTAAGCAGAGCGTGTTCATAAGGTCCATGGGAAGCAATTTCCTGTGGTGCTAAGAGAAGTCAGCAAAATGCTGGCAGAAAAATATTTTTTCATGGGCACTTAGTTTTTTTATTTTTAAGATTTTATTTATTTATTTTTAGAGAGAGGGGAAGGGAAGGAGAGAGAGGGAGAGAAACATCAATGTGTGGTTGCCTCTAACGCACCCCCTGCTGGGGACCTGGCCTGCAATGCAGACACATGCCCAGACGGGGAATTGAACCGGCAACCCTTTGGTTCGCAGGCCGGTATTCAATCCACTGAGCTGCACCAGCCAGGGCCATTGGCACTTGGTTTTGAAGTTCTTTTTAATGCCCTGCATTACCTATATTTCTTTTTTTTGATTTATTTTTTATTGATGAGAGAGACAGACAGACAGAGAGAAGCATCAATTTGTTGTTCCACTTACTGATGCACTCACTGGTTGTTTCTTGTATGGGCCCTGACCGGGGATCAAACCCACAACCTTGGCGCATCAGAATGTGCTCCAACCAACTGAGCTACTCAGCTAGGGCCTATGTACATTTCTGCTAAGGCCTGGCTTTTAATCCGTCTTTGTTAATTCAGTATTATTATTTCAAAAATGATCGAGCATCTCTGTACGGGACACACTGGTCCAGAGTCTGAGGACACAGTTGGACCATGGCCTGTGCTCCCATGGGGATTGTCATTCCAGCAGGAAGAACAGGGAGTGAAGAACAGAGGAAACACCAGGACTGCTGGGTGGGGAAATTAGCCTTAGGGAAAGGTGATGTGCTCTGGAGGCACCACATGGCTATATTTAATGACATGTTGGGTAAGACCTCTTTGAGGAAGTAACATTGGCTCTCACATCGGTTTGGTTGACCAGAAGGAAGGAGCCATGGGAGGCTGGGAAGTTTTCAAACACACCGAGAACAGTAGAGAAGCTCAGCCCTCCTTCCTGTGCTCCCCCCACGGTATGTCAGAGCCTGTGACAACCTGGTCACTGGGGAGCCAGAAGAACGTCCTTGTGATGTTTCCATACCAGGGACACGTGGCCAATACACACATGCTCCACTGTCAGGAAGGGAAGGGGGCCCCCGAGAAAGTCGGGGTTGGAGAGTGATGTGTGAAGGACGCTGTTTCGACCAGAAGTTGGGGTGAGTGGCCAGGGACAGGTGGCACGGGAGCAGACTCAGGTGAATGGAGTGAGGGCTCCAGTCCCATGCAGAGCTGGGGCATGGCATGCCTGGCAAGGGCACTGGCGAGTGCAAAAGCTGTGGAGTGGGGGTGAGCTGGGGGTGTTTGAGGTGCAGAGTGCTAGGAGCACCTCATGGAGCTGGGGAGGCGGCCTTCATGCAGGCCCTGGCAGGGCTTGGGTTTTATTCCTACAGTGGTGGGAGAGCTAAGACCTAAAGTGGGAGGTCCGATCGTGGGAGCTAGAAGAGAAGGTTTGGGTGTAACCCAGGATGGTGTAGCAGGAAAGAAAGACCAGAATGGCCTGGGAATCTGTTTTTAAGGGAAAGCTGTCAGGGCTCATTGAGGTATTTGTTATTATGCAACAAACCACCCCAAAACTCACTGGCTTAAAACAACCATAAAATTTGCCCTGGCTGGTGTAGTTCCGTTGGTTGGAGTATCGTCCTGTACACCGAAAGGTTGCAGGTTCCACTCCCAGTCGGGGCACGTGCAGGAGGCAACCGATCAGTGTTTCTCTCTCTCTCTGTGTTTCTCTTTCTCTTTTCCTTACTCTCTCTCTAAAAATCAAGTGGCGATTGAAAAGAAAACAACAAACTATAATTTCCCAGGATTCTGTAGGTCAGGCATTGGCAGGGCTCAGCTGGGTGGTTCTTCTGTTATTGCTCACAAGTTCAATGCCTCAGTGCCTCTCCCTCCACATGACTTCTCTCTGTCCATGAGCTTTCTCACCCTACAAATGTCTAGCCTGAGCCTCTCTGTGGCATAGCAGTTGATTTGCCAGAGTTCAGAAGCAGAAACTCCTAGGCCTTAGGAAGGCGTAGATCTAGAGCTGTCTCTTCATCACTCCTGCTGCCTGCTGTTGGTCAGAGCAGATCCAAAGGCAGGACCAGAATAGATTCCACCTCCCACAAGGAGGAGGAGCAAAAAGCTGGTGGCTATCTTTAATACACCACATGGATGAGCTGTGAGGAGCAAGAGAAAGAGGAATCAAGAATGTCCCCCACCTCTGAGATTTAACCAATGTTAACATTTGGCCACTTTTACTTCAAAAAATAGTCAAAGAAGTAAAAATGACAAGGGTAGTTAGAGCCCTGTCCCTGAGTCCGGCTGTGCATCAGCCCCCCAAAGGCGGCAATTATTTTCAAGTTAGTGTGAACCCTTTACCGAGCTTTGTACCATTGCTAACTATGTGTGTGCTCAAAAGCGCATCATATTGTTTCTGTCCTGCGAGGCTGGTCCCCTCTGGGCTGCCACCTGGTACACAAGGGGTCGGCCTAACTTCCACAACATCACCCACCACGGTTAAGGAAGAGGCTTCATTGAAGGAAAGGATATCCCAAAGCCAGGGTCTACCAGATGGATGGCATGCAGTCCCCAGTCTGCCATCCAACAGGGAGGCATGCCAGGGTATCTGCTGGGCAGGCGTAGGTTCCAGACCAGCAAAGGGTCCAGCATGGGTCTGGGCTCCCACAGGGCTAGCCCATCAATGGCCACGGGTGGGTGCTGGCTGCATGTGTGGGACAACTTGGGTCTGTGGATGTTGTCGTCCCCTAGCCATTAGACCACGGAAACTGAGCTTGGGTGCCACCCCGTCAGCTGGGAGAAGGGTAACCCATCAGCTGGCTCACTGTCTACATTTGAGGAGTGACACCCAATGGCATGTTTTGGCAATTCTGTGCCTTTCAGGACAGTTTCCACATTTAATATTTTAAAATGAATGTTCTCATACTGGGACAGTTGTTTTTTTTTTTCTCATAACTTTTCAAGCAACATAAAGTGTGTTCAGTATAAGAGGTATACAGTTGACCCTTGAATGATACAGGGGTAAGGAGTGCCAACCAGCCCCCCCATGGTTGAAAATCCATTTAAAACTTTTGATTCCCCCCAAATTTAACTACTGATAGCCTACTTCTGACTGGAAACCTTACCGGTCACATAAAGAGTCAATTAACACCTATTTTGTATGTTATATATGTCGTTTACTGCATTCTTACAATATAGTAAGCCAGAGAAAGGAAAGTGTTATTAAGGAAATCCTAAGGAGGAGGAATTACAGCATTTATGAAAAAAAATCCACATATAAGTGGAGCCCACCAGTTCATACCTGTGTTTTTCAAGGGTCAGCTGTATTTTCTGAGAAGCCAGATAAAACCTTTTGCCTATAAACCCAGCTAGGCCTGGTGCTTTTTTTATGGACTGATTTTTTTTTTTTTAACTATTGGTTACAGTTTTAAAAGTTATAGGTTTATTTAAATTTTTCATTTTTTCTTGAGTCACCCATTTAATCTAGATTTTCAGATGTTTTTACATGCAGTTCATAGTGGCTTTAGGATTTAAAATAAAATTTTAGATTAGTTTATTCATTATTCATAGATAAATCATATACTGGATATAAAACTCAAATGTACAAAAGAAAATACAATGAAAAGTGCTCCCTGCCACCTTCCTCCCCAGTCTTCCTGTTCCCCTCGCTTCTAAAGAATCAGAAAAAAAAAAAGAGTTAGTTCCCTTTCTCTTTTTTTCCCCTCAAAATCAGTTTCTTAGGCCTAGATTCAAAATGGCTTATTTTCACATAAATCTTTTTTTTAAGTTTTGATCCAGACATTTTATTTTCACTTGTTTTTCTTTTTAAATATTTTTTCAATTATAGTTGACCTTCAATATTATATTAGCTTCAAGTGTACAGCAGAGGGATTAGAGATTTATATAATTTACGAAGCAATAACTCCAATAAGCCTGGCACACAGTTATTATCATATTATTGACTATATTGCGTGTGCTGTACTTTACATCCCTGTGACTGTTTTTATAAATGGCAGTTTCTACTTTTTTAAAAACAGATCCTTTATTTATTGTTATTATTATTTTTAGTCCTTACTCGAGGACATGCCTGTTGATTTTAGAGAAAGGGAAAGGGGGAGAGAGAGAAAAAGAGACATTGATGTGAGAGAGAAACATGGATCGGTTGCAACTTCTTGAGGGGTATCTTCTCCCTTCTGGGAACTCACCTTTTTTCAACTTGTTCATTTGTCTTAGTTATTTGAGTATATACCTCTGGAATTGTTATTAGACACATTTGGAAGAGCTTCAAGAATCATCTTCCATGTCTCTTAACTTTTTTTTATATTTTTTTCTTTAGTCCTCACACAAGGACGTGCTTATTGATCTTTAGAGAGAGGAGAAGGGAGGGAGAGAGGGAGAGAAACATCAGTGTGAGAGAGAAACATCAATTGGTTGCCTCTTGTATGGGCCCCAACTGTGGACCAAACCGGCAACCCAGACATGTGCCCTGATGGGGAATCGAACTGTTGACCTTTTGGTTTATGGGATGATGTCCCAACCAACCAAGCCACACAGGCCGGGGCTGTCTCTTAATTTTTTATCTGCCACTTTCAGCCTCTTTGTGTCTTCATGCAGCTCCCTCTGCTTGGTCTTCCAGATTAGCGATCTGCCCTCCAGCCCTGTCTATTCTGCTGGGCCATCCCTCTACTGCATTTTATGGTCCAATTCTTCTAGTTTTAATTTCCGAGCTTTTCAGTCAATTCTGGCTTATGGATGCCATGTCCTCCTGTATCTCTCCAAGAGACATTTACTTGGAGGTCTTGTTCTTGCTTTATTAACACTGGTTCTGGGGAGAAATGGGCCCATGAGATTCTGGAAAGCCAGAGCCTGAAATCCTGTTTAGGAAGCTCAGGCACTGACTCCATCTTTTTCTCTCCGATGAAAGTGGTGGGAAATCAAATTTAATCACAAACCAGAGAGCCCAATATTTGCCTGATCTCCCTTATTTCAATGACCGGGTTCTTCAGGCAGGCTCCTCCCTCCTCCTGAGCAGTAATGTCAGGGTGTGGCAAGAAATGTAGGCTCTCAGATCTGATAAGACCCCACCTTGCACAGGCTTTGAGGCTGTTAACTGCTCACTTCCCCTTGGGGACTCTGAGGCCACATCTTCTCCTGCCCTGGACGGGCAACAAGCTTTTGATAGTCCTTCGTCCTTAGCTACCTAAGCAGGAGATATGGTTCAGTTTTATGTATGTTCTGTGAGGTGGAGGGGAGGGGAAGAAGGTGTCTCTTCCTGCTGAGCCGTTGCTGGCCCTTCTCGCTGGCTCGGTTGGTGAAGTTGGGTGTTTCTCCTTTATGGTATTCATCTTCCTCAGAAGTCAGTGGGTATGTGGTTGCATGCTGATCTTTGTGTTGGGATTCCCCGTGGCTGTCTGGGAACATGGCTTTGGTCACCACAGGCTACAGAGAGGGGGGCAGGGAACCTGCAATGGGCTACCCTGGGGGTACACCTGGAGTATTTCTTCTGAGTGAGGGACTCCACAGGCCTCCTGGGTATCACCCATCACCTGAGGTTTCACTCTGCCTCTCTAGCATACAAGGGGCCGAATCCTCACCCTCTCACTGCCTGGCACAGGCTGCAAAGGGTCTCACTGTGGGTACCCCTTCCCGTAGTCCCCTGCTGGTGGGCTGGGGAGCCCTCCTACTTCCCATATACCCCCAGGCAACCTCAAGGCACTGCCCAAGCCTGTTTGCAAAATGCTTAGCCGCATGCCAGGCAAGCAAGATACGTAGCTTCTACATATATGTTCATTTCTTTTTCCCTGTTGGGCAAGTTATTTACGTGGCCTGAGCTGGAGTCATTTCTGTTACTGAAAATGATAACAATGTTATGATGGTCCAAATGGGAGTTTCTGAAAAATGAGTATCCTTGGATTTGAGTTGCCTATAAACCATGGAAAGCATGGAATTTAAAACTTGGCTGAGGCTCATTTTCAAGTCTGTGTGTAACTGAAATGGGACAGCCCCAAATCGAATCACTGAATTGTTGAATTAAAGTTGTAATCAAAAATATTCTCATTTAAGTGAAAACCCTTCTTTGCCTTATCTTTAGAATGCATCATCGAGGGTGGAGGGCCAATGAGCAAAATCCGCGTGTCTCGTGGAAGAAAACTGCTGCCCAAGTTTGAAGGTTCTGATATTTATGAGCGTCTTTTCAAAGCTCGGCCGCGAGCTGTGCGTAGGGAGGACAGGTTAGAGATACTTTGGGGCGGGAGGGGTGAGTCAGGTTCCGGCAAGAGGCCCCAGTGGTGGAGCCCACGCATTCTTGGGATGTTTGTGGCTCCCGAGGAATTGTGGAGCATCTTGCTTTAATAATCCGAAAATCACTTACGAAACAAAGAACTGTACTGTCGTCCAGCCAGGGTTTGTGTTGCACTTGAACAACTTTATACTGCGCGAGTGGGCATTTCCATACAGGAAATGCAGCTGTGAAGGCAGCAGACACACACTGAAAACCCACCATAGAGGAAGCCAGGAATGTGAGCTGTGGCTCCAACCGAAGATCTGAGAGTTTGGGTCTTAGGCCAAAGGGGCAGAGAGGCGTTCTCTTCTCTTAGACACTATTCTTTTACATGGATATGTATGGGGCATTTGCTTTTAACCTTCAGAGGCCATGTGAGAATCACTCACTGGGTTCCCCCCAAATCCACACGCTACACATGTTAACTTCCAGCACTGCGATGCAAGCTACAGAGCACCCCTGACCCTGGCCTTCTTGCTTCTTTTTCACATGCCTGCTTTCCGTTTTGGAAGGCAGATGGCCGCCCCGGTATTGAGGCAAATCTGCTGGAGTCAGTTTTTGTTGTTTGAATTTGAGGGGGTGGACTCTGCCCGGAGGCATGCAGAGGAAAAGGAAGAGCAAATTGCTTCATATTATTTTCCTCGCCAACATTTTAACACTAGTTGTTTGAATATGGCCGCATGGTTGAAAAGCCATAAGTTTCCATCTATGATTCTTTGATTCTTACATCCTTCTGGCATTTGTATATATAACATATTTATGTAAAACAAACATAGGTTCTTATTTTTTCCTCCTTTATAAAAAATTTGGCTGATAATGCACACGGTTCTGTACCTTGTCAATTTCTTTCACACATTTGTACATAAAGGCTATCATCCTGCTCACCATCTTCCCCACCATCACCATTACCACTGTCATCATAACTATCACCACTGTCACCATTGTCATCATCACCACCATCATCGCCATCATCACCATCATCATTACCATCATTATCACCATCATCATTATCATCATCATCACCATCACCACCATCACCACCACCATCATCACCATCATCATCACCACTACCATCATTATCATCATCACCACCATCACCACCATCATCATCACCTTCATCACCACCACCACTCCATCATCATCCTCACCACTGCCATCACCATGCTTTTTGACAGCTGCATGGTATTCCATTGTATAGCTATACCTCTGAGCATTAAGCCGTCTCCTCCCAGTAGGCATTTGCACTGCCCCTAGTATTTTGTCATCACCAATAATGCTGCGATGTCTTTTCACCTGTAAATAAGCACACCTGTCCACCAAATTTTCAAAGAGATGGGACACGCAGCACATGCATCTAAAAACCCGCCGTATATTGCCAACGCACCCTCCCCCGAGTATTTTCAGTTTACCATGGTCTTCCACGACACCTGTGCTTGCCTGTCTCCCCATGGGCCTGGCAACAGTGCCAGTTACCAAACTTCTGGTGTTTCCTAATCCGAAGTGTAAAAAAATAGTGTTTGGGGATAGTTCTATATGCATTTCTCTTGTGATAAATGAGGCTCAATGTGTTTTAGCATGTGTAACACTGACTATGTTTACTTTTTCTAACTTGCCTCCATATCGTTTGGTTAGCATTCTCTAGAACCTCTTCGATCTTTCCTTATCAATACGTGGGGTCTCTTTGTGTGGGCATTGAATCTAGTAGGTGCTAAAACATAATTAGATGCCCTATAGAGATCCACTTACAAACCCAGAAAACTGAAATTGGAAACTTTGAATGCTATACGTGGACATTTCTTTTCATTTTGACTTAGTTATTAAATTAATATAAATCAAGTATAAGCTATCTTGGGGAAATAAGGATAAACATACAGGGCCCATCCGAAGAAAATGTTAAACCTTGGACAGAAAGAATATTTGAGTTAAAAAAAAAAAGACATATCGTTCTCTTGTGTGGAAAGACTTATTGTAAATATTTAATTCCTCACAAGTTGGTTCTGTAATTCAGTACAGTAATAATTCAAATGCAGACAGAATTTCTTGTTGGCATATGCAGAAATTATAGTAAATTTTTACCTAGAAAAATAAACAGATGAGAATAGCTGGGAAAATTCAAGGCAAGTAGGATGAGAGGAGGGGAGGTTAGTTCTCTCAGACGTTAGAGTTTATTACAAAGCCATGGTAATGGGAGGGGTCAGAGATTAGACAAGTAGAACAAAAAGCAGTGGAACTGGGCGAAAACAGGCCAAAATGCACATCAACTTTGCTCTACTATTTAGGGTTTCAAACTAGTCCAGAAAAGAAAATTTATTTGGTAATGGGATAGAAATAATGTATCACTTTGCTCACTTCCAGACCAAAATCCATTTCAGATGAATCAAATATTTAAACATAAAAATGACCACCATTAAAAGTTTAGGGAAATGGCGCCCTGGATAGTGTGGCTCAGTTGGTTGGAGCGTCGTCCTGTAACTGAAAGATTGCAGGTTTGATTTCTGGTGAGGGCACACACCTAGGTGGTAGGTTCAATCAATCCCCAGTCCGGGTATGCACGTACCTGGGCACGTACAGGAGGCAACTGATCAATGTTTGTCTCTCCCCTCAATGTGTCTCTCTCTCCCTTCTCTCTCTTAAAAAAATAAAGCAATGAAAAAGTGTCCTCGGGTGAGGATAAAAAGTCACTTAGGAAAATGATGCATTAAAATAATTTTGAAGTAAGGAAGGATGTGTTTCCTAAGCCCGGCACAGCACCTAGATCCCATGAAAGAGAAGATTAATGGAAGTGACTACATCACAATTGGAACTATTCTGTAGCAGAGTCTGTCAAGTGACCAGCAGCAAGCAGGGAGAAACTATTTGAACATGTACCCGCAGGAGCTAACTTTCTTCATCTGCAAAGAGCAATTGCAAGTCCACAGGAAAGTAACATTTCCTTTTTCTAATGAACTTGAGAAATAGAAATAGGAAGTTGGTTTTATTGAAAAAGATAGAAAGGATGGATAGACATAGGAAAATATACTAAATATCATTCATATAGAAAGAAACACAAACCAAAACCAATTCAGAGATTTGTCAGTTTGCTTTTCAGGTTGGAAAAGGCCAGAAAGTTTGACATTCATTATTACAATTTTTGTTCCATTTTTTAAAAATATTTTGGTTTGAACTGATGTTGCATTGAGAATTAATAAGGATATGATCGGTGCAACTTTTGGGAAAGCAAATTGGCAATCTTCATAAAAATGAAGGTTTGATATAGCCTCTGCTCCTTCCATCGCTAGGAATTCAGCCGGGTAAGCAGAAACACACACAGGATGTTCAGCACAGCATTCAAGGGAACACAAAGAAGTAGAAATGTCCTAAGTGTCCTTCAGTGAAAACACAGAGCCACCCTGAAGAAGGATGTCCTGGATTGCCACCAGCCAACACTGAACTTTTATATATATATTCCGACCTGAGGACCTTTTTTAAAAATATTTTATTTATTTATTTTTAGAGAGCAGGAAGGGAGGGAGAAAGAGAGGGAGAGGAACATCAATGTGTGGTTGCCTCTCACGCGTCCCCTACGGGGGACCTGGCCCAAAACCCAGGCATGTGCCCTGACTGGGAATCGAACCTGCAACCTTTTGATCTATGGGACGACACTCCACCCAACTGAGCCACACTGGTCAGGGCAACACCAAAGGACTTTTAAGTGGGAAAAGGAAGTTGTAAAGCATCATCATTTGTTAAGAAAGCAGAGGGGGAGAAAAGACTGTTTGTAAGATTTGGGGAACTCTGAGCCCTGCTGTGGCCTGTACCAGCACAGTGAATTATTGTAAGGGAACTCCAATCTGGAACCCTAAAACAAATTCAAAAAGCAGCTTAAGTCTTAACTAACGTTTCTTGACAACGCAACCACAGGGAATTCATTTAAAACACACAGCCGAGCCTCTGAACTCCTTTGCCCAAATCTTCCCCAGAAGTTGGCACCATGTAATCTCTGACGTCAATCTCCAATCGCATACTCTCCAGAGACCCCCAGAGTTTTTCCCAAGGCCAGCCTGTCCTCCCGTGTGCATGTGTCTGTCTGTCTGTCTACCCCCACATCTGCCCTGCACCGGGAAGGGCATTAGGATAATCCTTGGCAGAGTGACCCGTGGGCACAGTGGCAGGCAGGAGAGGAGAAGGCCTCTCCCCCAAACACACCTCGCTGTATGGTCTGGGCCAAGCCAAGCACAGATGCTGCAGTACACCAGAACAGCCACTTGGGGCGTAGTTCAGAGTCTCATTTGCCCTCAGCTGAGCGGCTCCTCCCAGCTCTAGAATGAGGTGAGCGGGCTCATCCATGCAGACCCGAATGTTCTGTATCCCTCACCCGCAGTGGGTAGTGGGAGCTTCCTGGAGAACCCCAGAGTAAATAGAGTTATAGTAGTCAAGACAGTTAGTGTTGGCATAAAGATAGACATGTAGATGAGTAGAATAGAACTAAGAGTCTATAAATAAACCGATATATTTATGATCAGCTGATTTTTTCCAGGGGTGCTAATACATCAATGGAAAAATAATCATTTTTTTCAACAAATAGTGCTGAAACAACTTGATATCCCCATGCAAAAGAGTGAAGTTGGATTCCTACCTACACAATTACAAAAAAAACCCTCAAAATGGATCAGAGACCTAAATGTGAGAGCTAAAGTTACAAAACTCTTAGAAGAAAACATAGGATTAAATCTTCATGACCTTGGATTGAGCAATGGTTTCTTAAATATGATACCAAAAACACAGCAACAGGCCCTGACAGACAGGTGTGACGCAGTGGGTTGGGCATCGTCTTGTAAAGTGAAGGGTCACTGGTTCAAATCCCAGTCAGGGCACATGCCTGGGTTGTGGGTTCGGGCCCTGGTCAGGGCATGTACGAGAGGCAACTGACCGATATTTCTCTATCACATCAATGTTTCCCTCCCTCACTTTCTTCCTCCCTTCCCCTCTCTCTAAAAATAAATAAAATCTTTTAAAAAAAAAAAACAGTGGCAAGAGGAAAAATCGATAAATGGGATTTCATCAGAATTAAAAATTTTGTAGTTAAAGGACACCATCAAAAAAGTGAAAAGACAGCTCACAGAATAGGAGAAAATATTCCCAAATCATCTCTCTGATGAACCGTGTACGTCCAAATTAAATAAAGAACTCTGACAAGCCAATGACAAAAAGACAACTAAATGAGGAAAGAATCTGAATAGGCCTTTATCAGACACGATACAAAATGGCCAATGAGCCCACGAAAAGATGCTGAACATCGTTAGTGATTAGGGAAACGCAAATCAAAACCGCAGTGAGGTACTACTCACTCCCGCTCGAAGAATCTGCCCTGCCAGAGGGGCTGCCTGGTGCATCTCATGTCTCAAAACATCTTGCAATGTTAAAACAGGGCAAAATAACCTTTGGACTGGGCCGAAAGCAACCGTGTGCCCCAAAGAACGGTTTGGAGAGATAACAAGAAAGCAGATACTGTAGCTACTGGCCTGATAACCACCAGACTGTGAATTTAAAACATTGTTTAGAATTAGCATCACTATGTCAGCTAATCTGTGCCAACAGAAATGCCTCCCTTCTGTTGATGCAATTATTCCCCTTCCCTTTCTCATAAATGCCCTTTGCCTCTGCCTCCTGTTTGCAACGCTAATTGGGTGGTGCTTCCAAAATAGCTATTCTTTTGAATCCCACATACATGCTCGTTGCCTCTCACTTTTGCCTTTTGTTTGTACGTTAATCACATCCACTCACCCCTGAGCCGGAGCTCAGGAAATAAGATTCAGAGAACCAGCAACCTGTGCGTTTGCGCTAATCTATCTCAGATGGCTGGGGAGAAGGATGAATACTGCAGCCTTCACAGATCTTAGGCACAGACCAAGTTTCTAACTTTATTTCGAATAGCCATAGTGAGTCCTGGCACCTATCCACAACCCACGAAGGGTCAGGCTGCACTACAAGCACTTCCCACGCGTGCTTTCATTCCTGTGAGCCACCCCCCACCACCACCCCTGTAAGCCGGGTCCTGCACCAGGGGCACTGTAAACGCGCACGCCCACCTGGGTGAGCCAGGGGGCGTGTCTATCACCCGCCCCTGCTCCTCTCCCTGGTGCTCTGAGCCCTGGGGCTGCCTTCCCCGGCAGCGCGTGTGACTCAGTCCTGGGATAGTTCTATGAATCGGAAAGCCCCAGAGTGTTATCTTGAGCCAGTCTGGAGGTTGACCTGACGTGAACCCCACCACCGGGGTGCCGAATTGGCCAGACTCCAGAGCAGGTGACGTGGAGAAGGGCCAGCGGCCGCAACCAGTGGAATGCTGCTCACCCACAGCCAAAGCCAGATGGGCAAGAGCATTCTCTTAGCAAGAGAGTTCTGCACCCACTGGCCATTCTGATGGCCACTACCGATGGACGGGGACATAGATGAGCCCCTGACTGTCACAGCTCCATTTCAGGCTTCTGTGTTTTAGCACAGTTCATGGTTCTTGGCCAAAGACACTCCTTTTTAGGGTGCCTCACCCGAAATTCCCCTCTGGATGGAGACGTTTTCGTCCTTCCCTTGTGCCCAACTTTGCCAAGAGCGAGTTGCATTCGGTTAGAAATTTTGCTTTGTTCACCTGGAGAATATATTTTAAAAAATAAAAAGATTTCTCCATTATAGCAGCAACAGAGAAATAACTGGAAAGTTCGGGAAAGGGGCAAAGAGCACCCCCAGTTCTCTCGCAGAAGAAAAACTCACATTACCACGTTGGGGTCTCTCCTTCTCGTTCAGTTCCCGTGTTGTGGGGGCTCTCCGTGTGCGCACAGTGATACGCATTTTAAGGTATTCAATAATCACCATAAATAACCACCATTTCTGCTACACTAAACAATATCATGATCGGCGTCTTTATGCAGATTGTGCTTTTTTTTTTTTTTTTTTTGCATTATGCTTTTTAAATGTGTTGCAGCAACCCCAGAAGCAGGGTTGCCGCCACAAAGGCTGGCCTGCCCCTCACTGTTTATTACCCCTATAGCCTTCCCGGAGGTCAGAGGATGACTGATTTTTTTTTTGTATCTTCACATTGTACCATTTTTTAATATGGGAGGGAGTGTTGAATAAGGGAACTGTCTCGCTTCTGTGGTTTTTATTTCTCCAGTTGGACGGTTCTCCTTTTTGTTCCTGGTCAGCGTTTGTCCGCTGACCATCCCCAGCCTCCTGAGCGTGGTTTCTGTTGTAGGTGTTTAAGTGGAAAATCGGGGACAAACAGAGTGCCACACCCTAGCTCTTACTGCCCATCATGTCCCACCGCAACCCCAGGGCCCAGCTCAGCACACAGTAGGTCGTAAATGTGTGTGGAATGCACAAGCAATAAATAAGGGAGCCCTTGCAAGAGGCGCTAAGCCCAGGAAAGGATTCATCGTGTTTCTGGTTCTCTTCTGCTGCTGCAGGCAGTCTCTGGATTTTTCCGTCTACAGGATCATCTCACCTTTCAGTTCCCAGGTGTCTGCCAAGAATGTTACATTACGAATAAGCGTCCCACGTTTGGTTGGGAGGTTCCACAGCCTGCGAAGTGGAGGGTTGGCGTTGACGGCAGGTGCTGGGCATCCAGCCCCAGATCTGCTACTCAGCGCTGGGAGGGGGAAACTTCTCGAATGAGCAGTGGTCACAACGTGGGGAGCGGTGATGAGGACCACCGCCTTGCACCGGTGTTGGGAAGAACGTGGACTTCTCATAGCGCCTGGCAGCACTCAATGAATAGACCGTTTTATTTTGTCTTTCAAAGTCTGGGACACCTTTGCCAACTATTGTCCCACGAGATCGTCTTGGCTCTTTTGTCATTTTTTCCAGAGCAACCAGGTCAAGCGTTGGTCTGCCCAAGAGCAGAGAGTCACTTCAGTTTAACAGCTGCCCTCAGAGACTTCGTTAAGTCAGGTTGTAGGGAGTCGATTTTGTGCTGGATACACTTCTTCTTTTAGTTTTTTGTCTTAATTTCAAAATCAGTACAAGCTTGGTGAGGGGGGAAAAAAAACGTACATATTGGAAAGCACAGCAAAACACGAATAGACAAAATCTCCAGTCATTTCACCAGCTGCAAACAACTGCTGCTCTCATTTATGCGTGTCCTTGGGTTCTTCTTTCTAAACAGAGAGACAGACAGACAGATGGACGAAACTCTTTTTTAAAACATTTTATTCATTTATTTTAG
The DNA here is from genome assembly GCF_022682495.2 of Desmodus rotundus. NCBI lineage: Eukaryota > Metazoa > Chordata > Mammalia > Chiroptera > Phyllostomidae > Desmodus > Desmodus rotundus. The sequence continues at coordinate 27,967,823 of NC_071396.1, read as the reverse complement.
AGAGAGGGGAAGAGAGGGAGAAAGAGAGGGAGAGAAACATCAATATGTGGTTACCTCTTGTGCGCCCCCTGCTGGGGACCTGGCCCACAACCCAGACATGTGCCCTGACTGGGAATGGAACCAGCGACCCTTTGGTTTGCAGGCTGGTGCTCAATCCACTGAGCCACACCAGCCAGGGCGGACGAAACTTTTATAAACAAAAACAATCAACTATACTCATCCAAAACCTTTTTACAAAGCACTTTAATTGCACATAACCTACCAACCTGGAGTGAATTCTTTCACGTTGCCTATTTTCTAACCATGTCGAACAGTGTTCTGTGTGATGAATTTTTTCCCTGATTTTTTCCCAGTCTCTGCCCCATATTCCACCTTGTAGCGTAATATTATATAAGTATTTTCCATACTGCTCCTTAGTCTTCATTATCATCGGTTTTAATGTCTGCTTAGTGGTTCCTCATGTTGAAGCACCTGGAGGCACCTTTAGTCAGCTGGGGCTGCCATACCAGGCTGCCAGGACTGGGCGCTTAAACAGCACACTTTTACTTCTCACGTTTCTGGAGGCTGGGAAGTCCAAGATCAAGGCTGTGGGAGAATGATCTTGGTGAGGGCCCAATTCTCTCCTGGGATCCGCACAGGGTGCTAATCCCATTAGGGGGGCCCCACCCTCACAACCTGCTCACCTCACCTCACCTCCTAACAGCAGCACCTTGGGGATTAGGGATAGAACATACAAATCCATGGGGGCACAAACATGGTACAGTCCAGAACAGGCACTAAATTGGAAAGCAGAACTGTGGACATTTCAGGGTCTCCTGAATCTGAAGGACCTGCTTCCGCACTTGCCCCTGCTAGGCGCCGGCTCGGTCACGGTGAGCAACGTCTTTATCTTGGCTCCCCCTGGTGTGTCACAGGATGGCGTGGCACCCACACCTAGCGCTGCTGCGAGCGTTAAGTTCAATGACACAAACCGAGCACCAACCAGTGCCAGCCATCTCGGCCACTGCCTAACTCCCCAACCTTGGCCTTGTACCTCCCTCCACTGTCGTAGGTAATTCTGCAGGGCACCGTGTCATAGCTCAGGAATGTATGTTGTTGGTGGTGCCACATTATTTCTGCAGGTAAATTTCTAGGAGAAAAAAACCACAGGAGAACTGGCAGAACCTCTCCCTGGAGCCTGCTCCCCGAAAGAGTTATACCATTTGCCACGGACCCCCCACCCCCCAACACGTGACACGTGTGCCCAGTTCGCCACATTCTGGCCAGCTGTGAACATTACAAGTCACTAAATTTCTCACTCTGGTGGACATAACATGGCATCCTATAATTGATTGTATTTTTTTTATTTCTAGAGAAAATAGCAGTCTTCTGTATGGTATAACCCTGCATGGTTTGTTTATATACACAGGGGTAGGCAAAAGTAGGTTAATAATAATCAATGATATGATCATTGATAAATGATAATACAAGAATAAACGTGTGTTTCACATAGTCAACTGTAAACCTACTTTTGCCCACCCTGTAGAGTCCCCCACCCTCCCCCCTTTATTAATGTAAATCCATCGCCAGCGGTTAGGTGTGGGTACCCACAGAGAAGTCGTACGTCTGTGCCGGGAGGCTTTGCGCTGGGTTGCTGTTCGGTGTGAGACGTGAGCCAGGCCTCCCCGATCAAGGCTGTGGCTCTGGGCGCTCCCTTTCCTGACCCTGGCCCGTCCAAGTGGCCCAGAGTGATGGGGCCGAGCACCAGCCATCTGGAGCGGGTGAGGCATTACAGCCAAGGGTCACCCTTGGGGTCATGTTGCCCTCCACACCTCCCCACTTCTGCATTTTCCCTGAAGAAATAAAAGGGTTGGATTTCACCGTAATTCGACCCAGGGATGAAAACCGCTGCTGAGGCTAAATCTCTCGAGCGCTGGCTGGCAAAGAAAGGAGCATCCTTCGAACTGAAGGCCGGAAAACCCAGGGCTACAGCAGACTAGTCGTGCTGTGCCAGAGGGTGGAACCCCCGGGGAGGGACGGTCCCCTGCCCCTGCGCTTCAGCCACCACATGGGGACTCGGTGGAGGATATCAGGGAAAGGTCGTTAACAACTATGAGCAGGTCAGTAGCTTTGTCGAGTTTACCTGTGCGTGTCCTGCCGTGAACTGCGAGTGGATGGGTATATTTTTACTTTTGCTGTTCTAGTGGTGGAGGTGAATGTGATTTTTAAAATTCCACGGGTGTACAAATAAAATGTTAGTGTCTTTTCTAGGGTGTACAGAGGGTACCACAGATTTTGAATTGAGAGACAGCATTCATTTATGTTTTCTTTGGTGGACATGAGAGAATTAAGTACAAATATAGAGAGATATTTATAAAATAGGCCAACACTTCCAACTTAAAGAATTAAAGCCACTTTCATATTAGTTGTCCATTGTCCTAGGTTTGTAGGGTGGGGGGAATAGTAGAGGGAAAATTTTATTCCGATTGTTGGGTCAGGAGAGATCGATTCACAAATGTTGTTCTAGAAGGAAAAACGAGAATGTCTTCTTAGAATATCAGGACAGAACAGACTCAGGCTCAGCAGACAAAGGACTCTTGTCAAGGTGGAGAAGGCCACAGGGAGCTGTAGTGACATTTCTTTTGCAGACGGACATCACTCTCTAATATTCGTGGGATCCGGTTGTACTACGTCCCCAGAATGAAAGCGAAGAGTGATTTTTGCTAAGTTTGCCTGCTGTCGGAATCATTTGTTTTTCTCGACCCTGAATTACAGAAATGACATTTAGAGATCGAGTTATTGGCAGCTACAACACTTCTCCTAGGAACAGCTGAAGATGTGGAATATCCACTGGTCCTGAAAGTATTTCTTTATAAATAGATTCTTAAATTGATGGTGATTCTTAAGGACAGCGGGTGCTGGCTCGACGGGTTTCTGAATATTTTTTTAACCAGATGCTTCTTCACGTGATGAACTTGAACTTACTGTCCGCGTCTAGCACATTTAAGTAGCAGGCTGTGTAGTTATTGGTATTTATCCCAACCTGGAATATATTCGCGTGTCACCCCACAGCTCACTGGAAATGGTTCTTGTGTTCTCGAGTAACTGCAAAGCACACGCCCTGAATTCAGCCACGGCATCTACGGCCTCCGCTCACTCGGTCCCCCTTCTAACTGACTCCCTCCTAAAAATCAAACAAGGAACAGCAACCAAAAAATTTTTTAAGAAACAAAACTTTGCTATTGGTCTCCTTTACCTAGTTACATACTTCAGTACGCATACTCACTTCGCATTAAAAGCCAGATGCCTGTTTGTAGTTTGTGTGTGTGTGTGTGTGTGTGTAAGGAATTTTTATTGCTGATGGCAAAATGATGACACATTGTATTAGAGAACAAGAAGGAATTGTTTTTTTTTAATTTGAAACCGAATCATTCTAAGCCTCCACTATTACTTTCCTACTAATTATAGTGACTTACTTCATGTATTAATGATGGAAATCAAATAAGTTTGGAGGGTTATACTTTTAATATGAATTTTAAGTCTGTATGAGAAAAATATTTAGAACAGTGATGTCTTACTGTATAAGAGAAGAGAATTACGGACAATTGTTCATGAACAGGCACACATAAATAATGAATAATCGCAAAGAGCGTGAATATGTTCTCCTGCTTTAAGTTTAAATCAGAGGTCACCGATTCTCAAATATAAAACTAGTATTTGGGGGGAAATTACTATAAAAGTAAATATTTACTTCGAAGAGGTGTCTAGTGGTGAGGGGGAGGAACTTCTTCTGCCTCTTATGTGATATATTTTTGTGTTATTTAGGGGTTTTTTTCAATGAAAGTGTGTTTTTTTCTTACTTGTGTTATTTCTTTAAAGTTTTAACTAAAACAGACATATAATTCCATCACAGGGGAACTTGGGAAATAAAAAAAGAACAATATTTTCAATTTTACCACTAAATCCCTCCCAACCCATTGTTAGTACTATTCATCGTTACCATTTTGATTTTATTCTTCAATTAAAATATACAGAACCATTCTCCTTACCATTTCAGGGAATTCAGTGAAGTTAGCAGATTAAATTAAGTGCATGTTCATTAACTGACGTTTTTCCCACAAGGTCCGCCCAGCAGTTTGGACCAGGCCCCCCCAGGGCTCCAGGTCCGTGAACAAGCATTGTCCAAGCAACTTAAGAAAATCAAGTTCAAAACTGAAAACATCATCACATTAAAAAAATAACGTGAATAGAACCGAACAGGGTCTTGGTTCTTATCACATCATTTACTCCGCATTCATTATACTCTTTAAAAATCAAGGTAAAGTAAAATCACCCTATCCCTTCCCACACTCCCTAAGTCCGAGGTTCCACTTCCTCAATGGGGCTTTAACTGGGGCTCCAAGGTTGACTGTTTCTGTCCACGCTCCTAGTGTGAGCAGCAGAGGTTCCTTTGTGCCCGCTCGGGCACATGCCGACACAAACGGGCACATGCGTTTGTCTTTTACGGAGGTGAGGCAGATGTTTGCTTCACTCTGCAAGGTGCCAATGACGTAATTCTGTGTCCCTTCCGATGGATGACGCTGCCCTCGGTTCTCCCTCCTCCTCCAGCCCGCTCTCCGATGTCCCTGGGCCTCTGACTGTAAATAATTAATGGAGACTGTTACAAGGGATAAGAAGCAAAGCTGCCTTCTTCACATCTACAACCACTTACACACTCAGCCCTTTTCTGATTCGCCTTTCCAAAAATACACAGCCAAAAAACAAAAAACGCAAGATAAATCCACAGTCATCCCCACGCAGACACAGCGATCTTGCGTTCGTGTTTCAGCCACAATGTCCGCGATCCTCCTCTCTTCGGGCGGATTTTCAGAGTGCTTGCCTTTGCCACGGGAAGGTCGTGGCTCAGGGGGAGCCGCAAAGACCCCGGAGGGCGTCAAGCCCGTTTGCTGCAAGCAGCTTGTCCCCACCTTTCTTCAGAGTAGGGCCTTCCTGTGCTGCTTGCTGCCGCGGGGTTCGTTCAGGCCGCCACATGGCAGGCTCTGCATTTAGGGTGGACAGCAGCATGCACATCCATGTACCCACCACTTCGATTCTCCTGTTCACGTTTTCTAAAATCACTCGCTCGCGTGTCTGCCTATGTATTCCCTTATCCGCCCTTCCACCTGTTATTTTTAAGGCATTTCAAAATTGTAAACACCAGCGCACTTCACCCTCAAATACGTCAGCATTCATATTTATTGACCACTGTTCAGTATTGCTTATAGTTTTTTTAGGTAAAATGTATGTAGAGGAAAAGGTGCATATCTTCATTGGACTATTTGATAAGTTTTGAAGCAACACCAGTATAATGAAATCATCATAAAGATATAGCCCTGGCTGGTGTGGCTCAGTGGATTGAGCACCAGCCTGCAAACCAAAGGGTCGTTGGTTCGAATCCCAGTCAGGACTCATGCCTGGGTTGCGGGCCAGGTCCCCAGTAGGGGGCGCATGAGAGGCAACCACTCATTGATATTTCTCTTCCTCTCTTTCTCCCTCCTTTCCTCTCTAAAAATAAAGAAATAAAATCTTTTTTAAAAAGATATAGAAACATTGCCCTGGCCAATGTGGCTCAGCTGGTTGGAGCAGCTGAGGAAGTCACAGGTTCGATTCCCTGTCAGGGCACATACCTGGGTTGCAGGTTCAATCCCCAGTCATTGCATGTATAGAAGGCAACCAATTGATGTTTCTCTCTCATTTTGATGCTTCTCTCTCTCCCTTCCTCTCTGTCTAAAAACAATGAAAAAATGCCCTTGGGTGAGGGTAAAAAAACAATAAGATTTAGAAACATCAGACAGTTTGCTGATGTCCCTCCCCTGGTAAACGTGATGCCTGTCGCTGCCCCCAGTAACCACTCGCTCTCTGCTCTGATTTTTCCCACCCATAGATTAGAGTTGTTTTGTGTGATCGTTCTTCCACTCAGCATTATGTCTTCAGATTTCTCTCTGTTATTTCATGGTCCCGTAGTGTCTTCCTTGTTATTGCTGAGTAGTTTACCAAACCACAGTCCCTAGCTATTTACCCGTTTTGTGGATGGAAAACTGCATCATTTACAGTTCGGAAATACTATGAACGAAGCTGCTATGAACCTTCTTGGATACAAGTGTTAGATGCATTTGTCTTGGGTAAGCATCTAAGAATAGAATCGTGGGTCACAGAGTAGGTGTTATTTAGTTTTATGAGAAACCCCGGGCTTGTTCCCGAAGTGGCTGTGCTATTTAACGCTCCGTCCGATAGGGCCTGAGAGTTCTGGGTGCTCCACGCCCTCACCAAGCCTTCTTAAATCTTAGCGAATCTGCTGGGAGTCTCGTGGTGTCTCACGGCAGTTTTAATTTGCAGTTTCCTGATGACTAGTGAAATGGAGTTCTTTGTCTTCTAGCTGTTCCCTGTCTTCACCCATTTTTAATTGGGTGCTTTGTCCTTTATTACTGACTTATAGTTCTTTTTATATCCTGGATGCCATTGCTTTTTTGGATATGTTTTGCAAACATTTTCTTTTCATACGTAACTTGCCCGTTCATTTTTAAATGGCAGATCGATCTTTTTTCGAGCAGAAGTTGAGAATTTTGGTGAAGTCTCATTAGCAATTTTTTTTCTCGCATGGTGATTGCTTTCTGGGTCCGAAAGAACCTTTGCTGACTCTCACTGATGAAGCTGTTTCTCTATTTTTTTTTTCCTAGAAGCTTATAGTTATAACTTTTATGTTTAGGCTCGTGATCCATCTCAAGTTAATTTTTGTTTGCAGTGAGCAATAGGGGCTAGAGTCTCTTTTCATGCAAGGTGGATGTCCAGTTCTGACATCGGCATAGGCTGAAACACTTCGCTTTTCGCCTTGTATTGCTTTGGTGCCCTGGTCAAAAAGCAAGTGCATGTACAAGTTCCGGCCCATTTCTCAACCCCTTTCTGTCCCACAGGCTGTTGGCTCCACCAGCACCACACCGTCGTGATTCGCGTGGCTTTGTAGTAAGACCTGAAATCGAGTGATGTACCTCCGCCAACTCTCTTACTTTTCAAGTGGACTTTAGATATTCCAAGTCCTTTGAATTTCTGTACCAATGGGAGAATCAGATTGCCAAATTCTATCCCTCCCAAAAAAGCCTATTGGACTTACGGTTGGGATTCCATTGTATCTGTACATAAAACTGGGGAGAATTCACATTTTAACAATGTTGATTCTTCCCACCCGTGAACATAGGATGCCTTCCCATTCATATAGGTTTTGTTTGCTTTCGCTCAGCAGTGTTTCATAGTTTTCCGTGCTCAGAAATAAATTTATTTCTCAGCACGTAATTTTTATGCTATTATGAATAAATGAATTTTTTATTTTTCAAGTGTTAGCTGCTATAACGTGATTTGCTGTTGTGACAAGAATGTGTGGGAGCTAACCTTGCTCAGAATTTACCTTTTTCAAAAAGCAGTTAAAAGCTGTTTGTTTGTTTTTTTCATCCCTCCCAAGGGGTAGCTGAGAGATGGGGTGACTTTGGCATCAGCCCAAGAGCTGGGAGACCAAACCCCAGCCCCGCTTTGCCTCCTCCTGGCAAACACAGCCTGTGTACACTTGGCCAAAAACGGTAGAATTCACACCTCACTCTTTGCGGTCTTTTTAAATAATATCTCTAGAGATAAAACTTGGAACGCTGCTTCACTAAAACATTCACAAATCTGGTGGAAGCCTTGAATTTCCTCCCTGAAAAGCATACACACACCTGTGCACACACACCAAGTTATGTGTGCAATATTGGGGTACGCAAGAACCCTCTGAGGCCTTTTGGGGTTCACAGACCTCGTAATCATGAACCCCTGTCCTAGAGTCGGGGCTCCGTGCAGGTATGGGCTGACTTCTTTTCCTTCTGCATCTTCCGTCCCCAGCAAGAGATGGAGTGAAGGCCGCTAGTTCTAAATCCCACACTGTGTGTGTGGTTTCCTAGCAGAGAGGTATAGAGTTCCACACCCCAGGGTTTGCTCTTTCGTCCTCTGCTGGGAACACAGCAGGGGGACAGTTTGGGTGGGCCACCAGCTGTCCCACGAAAGCCCCTGCTTCTCCGTTGCTCTCAGGGACACCAGCCTGGCAGCTCCCAGCCCCAGGGAGCAGTCTCCCTGCAGAACCCTCCCGGGCTGCGATCGGCTGCCTGGTGCCTTTGCACTCAGCCCAACTCCAGTGCCAGCCCCGCACAGGAAGTCCGTCCAGCAGGGCGCAGGTCCCAGGGTCCCCTATGCTTGGTGACATCGGCAGCATGTCAAGGCGACCCCTTTCTCTTCCTAATGCCCCAGATTTATGTCACAGACAGCACCTTTTTTTAAAGATTTTATTTATTTTTAGAGAGAAGGGAAAGGAGGGAGAAAGAGAAACATCAATGTGTGGTCGCCTCTCGTGCACCCCCTACTGGGGACCTGACCCGTAACCCAGGCATGTGCCCTGACTGGGATTCAAACTAGCAACCCTTTGGTTCTCAGGCTGGCGCTCAGTCCACTGAGCCACACCAGCCAGGGCCAGACAGCACCTTTCTAATGATTCCTGGGAGCCAGGCGTGACACTGACGCTGTGTGCACTTCTGTCCACCCAGGGGCCAGGGACATGGGCGGCAAGCTGTCCACGCCCAGCGGGGACCCCACAGTGCGGTGTCCCGGGACGGAAGACATCCACACTGCATACAAGGAGGGAGACCCCGGCAGAGCCCGCCACCTGCTCAGAGAGGCTTGTGACGAGAGCACATCACAGCTGGAGAAGGTAAGGTCCATGCTGACGCCTCGGCCAGAACCGAGGATGAGGGAGACCACTCGGGTCTTCCTGTTACCGCCATTATTGTCGTGGGGATATTTTTTACTGTGTTCTGGAAATGCCTTGTTTCACATGTACACTTATGAGTGCCGGTCCTTTCGAGGTGCCTTCTCAACCTGTCATCCCCCAAGGTCACCACCGCCACCTTCCCAGGGGACAAGAGAGGAGTCACTGATGTGTAAAGAGCAAAACGCCGGCCTGAAGGTTTAGTCTACATCACCCTTTCATGCTTGCTTCATGATCAAAATAGCATGTGCTCAAAAAAGAAAATTTAGAAATACATAAAAGCAGAGGACAAAAAGAACAGGAGAGTAAAAAATATTCCTGATACGCCCCAACACCCCACTCAGCAGTTTTAGTGACACCCTTCCAGCCTGCCGATCCGAGTTATTTCTGATAGACACAGTGCTATTGTGTGCGTGGCCTTCCGCACTGCGTCCTCTCACGTAATGTTGCATCAGCAGTTTTCGGTATGATTGACACACCTCAGATGCAGCTCTCGTGGGGATGGGGCTTTCAGCCTCTCCCGCACTGGCTGAAGTCTAGGCAGCTGCTAGTGTGTGCCGGGAGTCATTGAATCAATCCCTGTGGCTTTTCTTCCTCAGGCAGTGTCAGGGCTCCCGGGGCCCGGCCCTGCGTGGAGTGGCAGGCTGTGGGCCTTCTCCTGGGGTCGTATTGAACACAAGGCTCTATGCTGTCCTCCAAATACCCCATCCCTTACCATACCTTGTCCGGCATGCCTTGCATTGCCAGCTTGTTGTCTCCCCTTCCAGCACCTGAGCCTCTGCAAGTCCTGCTTTTCCTGGGGCGTCTGGGAAGGAGAGGAGGGGGGACGTGGGTGTTGGGAGCTACACAGACTCCAGTTCAAATCCTGGACAGTTCCGCTGACTCATAGACCCCCTCCTCATGGGCAAGTCTTCATGGCCTCGTCCATAGATGCAAAATGTGAATACGGCCCTGGCCACGTAGCTCAGTTGTTTAGAGTATCATCCTGATACGCCAAGGTTGTGGGTTCGATCCCCGGTCACAGCACGTACAAGAATAAGCCGATGAATGCGTCAATAAGTGGAACAACATATCTCTCTCTCCCTCTCTCTCTCTCTCTAAAAAATCAATAAAAATAAATACCTAAAGCAAGCTACCTCTAAAGGAATATTGTAAGTTTTAAAAGGTGCAAATACAGATATATTCCTGCTCTGAGGATTACATGTGAATATACAAGTAAAGCACTCCATGCCGCATCGGACACACGGTACGAGCTTCATCAGCACCAGTCTCCATCCTTGGGGCTCCACTGACCCACCACTGCCCATCTCACCCCACAGGGATCTCCAAAGACGCCACTTTGCTAAATTACTGAGCAAGCAATATGTGCTTGCTGGTGGCCATTTTCGGCAAATTCTTGACTCACACGTAATTGTAAACTCGTGGAGGCCAGAAATCGCCTCTGGCAAACTCCATGCTCAGTCAGCCAGCGTCTTGCACGCAGTCAGTCCTCCGGAGATGCTGGCATCACGCCGACTGCCTCGTTCCGGCCTGGGCTCTGCGTCTGCCTCCCCGAGCAACGCAGATGCCCAAGTCCTGGGAAGCAGCCAAGTGCCGGCAGGACTGACAGTTTCGGTGATGCAGTCACACACGGCACACACCCACCCAGCATCTCTCTGAGCATCCCTTTGGCGGACTCAGGGAAGCCCATGAAAAGTCAGAGCCATTTTTATAGGCCATCTACGACAGCTACTTACTAGCTGTGCGATCTTGGACATGTTATGAAACCTCGCTGAGTGTGCGTGTCCTTGTTCATGTGTCCATATACTTTCCAGCCCTGGCCAGTGTGGCTCAGTTGGTTGGAGCATCATCCTGTAACTGGAAGGTTGTGGGTTCGATTCCCAGTCAGGGCACATGCCTGGGTTGCAGGTTCGATTCCCAGTCCGGGTGTGTGAGTCCCCTGGTCAGGACATGTACAGGAGGCAACCACTTAATGCTTCTTTCTCACATCAATGTTTCTCGCTCTCCCTTCCTCTCTCCCTTTTTCTCTTTCTAAAAGCAATGAAAAAACATGTCTTCAGGGGCAGGTTAAAAATAAGAATAAATAATAAAAAATATACTGCCTGTCCCATAGGTCTAATTTCTACCCTATCCTTTACTCTGGGCCACGAAGTCCAAAGCTCTGCTGCATGTTGCTGGGTGATTCTCGTCCCTGGGTTCAGGTCTGAGTCGCCCCATCTGTCATGTCCCAGAGTGAATAACTGGTGGTGGTGGGGGTGGGGGGGCCTTCAGAGAGCCTGTCTGCCTTCCAGATCTTCCACGTAGCACGTGTCAGGTGGCCCCTGAGCTCCAGCGGGGTGCCAGGTGAGGATACTCAACCCCCCATCCTGCTGAAGCTCTGTCCCAAAGAAATACATCGCCAGCCGCATTTATAACATCCAATTGTCTAGCAGTTACATTAACAGAAATAAACAGAGACAGGTGAAGTTTTAATGATGTATTTTATTTAATTTGCATATTTTAAAGATCATCGTTTCTCCCTGATCCCGGTGGCTCAATTGACTGGAGCGTCATCCCATACACCAAATGATTGTGGGTTCGAGTCACAGTCAGGGCACTTGCCTGGGTTGCAGGTGCAGGTTCGATCCCTTGTCAGGGCACATACGGGAGGCAGTTGATTCTCACATTGTTGTCTCTCTCTTTCTCTCTCTCCCTCCCTCCCTCTCTTCTTCTCATTCTAAAATCAGTAGACATATCCTCAGGCAAGGATTTTTTTTAAGAGATCATTATTTCAACAGGTAATCAATAGAAATATTACTGATGAGATAGTTTATGTTTTGTTGTACTACGTCCCTGGAAGCGCATATGGTTCTGCACCCCCAGCACCTCCGGTTTGGCCCCGGCCACACTTCAGGTGCTCAGCAGCCACACGCAGCCAGTGGGGCCATGCCGGACAGCCCAGCTCCGGTCTTGCCCGCGACTTCATAAAGCAGGCAGTGTTGAGTCTCTCGGTGATTTCCCGCAGCACAGGTCTCACGGGAGTCTGCCCCTGTTCTGTGTCGCCCAGGGCCAGCTTCTGAGCATCTCAGCGGCCTACGGAGACCTGGAGACTGTCCGGTACCTTCTCACCCAGAGGCAGGTGGAGCTGCCGACGGAGCCCACCGACGACAACCCGGCCGTGGTGGCCGCACACTTCGGGCACACGGACGTCGCGCATGAACTTCTCGAGTCTTTAACAGGTAGACCCCAGGCCATGCGCGTTCTTCACCACCACTCCAGGGACCCTCTTGGGAGCCAGACTTCCAACTGGGGGGGCTGCACCCCAAAACGCTTCTTTCTTCACACTTTTCCCAATCGTGAGTTCCAGCAGCGACGCCACATCCCACATCTCCCTTCCACTCATGACGGAAATTCTCTCGCACTGCTAAAGAACAGGATCTTTCTTTAAAATGTAATAGACTTTATTTTTTTAAGCAGTTTTAGGGTTACAGAAAAATCAGTGGGAAAGTCCAGAGCATTCCCATATACCACCCCCACAGGTTCCCTATGACACTTTGTACGAATGTGGCGCCTTTGTTACAGTTGTTGAACCAACATCGACACGTTATTACTAACTAAAGTCCCTAGTTTCCTTTAGGGTGGTACATTCCACAGGTTACGACAAATGTATGATGACGTATTTCCACCACTACAGTGTCATGCAAAATAGTCTCACTGACCTAAAAGTCCTCCGTGTCCCACCTATCCGTCCCCGCTCCCCACCTCCAACCCCCGGCAACCTTTTGCTGCTGTCTCCACAGTTTTGCCTCTTCCAGAATGGCATGCACTTGGAATCCTATAGGAGGTAGCCATTTCAGATTGACTTCTTTCCCCTGGCGTAGGCATTTCCGCTTTTCTCCACGTCATTTTGTGTCTTCACAGCTCAATGCTTTTCATCGCCGAATATTACTACGTGCTTTGCATGTGCCACGTGGTACTGCTTTTTTAGTAACAAGTCATTTTTTTTTTCTCTTGGTAGACTCAGGGTGTCCGGTCTCCTTTAATTTCCCATGGAGGCCTGGATCTGCAACATTGTACAAGTCCAGGCATCGCTACAATTACAGGCTGAGGCATTGCCTCCCCAGTGGTCATGGAGGACTAGGGCATTGCTTGGGTGCAGAGCAAGCTTCACACATGAGCAACCATGCAGCCACGCAGGGCCCCATTTAGAAGGGCCCCACACTTGGTTTAACGCTCTGTAGTCCCCCTCTTGAAATGTTCAATAATTTTTAAACGGGGGGGCCCGCAAATTATGCAGCGGTCCTGTTAGGGGGAGTCCAATCGTGTGCTGTGAAACGGATTTGCAATCAGAGTTACTTCTGAGATGGTGCCCCCCTCGCATCTGGAGGGAGAAGGAGGCTTTGGAGGGAGAATTCCGGGCAGTGTTAGGGCTCATGGATGCAGACTGGGTCAAGCAGGAAGGAGCTGGACACCCCGTGGAGCCGATGGCTCACTCGCTGTCTTTGGGGATCCCCAAGAGTAGCTCTGTTCTAGCCCCAAAGAGTCCACCCCAGCATTTGCCCAGCATCGGACACTCTGCAGGATTTCAGAGACATGGAGGCTTTTTTTTAAAAAGGTGGCCCCAGTCCTTTGGTAGCTTCTGGGTCAGAGAGCAGTTAAGAAATGTGTCCTGCAAGGTCACACAGCTAAATTGTAACCGTGAACGGCCTGTCTCCCAAATCCACACCCCTGTGTGTGTGCATCCCCTAGGGATGAGGTCAGGGCTGCATTGGGGGAAGGGAGTGTTCAGAATCCCACCGCCCAGGGATAATACCGGGGTAGTGCCTTCTCACCCTCTCCCCACACATTTTGCGTTCTGTTACGATCGCAGTGTATACCATTTGGAATGTGGCTGTTCCTCACCTGGCATTACGGGGCCCGAGGGCGGGTTTACAGTGATGTGGGGAAATGTTGTAGGCCACTCAGAGAAAGACTATTCCAGAAAACACGATCAACTCGGCAGAAGGGACGTCCAGCTGGGAACGGGGCAGTCTTAAGGATGTCCAACTGTGCCTCCCGCGTCACCGTGCCTGTGCCCCACTTCCTCCCGCCAGGGCCCTGCAGCCACCAGCGGCTGCTGAACTGGATGCTGGCCCTGGCTTGTCAACGCGGCCACCTGGGGCTGGTGAAGCTCCTCATCCTGACCCACGGGGCTGACCCCGAGAGCTACGCGGTCAGGAAGAATGAATTCCCAGTCATCGTGCGCTTACCCCTCTATGCGGCCATCAAGTCAGGTGGGTGCCTCCCCCTCCCCTGTCAGTCCTGCCCACAAGAACCGTCACAGCATTGAGATATGGGGACAGCACCGTCCCCCTCACCCCTGGCTCTCAGTCACCTGCATGGAGGCATTTGCATTGTTTCTTCTCCAAAACATCTGCATCCTCCCTTATTCGCCCCCTCCCTCGCCCCTGCACACGGGGATTTCAGGGACGGGGACCAGCGGTGGCAGATGGGCCCACTGTAGGTGGCCCTGCAAAGGGCAGAGTCCCACGCAAACTCCCACCAACAGGAACTTGACACGTCAAGGGAAGGAATGGACAAGTTCAATGTTTGGTGTTCCGTTTCACATGTGGGCATCGGCCACCTAGGACAGATGGGATGCACTCCACCTCGGAAATGCCCTGAGCTTTCTTTGTCTGTCCTCTAGGCAACGAAGACATTGCCATCTTCCTGCTTCGGCACGGGGCTTTCTTCTGTTCCTACATCTTACTGGACAGTCCTGACCCCAGCAAACACCTGCTCAGGAAGTACTTCATCGAAGCCAGCGCCGTGCCCAGCAGCTGTTCCGGGAAAACTGTGAGTAGTCACGACTGTGGCTGAACAGAGGGAGGAGAAGGGACAGGGGTACTTTGCACCATGGACTATTTTAAAGCCACGAGAAAAAAAGGTAGCACCCTGCCATTTGCACCAACGTGGACGGACTCGAAGGGCATTGTGCTGAGAGAGATAAACCAGGCAGAGAAAGACAACAAGGGTGTGATCTCACTTCTATGTACAAAGAGACAAACTCTTAGAAAAAGAGAGTAGAATGGTGATTTTCAGGGCCCGGGGGGTGGGGAGCTGGAGAGATGTTGGTGAAAGGGGAGAGACTTTGTTTAAAAGATGAGTGAGTTCTGGCCCTGGCTGGTGTGCCTCAGTCAGCGGGAGCATCATCCCATACCCCGAAAGGTCGCGGGCTCGATTCCCAATCGGGGCACATACCTCGGCTGTGGGTTCGATCCCCAGGTCGGGGCATGTACAAGAAACAACAGTTCGATGTTTTGGTTTTGTTTTTTCTCTCTCTCCCCCCTCACCTCCCTCTCTCTCTCTAAAAGCAATGAAAAAATGTCCTCAGGCAATGGATAATAATAACAATAGATAAATAAGTTCTGGAGATCTAATGCGTAGCACTGTGATTATAGCTAATAACACTATCTTTGGTACCTGCAAGTCTCCAAGAGTCGTTCTGAAATGCTCTCACCTCCAAAAAGTAATGGCAGTTAGGTGACGTGAGGCAGGCCCCGGCTAACACTAGGGTGGGGACCGTTTTTGCAATATACAAATGTGTCAAATCAACACGTGGAACACCTTACACTTGCCCCATGTTAGATGTCAATTACAGCGCAGGAAAACTGGAAAAATCACACACGGCGTTTAGTTGTAGCTTTCCATTTTAATAACAAAACTAAGATTGCATCACTTATATTACCTGCAACTTGGCTTTTTCAATTCCATGCTGCATCATGAACTCCCTGTGGGTCAGTGAGTGTGGCCACAAGCCGCTCCGGTTTAAGTACGGGCCTTCCATCCAGAGGGAATGTAGCTCAGACAGCTGAGCCCTTCTCCTACTGGTGGACATGTGGATTATTTCTGGCTTTGCCCCCTGGTATTATACCCTGGTTTCCTGGGATATTTCCTTACAAGGGGCAACCACCCCCCCCAAATGAAATTTATTTATTAACAATTGTGTATTTATTCGTACACGTTTAAACTTCTGTCACCGTGAAAGTGCTCTCCATGTGATACAGTACACCTGTGGAGACTTTTTTCCACTGCTTGAAACAGCTTTGAACTTGTTGGTTTTGATGCCTGTTAGTCCTTCCTCTGGTTTTTGTCTCACCACTTCCACATCGGCAAAATGTTTCCTTTTGAGGACATTTTTCATCTGGGGAAACAACAACAACAAAAGTTGCTCAGGGTGAGATCAGGTGAATAGGGAGGGTGGGGCATGGGGGCCATGCCATTTTTGGTCAAAAGCTGCTGAACACACAGTGTGGTGTGGGCAGGTGCACTTGTAAATCACCCATCATGAAATGGGCAAATGTGTTGAAAGAGTCTTCCCCCATGGGGAAGAAAAAAAAAAAATCACTGAAGCCTAACTCAGCCTCTCACAACAACACCAGCTAGTACATAGATACAGATGGGTTCCTAGAACCCTCACCTCGCGGGGGAAGCCTGTGCTACAAGGGGCCTGCCCTCCAGAAGATAGTTCTGTTTGGGGGGTCCCCCCTCCTCTGTAGATCAAAGTTGTAAAAGTGGACTGCTTTGGAGTCACTTCCCCCAGAAGCTGTGGGATTCACACCTTCACCGGAAACATGTGGGAGTTTCTGTCCCCTCACCTTGCCCATTACTAGATATTAAGAAGCCTTCACATTTTTATCATTCTGATGGGTGAAAATGGTATCTTCTTGTTGCGATATCCACATTTATAATTAATAACATCGAGCATCTTTTCATATTTTCATGAACTATTTGCATTCCCCCCTCCACGTGTTGCCTATTACCATTTGCTGGTTCTTTTTCTAAAGGGTTGTTTGTTCTCTCTGTCTCACTTTGTAGGGCCTTTTGTATAGTAGAGATTTCAAACCTTTGTTTATCATACGTGTTGCCAATATGTTTTGCCGTCCATTCTTTTTCTTTTGTCATCTTCTGCAACGACAGAGATATGTGAACACATAATGCGTCATGTCTATGTTTTCCTTAATGCATCTGCATTATAGAAAAAGGTCATTTGCACCTCCCTTTGATGGAGAGATTCTTTTAGCAGCTCGTAGTATTTTCATTTTATTTATTTATATCAGAAGCTTTAATTTTTCTGTGTGTTTGTGTATCTGGTATGGGGGAGAGTGTAGCTCTCATCTGGTCTAGACAGGTGGGCAGTCATCCAGCACTGTTAGTGAGCTAAAGCTCCCCTTTCCGCCCGAATTCAAACGTCATCGTTGTCACTGTCCCTAAGATACACCTGCACACCTCGTGGGGTTCTCTGGACTGGCCCCCTGGCCTGCGCACCTGTTTCTGGGCGAGTGACATACTGTTTGGATTACCACCTAATGCAAGTTTTCTATTCATTATTTTTTCCCCAATATATCTTGACTGCCATTAGATCCTTTTTCTTCCATTTTTGTGCATTTCCCGTGGCAACTCTATGGGTGCTCATTTCTGTTCTTCCGTGACATTGTGTCATTTTCTCCATAAAGGTCCTAGGCCTGTCTTACTGATTTGTACCTGCTCTATTGTTTGGGGCACTATGTGAATGGAATTACATGGAATTCTTTATTACTTCCCTTCCCAGCCTAACATTGCTGGTCTGGAGAAAAGCGCCTTTGTTTATTTATGTTTTATCCAGTCCCCTTACCAACTTCCCTTATTAATCCTAATAGTTTTGGAAAAGTGCCTTGAGACTTTCAGGTAGATGACCGAGTCACCTGCAAATTCAAAACAGGTTTGTCTCTTCTTTTCTAACATTTATATAACTTACTGTGTGTCACGTCTTACTATGAATAACGAGAAGTGTCCAAAGTTAAATACTCATGATGATAGCAGATTGATCTCTCTCGTTCCTGATTTTTAAAGGTCCTGGCCTCAGCAGCTTATGGGAATTTGCTGTAGGTTTTCTGGTGAAGAGACGGTCGTTACATTTAGGTAGTTTCCAAGTATTTCTTTTTGCTTAGAGGTTTCATTAGACACGGTTGCTGAAGTTTTTCAAGGCCCATTTTGGGTAGCGTTAATATATTTATGTGGCTTTTCCACCTTATGTATTAATATAATAAATGGCAATGATAGAGGCTGACTGTCTGATTTCTGTAAAGAACGCTAATTGGCTTTTTTTACTGCTGCATTTGGTCTACTGATCCTTTATTTACAAGTTTTGCATCTATATTTATGGCTGGATTGATCTATAATTTTGCATATTTATGGTTTCTGTGAGATTTTCATATAAGCTGGTTTTACAAAACAACTTGGGGAACTTTCCGTCCTGTTTTGGTGTGGAGCAGTTGTGCAGGAAGTTTCTATGGTTGAAGATTACTTACATAAAACTGGTCCTTAGTTTCTGACTTTTTTGAAGTCCTTGGCCGATTCAGGTTGTCTGCCTCCCCTTATTGACACTTCATGAGGTTCAGTTTTGGTAGAAAATGGTCCATTTCTTTTAGATTTTTGAATTTGCCATCCTGGTGTGTAGCGTTTACATTTTACTTGTTCTTTTTCTTTTTCCTTTTTCTTTCTCTGTAGTTACAGTTCTCTTTTCATTTATGGTTTTCAGCAGTTTTACTTTATTTCTTTTGAACTTCATTAAACTATACAGGGACTTATATATTCTAGTGGTCCTGTTAAGGAATTTGCTAGATTATTTATTTATTTTTAAGATTTTATTTATTTTCTTTTTAGAGAGAGGGGGAGAGAGAAAAAGAGGGACAGAAACATCAATGTGTGGTTGCCTCTCATGCGCCCCCTACTGGGGACCTGGCCCGCAACCCAGGCATGTGCCCTGACTAGGAATTGAACCGGCGACCCTTTGGTTTGCAGGCCAGCGCTCAATCCACGGAGCCACACCGGCCAGGGCAATTTTATTTATTTTTTAAAGATTTATTTTAGCCCTGGCCGGTGTGGCTCGGTTGGTTAGAGTATCATCTTGTAAAACAAAAGGTTGCAGGTTTGATTCCCAAGCAGGGCACATACCTAGGTTGTGGGTCCGATCCCTAGTCAGGGTGTGTAGGCGCACGTGGAAGGCAGGCCATGGATGCTTCTGTCTCACATGGGTGTTTCTCTCTCTGCCTTCCTCTCTCCCTCTCTCGCTAGAAGCAGTGAAAATAAAAAGTCCTCAGGTAAGGATTAAAAAAAAAAAGAATGCTGATATTCTACTTTCTGTACCTTGTTGCCTCTTTTTTTCCCTGCGTTATAAAGCAGGGATAATTATTGTATTTATCATGGAAGGCAGCTGTGCCCTTAGCTCAGGGCCTGGCACATAGTATGTGCTCAATAAATATTAAAGATTAGCCTCGCGTCGCAAAAGGAAATAGGGGTCACATAACCCCCCACTTACACATCCTCGGTGTTTTTCCCAGCCTTTTCTTACCAGCTTTAGAGAGCGGGAGCTTCAGAGAATGCAACCTGTTTTACAGATGACAATATCGAAGTTTTGAGACATTTTGTCACTTGTCCAAGGACAGCAAATCCCAAACAGCGGTGTACAGACCGAGAGCCTGAGTCTCCTGAACTCGGGGCTTTACCGTTTCACGGTTCCCGAGCTGAACCTTCCTGTTCTTTCACGTGCATCAGGGGTTCTCACACTTTCCGGTCCTTGGAGCCCCTGGGCGCTTTTCAAAATCCCGAGGGTCAGGCCACACCCTATAGGAATCCAAATCTCTGGGGCGGCCCCTGCAGGGGTAGTTTTTCAAAATTCCCCAGGAGTTACTGCTGTGCTCCCAAGGCTGAAAGACCTGGTGACTTTGGCTTTCTCGGCTTACAGTTAAAAGTAGAAGTAGTCGACATCTATGCATGCCTGGGCTCTTTTCTGACTGCCGCTGCGTTTGCCGAGAACACCACAGAGCGCAGAAGTGGTTATCACATACTGTGAACGGCAAGACGGAGACACACAATGTCGTGCTTCTCCTCCGTGGCCCTTTCGGGTAGAATCAGAAGAGAAAATGAAATTACAGCGCAGCCTGAGTCATAAGAACGCCTTGCGCTTCCCCAAAGCAGCTGGCACATTTCTTTTTTTATTATTCAAGTCCGTGTCCGAGGCGAGTGCCTTGCAGGGAGCGAGCGTGTCTGGCTTCCCTCATCTCTAACCTGCAACAACGCGCCTTCCTTCTGAGCTGCTGGCAGGAGAGGGGAGGTGAGTCCACAGCGGTCCAGCCATGACTCAGAAACCAGAGGTAAGCGTTCCTGGCTCTCCAGGTGTCCAGGAAGATGGAACTGGCATTTTTGGTTCAGCATCCTAGACGGGGGCATAAAAACAGTGCTTGGCCACTCTGCATGCATATATGCATGGCCTGAACATGCCCTTGATTTTGCTGGCGTTCATGACAGTAACCTTGCTGAAATAGTCATTTTGTTTTCCTGTGTGTGTCTGTGGTCTGCCTCTGCCTCCAGCTCGTTGGTATTTCTTTGTTTTATTGTAACTGCTGTCTCCACGGAAGCCACGGCGGGGGCAGGCTCAGAGTCCTCCTGTGCATCTCTGTGTCAGGCACCGTCTGACCCTCAGGCTTCTGGAGCCCGCCTCTGACAGCAAAGGGGGCACTGAAGGGACGCCCACGTCGATTTTCCACTGTCTGCCCAGGTCTTGGTGGTGTTTGCTCAGGAATGTCCTTGAGGCCGCACCACGTGGTCTTGGACACACTTTTAAAAGAGCAAAAGCAAAGCCACGTGGGACCTGTCCAAAGCCGTTCCCTGGTCTGGCTCATTGGTGCCCCTGGGAAAAGCCACCAAACTCTTGCCTGAATGGTGAACGAGATGGCCTCTGTCCGTGGTGACCAGCCTGTCCACGTTTGCTCTGTTGCCTTGAGGAGTAACAGACGTCTGGGCCGGCACACCCAGAAGGGGCAGGGAATCTCGGCTGTGCCAGGAATGGCCCCATTTGTCCTCACTCAGCTGGGAGAGAGGGCTGGTTGGGACTAGACAAGGGCTGGAATTAATTCTGAAACCACTCCGTGGGGAAATTATTGCTTGCCTTCAGAAAGTCTCTAATGAGTTCAAATCTGGCAGCTGTGCTGGAAAGAAACATCGTAGTATTATTATCGTTTTGTTGCTGTTGGGCTGCTGTCCGTTTTTAGGGTGCGCTCTGGCTTATGGACCTTAAGGACTCCTGAGGACCCGCCATTCAGGTATTTGCCTCCGTGCCCTGGCTGCGCATTTTCAGAGCGTCTCCATCTGCGTGACCTGGTGGGTGTGAGGCGCGCGTTTATGGGGTGCTTGGAAAGGGGAGCCGGCAGCAAATCCAGCCTCTCAGCCTTGGCTGGGCCCGTAACAGCAGCCAATCACTGACCCAATTACACACCAGGTGATGATTGAATTACCCATTTATAGGTCACCTCCTACAGGCTGGGGACTCGAAAGTGACCAAGCCAGAGCCCCGGCTTTTGCTCTCACATGGCTTACCAATTTCTCTGGGTAAGAAGCCCAGACAAATGGACAGTTAATTTTCATATGAGAAAACAGATGGAACATCGCAGCATGGCACACATATACAACCATAGTGACAATTACAGAAATTCAAATGAAACCAGCTTGAAAGCACTGTGGCATCCCTATTCAACTGGCAAAAGTAAATAGAAACGCTGAGCCAGGCTGAGCCAGACCCTTGGCAGGGTCACAGCAAACCAGGCACAGCAGCGCCCGGCCCCTGGCACCGTGTAAACGGGCTCCGTGTGTGAGGGAGGTGATTGGCTTCACAGGACAGGTGCTATAAAACTCTTTTCTCTTCCCAGTGCACTCCTCCACATTGGGCATTTCCTTTCTGCACTGCACCCCTAGGACCTAATTCAAAAGAAAAAACAGTACAAGCGAGGGTCACAAGCCTTGTCACCACACTGCTGTTTATAATAAGAAGAAACCAGGGGAGAGAAAGCAGAACATCCAGCCCCAGGGGAGGCTGTGCCATCCCTGTTGTCCCTGGAGGGGGGAACACCGCAGAGCCAGGAAATGGCATGTCTGCCTCCTCAGTGTTCCGCACGCCACAGCCCCGTGACCCCAGGACACCCTCCCAACCTTAGCCCCACGTGATGTCCTCAGAAAGGCCTCCCACAACCGAGAGGCCTGGTCAGATCCCCACTTACGTCCCTTACAGCTTCCTGTCCTTTGTATTCACGACACATGACGAAGTTTGGGGATGTCCATACAGCCTGGGTTAATGTGAGTTTCCCCAAGTTGACTGGAAGCTTCTCCAAAACAGGGATCTTGTACAATTTTACTCTGTGCTTGCCCCTCAGTATAGGGCCTGAAACTGGGTGGACGGGTGGGTGGGTGGATAAATGGATGGACGGACAGATGGACAGATGGATGGATGGGTACATACATGGATGGGCAGGTGGATGGATGGACATACAGACAGATGGATGGGTAGACACATGGATGGATGGGTGGATAGATGAATGGCTGACATTTCATATATGCAGTAACCTCCCTTCCTTTACATAGGTCTTCGTCATTAACAAAGCACTTTGTCAAACGTTGTACTTTAATCTCCTACGCAATCCTGTGAGGCAGAGATTTTTGTCTTTATTTAAAAGTGGAGGAAACAGAGTTCTGTCAACAGTCAGTTTAGTAGCTCAGTTCACTACAGAGAGAGCATTTTCATTTCTTGCTTGTTTTCTCTCTCTTTCAAATAGCTATTGGCAAAATTCTTCAGCTGCAACTAGCGACAGGAGATTTCTTGTAAGCTTCCTGTTTTCATAAGGAGCGACTGAAATACTGCAGGGGGAAAAAAGCACAGGGTTATTTATTTTCTTAAAAATCATGTGTACCTATTTTTAGCCATGTTAGTGGAGAATAAGTGATAAATTAAACACGTTTTGGCATTCAGCCAATGAAGAGTCTGCGGATGGTTTTCTCTAAATTACTACCATGCTTTTTTCTGGGTGTAGACGTGGCGGCAGAACTTAAATTTCTGAGTTCAACTGCAGATTTCTATTCGAGATCTCGTTATAGTTCTTACACCCATGTGCCTGCATGTCATTGGCCTGAACTGTAACGGCCTTTGCAAAGTAACAGGCTTGGACTCCCAAAACGAAGTGAGTCCCCTATTACAGAATCATTTCTGTAACTCAGGGAGTATATTTTCATTGAAAGATTTGATCGGAAAAAATATATATTGAATTAGGAAACTTCGGGTGTGATTCTTTGGTTATTTTCCTTGTTCGCCTCATCTACATTATTTTGGCTTATTCTCTCATTGTGCACTTTGAGACTTGTGAATTTTGTAAGCAAATCATGCAATTTCAGTATTGTTAGTGTGTCAGCTGCAGTTGAGGACATAAACACTGATTTTTCTTTGGTTTTTCCTTGTCATTTCTATGCCCAGATTATTAGGGTACGTTTTCTTTTATTTTTCATCTAGTTGATTGATTCTCAACTTCATTATTTTTCCAAAGGCCCTCGAATTGGCTTGATTTATCAACTTCCTTGTTTTGACTTCATTATATGGCTTTTCTCATCTTCGACTAATTGTTTTCATTTTCCCTGCTTTCTGGCGACAGGGGGCGGGACTAGTCGTCAGGTTTCACTCTTCTGTTTTGGAACTAGGCGATCGAGCTGTGCGTTTCCCCCGTGACTCCTGACGCTCTCTGTTCTGAAATACACTTTCTGTTGTTGTGACTTGATTTTCCTCTCCCGCCCACGCCTTCTCCAAGGGCATTTTTATTATCCCAATAACTGGATAACTTTTAATTCTGTTTTCATCCTCCCTTTCGACCTTTGCTTTGCCTTTGTTTCGGGATAAGATACGTAGGAGGCTTGCTGTGTTGCTGCTCCCTCTTTTCCTTTTATTTTCCTTTTCCTTTGTTCCTATTTACTTTTCCTTCACGCTCCGAATGTACCGTATTTTGCCGTGTATAATGCGCGTCTGTGTTTTTGGCCCAAACTTTCAGGAAAAAAAACCTTTCATTTTAATTAGTTCAGTTTTTTATTTATTTATATTTAGATAACTTGTTTTTTGTATTATAAAGGAATTTTAGTATTTATTTTTGAACATATGGATATCGTTATTGCTTTCTAGCAACTGCTTACACTTTTCATGCATAAGCATAAATAAAAGAACTAAAAACAGCCCTGGCTGGTGTGGCTCAGGGGATTGAGTGCTGGCCTGTGAACCAAACAGTTGCCGGTTCGATTCCCGGTCAGGGCACATGCCTGGGTTGCAGGCCAGGTCCCCAGTAGGGGGCGCATGAGAGGCAACCACACATTGCTGTTTCTCTCCCTCTCTTTCTCCCTCCTTTCCCGTCTCTAAAAATAAGTAAAATTTAAAAAAAGAAAAAGAACTAAAAACATTTATATGGATACAGACTTAATACTACCCATGAATAATGTGCATCCTTGTTTTTCCCTCAAAAGTTTGGGCAAAAAGTGCAAATTATACCCAGCAAAATAGAGTAATCAGTCTATGTGCAAATGCACGTCTATTTGAAAACAGTTTATTCTCCTGCACCCTACCATTTGGTGGTCCCGTCATTGTTGTTGCAGCGGGCAGATTTATAATCATCCTCTTCCCTTTACATATATATGACCTATTATGTTCTGCCAATACTTACCCTGAAATTTCTTACACATGTTTTGCCCCGGGTTGGAACTGAGAGATTGAGCATGGCTGTTTTGGGGTTGTACGAGTATATCTTTGTCACCATCAAGGTCTCCTAATGCCTTTGACCTTGGCCACAGTCAGCCTTTCCGTGGCCACGTGAACCCAGGAGGGACCAGACCGAGCATCAGACACCTGATATTTGCAGTCCTGGTTCTGCTCCCGCTGAACAGCTTGGCTTCTGAGGCCCATTCTGTGCAAATTGCACCCGACCTCACGGGGTGCCTGGGAGGCCGGGGGGAACGGGAGCATGAAACTGCTGCGTGCACAGAGTCACCAGGAAGGCCTTACCCAGCGACCACGGCTGCACTTCCAGAGCGCGACATTGCGCGTGTCCCTTGGAGGCCACAGACGCCCCACGCTGGCTGTTCCAAATGCTGTCACAGGTTGCCTTGCAAGTTATTTTTGTACTTACGTTTCGCGTGGATCTTGCTTCTCTGGTAAGAGGTGCTTGAGTGCCTTTCTTTCGAGTTGCATCAGCAAGCATCTTCCCTCTGCGTGTGCCTGCCTCTGTGTCTAAATTTCACCTTGTCCGAAGGACAAGAGCCCCTGCTAACGACCTCGTCTTAACCTGATCAGTGCTGTAATCAAAGATTTTTGTAATAAAAGATTCGTAAGGAACCTATTTCTAATTCAACTCACGTTCTAAGGACCCAGGAGTTAGGGCTTAAACATACCTTTTGCAGGGAGAGCGGAAAAGGTTCAGCCCATAACACCCCCTTTCCAGCTGTGGCTCCATTGCCCTCGCCCCAAATCTAAGCGCTGTGGTTACCTTATCTGCCCCCGCACATGGCTGATCCAGGGCCAACCTCCTTCCATTTGAAACGCCCCCTCTCTCCTCCAGCACCGCCCTGTGGGAGGACAGGGACCTGAGCAGTGGGTGTTGGAAGCCTCATGTGGAGCTCCCCCCAGGGGCAAGGGCTGGGGGTGCAGTCTGTTCTTGTCTGTCGTAATGGGGACACAGCCCTTGTCTCCAGCAGGCTGATTCTCTGTCCAGCTGAGCCCTGTCCTCCGGGGCCTCCTCCGGCCACCTGGGTTCTCAGAGAACACTTGCAGGCTTGGAACCCACCCCCAGCTTGTCACCTCCTGTCCACAGATCCCCTCCGGCAGCCATGTTTCCTTCCCCTCTGCCATCAGTGACCTCTCTCAGGTGAGCCCGCACGCGTCCTCAGAGACAGCCTTGGCTCTGAGCATCTCACTCTTAGGGTCTTCTTCCAGCTTGTCCTTTTTCGTGAGTCCGTTCTGTTTTATGTGGGTGAGGATTCGAGAATACATTCTAGAACATTCTGCGTGTCCCCCCCAACCCCATTTTAACACGTGTGTCTTCACTGGACAGATGAATTCCATTGGCTGCCTTTGCGGTGCCACACCCCATGTCACCAAGCTCTAGTCTGTCCCCTGAAGGGATTCGCAGTCCCCAGTGGGGAAGATTCTTGCACAAGTAACCAGAGGCCGCAGGTCACATGCTGACCGTCGATGGGAACGATGAGTTGGGAACACGGAGAGAAGAGGCACGACCTCTGCCCTGCGGGCTCAGTGGAGACTGACTAAGGAGGTGACATTGGAACCCCTTAACAAAGTCACTGGGGGCACGTCCCCGTCATTCGAGCAGAGGATCGATCCTACTCTGTGGCTGCTGGGGCCTGGCTGCCAGTCCACAGCGGCCAAGGTTAAAGCCAGGCTAACAGGATCGTAACTCAGGCACTTCGTGGGACAATTATTTTTTCTTCCATCAATAAAGGTTGTGCCCGTCTGAAAGCAGCAGAGGTGTTTGCGGCCCCGCGGCTCACTCACCGCGATAGCTTATGCCCAGTGGCTTCAGGAGGCATCACGGAAAGGCAGGTGACTGCCCTCCTGCCCCGCAGCCCCCATATCATGGGACAGGGCGAACTCTCTTACACAGAGGCACCCCCAAACCTCACCATCTGTAATAAACCAAATGCCCTTAAGTACACCCAGTCCTTCTCGAACCTGTCCTGCTCGCCGCCCATGCCTCAGAAAACAAGTTCTATAAGTCATCACACCGGCCTGTTGGAAGAGGGGAAGTTCCTTGTATTTGCCCCAAATTTTTAAAGCCTGTGCTCCGGGGCGAACATGAGTGTTGTCCATCTGTTTGGGCCAGAGTGGGTGTGCTTAACCATGCACTTGAATTGGTGGGCTCCACATGGCCAGCTGTCTTTGATTTTGCTGTTCAGTGTGCATGGATTTAATTATGCAATGGCTGGCTTCCCTCCCTTACAACCTTGTTTATTGTGATCCTGCCCCGATTACACACAAATAAGTTACGAGGGCTTCAGAGCTTGCCCGGCTGGGTTTCAAGGTCAAGTGTACTGCCCTCTTCTTAACGGTGTGTCCCTCCTCCTTCCTCTTGGATGCTTGGAAAAAAACTTGGGCCCCCTGTCATCATTGTGCACCAAAAGGAAGATAAGTTTTGTTTTTTCCTATCCTCACCCGAGGACATTTTTTTATTGGTTTTAGAGAAAGAGAAAGGGAGGGAGAGAGAGAAAAAATCAATATGGAAGAGCAACATCTATTGGCTGCCTTATCAGATGCACCCTGACTGGAGATTGAACCCGCAACCCGGGTATATGCCCTGACTGGGAATTGAACCCGTGACCTTCTGGTCTATGGGATGATGCTCCAACCAACTGAGCCACACTGGCCAGGCAGGAATATAACTTTTATAAATAAAAGTTTTCCCACTCACCCAAGACCAGATAGAAATCTTACATGTTTTTCAACTCCATCCAGCCCAGAAATCTTCTCACCAGCGTGTCTGTATTCTAAGCATCCTCATGTTTGCAAACTTCTGCTTTTTACTGGAGGTGGACAGATTTCCACCCTGCAGAAATTCGGGGTGGGGAGAAGATCTAGCCAGGACTCAGTTTTAGGAACGAGCAGCGTCCGCTTCCTCCCCTTCCACATGTCTGGGGAATTCAGGGGCACACGCAGCCACTTCTTCCAACTGATGGTCATCTGCTGATAGGACTGTGCCCACTGAGAAAGCACACTCGGTTTCCCGGCAGGTGTCTGTTCTTGGCTTTGTGCTCAATGTCACATGCTTGTGGCGTCCCTGTTATGGTACGGGTGGTAACCCAGCTCTAGTTAGGAGTGAAGAAGGTGGTCTTGGCACCGGAGTTTCCAGTAGTTGGCTTTCGATGGGAGAGAGAAGGGCCATGAATTGCAGGGCCGAGAAAATGGAGCAGGGTGCGGAGGCAGGAAGGGCAGTGGCAGGATGGAGCAAGATGACACAGGCCAGCCCGGCCGGCAGAATCTGCGGCCCCAGAGTGACCTCGTGATACCCACCATGTAGAGGAGGCCAGCCCTCAGGAGTCAGCTTTTGCAAAAGTTCTCGTCTCCATGCCCACCAAATGTCTGTTTCCCACAGCATCCTCCCACCACCATAACAACCACACCCCCTCCCTCCTGCCCTGCATCCCAGCCTTCCTGTGAATTTCAGCCTCGGGTCCACGTTCTGCGCCCTGTGGTTTATTTACAAACAGACAGGCACTTTCTGGGCTTCCATTGATAATTCCCCCTTGGCCTTGAATCCTCTGCTCTAAGAGTATGCCCATGCCCTGATTTCATCTACCTGGAACAAATCACCAACCCCACAACCTTCTGCCAACAGGCATGCAGAGGGCATGGAGGGGACCGTGGGGCACAGACTTGGAAAGTGTTTGGGGCACATTGCGGGGTGGTGTGTAGCTGACGACAGAAGTCTGGATATTCAGCTGAAGGCAGGCTGAGGGTGGGGGAAGGCAGAAGGATTTTGAGCGGACTTGGGTATTTTTACGATGTTCGATCTGAACGGATCGAACAGATGGATGGCAGGTCTCCCTGGCGTCCATGTGGATGCACAACTGTTATGGAGCATCTACTGCGTGCTAGGCACACCGCTGAGCTTTGGAGGCGCACGCAGTCCGGGTTCTGGAAGGCCACCCCACTTGCTGGGACAGAGGAGACGACCCTCGGGTTGAGTCGGTGCGGTGTGAAATCAGCGAACAGGTCCCTTTAAGGCGATTTGAGCTGGAGAGAGCCTGGGAAGGTTCTCAGCCACACCGAGCCTCACCCAAGGCCCCCTGGTCCCCGTCAAGAAGACACAGGGCTAAGGCTGAGTCCCCTCTACTTGTGCAGTTCCAGGCTGCCGCTCTCTGCTCAGAGGACACGGAGGGGGTACAAGAGGGAGATAGCAGCGTCTAAGCTGAGCCTCCAAGGATGTTTAGGGCATTGGCACCGTAATTGGCTCATGTCATAGTCTGATTCTTTTCCGTGGTTTTATCTATTTTTGGTGGTCCTGCAGAGTTTTATTTATAAGAATTTCCATAGCCCTGGATGGTGTGGCTCATTTGGTTGGAGCATCGTCCTTTAGACTGAAGCATTGTGGGTTCGATTCCCAGTCGGGGCACAAACCCAGGTTGTGGGTTCAATCCCAAGTCCGGTGCATAGGAGAAGGCAGCCGACCAATGTTTCTCTCTTGCGTTGATGTTCTCTCCCTTCCTCTCCCTCTCTCTCCCCCCACCCCTTCCTCTCTCTCTAAAATTAATGAGAAAATGTCCTCAGGTGAGGCTTAAAAAAAAAAGAAGACAACTTCCATAGACACCTAATATTTGTTGTTTAAAATCAGGAGTAAAACCAGCCTCCTTTTCATCTCTCATTTGCTCCCATTTCGGATCAGACCCTCTGCGTTTGATACTGAGTGGCCACAACGGCCACACGGGGTGAGTGAAGGGTCAGGAGGCAAACTGGACACCTGGGCCTTAGGACCTGGTTGTATCTCTGAGAACCCAGGACAGGGCGGCAGCCAGGTCCTAGGAGGGCCTTTTTGAACTTGGCATTGCAAGGACCAGCATGTTGCCCTTTCCTCCCAGCCTGCTCCTGGATCCGCCGCCGTGCCTTCCCACGGGAGGCCACTGTCCTTGAAAATACCACAGGCCAGAAAGAATCCTGGGCCCACACGTGACGTGGATAGACATCATCCCCTGGTCCAAACTGCTTAGTGAACAGATTGAAACCGCCAACAGCCAGGTGAAGGGTGACACAGTGGTGAATTACAGAAAGAAGCCCATGAGGCTGGACTTGAACTGGCGGCTTGTGTGTGCTCTCATGCTGCATACAGAGGTGTGTTCAGTCAACAGACCAGGAAGCAGCATCACCCCAGTAGCACTGAGCACACCTGGGACCCAAATCTTGGTCTCTAACCACCGTTTTCTGCTAAGGAGAACCAGGGCTGATACCAGGGCTGGGGCTTGGAAAGTAGCAGAGGAGACCAGGACCCCTTGTCTTCCCGGGAAGCAACGCAGTGCCCCAAACTGATAGGGGAATATCAGAGGAACAGGAGCCCCCGAATGGGCCTCCTCCTACTGGCCTAATTGCATACTACCTGAACATCAAAAAAAAAAAAAAAATAGTGGCAATAATGAATTATAATACTTTGAATAAAAAATAAGGAATCAGTGAGTCCATCGTGATACTTAAAAGCGGCTGGAGGGGGGAACGCTTCTGTGCAGAAGAATGCCAAGTAACAAATGTAGAGGAATGGCAGGTTTTTTTCAATCACCACTTTGCAACCAACGTACCAATGGATTCAGGCCAGGGTCAATACTGATGCTAAAACCACCGGGTGAAATGACGTAGGCACATGAGGCGCTCACTCGTCTCAGACTGTCACACCCCCAGGTTGCTGATTAATGACAAAGAGTCGAATGTACTTTTACAAAGAGGTGACCTGACAGATGGCACCTGAACCGCGGGGTCAGACTCCACATCACCAACAGTGGAGTAACCAGCCATCGGGTGCCCCCTGGTGGTTGCAAACGGAAGGACTCAATATTGTTTGATTTGGGCCCAAAATGCCTCACTGGAATCTGAACTTTAAGAAACAAAATTGACTACTTTCAGATGATGGGATATTCTCCCAGGCAACTGGAGTGACTGGAAAACTTGGAATGCCGAAGTTGAAACAGACATAAGCTGGGTTATGGAAAAGGGATGTGACAACTAAGAACGATGTGATTCTGGGTGGACTCCTGGAGACATGCTGGATTCTGTAGAGGTGAAGGGCCAGGGTGCCTGCAGTCGACTTGCAAATGATTCAGCAAATAATGAAAAGCATATGTGTGTTTCCATGGGTGAGGAGACAGGGCAAAATCAAAGTGGCCATGTATTAACAATTAAAGAACCTAGGTGAAGGGCATAGGGGGTATTCATTGTGTCCCAGTTCAACTTCACTGCAATTTTGAAACGTTTCAAAATAAAAAGCGTAATGGCTCTATCGCAGAGTGGCTTGTCAAAGACCAAAACCAAAACAAATCACTGAGACTAAAATTCCATTCTCTTGGCCCCAAATCCAGGACGCTGTCATTCATCCCTCGTTATCCAGGCAGACGGAGACAGAAACAGAGAGTTCCTTATTCTTGGTTCAAAGACCAGAGCTTGGAGAGCCCGTCAGGGACCCAGGCTTTAGGATTCCGATTTCTTAGCCAAGGAGACGAAGACAAGGCCCGCAGCGCCACCTAGTGGCCACGATCGGGAAGTCTGTCTTCTGCAGCCAAGAAAGCAAACTCAGGCCACTTTACGGGTGTCTTTCCCACAGTTCAGCCTGGTTGTGACATTTTCCCCATCTGCAAAGCGCTAATGTTTGTTTCTCTACTTTTCTGATGCGGATTTCCAGTTGCTTTGGAGAAACGAAGCAAAAAGCCAATTTCCTCTGCCCGGGAACCTAATGGAGCCCCCAGACTGTTTGATAATCCAAAAGAAAGAGACAAGCCCTGCTCATGGTGTGTTTGGGGTCTCTTACCATCTCACGCCAGCAAACCACTGGCCCTCTGGCTCCCTCTTGTGGAAAGGAAGGAAAGCCGACGAGATGAGAAAAGCAAAGGCGAGTTATTCAGGGCTTGCTCTGTCTGTAGGGGGTCAGCCAGTCACTTGAGTTTTGGCAGAGACTCAAAGGTAGGCAGAGGGGTGGGGAAGGGTGAGGGTGTACAGAGGGAGGGCTCAAGGGTGATGAGGCTGTTGATGGGGAAGCCGGAGGCGGCCAACTAGAAGAGGGGTGCCCTCTGTGATTGGTTGGGGTGCCTGTTTGGCTTTCTCTGGTTGATCTAAGTTGGAAGCAGGGACAAAGACTGGGGAAGCTGTCAGTTACTAATCAAGTCCCAGACACTGGGGGCTGATTGTTATAAAAGTTATTGTCTATTCCCTGGCCGATGTGGCTCAGTGGGTTGAGCATCGGCCCATAAACCAAAAGGTCACAGGTTCGATTCCCAGTTAGGGCACATGCCTGGGTTGCAGGTTCAGTCCTAGTCAGCGAGCATGCAAGAGGCAACCAGTTGATGTTTCTCTCTCACATCAATGTTTCTCTCCCTCTGTCTCCCTTTCTTCCTCTCTCTCTAAAATCAATAAATTTTTTTAAATTAAGTCATTGTTTAACTTCCTGGATTACTAAATAGCAGTCCGCTCTCCTGCAGGTCTGGGTTACTAAGGGACTGGCTTCTTGAGCTATTTATTATAGATGAGGGGGTTAGTTTCCTGGGCAGGTTGCTGCAGATTGAGGGGGGGGGATCGAAGTTCCATTTTTATAGATGGTCTGGCCATTGTCCATTCGTGTATTTAGTCTGTCACTCTGGAAGCAGCACCCCAGGTGGCATCGGGACGACAGCAGCTCTAATCCCAGGAAAGAGAGGTCGGAAGACCCAGGTTTGGTCCTCAGCCTTCTTCTCAGTCTGGGAAGTCTTCTCCAAGCTTGGGTGGTCTCCTCCCGGCAGAGCAGGGCTGCGCTTACCACTCTGTGACCTGACATTAAACCCACACGCGCCCTCTAGAGGCTGGAGAGAAAGTAGCTGGCGCTGTGCAGAGATTACCTGCCCCATACCAATAGCATACCTTCTCAATACCGGCCCCAGATGTGGTCTCAACATCTGGGACTCCAGCCGGCTCACAATGTGAATAAATCACTGCTGTATCCCAAGCCGACACCTGCCCTGCGCTCACCACCCACGGGTGCTCTTCCCCTGTCTCCCATGCCCAGGCTCTGCGTGTGAAATGGTCCCACCTCAAGCTGCCCTGGGTGGATATCGACTGGCTCATAGACATCTCCTGCCAGATCACTGAGCTGGACCTTTCCGCCAACTGCCTGTCCTCCCTCCCGTCGGTCATCCCCTGGGGACTCATCAACCTCCGGAAGCTGAACCTCTCGGACAACCACCTGGCCGAACTGCCCGGCGTGCAGTCCTCAGACGAGATCATCTGTTCCAGGTGGGCCTTCCCCGTCGCAGGTGCTCGGGGTGTGAGCGACGGGCGCAGGGGTGCCCTCTGCGCCCCAGCTGCCAGCGCCAGCCTCCCCCGCACGGGCTCCCTGACCGTAGTCTGTGATTTTGAAAACAAATTTTCAGCAGAAATTAGAAAAGGAAGCTCTGCCAGTCCTAACACAAGCTCTGTTTTTGGGACAAGGTCCCCGCCTCCAGTCCAGGGGAATGCAGAGCAGGGTGGTCTGTGTGCCCCCCCCGAATGTACACCGCCCCCTGGCGGCCCGGCGGACCTGCCTGCCCGCCACACCCTGCCCCCTTCTCTGTCCTGCATTCGGGAATCAGCGGGACCTGGTGGAAGCCGTGAGGCCCAAACCCCCAGCTTTTACCACACCTCCGGGGGCAGGAGGCGGGGCACGTTCACTCCGCAGGGCGCCGGCAGCAGGTATGGGCAGCTCTGTCCCCTTTTGGGGGAGCCCTTGGGAAGCTAAGGCTCTAAGAGTAAGGGAGAAAGACGGATGTTGGAAGGAACTTAGGGGCATCAGTCACCGGTGGGGGCAAAAATCTAAAGAGCGTGTGCCCTCCAAGTGAGGGTCCTGCGGGGGTCCGTAAATGGGGCCAGTCTCAGGGGTCCAGAAGTTTGAAGGCAGCTTTCAACGTACCAGCTCACTTTGCTATCTCATCTAGAGAAAGGCTTTCATCCCTAGTGGCCAGCCAGACCAGGGCCCCCCAAAGAGAGTTTGATTTCCTTTGTCTCCACGGGACATGGTAACAGTTAACAGTTAACGCAATGAATAAAAAGTAGATCGCTACATTTTCCATGCCTGTTCTTTAAGCCTTGTGCAAGGAGCCAAAGGAAACGTGCACCCCTGTGTTTACAGAAATATGTAACGGGAGCTTGGCCTCCTTCTTCTGAAGCTTTGACGTCCTTCTTCCCCAACCACAGGCTCCTCGAAATTGACATTTCCAACAACAAGTTGTCCCATCTCCCGCCGGGATTCCTGCACCTCTCCAAGCTCCAAAAACTGACCGCTTCCAAAAATTACTTAGAGAAACTGTTCGAAGAAGAATGTGGTATGTTCCGCCATCTGTAACCTCACTTGATTCGTCATTTTCTTTCTGACAGGGATCTTTTCGCCAATTCATACTTCCTTTTTTTCTTCCCTAGCCACTAACTGGATTGGTCTGCGGAAACTGCAGGAACTGGATATCTCTGACAACAAACTGACGGAACTCCCTATGATTTTCCTTCATTCTTTCAAGTCGCTCAGTTATCTGAATGTCTCCAAAAACAAGCTGAAGGTGTTTCCAGATGCCTGGGCCTGCCCTTTGGTTAGTATTACACCAGAAGCCACGGAGGGCTGGGCACCGGTCTCACCTGCTCCCCTTCCGCGGTCACGCTGGGTAGCGCAAGGGAGTGTGGGCCCCATGTTAGAGACCAGAAATGTCACTCAGCAGCCAGCAGCTGAGTGTCTCGGCAGGTAACTCACCCAAACGCCAGACCACGTGGCTTGAGGTTTGCACCGTGAGACCCACAGACCTTTGCACATTTACAACTCGCGTGCCTGGCATAGGATGGCTTCTGCCCAAAAAGTTGAGGGCTGGGGCTGGGTGGGGAGGTCTCAGCTCCTTTCAGTCAGCTCTACACTTAGAATAAAGAAGAAATCATCTGCTCCCATCACACTGCCAAAGAGACCGTGTTTTTGTTTCTCGGGAAGTTTGCTCGTGAAAGCAGACAGAACAGCGTGAGGAGTAGCTGTGTTTTCTTGCTGTTGGTTTTACACCGGGAAGTTCTCCATCACCGGTATTAACGTTTCCAGTTTCAACAGCCGCTCTCCAGAGCTCGGGCCTGAATTGTCCCATTATCTCCCAGGACAAAGAGCACGATGCTCTGGACCGGAGGAGAAGGGTTCTGAGCCACCGTTGTGTCCCCGGAGGATCCGTTTCCATCCCTCCCTCCCAGTAGGGACGGGAAAACGGAACGACCGCACTCTGCAGCCTCTTCGGTCACAGAACCATTTTTATGACAGAGCCGTGGGGTAGACGTCTTGTTTTCCAATCACATTGGGAAAGTCTTTCTCATTCGCACCGCCGCATTCAAAAAGCTCACTTGTACCTCCTTCTCTTTCTCCGCAAACGGCCAGAAATGCTGCCGAGCATCACACAACGCCCTGGAGGGCCTACCAGACAGGATGGCGGTCTTCTGGAAAAACCACCTTAAGGACGTGGATTTCTCAGAAAACGCTCTCAAGGAGGTCCCACCAGGGCTCTTCCAGCTCGACGTAAGTCCAGTAGCACCTGGGGCTCTCGCGTCCCGCTTTTGTGTGAAAATCAGTCCCCATTGCAGGGAAGTCTGCACGCTTCTCCTGAGCAGTCGAGACCAAAAAAAAAAAAAAAAAAAGTTGAAAAAAAAGTTCAACTGCCAAAAAAATGTGCAAAGATTGATAGGAAATATGCAAAATGAAATCACCTATGTGAGCGGGGTAGGATTATGGGTATTTACCCCCCCACACACACAGGAGTTTCTTAAATGTTGAAAACTGTGCGCACAACCCAGCAGTCCCTCTGTCTGACAGTCTCCGGCTCTGTCCCTTCTCGGGTGACATGGAAGTCTGCTCGTGTAGGAAGCCCAAGGCCAGGGGGACACTGTCTTGCGGGGCCTCCTTGTCCCTGCCTCCCCCCACCACCAGAGGTGGCCGCCCTGGGAGCTTCCTTGGATACGAATTCAGGCAAGTGCTTTTCCCAGAGACCTGAGTGTCCCTGAGCCTCTCCCCACCGACGCGGGGCTCCTTTCTTGTTTTATTATTTTTTTATCCTCACCAGAGGATATATGTTCACTGATCTTAGGGAGAGAGGAAGAGGGTGCAGGAGGGGGAGAGAGAGAGTGAGTGAGAGAAACATTGATCAGTTGCCTCCAGTATGCGCTCTGACCGGGAATCGAACCTGCAACTTTTTGGTGTATGGGATGCTGTTCCAACCAACTGAGCCACTGGCCAGGGCTCCTTTCCCACGTTAGGTTGTTGCAGGTCTGTCTCTGCTTCCCCCACACACTCGGATGGAAACCACTTAAGGCAAAGCATAGACCCTATTCAGCACATGACCTTGACACCTCAGACCAGCCCCAGAAAGGGGTGTGGGAAGTGTTCGGTGAAGGCCTTAGGGCAGCCCCGGGCAGAGCGCACAGGCCTCGACCCCCACCGGCTCTCCTCTGAGGCCTGTGTAGCCCCCTCCACATTCAGGGATCCCCAGAAGGCAGCAGGGGCCCTTTCAACATGCGTGTTCTCAGAGCGAGGGCCATCAATCCATAGGCGCCAGGGCAAACCTGGACAAAGGGCCCCAGGGTACCTCTGCTGCGAGGGGAGGGCCCATGGTTGAGAACACAGGTCACATCCGCTACCTGACCTCTGTCCTTGGAGGGAGACCCTCGGCCAGTCCCCTGTTCTGAGTTTGTTACCACTAACGTCACACCAACAACGGGCTTGATCTTCTGGTTCCCATCGCATCAGAAAAGGAGGGAAAGAACCTCGTCTGGCCCCTCCCACTCGGCCCGGTGGGAATTTGGGTCTGTCCTGCAGAGCAGGGCTGGGAGGGCCTTGGTCCTGGTGGAAGGGCAGGCTGATGCTGGCGGTGGGGTGGTGGGGACCCCCTCCCACCAGGGAGGGGACAAAGTGTGCAGAGTAGGGTGTTTGAGGTGGGGCGACTTGTTGCCGTCCCAATTCCCATTGTCGACAGACTAGTCTGGCATCCAAGCTGGTGGCATCAGCCTCTGTCCTCTCATGAAGGTGAAATGTGTCCCAAGTCCAAGGGCAGGTGACTGTGTTCACCAGCAGGGCCCGCAGCAGTGGGTGGACATCAGGGGCAGGCGGTCAGTGAGACCACCACAGGCACGCAGCGGCCCCAGGCTCCTGGCCAACGTAGGTTGTCCGACTGGGACGGTCCCCCCGGTGCCGCTGCTGCCACCCTGTCCCTGTCCTGGATGTCACCTGGGCTGGCCCTGGGAGGCCTCGGGACATGTGCACCTCCTCTGGTGGTCCCATGGCCTCCAGGACCTTCAGAGTCCACTGTCCCCAAGACAGACCCATAAGTAATGACCCCTGTGGAGTCTCAGCTCGGAGAAGCTGTCAGACTCCTATCATCCTGGAATAATTTTCCGCATGGACCGGAGGAGGCTCTCCTACAAAGGGCCCCATCTATTCGATATAGTTTCTCGAGTCTGAGGACATGTGTGAGCCCACATTATGGAACCTCGGTCAAGCTAAACCGGTTGTGATCATTTGGCTGCACTTCGCCAGGGAACTGACCTTTCTCTTCAGTCCGTACGCCCTGTGGACATTTAACAGCATCCCCACCTCTCTCCCTCTCTGTCCCAGGCCCTCACGTCCTTGAAGCTCCAGGGAAACCAGCTGGTGGCCGTGCCCCCTCCAGAGAAGTGGACCTGCCGGCAACTGAAGACGCTGGACCTCTCCAGGAACCAGTTTGGCAAGTAAGCAGGTCCCTGTCCCAGGCCGGTTATGAAATGCACGTGACACAGTCAAGCAGTCCCTTTAGGAGGGATGTGTCAAGCAGGACATGTGTCTCGTAGTTTGTCAGGGCAGCCATAACGAAGTGTCACAGGCTGGGGGACATTTATTTATCCCAGTTCTCAGGCTGGAAGTCCAAGGTCAAGGCATCAGCAGGGTTGATCGCCTCTGAGGCCTCTCTCCTTGGCTTGCAGGTGGCTGTCTTCTCTGTGTCCCCATGTGGTCTTCCCTCTGTGCCCGAGTCCGAATGTCCTCCTCCCGTATAGGACACTGGCTATATGGGATTAAGGGCCATTCACGCAGCCTCGAGTTAACTTAATCACCTCTGTTAAGACCTCATCTCCAAATAAGGCCACATTGAAATAAGACAATGACACCTCGGTCCCCTTCAAATTAGGCATCTTGGGACCTTACACAGTACTCCCAACCAAGATCAAGTGCCCTGTCGTATTTTCCTGAATCTCATTGACAGTCTGGCATCTCTTCCCTTTCAAAGGTGATTTTAGTTTTGGGAAAAGCCAGAAGTCACAGGGAACCAAATCTAGGCTGTAGCGGGGTTGAGTCACCTGGGTAATTTGATGTTTTGCCAAAAAACTTGGCACAAGACATGATGTGTGAGTGGGCCCATTGTTGTGATAAAGCTGCCAGTCACCAGTTGCCCATAGCTACGGCCTTCTGAGTCATCCGAATAGTTTCCACAGAGAAATGTTCGAGCTTAACACAAAATCTGATGCAGATTCATTGCTTTACTCACTCAGTCATTTTGAATGCAACAACCACACAGTACACCTGCTCACTCAATGGTGTCTACCACCCCCACTGACGAGTACAGTGAAGTCTCATTGTTCACACACGCGCATTCCAGTGCACTCTTCTCTGCTGCCAGGTTACATTGCTGTTGTGCAAACCATTCTCGTTATAATAACAATGGCT
The DNA here is from genome assembly GCF_022682495.2 of Desmodus rotundus. Taxonomy (NCBI): domain Eukaryota; kingdom Metazoa; phylum Chordata; class Mammalia; order Chiroptera; family Phyllostomidae; genus Desmodus; species Desmodus rotundus. The sequence goes on along the minus strand of NC_071396.1, from coordinate 27,929,759 downwards.
GGACTTTCTCCAGACAGACCTCATACATATTGAATAAAAAGATTGAATAAAAAGGTGGCAATCTGGGGATGAGCCCAGGTGGCCCTCGGGACCCTGGGGACTACCCTCCCAGGGTCATCTGCTGAAGGTCACCTCTGTGGCATCTCAGCAGAGCTTACCCTGCAAAGAGCACTCGCCTGGGGAGCAGCCTAAAAAGCCACATCCACGGGAGTGGGCTCGGCTGCCAGGCACGGAAATGCTCACACCTGCCTGGAATGGAAAAGCGCGCGAATGGAAACCACTGGTCCTGCCTGTGTTACAGTTAGGTCACCTCATCCTGCCGTTTCTTCCCCAAAGGCCTCTGAACACACCCGGTGCAATGAGCTGCCGCCGCTCACACATCAGCGGAGGGGGCCTAACACTCCGCAGATGGAATTTTCTCCCTTCCCTATGCAAGCTTCAGCGTGATATAGTCACAGCCAAAAGAGTAAGCTCTTTGTCCCGCTTTCCTCAAATGTTGACCTTTTTTTTCCTCCCAACAGAAATGAAGACGGACTTAAAACAAAGCGTATTTCCTTTTTCACCACCAGAGGGCGCCAGCGCTCAGGGACCGAGACAGGTGAGGGTGTAGGTACTGGGAGGTGAGGATGCTTGCTGGGCAGGTGGACCCTTGCCGTCCTTCTATGGGGTTTCTCCCACAATGCCCTGTCAGAATGCCAGAGATGTTCCCCTTTGCAGCCCGAAGAGACTGGTACCCACTGTGTGTGGACGGCCTGATGCCTGTGGGCACTGCCCCGGGTGTGTTACACATGTTGGTCTGTCCTTAACCCCTCACACCATGAGGCACGGGTAGTGGTTTCCCATTTTACAGGTGAGGAAACCGAGGCTCCCCCAGTGTTTTCAAACACTTGGGCTTCCCTAACCAAGTACCAGAGACCGGGTGGCTTGAACAATAGAAACGCATTTCCTCACAGCTCTGGAGGCTCGAAGTGCGAGATCAGGGTGCGAGCGTGGTTTGTACGGGGTGAGAGCTCTCCTCCTGGCTTGCAGACGGCTGCCTTCTTGCTGTGTCTTCACATGGCAGAGAGAGAGAGAGAGAAAACAAGCTATCTTGTGTCTCTTTTGATAAGGGTGCTAAGCCCATCATGGCCCCCCCGCCATGGCCTCATCTAACCTCGTCACTTCCCAAAGGCCTCACCTCTTAAAACCCTCACACTGGGGAGATACAACTCAGTCTGTGGCACAACAGTGGACTGCTGGGGTCACGTAGCTGCTTGGTGGCACAGCCAGGGTTCAACCCAGCCCTGGGTGGGGGGCAGGGTGGGCAGGCAGCACTGTGACATTCTTCCAGCCACACTAAGGGATCTTGTGAAGAAGACACCTGGGAATGCGGCCACCCTCGGTCCCGCAGACTGTCCTGGCTAGGCTGACAGTCCAGTGGGACTTGGGGGGTCGTCCCCCAGACTCATCAGAAACGGAACTTCTGCTAGGGTGTTTGTACTACTCACACCACAAGGCCAGCCCAGCAGAGAATATTCCTAGGAAAACAGGTTCTTCTTGTCCATTGTCTCCTGTGAGTCCCGTCCAAGTGTGTTTACAGGATTGAAAGCGTAACACGTCACCAGGGCAACAGACAGGACTCCAAAACACAGACCCAGATCAACACAGGAATTAAGTACGTGACAAAAGTGGTATTTCATTTTCACGGACAAAGACTGTTTTATTGTTTAATAAATAGTGTTGGAATAACCGCCGTCCAGATAGAAAGGGAAAGTTGCAACCCTAGATTTCCGACCCCACGTCAATTACAGAATTTCCACGTGGGTTTCAGATACATGAATACAAGAAAAAAAGAAAATAACAATTAAAAGCTTTGAAAGCTAGGTGGGAAATCCAGAAATAATTTTTTTAAAAGGCCAAAATCTCGAGCTGTGTAAAAACAGACTCAGAAGAAATATTTGCAATATAAATTGTTGCAACATAAATTGGCTAATGTCCCTAATATACAAAGACTGCTTACAAATTCATTAAAAAAAAAAAAAAGACAACCCAATAGGCAAAAAAAAATGGGCAATGGATGTAAATAGTTTGCAGAAAAGGAAGTTCAGACGGCGTGGACACAGATGTAAAAGCCCTGAACCACACCAGTTGGGAAATACAATGAGGAATGTCATAACCGCCCCTTTTTAAAATGAAGGGCCTTAGGACTTTGGAAATTGAGTCCAGACGTTGGGATTTCACTCGGGAGGAAAGAGAAACAAACACTTTCGTCTCGTTAAAGCCAAAACGGAGCAATGGGCATGACACGGGCTGCTGGTATGGACCTCAGTCCCGTTCCCATCGCTGTGCGCAGTGCCCCTTACGTTCAGGCTGATGGGAAGGGTGTCGCCAGCTTACCAACACAGGCTGTGCAGAAGGGCGCCACAGGGGCACGTACCAATGTTCTAGAAAAAAATGACGGCTGGGGGCACGCAGGAGAGGAGGCCGCACCTTTAGAAAGTACCACTGGCACAAGCGGATGGTGGAGTTGGCCCACGACAAAGGCCCCTTGATTTTTTTTTTTTAATTTTCATCTAGAAAGTTGAGGCCCACACCTGGGTGAAAAGGAGGAGGCCCGTTTCGAAGGCTTTTCCTCAGTGTGGTTATTCTCTCGGGGCTGTGGAGCCTTGGGTGAGGAATTATCTATAAAAGATAACTTGTTTGCAGATGGGCAGTAAAATTCCAAGTGAATTTATGTACGTTCGAGTAGTCATATTTGCGCAGCGGCCTCATCCAAAAATAATTTGGACGGCCGTTTTTACGGTAACGTTCAGACCAGCAGAGTCATAAATAACTTATGAATAAATAATTACAGTTCATAAATACCTCGCGCTGTGCTCTCCCCGGCCTACTTTTCATAGTTTCCATACTAGGTCGGGAGACCAAGGACAGGTGTTGCCCTGTCTGCAGTCAAAGTTCCTTCTCGCCTCCACCCGTTACTTAAAGAGGCTTCATAAACACCAAGACGAAGCTTGAAAATTGGAAAGTGTCTAAGCCAAGTGTTCAGATGTGTTCTCTGGGAAGAAAGGCGGCCTTTCTTATTATTGATGGTTTTCCATGTGAAGGAGGGCCGGCGAAAGCTGATGATTCTTTCTCGTTGGGGAAAAAACAAAAAAACAAAACCGAAACATGAGAAACAGCCCTTTTGAACATTTTTCTTGTGGAACAAGGTCAAGTACAGAGCCATGTGTAAAAGTCGGCTGCACGTTTCACTCCACAGGGGCCGATGCGTAGAGTCCCATTCAATGCGGCCGTTCACGAGGCAGGTTTCCAGGCACCCATTTCAGGATCCCGGTGTCACCTCTCCCAGAGCATTCTCTTCGGCTGGTTACCCCGTGACCATGTGACCATGGACTCTGTGGCTCCGTGTGTGGAGAAAAGCCAGTGTCCAGGGGGAGGTGGGGTGTCATGGTCAAAGGCAGTGGAGTGTCATTTCAGCCCAACAAGAGCTTCTGGCTTCCCTTTCTTGCTGCCTGGCAGAGAACCAGGAGAAAAGGCTTCGAGCAGTTGCTTTGTCTTTGTCCGAGCGGACAGGGACCCTCAGAGGGGGGCAGTCTGCCCCCCTCTGCCTGCCTTCGGAGGGGGGGACAAGGCACTTCAGAGAGTCTGCTGGAACCCAGAGCTCTGCTTCCCATCGGTGTGTGTGTGTTTGCAGGCTCCCGGCCACGTTCTTTCTCAAGTCACACACTCCGGTGCCCATGAAAGCGGCAGATCTGACGTGATGTTAATGGCAATGTCATCATTAGCCTCATTAATGAAGTTCCTTAAATGCTAGAGAGTTGGCTTGTTTTGCAGAGAATGCCACCTTAGGGCGCGTGCAAAATGAGCCCCAAGTATTATTTTTTTTAATTCACTGGCCTTCTTTAATCGAAGAAGTGATTCGTGGGCATGGCAAACAAAATTTCTGAACGGGACCAAAGGGCGTGGAAGGAATATTCAGCCTCCTCACAATTTTCTTCCCCGGAGACAACCATGGAATTTCACGTGTCTCCGGTAACAACTGTGTTTGTGTCTCACATACGTGTGTAACATATATAGGCACATGTGCATGTCTGCCATGTGTGTGCACAGATAACACCATGCAGAGTACATGTGTGTATTGTGCTGTGTGTACATACATGTGTATACCGCGCGCGCACATGCGCGTGGTGTAGGTTTGCTTGCGTGTCCGCACACGTTTTGTGCTTCGTCAATGAAGCCTTCAGATCCCTGGTTCCGCACCTTGGTTTCCAGCCCCCCCCCCCCCCCCCGGGAGCTCTTGAGCACCACGTCCTAGACCATACGCGCGGACCTGCCCGCGCTTCCTGATAGCTGCATATGACCCCATTCCTCCCGTGCGCCGACGGCTAGGCTGTCTTCAATCTCAGGCAGTGTGCTGCTGGGCATCCTTGTTCTCACACCCCTGTCCCGGGTCAGGGATGTCTGCTGGGTGATATGTCGGCATTGGAACCCCTAGAGCCGTGAGGCGTGCCACCCCTCCCTGCAGCCCCTGGGCCTCCTCGCCGTGGTGGTGCGTTGCCAGTGTACGGTCTGCTTTGCCATTTCCTTGCAGGCTGTGTGCTGGAGTTTCCCACCTTCCTCAGTGAGTCCTTGGAAGTCCTTTGTCTGAACAACAATCATCTGGATGCAGTCCCTCCGTCGGTCTGCCAGCTGAAGAGCTTATCGGAGCTCTACCTGGGAAAGTGAGTGCCCAGCGGCAAGTCCTTCCCTAAACCTAAATCCAAGGACACAGCCAGGGAGAGAGCAGGCATCCATGTACCCAGAAGCCCCTGGGATTTTCAGAGGTGGGGGCGGGGGGTGGGGGTGACGGCAGGGGCTGGAGAGGCAATGAGGCCGTCCCTGCCGCTCCGCTCAGTCACAGAGAGAACTGTCTGCCCGCTCGCCCTTCGTTAGCCGAGCGGCGATGGGGCTTCGGACCTGTGCGCGTGAAAACCTTCATGAAAATAAAAATAATTCCGGTCACACTGCCTTTTCGAGAAGAGGTAGTGAGGACCTTTTTTTAATCCTCGCCCGAGGACATGCTTATTGATTTGTGAGAAACATCGATTGGTGGCCCCTCGTATGTACCCCAACCGGGCATCGAACCCACAACCTTTTGGCGTGCGGGACGATGCTCCGACCAGCCGAGCCACCTGGCCAGGGCTATCGTGTTCATCCGTAAGAGGGTGTAGCTCCTAGACCAGGTGAGACAGCTGGGGGAGGGGACCCAGAACGAAGCCGAGGGGATTTGCAAAAGACAGACCTGCCATTTGTACCTCCGACCACAGTGGGGGAGGAAGGCTTTGAAGTTAGTATGTAAAAGGAGTGGTTGAAACTGGAGCCCAAGAGGCCGGGGCTTGGGGTACAGGCTCCCAGCGGCCCCCTCGGGCCTCGGAGGCTGACCGGCTGCCGTGTGTGTGTGTGTGTGTGTGTGTGTGTGTGTGTGTGTGTGTGTGTCTCCACTGCGTCCTCAGCAACCCGGGCCTGCGAGAGCTCCCAGCTGAGCTGGGGCAGCTGGGCAACCTCTGGCAATTGGACATCGAAGACCTGAACATCAGCAACGTGCCTGCAGACATCAGAAAAGAAGGTAGGGCGCCTTTAGTGAACTCCCCCCTTGGAAAGACAGCTCCATTCCAGCTGTCCAGGGCCTGGGGTGGAGACAGCTGGGCACCCCCTGGAGCCCCGCCCCAGCCCCGGTGTTTGGGACGATGCTGTGAGATGATCCAGGACGCCAGAGTCACTGAGGACCATTGTATTGAGATTGACTGCGTGATAACACTGCCTATGACCCCGTAGGCTCCAAGGATGTTTTCTTACTTCTTTGACCTTAGGCTTCACTTCTGGGGTGATCGGTCTCCCGTCTCCCCTCCTTCTGAACTCACCCTAGTGGACACCTAGACAGGGCTCCTCCCAGACAGGATTTCCCCGCCCCAGAGATGCGAGTGCATCCCCGGCAGCATCTGCTTCCCCACTCCGTGGTTTTCGCACAGGACCCAAGGCCATGCTGTCTTACCTGCGTGCGCAGCTGCGGAAGGCGGAGAAGTGCAAGCTGATGAAGATGGTCGTCGTGGGGCCTCCGCGGCAGGGCAAGTCCACCCTGCTGGAGATCTTACAGACAGGGAGGGCCACCCAGGCGATGCACGGCGAGGCTACCATCAGGACCACCAAGTGGGAGCTCCAGAGGCCAGCTGGCTCCAGAGCCAAGGTCAAGGATGGTCAGCATGCAGAGTCCCCATGGGTGGGAGGGAGCTTCCCCGGGCCTCTTGTCCCACCTCTCTGGGGAGCCCAGGACTCCCTCAGACCCCCCAGGGAATTTGCAGGGGCCCCCGTGTGCTGTTCCCACCCAGCGCCTGCCAAGGGCAGTGAATTTCTTAGCGTGACTTTGCAGTTTTTCTGTAAGAGCTAAGCTGAGGCTCTGGGCCAATGGCCCTTAATCCTGGCTGTCAGATTTTAAAGGCAGTAGTGCCCAGGCCTCACCACCCCGGCCCCAAAGGATATGATTCCAGTGGCCAGGGGCTGAGAATGAACTACCGCTGTGGGCAGAGACACGCCAGCACCTAGCAGGGAGGCCGAGAAGGCACCCCAAGTACAAATGCTCTGTCCTGCCTGGCGCCTGCGGTCACCCCAGGTTCTGAAAAGCCTGGTTTTCAAGCCTTGTTTAAAACGAATTCTCCAGCGAACCCACTCATCACCCTGTTTTCCCCTCAGTGTGAGACAGAAGAAAATGAACTCTGCCTTGCACTTGAAACTGAGGGGAAAGCCCGTGAAATAAGTGGTGGGTAGAATACAGCACAGGGCCCGGAGTCAGTGTTCCCGGAGAAGGAACACCCGCGGCTTCTGCCGCCCTTGGCTGTGGCCAGATCTGTGGTTACAGGCAGCCGCGCAGGGATCTGGGAGCAAGGAGGCTGCTTGTGGGAAACCGAGGGGCTGCGAGGCCAGGGGTTGTGGGATTTTTCCCACAGCTCCCAGCACAGGCCTTTCACACAAAGTCACTGTCAAGTCCGGGAAACCCGGCGGGCGTCATGAGGCACTTAAGCCAAATGTGTAATTTAACGCTGACTCAGAACAAAGTCTGCCTGTTGGGGGCTGGACAGTCAAATCATCCTCATCAGCCCCCACCCCACCCCCCAGGAGTGAATCTTGCTCCCTCAGGTCCGAGGGTTCTCTAAAGTGACTGGAATCCTGGATTCCCTCCTGCTTTTAAAGCAATCACTCAATGTAACGAGCTTCCCGATGTTCTCTAGCCAAGGCTTGTCCGAGGCCCGAGGGCTGAGTGACTATTTCCATCTCTGTCTCCGCTTTCTGCCATCATTACAATTCCCCCTCTTCTGTCACTCCGAGACAGCCAGCCAGCCACCTCCTCTTCGGCACGCTGAGCCCGTAGCTCTGGGGGACGAGCCCTCCAGCTGTTTGAAACAGCTGTCCGTTTTCATCCTCACCCACGAGCAGGTCCCAGAGGCCAGCACGCAGCGCTGTGGGAACAGTTCTGTGCTGCAGAAAACCCACAGGCTCAGCTGCTGGGGCCAGACTCTTACCTCACAGAACGATAGCGAAACCGCCGTTGACACAGCCTTTCCCGGCAGGCTGACAGCTAAGCTTTTGTTTAATTCCCACGTCGGGGCAGTTTTCCTGCATCCTTGGTGGGCGCCTCCTGCTGACCCACAGGGGTCACCCTCGGGCCCCGGCCCCGCTCCTACGGAGGTTTAACCTTCCTGTGAGCGCTGACATCATTGCCGGGGCTTCCTCCAGCGGGAGGTCACTTAACCATCTGCAGCCCACGTGGAGGCAGGAGAATTCCCTGCCGTGTGCCACAGACACACAGCATCCACAGCCTGGCCTCCCCTCCCTGCTCCATTAGCTGTGCATAGAGGCTTCTGGAAGGTTCGCCTCTGCACCCTGGCTCCCTTTCCCGCACTCGGATGACTGACCCGTAACACAACCGGCAAGGCCAGCGAGGCTTCTCCGTGGTCGCGTCCTTTTCCGTCCCTAAACACCGTGTTCCACGCTTCGATCAGGTCTCTGGAGGCGACCGCCAAAGCCCTTGGTTTGTAAAATGCCTCCCTTTGTCCCTGCCTGGTTGCTCAAGTAGGTTGAGTCCGTAGAATTCACCGTCTGGGACATCGGCGGCCCCGCCAGCATGGCCACAGTCAACCAGTGCTTCTTCACCGACAAGGCCCTGTACGTGGTGGTCTGGAACCTGGCGCTGGGGGAGGAGGCCGTGGCCAGCCTCCAGTTCTGGCTGCTCAACATCGAGGTGAGAGGACACCAGCCCTCCCGTCCTCTGCGATGCTCCAGAGTGTCTCCCTTTCACCGAAGGGGAAGAAGAAGAAATTGTGAGGAAGAAACGCTTTGCCTTTTGCTGGACTCACACAGACAGAGGGCCCCTGGGTCATAGGTCACAGGGAAACGCTTAAACGCCTCCTCGGCCCCCACGGCTGGCAGAGCTCTTATTTCCTTCTACCTTAACTTCAAAGCCCCTCACTCTTGGATAAAAGGGGAACAGAGCACTCCCCCCACTCAGGTGTGAAGTGAAGGGGCCTGGAGGCAGCTGTCGCAGTGTATGAGGGAACCAGAAACCCAGCCCCTGCAGGAGAGTCTCGGGGGGACTCAAACACCCCTCAGTCAGTGCCCGAAAGCCCCTGGAGGTTTACAGACAGGCATGCGGGGCACGGCCCTGGGTGCCTCTCAGAGAGCCCCAGGCCACCAAGCCAGGCCCCCCCTTGTGCACTGGGAGCAGCTTCCCCTCTCTCGTCCAGGAGCAGGCGCTAGTGCTCAGCTCCCCGGGGTGCTCTGTCGCCACAGGCCAAGGCCCCCAATGCCGTGGTGCTGGTGGTGGGGACCCACCTGGACTTAATCGAGAGCAAATTCCGCGTGGAGAGGATCGCCACACTGCGGGCCTACGTGCTGGCCCTCTGCCGCTCGCCCTCCGGGTCCAGGGCCACCGGCTTCCCCGACATCACTTTCAAGCACTTACAGTGAGTGTCCCGGGGCCTCCTGCTCGCTCCCACCTCAGCCGGGGCAGTGGCTGCGGGTCCCTCTCTTGTCCATCTTCCTAGAAATGCCTGGGGTCCACAGGCAGAGGGCTCCTATCCCGGGGCTGGGCGGCTCTGGGCCTCTCCGGGCACAAAGGGTGGCAGCGTGACCCCCGGAGCAGACAAGGCCCTGGGGAGGGTGAGGAGCAGCTAGGGATGGGACAGGGCAGGCGGGGCCTGGCGACACCCTCTCTGGGCGCCCTTCCTGCGTCCCCCCCCCCCACCACTGTGGCCAGTGCTGAGCGTACACGGCCCGCCACATTTGTCAGTCACCGATCAAGCACAGACTATGGTCCTCACCCTCTGTCCGAGTGGTCCAGGAGGGGCTGTGATGGGCGAGGGTGCCTCTGGGCGTGGGGCAGGAGGGGCCAGTTCCTGTGGGGCCAGCCCTTGGGGCTGTCCCTTCCCCCACCCCTGTCCTTGGACTCCCACCACCGGGTCTGTGTTGCACCCACTTTGCAGATGATGAAACTGAGGCTCAGTGACTTAAGTAACCGCCGTCCGTCAGGAGTACAGTGTGTATGGCTGCGGCTGCACCGGTGGCACCTGGGGGTTCCCTCCTTCTGGGCTGAGTCCCAGGGACGTGCGTGCTACAGCCTGGGGACACTCCCCCTCACCCCCCACCAGGCTCAGAAGGGAGAACCCTCCCTTGAGAATGTTCCCTGGGGCCCGTGACAGCAGGAACGCCACCCGTGGATCAGAGACCGGGTCCAACCCCCGTCTGCTCCTCTGTACCTTGTGTCCTTGGGGGCCACCTCACTCTGCCCCTCTGTAAAATGGGTGCTCTGGGAGGACAGGCCACAGCAGCACGTCACCATGCTCTCAGTACCACGTAAGACCTCGAGAAACTCCTCTGTGTCCACATTTCGCGAGTTCTCTCGACTTGTCCGGGACGATGTGGGAAAGCAGAGACGCGGGCGGCTGGGCTTGTCAGAGGGCGCGGTGCATGGGGACAGTGGCTCTTTTCTGCCCTCACAGCGAAATCTCCTGCAAGAGCCTGGAAGGCCAGGAGGGGCTACGGCAGCTGATTTTCCACGTCACGTGCGGCATGAAGGACGTGGGCAGCACCATCGGCTGCCAGCGGCTGGTGGGGAGGCTGGTGGGTACCTTTCTCATCCACGTGGACCCAGAGGGGCCTGCTTCCCGGTTGTGGGGAGTCTGCCCATCCCCCTCTCTCCACTGTGTTCTCAGGCTTCCTGGTCCCCGTGGGAGCAGCTTCTAGAGGGAAGGGGAGGGACAGGCAGGGAAGCATCGCTCCCACTCAGGCCCGAAGGGCAGGCACACCTTGGGACCTGAGGGCCCGGCCTACCCCTCCTGCCCCCTCCCTGCAGATCCCCCGTAGCTACCTGAGCCTCCAGGAGGCCGTGCTGGCAGAGCACCAGCAGCGCAGCCTGGGCGATGACGTGCAGTACCTGACAGACAGGCAGCTGGAGCAGCTGGTGGAACAGACGCCCGGCAACGACATCAACGACTACGAGGACCTGCAGTCGGGTGGGTGGGCCAGGGCATGGTGGGGGGTGTGGGGGAGGCGGGGGGACGGCAGGGGGCACCGTCCTAGAAATGCGGCCCTCGAATTTTTCACTTTTCTGCACATGTCTGCAAAGGACCACACATGCACGGCGGGTATTGATTTCGGGGGGGTGGGGGGGTCAGAAATTTTAACGAGTAAGCGAATTTGCAAGGACGCGGAATCTGTGAGTAACTGAGATCAGTCCACCGTAGCTCTCACAGCCGCCAGTGAGATCAGCCAACCGATCGGAAGGGCCCGAGGGTTGGTTGCTGACCAGGTCCCCCGTGGGAGTCATCGCCCCAGAGGCCCCTCTTCCCTCGGTCTGACGCTGCCCTCCGCCCCCTTCTTGGCACAGCCATCAGCTTCCTCATCGAGACCGGCGCCCTGCTCCACTTCCCGGACACCAGCCATGGCCTGCGGAACCTCTACTTCCTCGACCCCATTTGGTTGTCCGAGTGTCTGCAAAGGATCTTCAACATCAAAGGCTCCCGGTCAGTGGCCAAGAACGGTGTGATCCGGGCAGAGGACCTCAGGATGCTGCTGGTCGGGACCGGTTTCACGCAGCAGACGGAGGAACAGTATTTCCAGTTCTTGGCCAAGTTTGAGATCGCCCTGCCCGTCGCCAACGACAGGTGAGTCAGTCCACAGACGGGGCTTTGCTGGCCACTCCAGGGAGGAAGGAGTGGGGGCTGGGGCCACGAGGTGGGGTGGGGGAGAAGGGGGGGCTCAAACTAGATTCCCAGGGGCCGGTCATGGTGACAGCCTGCCTGTCTGGGCTGGCTTTTCTTCCTGTGCCATGGGCATCTCTTTTCTCTGGGTTCAAAGATAACCACTTATGGAAAAGTTGTAGGAAAGCACACAAAGGTGGCATTAAAAGTAACCTTGGGAGGGCCCTGGCTGGTGGGGCTCAGCGGATTGAGCACCGGCCTGCAAACCATAGGGTCACCGGTTCGATTCCCAGTCAGGGCATATGCCTGGGTTGTGGGCCAGGCCCCCAGTAGGGGGCGTGCGAGAGTCAACCACACACTGATCTTTCTCTCCCTGTCTTTCTCCCTCCCTTACCCTCTCTCTAAAAATAAATAAATAAACTCTTTTCGGGGGGGTTCATATTTTAGGGGGTTGGTTGCTTGGTTATTTGGTGCATAAAACATGGAGTAAGTGGCAAGGGTGTGCCTGGCAATTACGCAGCCGGCATGCAGCAGGGGCGAGGGCTGGGGGGCCACGCGGCTCTGATCTGGTGACGCTCGGACCTAAGCCAGCCTGGTACTCAGGGCGTCCTGCTGTGATGTCAGCGTCAGCCACTTCCTGGGTCTGATGCTGATGTACCCAGCATCCGGGAACCCAAGTCCACAGACCAGGGCCCAGCGTGTTCTTGACTCTGGTCCATGGAAACACCCAAGGTCAAGCAGCCTGCAAGTTTATAACATTGCTAAAACCGGACAATTGCCTGGTGACTTTATCCACAGGAAGGAGCAGACATTAGCACTCAGTAAAAGTGAGTCAGTTAGGCAGTTACGTATGTCCGCTTGGACAATAAAATGAGTCAGCTTCCTGCCAGCCCCTCGTGGAGCTTTATAGTACAGCCGTTAGAACGTGGAGCCAGGATGCCTGAGTATGGGGCCACCTGCCTTTCTTTCCCCTTCTGTAAAATGGGAATAATGCATGAAGAGACAGGCACTCCACCCAGGGTGGTTGAGAAGGTCCTTTCAGCCCACGTCGGAAATGGCTGAAGACTGAAACTTCACCACCAGCCCTGTCTGGGTCTCACCTGCCCGGCCTGTCTGTCCTTCACCAGCCCCGAGAGCCGGGAATCCTCTCTGTTCCCAAGCCAGGCAAGGAGGTTAAGCCGTGTGTGTAAGACACTGAGCCAGGAATGACACCAGGCTGGCACCAAATTTTCCTTCTACGATATTTTTTGGAGTCTCTTACAGAAAGTTCTAAAGACACTTTATTGGACCTACACTGATGTATTTTTTTGTTTATTTATTTAAAAGAGAAAGAAAGAGAGAGAGAGAGAAAGGGAAGGAAGGAAGGAAGGAAGAAAGAAAGAAAGGAAAGAAAGGAAAGAAAGGAAGAAAGAAAGAAAGAAAGAACATTTTGATTTGTTGTTTCACTTATTTGTGTCTTCATTGGTTGATTCTTCTACGTGCCCTGACTGGGGATCGAACCCGCAAACTTGGGACGATGCTCTAACCAGCTGAGCTACTCAGCCAGGGCTAAACTGACATGTTTTAAGATTATCAGAGTGAGCCAAAGGCAAAGCCTTTGTTTAAAACAAGGACACACCCTAAGCTCTGTCCGCCCTGGGTCTGCCCCTCGGGGACACTCTTGGAGGGACGTCTGGGTTTCAGCTGTTTTCGAACGTCCGCAGCCAGGAACAGCTCAGTGACCGATGACTCGGCGCTTTTATGAGGAGCAAGAGTACTCTCATAAAACATCCCTCTTTTGCACAAACAGCCTCGTTCTAACTTTAAAGGCGATCGTGGAGTCTCAGCGAGCCAAGAACAATAAATAGCTTCGAAAGCCAAAAATGTTATTCTGACCCCAATTTCTACGTTGTCCATGGAGCTGGGTGACTCGTACTTGTTTTCCCTTCGCCGTCCCAAGTTCATTGTGAGCGATGCCCCGGTCACGGCCCGGTGGACGGAGAATCCACGGCAATTCGCTCTGTTCGATGTGCTTACGACCACAGACGGTTTCTCGTCTTTTTCTCAATCTTAGTCTAGTCTCCGTCTGAGAGACCTCGGTAAATACATTCACGGGCCCCTCTCCATCTTCTCTTGGAGCATTCACTCGTAGCCTGTAAACTGCTCTCTCTAAAAATAAAATTGCAAGTCCCTGGGGGGTCGGCACCTGGGCTGTTTGCGGGGGTCAGGGCCCCGCGGCAGCGCTGGGACGTGACCCTCAGGGTCCCCTTTGATGTGTTTCAGCTACCTCCTGCCACACCTCCTGCCATCCAAACCTGGCCTGGACACCAACAACATGCGGTGCCCCACGGCCAACACCATCCAGAGGGTGTTTAAGATGAGCTTCGTTCCTGTGGGCTTCTGGCAACGGTTTATAGCGCGAATGCTGATCAGCTTGGCGGAGATGGACCTGCAGGTAGTGGTGATTTCTCCGTGGCGGGTGGAGGGTTGCAGGTGAGATACCTGCCGCTGTTCCCTCCAGGGAGGGAGATGTCCTTTGCCCGAGGGACTTGATTTAAAACCCTTTTCCCACAGCAAAATTGCTGACTCAGGCCCGGGAGGCAAGTTCAGCATGGCTGCCTTCCCTCCACTGAGCCGGCAGGCCCATTTGAACCACACTGTGGACATCACACGGGTGCCTGACTCCTTTAAGAGCCATGGTTAACCCACATCCAAATCCTCCGGAAGGCGGGGCCCCACTCCAAGGTTCTGATTCAGTGGATGTGGACTGGGATCCAAGAATTTGCATTTCTGACCATTGTCCCAGGTGATGCTGGGCTTGGGGACCACACTGGGAGGACCACAGGTTTCCAACCCTGAGTTTGCCACTGAGCCTGTGCCCCAGACCAGGGGTCCACAACCCCGAGGGTGCGGACCAGTACCCGTCCGTGGCCTGTTAGGGAACCGGGCCACAGAGTAAAGCTTCCCTGGCATTACCGCCTAAGCTCTGCCTCCTGTCTCCACCACGCCCACCCCAGTCGGTAGAAAACTTGTCTTCCACAAAACCAGTCCCTGGTGCCAAAAAGTTGGGGACCACTGCCCTACACTCATCTGGGGAGCTTCTAACAGGCACAGACCAGACCCCAGACCGTCTATATCAGAACCTTTGGGCGTGGCAGCCAGACATTACTATTCTTATAAAGCTTCCAGTTGATTCCACTGTCCAGTCAAGCTGGAGACCCACTGACCTTGAACTTGAACTTGGTCTTGAAGCAATGACAACCTAACCCAAGGAGACATTTTCTGTGGGTTCACCTGGGGTTCCTGAAAGGACTCCTGGCTGTCCATCAATGTTAATTTCATGCAGAACAATAACACGGAAGCAGGATTTGTCCAGAGCATCGGTTCTCCAAGTGCAGTCCCTGGACAAGCAGAATCCGCCTCACCTAGGAACTTGTTAGAAACGCAGCATTCTTGGGCCGCCCAGCCCCCACGCATCAGACACTCCGGGATGGAGATGGAGCCCAGCACTCAGTTTTTCATAAGCCTTCCAGAAGATTCTGACCCGCTCCACAGAGCGAGAACCCCTGGGCCAAACCTGCACAGTTACTAGATTCAGTATGAGTTTACTGTTGCCGCAGGTCTCATGAAAAGGCCCTTATGGAATTAACTTCTTGGCTAAATACAAGTATTTTGGGATCTTCGCATTTTACTGAAATGTGAAAAAATAAAGCCAGAGCCTGAACGTTGTAACCATTACTGCCCGTGTTAGCAGGAAGGGTGGGCTGATGGAAAGAGGGTGGGCACAGCAGCTGGCTCCCCAACAGCCCCCCTGTTCGGTCCCTCGGTCACTCTGCCCTCCCTGTGAACTCTTCCTGCTGCCCTGTTCTCCGTGGGAGGTCACAGAGCTCCAGCGTCCTGTGAGGCCTGAGCTCCCGAGTGGGTTCCGTCAGGGGAGTGAGGGGCCCAGCTGGGCTTGTGAGGGGGACGGGGGTGGGCACCCTTCCCAGGATCACCCCTCTCTCAAAATGAGGAAAGAAGACCCATTGAAATTCAGATGAGGAGAAGAAAGGAGTTTAGTCCCCTGAATGATCAGAGGCATGTAAATGCAAGTTTTCCCGGAGGAAATAACTAACAGAGTGAAGTGATCTTAGCGGGCCCCAGAACCATGAAGCGTCCACACACCGTGGGCAGGGCGGGTGTACACAGTTTCCTCGCCTTTGAACGTGACCCCTCACTAGAAATCGTTCGAGACCCCGCCCCGGCAAGCCTGCTGCTGAAAGTCTGAACTAAGGGAATTCTTTGAAATCAGAGAAAATTTGTGCTTCTTTATGTTCGTCTGACTTGTTTGAAGGAGCAAAAAGTTAGACTCAATCTGAGTATCTGAAGAAGAGGAATGCTTAGGGAATTACTGTACTCCATAGTGAGCTTCAGGAAAATGGATTTCACCTACGTTTTTAAAGGCACTGGTAAAGTGTAGCTTTCAAAAGCGTACAAAGTTAGAAATACAAGATTAGAAATTCAGACAATGAGAGATACTAATTTAGAAAAGATGACCTCAGCTGTTTTAGAAACATACGTGTAGACGGAAAAAGAATGCTGGAATAAAATATGCCAAAGTCCTTCCCCCCCTTTCCTTGATAACTTGTGTTCCACTGAGATATTTTTCTAGTTCACTGAGAGATCAGACATTGTGAACCTATATTTCTAGTACATATTTGTCCAGCTTGTAAGTGTTCAAAGAATTTTGATATTTGCCAATGGAATGTAAAAACACACCAAAAAACCTTCATAATCACTTTGTCGGGTGGTGTTGGTGTTTTATTTTCTTGCTTACCTTTTTCTATGTTTTCCTCATTTCTTACCATAAATTTTTGCTTGTAAAATTAAGGAGGGATGGACTTGACAAAGAAAAGCCTATTTTCAGTCTTTTGGGGGAAGTGTTCCCAGGGTACCGTGGAGACCCTGCTGATCACGCAGCCTTTAACTTGGACGCAGCGGGGTGGGCAGTGGGGGGATGGGGGTGGGGGGGACACTGTGGTCATTTATCACCATGGGGCCCAGCCGGCACCCTCAGAGCTCTGCCCGGGGCTGGGGAGGAGCCCAGAATCCTTAAGCAGGGTCTTTTCTCTGTCTTTTCAGCTTTTTGAAACCAAGAAGAACACAAAGACCAGACACCGGAAAGTCACCATTTACAGTTTCGCGGGGAACCAGAGGAACCGCTGTAGCACGTTCCGAGTGAAAAGGAATCAGACCATCTACTGGCAGGAAGGTCTCCTGGTCACGTTTGACGGGGGCTACCTCAGGTAGGGACACCTGACGGGGTCCCTGTGGTGCCTCTGCCGGGGGCTGTCCACTTGGTGTCTAGTTCTGCTCCCGAGAGCAGCTCATCACGGCAGCTTGCTAGAAACAGGAGACACTCCCCCCAAATGTCCCAGAGGGTCCCCATCTCCTACCCCCTCCTCTCTTCCCCTGCAGGGTAAAAAAGGCAAGGGAGGGCGTGGTGAGCAGCCCAGGACTTTAGGGAGGTGGGTGGCCGCCGAGCTCTGGCACCCCTGTGGTCACCTAGGTGGCACGCTATTCCCGTCCTGTGCCTTGTCCTAGCTGATGTCACTAGTCTCCCTTGGCTCCCTCTTCCTATTTTCTTTATTATTACTTTTTATTTTTGACAGAGGGAAACATCAAGTTTAATAAATAATCTTAATCTGGTTCCATAAACACACAAGATTGTTTCGTATTTACAATGAATTTTTCAAAATATTCTCCAGCTCTGCGAGAGATGAAAGGAAAGGGGGAAAGTCTCTTTACGTGAGGGCCTGATTTGGGCCACTCTGGGTGCCTGGGGCTTTCCTGTAGATGTTTCCACTTCAGCGTCTTGCTTGCCACTCCGCTGGTGGGTCAGACAAGAAAGAACCTTCCCCCAGGTCACACCTGAGAGCCAGATCCCAGCCTGTGCATCCCTTAGGGCAAAGCCCTCGCTAACGTCCACTTCCCTATTCTGGGGTGGTTTGGGGACAGGCAGGGCCTCTCTGACAGTCCAGGCCGGGCACAGGGACCCTGGGGGTCCCTGGAGGCTGGTTCCTCACCCTGGAGGCGAGGAGGTGGTCTGGGGCACCTGCACACACGCAGGCAGGGCCATCCAGGTGCCCCAGCAGACTCCTTTTCTGCCTCTGGCTGACAGTGTGGAATCCTCAGACGTGAACTGGAAGAAGAAGAAAAGCGGGGGGATAAAAATCATTTGCCAGTCCGAAGTGAGGGACTTCTCGGCCATGGCCTTTATCACGGACCACGTCAACTCCTTGATCGACCAGTGGTTTCCCGGTAAGAGGGTGTTTTTGAACCCAGCCTGGGCTCCCGTGAATGCACTTGACCTTTGAACGACATGGGTTTGGGCTGTGAGGTCCACTTATATGCGGATTTCTAAAATAAACATGAAGTTGGCCTCCATGGCCATGGGTTTTGCAGACTCGACCAGTGGTGGCTTGAAACAGGAAAGGGAACCATGGGTGCAGAGGGCCGACGGGTTGCACCGACCTTCTCCATTTTATCTGGGACCTGAGCATCCTTGCCTTCGGGCATCTGCAGGGGTCCTGGAACCAGTCCCCCGTGGACACTGAGGGACGACTGTAGTTAGGTTTTGGGGGAATCAAAATTTGTATTCAGATTTTCAAGGGCCCAGGATCAGAGCCCCTAACCCCTGCATTGTTTAAGGGTCAACTATATTTCTTTATAAATCTGGACGCTCCTTGTTTGGGGACCAAGAAATCCCATTGGTATTCAGCCCAAGGAAATCAGAGGGTCCCTAAGGGCCCCAGGGTGGAGTCTGACCCCTGGGGGAGTCCAACCGTGGGCATGGGTGGGGGCGCTGTGGGGAAGACGTGGGTCCAGACCCCCACGGGGCTTGTGTTTGGCCGCCTGGCTGCCCAGAGGGTGTGGGGAGGACAATGACCTTGGACACGTGGTCCAAGAAGACAAGGTGAGCCTCCCACGGTCTGTTCGCCCAGGGCGGAGAGTGCTGCTGGAATCTGGGGGAGCCCACAGATGGAGCTCACCCCTTGTGCAGGGGTGGAGAGGGAAGGGAGCCACACTGCCAAGGCCCCCATTCTCCTTCCCTGCCTGGCCTCACCCCTGAATGCCACAGGGGCTCAGCCACCCACACGGCCCTTCTCAGACCCTTTGACAGTGCACCCAAAGAAAACACTCTTTGAAGTGAAGCTGTTAAGGCCCTCTGTTTGTTTTGCTACTGGAGTGGAGACAAACCCACAGGGCGATCTGCAGAGGGGAGGCCCTGGGGGGGCAAAACCAGGCAGCCTCTTGCCTGTGAGCCCTCCCCCTCTGCGGGCTGGAGGCCCAGTGAGCCAGCACAGGGCGTCTTTGGAATCCAGCCTCCCTGAGCAGGCTTCTTCCCAGCACACCATCCCTGCGTCCCAGGAGAGCATCTGAGGGAATGCTGAAGGAGAGTGGCTGGGAAGTGCTACAGTGCACGCCACAGCCCCCAGGGCCCGGAAGGCCCAGAAGGGGGCCTCAAAGAGGGCAGTTTGGTGTGTGAGTTGTGGCATTTAGGGGTGGGAACCTTCCCGGACCAAGCAGTGGTCCCCGTAGCAGGTGCTCCTGGGGTTTGACGGGGTGGGGGGCAGTCCCATTAGACAGGAGGGACCGGGCTGAGGGCCTGAGACAGGTCTTTCTGGGGACACACCACTAACCAACTGGCTCGATGTTTTACATATGGCAGGTATGCCCAGAAAGTTCTGGAAGTCCGTCTCCCACCCTGCACAAAGCAGGCCCTCACTCATCCCCGAGGGTGCTGCCAGGGGTGTTTTTTGCGCCTCGTTTCAGAGGCCTGCAGAAAAGCTGTGTGTCTCCTGTCCCGGGGAGCCCGTGTAAAATGACCAGCTTTTGTCTCGTATAATATGCACTCGTTTCTCCGCCTGCGTTTCTTGCTGTTCTACAGAGAATTGTGGGAACTGCAAGGCTTGTGTTTCAAATTTGAACAATGACCCCTCCCTGGTTGTGGTTCGGTCACTGGAGGCTGGCAGGCCCGGACTCAGCTTGCCGTGTCCTGCGGGGGCCGGCAGTGTGAGAAGGACCTCCAGGCCCTAGGCCCCTCCCTCCTCCTGGGCTCAGGGTCACCCGTGACCCCTTCCTGGGGGCGTCTTTCAGGATGGAGGGCGGAGCTCTCCAAAATGGAACCCAAGTCAGGAGTCCAGTTTCAGCCGCTCCCTGGGGACCAGGCGAGAGCAGACGGACCTCCTGCTGAGAGGGGCCCACCCAGGCTGGGTGCTGCTCAGGGACCCCCCTGCTGCTGCCTTGGGTGAGCTGTTTCCCGCTCTGTCCCCGTTCAGCGCTGACGGCCACTGAGAGCGATGGGACCCCACTCATGGAGCAGTACGTGCCCTGCCCGGTCTGCGAGTCCTCCTGGGCCCAGCACGCTGGCCCCAGCGACAGAGCGGAGGACGTGCAGTACTTCGACATGGAGGACTGCGTGCTGACCGCCATCGAGAGGGACTTCATCACCTGCCCCAGGCATCCCGACGTCCCTGTGCCGCTCCAGGAGCTGGTTCCCGAGCTGTTCATGACCGACTTCCCGGCCAGGTACGCCGCAGCTCCGAGCCGCACGGGGGCCACCCTCGATGCTGGCAGCTGCTGCTCCCACCCTGTCTTCAGGGACGTTTAGGGTCCCATCCTAGGCTGCCTGATGGGAACCAGGCTGTCAGTTTTCCACAAAAGGCCGCACTGGCCCAGCTGGGCAGAGCACTTGGAGAGAGAAGTCCTCCCGGGACCCCATGTGGGAGCCCTTTCCACTGACCCGGTCCCCGCTCTCTGATTCCTACTTTGCCACCTGCTCAAAGAATAGAAGTCAAATGCTCCTCGGTCTTCAAGAAAAGGGGCGCCCCCAGACCTGCAGCCTCATTTCCTTTCTTGGCAAATGCCAACTCCTAACCACTGCCCTCAGCACTGGGATCCCCAAAATCTGTTGAGTCTAATCTAAAACCGTAACTGAGGGGGAGGCTGGAGAAATCAGAAAACAATCTGTGCTCCCACTAAGCAAGAAACCATCACGCAACCCAAGTGCTCAGTACGAAATGGACTCTTCTGTCGTCATGGAAACTGGAAGCTATGCTCTGGTCTCCCTGAAGACAGTTTGATATTGGCAGTGACATTGGTTACTTACAACTTGTTTGGAGTTGTGAGGTCCTGTTATTTTCTTATTCAAAGGATTGGTATATCTAGTTTCCTTACAGAGAATTAAACTTTTGGGGAGAGGGGGAAAGAATACTGAATTCCCGTGTTTCCAAATCGCTCCCCCGTCCCAAGAAAATAGACGTGAAGTCCTCTGTGATATTGTAGAATTGGGGTTCCAAGACCTGCTTCTAAATGAACCTACTAAATTAAGAAAGTAGGCCCTGGCTGGGTGGCTCGGTGAGCTGGAGCATCGCCCCACACACCAAAAGGTCACAGGTTCGATTCCTAGTCAGGGCATGTGCAGCAGGCAAACTGATCGATGTTTCTCTCACACGTCAGTGTCTCTCTCCCTCCCTCTCTCTCTGAAATCAATAAACATATCCTCAGGGGAGAATTAAAACTATGAATTAATTAACTAAGGAGTGGCTTCCTACACTGCATAATTTCCCCCACAGTTCTTTTCAACCTCCGCAGTTACCTCATTGGAGGAAACGCCAGTGATCATTTTAAATCTTCTGTAAAATGATTTTCCTTTACTCCTGGATTGTTAACACAAGAATTAGCATTGCTTGCAGACCACACGCAGAGTTTTGTATGTGCGTGAGTCAGATTGGAGGGTGGGGGTGGGAGGGGTCCCGATTGGGCAGTCCCAAAGGTTTAGAATTTTCATTTACTTGCCCAACCTCGTTAGGTCTTGTGCCCGCACGGGGCCTGGGCAGCGACGTCTCCAGGGTGGAGCCTGGAAGGCCAGATAGCTTGTCCCCGCAGGTTTGGTTCTAAACACAGGCTGTGGCCAGGTTCATAAACCAGGTCACCTGTCCAGAAGCTGAACAGCCCAGCAATCTGACAGCACCCACAATCCAGCCCAGGCTCCCTGGAAACTTCGGCTATGGCCCAACCACGGCCCTGAAGCATCACGCTCCCTCCCCCTGAGATTTCCAGCAGGCGGGCATATGTTCTGACCTGTGCCCTGTTTCCGGCAGGCTCTTCCTGGAGAACAGCAAGCTGGAGCACAGTGAGGACGAGAGCAGCATCCTGGGCCAAGGCGGCAGTGGCACCATCATCTACCAGGCCCGGTACCAAGGCCAGCCCGTGGCTGTGAAGCGATTCCAGATCAAGAAGTTCAAGAACTTCGCTAACGCCCCAGCAGGTGAACACAGCTCTGCGTCATTTCTTTTCAGACGTGGGCTCCCTTGGTCCAAACTTCACGCCACGTGAGGGGGGCCTGAGGTCACAAGCATGTGGGCACGAGGAGGAGGGTGAGCAAGGCCAGTGTGGACCCCGGGGACAGCCCTGGCAGGACATGGGACAGGCCCAAGGATCAGGCTGAGTGAGGCCTGGAATTTGCTTTTGGAGGTTACTCCCCTGCTTAGCCGTGAGAGCCCAAGAACTTGACCCATCCTTACAATTTTCATCTGCTCCGTGTCCCCGCCCAGGCCTGGCATGTGGGGGGCACACAATCAGACCCCAGGCGGACCCCTCCACCTGGGAGACCCTCTTGGCTGTCTCCACTAAAGGAAGGTAGGCTCTCCAGATAGATGGACTGGGAAGCCCGTGTGGGGGTCCCCCCCCCACGAAGGCCTACCCACTGTGTACAATTCACGGATGGTCTCCGCCCATCACCTCGTATGTAACACCCCGTGTGCGTCCTCACTCCAGCCAGCTGCACACCACCTTTGTCACAGCACCCGGCTCAGCGTGGTCATCGTCGAGATCCTCACCGTAGTTTACACCCTCAGCAGAAAAATTAGAATTGTGGACCCATAGAAAGAAAGCGGATCAGAGAGGAAGAGACCAAACTGTAACCAAGTGAAGAGAATGCGACTTTCCACAAGGAAAAATCTAAGAGACTCTTAACAAACACCAGACTCGGGAAGGGTTTCGTAAAACGGGAGGGTGTGTGTGTGTGTGTGTGTGTGTGTGTGTGTGAGTGTGAGTGTGAAAGGAACTGATTGTAAGATGCATATGAAATGACAAGGAAGTTCCACAGTGGGCAACAAAAGACAGAGGCCTGCCCAGCAAAAGTCACGACTTACAAGTGTACAGGCGCGGCGCGGTTTTCGCCCGGGCGCCAACAGGCTGCCTAGGGAGCAGACAGCATGACGTGTGAGGGAAGCTGGCGGGGAATGGAGGTGACATCATGAGCAGAGGGAATGACTGACTTGTCAGTAAATTAGGGCGGAGACATGGGTCAGACTTCACACCACAGTCAGAAATGAATTCTTAATGGTTTCAAGGCCAATCGTGAAAAACAAAACTTTCACAGTTAAAAAAACAAACCTGGCCGGCACACGCGTATGTCTGGCACCATCAATCAATCTGAATCACCAAGGTTTTTTTCCTTGCTGTTTGAACCTCCATGTCCAATGATTCCCGATTTTAAAATCTGACCTGAAGACCCTGGGTGGTGTGGCTGAGCGGATTGAGCACCAGCCTGCAAACCAAAGGGTCGCCAGTTCAATTCCCAGTCAGGGCACATGCCTGGGTTGTGGGCCAGGTCCCAAGTAGGGGGCGCTTGAGAGGCAACCACACATTGATGCTTCTCTCCCTCGTTGATATTTCTCTTCCTCTCTTTCTCCTTCCTTTCCGCTCTCTAAAAAAACTTTTAAAAAAATAAAGAAGTCTTTAAAAAATCTGATCGTAGGGGAGGGACAGATGGGGACACAAGAGGACAAGCAGGGCCTGGAGTCTCGTGCTCCGAGACCTCAGGGCTGGCCACAGCCCAGTGGGTGGCGTCCTGCCGTGGCAGGCAGGGGCCTCCTGTTCGGGGGCAGTGCATTCCAGGGGCATTGGGGGCAGGTTGTAGCACAGTTTCAAAATTACACCCTTTCTGTCTTGGGTGGCCCTGGCCACTGGGTGGGGAATAAAGTGGGCAGTGGGGACCAAACCCTCCGCGTCCTTGCGGGTGAGCAGTCGGGAGCCTGGTAAGGATGTGTCGCCTCAGCCAGGCTCCGGGTGGGGCTCAGGGTGCAGAGCTGGAATAAGACACAGCTGTGCCCCTTAGGCAGCCAGCACCGGTGTGGGGTGAGAGCATCATCTAGGGGAAGAGGGTGAGGTTGTGCCCAGCCCTCCACTGACGGAGCAGGAACCGCCACGTGTGACCGGGATGAGTTTATTGGCTGAGGAGGAGGGGCTTGTCTCAGTCTAGAAAGCCTCAGGAATGCCACATTTGGGGCCAAATTCTGAGTGACAATATCGCCCCCCCCCCCACCCCCGATGTATTGAGTGCCTTGAAATGTAAACCCTGGCCCCGCCAGCCCCTCGAGGGCAGAGTGGCCGGAATCCTCACCCAGGTGGGCTCCCTGGGCAGCCAATGCAGGGCCCAGCAAAGCAGGCTGCTCCTGGTCGCTTGCCCTGCCCCTCCCCACCCCCACCCCGGGCCAGGCTGATGGCCGTGCTGTCCCCTACAGACACCATGCTGCGGCACCTGCGGGCCACGGACGCCATGAAGAACTTCTCGGAGTTCCGGCAGGAGGCCAGCATGCTGCACGCCCTGCAGCACCCCTGCATCGTGTCTCTGATCGGCATCAGCATCCACCCCCTCTGCTTCGCCCTGGAGCTCGCCCCGCTGGGCAGCCTCAACACCGTGCTGTCCGAAAATGCCAAAGGTACCCGCCGCTGCGAGAACCTTCCGCAGGGGGCAGCCGGATGCTCCTGGGAGGCTTAAGAGCGCGTGGCTGGCAGCGTGGGCCTGGGGACTCCCTGCAGCCTGGCCGGGCTGTCTGGGGCAGGGCACAGCTGCCCTCGGCTCACGAGGACACCTGCCTGTGGGTGGTGAAAAGCCCCCACCACATCACGTGTAAACCTATTCAGTGGTGTCCGCGAGGCTGCAGGAGCTCAGAGAGAAGCAGGTTCGAGGCCTGGTTCTCGGCCATAATCCCAGAAGTGGCTTAACTTACACGCCTGAAAAGGAGAATGACCACAGCCCCAGTGGGAGCACAGTTGAGCATCAGAGAGGCGGCCGGGGAGGCCAGACATCAGCTCCGCAGCCACGTAAATCTCTCCCTTATGGGCCACACATATCCACTGCTGTTAAAACTCTGAGACCCTGGGGTCAGTTTTATCCTAACTTATTCTTTTAACAAAATGTTTAAATAACTTACCTTGAGTCCTGCCTGGGCAGCCCAGTGGATTACTGTCCCGATACACCAAGGTTACAGGTTCAATCCCCAGTCAGGGTACCTAGAAGAATCAACCAATGAATGCATTCAAAAGTGGAACAACAAACTAAAGTTTCCCCTTCTCCTTTCTCCCTTCCTCTCTCTGTCTAAAAATCAATAAAAAGTAAAACAAAATAACTTAGCTGGAGAAACGGAAAACTAAATTCCAGAGACCTGACAGGCAGAGAGAGGGGGCCCTCTTTTGACTCAGGAAAAAGAAATGCAGTTAAAATCAATTATTTCTGCCTCCATGGAAGATGTTTTTTTCACAAAGCTCTTAAAGCTGCAACTTGCCTCTTGACTGTGTAGCGACCTTGGCCTGGGATTTTGAATACCTGCTGTTTTAGTAAAAACACCAGCTCCTGGCCTTAGGCACCGTGAATGAAGCTGTAACGGCAGGCATCCTTTTGTCCTGAGTAACATTTTGCTGAAGCAGCTCAATGTCTGTCTCCCGTGGCACCTGGCATGGGAATGATGAGAACGTGTCAGTTGAATATGGAGTATTTGGGGGAGACAGAAGGTAAGGAAAGAGCCCGGTTGTTGCCCTGACAGTTTGGCCTGTTTTTCTTTGCAAAGGTTCTTCCTTCATGCCCCTGGGACACATGCTCACCCATAAAATAGCCTACCAGATCGCCTCCGGCCTGGCCTACCTGCACAAGAAGAACATCATCTTCTGTGACCTGAAGTCGGACAACATTCTGGTCTGGTCCCTGGACGCCAAGGAGCACATCAACATCAAGCTGTCGGACTATGGGATTTCCAGGCAGTCCTTTCATGAGGGCGCCTTGGGCGTGGAGGGCACCCCCGGCTACCAGGCCCCGGAGATCAGGCCTCGCATCGTGTATGATGAGAAGGTACCCACCCCAGCCCACTGCCACTCCCTGGCGTGGCCCAGCCGCACGGCTCAGGAGCCTGGGCCTTGTGGAAGGCCAGCCAGATAGTTCTCACAGCACCAGTAGCTTCTGAGCTCTGGGTGTCCCTCCTCCACCCCCGGCCCCCAAGCGAATAGATCCTTGAATAATTGCTTCAAGAAGGACCCAAGCATGTGAGGGTTAACTCAGCACCTGTGGCTGTTCACCAAGATAGAAAAGGCGAGTCACAGTGAGAAAAATAAGAGCTTGTTAGTAGCAAGTGACCCAGACGATGTATCTCAAAGCCAAGATTATAACAGGAAGATTCATAGTGATAGATAGATGGGTGGATGGATGGATGGATGATGGATGGGTGGATGGATGGATGATGGATGGGTGGATGGATGGATGGATGATGGATGGGTGGATGGATGGATGGACAGATGGGCAGATGAACAATGGTTGGATGGATGGGTGGATGGATGGACAGATGGGCAGATGGATGGATGGGTAGGTGGATGGATGATGGATGGGTGGATGGATAGATGGGCAGATGGATGATGGTTGGATGGATGGATGGATGGACAGGTAGGCAGGAGAATGGATAAATAAATGTGCAGAGAAGTGGGGGATTAGGGGGATAGAAGGAAGGAAGGAAGGAAGGAAGGACAGGTAGACAGACGGGAAGATGGATGGATAGATAAGGGGACAGAAAGATGGGTAGTCAGATGGTCTGATGGATGTTTGCACATGTGGAGAGAGGCGGATAGACTGGTGGATGGACGGAGGCATGCCTCCCTCTAGACAGGGCCCGTGTGTCCCTTGCCTAACGGTGTCTCCCTGCTCCCTCCCTCTCAGGGCCGGCTTGCGAGAGCCACTGGGCCTGGGCAGGGGACCTGACTTGGCTTGCCTCTCTGCCCAGGTAGACATGTTCTCCTACGGAATGGTGCTCTACGAGCTGCTGTCGGGACAGCGGCCTGCGCTGGGCCACCACCAGCTTCAGATTGCCAAGAAGCTGTCCAAGGGCATCCGCCCGGTGCTGGGGCAGCCGGAGGAAGTGCAGTTCCATCGACTGCAGGCGCTCATGATGGAATGCTGGGACACGAAGCCCGAGAAGGTACCTGGGGGCACAGAGCCTGGGGCCTGGCCCCTCCAGCCCCTTGGGGGAGGCTGTGGGTCCCAGAGCCCACGTGTATGGCCCACCTGAAGGGTCTCGAACAAATAGGGCAACTCTTTTCTACTCACCTGTCCTAGAAAGAAATATTCACAACTCCTAATACATCCAGATCATTTTTGTTGCATGCATATCACTTCCTGGGACAAGTGAACTTCCTTTTCCTCCCCGACTTTGTATTACATCATCATGCAAACAAAGCACACCAGCCCCTTTGTGGCAACACAGTCCCCGTGCAGGGGCAGAGAGCCTGGCTGCATCTTGGCAGAGTAGTGGGAAACAGGAGCCATGTGATGGGGTTAAAGCTGGCTGTTGTTGGAAAAGGCCAGTGCTTTACAGGTTGAAACTCACTCATCCCTTTTGAAGGCGCTGGTTTCATTGGGAGTAAAGAGGTCTGAGAAAGTTGCTTTACAAGGCTGTACGTCCCTAGGCGCGGGGGCTGGGGTATTCCAGCGTAAACTAGCCTCATCGCCTGAGTTTGAGTTGCCATGGACCACAACACCCAGACGCCTGGAAGGGTCTGTTTCTGGCGTCTGTTTTGGCTCTTGTTTCAAGTGGGTCTTGCGTGAGCAGGTGCCACTCTGTCCTCCCTGGTTGAAGACCGTTGGTTAAGTGGGCAGAATGGGCATCCTTCTGGTTGCAAGTGCCCCCCGCTCACAGCCCCGGCGGCCTCTCTCCCTCAGCGACCACTGGCCCTGTCCGTGGTGAGCCAAATGAAGGACCCGACCTTCGCGACCTTCATGTACCAGCTGCCCTGCGGGAAGCAAACGGCCTTCTTCTCGTCCCAGGGCCAGGAGTACACGGTGGTGTTCTGGGATGGGAAGGAGGAGTCCAGGTAACATCCCGAGGCGGGCCACACCCTGTTTGCATCAGAGTGGGAGTGACCTTGGAGTTGGGGGGCTATCAGGGGTGACCACGGTGAGGGACGTTGAGGGCGCAGTGGACTAAAAGCCCGATGGAGTCTTCTCGAGGGAAAACAGAGTCCCCCCAGTTACACAGGCATGGATGGGTGGGTGATTAAGAGAAGCAAGGAAGGCGTGGTATCTGCTAGGGGCATGGAGGGCAGAGGTCAAGGGAGGGCTTGGTTTTAAGACGGGAGCTGCCTTCAGCTTGATGGTAGAGGGCGTATGTGATTCCGGAGATGCGGAAGAGAGGACAAGTACTGGAGTGGAGCTGCTGAGTGGTGAGAGGCGGGAGAGGGAGTCTTTCTTTCTTCCCAGCAGGAGTGGCCTTTGTCTGCCTGAATATTCAAGCACCCCCAGCCCCCGGCCCCCTGTGAGCTGACCGCATGCTTGCTGTCCACTGTAGGAACTACACAGTGGTGAACACGGAGAAGGGCCTTCTGGAAGTGCAGCGGATGGGCTGTGCAGGCATGAAGCTGAGCTGTCAAATCAAGGTCCAGAGCTCTCTGTGGACGGCCACCGAGGTAACCACCCCCCGCACCCTGTGCAGAGCTCTCACCGTGGGGGGCCACACCGGCAGCTCAGAGGCCTTGTGCCTTCATGTCAAAGCAGTCAGCAGAGCCCTGGGCCGGTGGGGCTCAGCTGCTTGAACCGTTGTCTTGTAACCTAAGGGTTGCGGGTTCGATTCCCACTCAGAGATATACCTGGATTTGTAGGTTCGACCCCAGTTAGGGTGCGTATAAACCCGGTCCAGGCTTGTGTGGGAGGCAACCAATCAATGTTTCTCTCTCACATCGATATTTCTCTCTCCCTTTCCTCTGTTTCTTTCTTTCTCTAAAAAGCAATTAAGGGGAAAAAAAGGCAGCAGAAAGCCCAAGTTGCTGTCTTCCGAGAAGCCTAGAGAGGAATGCCCCAGAACAGACGTTCCGAGGCTCCTAGGGTGGGTGGGAGGGTGCACGGGTGGGTGGGCTTATAGACTGGTGCAACCCTCCCAGAAGGCAGGTGGGGCGCGTGGTTCAGACACGCATCCAAAATTTCTTCACACCGCATAAGCCTCAGTAATGTCAGCCTTAACAACTTGTTCTAACCAAATAGCTGAGACGCACACAGAGACAGACAAACGTGTCCGTCAGAACGCTCACCCCAGGGTGATTCGTGGTGCAGACTCAGAAACAGGCTCCACATCGGAGAGCAGAAGAACCCACCAGTGATGCCCTCGAGGGCAGACGGCGAAGAGAGCTCACACATTGTCCCCTCTGGGACTAGTGGACGGGGGGCCTCTGCCTGCAGGGTGTGTGGCCACGGGAACAGGAAGTGTGACCAGGGCAGGAACGGGGACACACACACACAAGCACCCCCAGAAACTGAAAGCCCGTGCCCCGACCCCCAAAGGTGGTTTTCTCTAGGCAGCAGATTATGGGCCATTTTATTTTTCTTCTTGAGACAGCTCTGTAGTTTTCAGTGTCTACAAAGAACAGAAATTTGGGGACGGTCAACCACAAAGCTTCCAGGCATGTGACTTGCAAGGCCCCAAGGGAGCCCAAGACGGAGTGGGCCCCATGGGGAACGTCAGCACGTTTCAACCCAGGTCTTACGCTGGGCCCCCTGCCTCCGCAGGACCAGAAAATCTACATCTACAGCCTCAAGGGCATGTGTCCCTTAAACATGCCACAGCGGGCTTTGGACACCCCGGCCGTCGTCACCTGCTTCTTGGCGGTACCTGTGTTAAAAAAGGTGAGGTACTGGGCCAGGGGAAGGTGAGTGTGCATGTGACCAGCTCTCCCTTCCCCTCTCCCTTCCAAGTTCTCGTGGGGCCGGGGTGGGGGTGGAGGGCAAGCCACGCCCTCTTGGACCACTAAACCCAAGTCACCGTCGGCTGTAGAGACCCAGGGGACCTGGGCCATCATTAGTGCCCGTCTGGTTTGGGAGAACCTACACAGCCGGTAAGAGTAAGGGCTCAGTGGAAAGCTTGCACTCCCCACACAAATACCACGGTCCCGGATTTCGGTGAAATGCTTTCCTGGCACAAATGGTATAAAGGGGCAGTCCCATGGAATCTGGGCCAGCAGCACCTCCCCATGGCCCTGGCCGGCCCTGGCCCCACCCCTGTGGGGCAGCCAGCTCACCTCACCCTCCCCTGGCGTGTCCCTGTCAGTCCCAGACCAGGGTCCCTCTTTGTCCCGTGTGGGACCCCAAGGTGCTGCTCTCCCCAGCCCAGGCGCCAGGCAGCTCTGCATGGCCAGTGAGGCTCCCCAAACTCCCCCTCACACCCCAACCCACCCCGCACCACACTCCTAGCAGGAATTCTGGCTGCACCTACCTTTCCCAGGCTACCTCCTCTTCAGTTCTCAAGATCAAGGCCAGGGCCCCAGCTCAGAGAAGCTGCCCCCACCCTCATGCCCGCCTCTCAGTGACATTCTAAGGCTTCTCTGGCTTCCGGAATCCGGGCAATGCTCCCTCCCTTTTTCTGCCCCGAGACCCCTGCCCGAGGCTCCCTGGTCACAGCACCTGAGCAAGGTGTCGTTATGGGTGTTGCTTTCTGAGAACGAGCTGCCTGCCGTCATCCGACTTCCCTTTTCCCATCTATAAAATGGGGATGAAAAGATATCATAAAAAGGGTCTCTGGACATCACATACCCAAAGCTCCAGGCTGTGGCCCTTATTAAACATGGGCCTTTTGCAATCATGAGGGTCCGGGAATATACGTGCTCTTCTCTCCACCCTACCACAGTTGCATTTCTTAAAAAAAAAACAGAAAGTCTGAAGTCGACCTCAGAGTCATTTATGACCGTGGCCCCACAGACGGGCGAGGCTGGGCGGCTCGGGGCCCGGTCTGCACCAGCGCACAGGAGAACACGGCACAAAGTGTTATTTGAGGCCACGGCTGGCCGAAGCCCCCGAGTCCGGGCACCACCGCCCGCACCACCAGAGGGAATAAAGCCGGCTCTGTGCGGGGCCGCCCTGCCGGGGGACCTGCCCCCAGAGCCCGCTGACAGCAGACCCCTGCATTCTTGCACACGCACGTTCACACCCAGCTGGGGCCTCTGATAGGATATAGCGGCTGTTTGCCTTGGCCATTTTCTTTCCTAAAATCCTGAAGATGGATTTTGATCAACGTTCTTAAGGCTTGTTGACCTTGCTCTTGCACTGGAGGCTGGTTCGCTCTTTACCTTGGACAGCCCCAACTCCCCAGTTCCTCCAGCCCCCCCCAACAAGGGGGCTTTCTGCTGCTCCCCCTCACTGGCACACGGCCTGGATCCCTGATCTGTCCTGGCTCCGGCTTTGCTGTCCTGACCTCTTCCCTCCCCAACCCCAGTCCCACCAGGGCGGCTGGGCTAAGATGCTGTGCCTTCTCCCCAGCTTCCTGCAGATGCTCCAGGGAGGCCCAGCATTCAGCTGGGTCGGGTCACTGCAACCTTGGCCTCTTTGCGGTGACCTCTAGTGGCCATAGAAGTGTGCATGCTTCATCGTGGGAGCTGGGGGACCCCAAGGCCAATCAGTGTCCACTGGAGAACAGGCATTTCCAAGCGATGTGCCTTGGAAATGCCTGTTCTCCGAGGCATTTTCCAAGCTGGGAGAGGGTGGACCCAGTCCCCGGAGAGTGCTCCCACGAGAGGGTTGAGTTGGAAGCGGTTTCTTTAAGAATTAGTTCAGCAGGCGCATGGGGTGTCCTGGAGCAGAAACCGGGTGGACTCCCTGCCGGAGCCAGGGAGGGCAGCCTGAGGTCTGCGTGGAGGTTAGTCTGGCCCCCACTTGAGGAGAGAGGGTGTCACGCGTCCCTATCTTCCCCCGGCAGAATTCCTACCTGGTGCTGGCGGGCCTGGCCGATGGGCTGGTGGCGGTGTTCCCCGTGGTGCGGGGTGCCCCAGACAACAGCTGCTCCTACCTGTGTTCGCACACGGCCAACAGGGCCAAGTTCAGCATCCCAGACGAGGACGTGCGGCAGAACCCCTACCCCGTGAGGGCCATGGAGGTGGTCAACAGCGGGTCCGAGGTCTGGTACAGCAATGGGCCGGGCCTGCTGGTCATCGACTGCACGACCCTGGACATCAGCCGGCGGCTGGAGCCCTACACGGCCCCCTCGGTGGTCACCTCGGTTGTGTGCAGCTCTGAGTGCAGGGGCGAGGAGGTGGTCTGGTGCCTGGACGACAAGACCAACTCCTTGGTGATGTACCATTCGGCCACCTACCAGCTGTGCGCCCGGTACTTCTGCGGGGACCCCAACCCCCTGAGGGACATGTTTCCTGTGCACACGTCGGGCCTGGAGCCTCCAGACAGCCGCACGGCCAGCCCGAAGGAGCCCGAGGGGGACTCCATGGCAGACGTGAGCATCATGTACAGCAAGGAACTGGGCACGCAGATCCTGACCCACCAGGACTCGCTGACCGACTACTGCTCCATGTCCTCCTACTCCTCGTCCCCACCACACCGGGCCCCCCTGTCCCCCTTGAGCCTGCCCTGCTCCCCGGCCAGCTCTTCCAGTGCGCCCTTCTCCACCCACTGCGAGGATGCAGACAGGCTGCTGGAGCCCACAGCCGGCTCCGACAGGTCCGAGCTCGAGCTGACCCCTGTGGGCGGGGAGGCTTTCAGCCAGCACCTGCAAGCCGTGAAGGTCCTTCCTGTGAAGGACGTCATCTGGGTCCCCAGGTAGGTCTCCCAGCTGTGGGGCGCAACCTCACAGGTGTCCCCTGCTCTCTACTTTGGGGGCGGAGTGAAGGAAGCTTTGAGGTACTGTCGCAATCCATCCACGGGAGCTGCTCCCTCCATTATGAAATCTGGAGGGATCTCTTGAGCAAATCTGAGAAAGGCTGTGCTGAAGCTCATCTCCCGCCCCCCCGGGGAGCTTCGGGCGCCACGAAGGAGGGCCACGGTCAAGTGCGATCGGGTTTCCTCCTGGGCAAGGGCTTGTGCGCTGGGCCGCGGTGCCCTCGCTGCACCTCGGTCCATTAGCAGAAACTGCACGTTTGTTGCCCTGCCCCGCTGCATGCCAGCTCCGTTTCCCCTGGAGAGCACAGGTCCGGACAAAGCGCTTCCCCTCCTCGGTTCTGGTTTCGCAGGCGCGGGGGAGATGTTATCGTCATTGGCCTGGAGAAGGACGCAGGCACCCAGCGGGGCCGGGTCATCGCTGTGTTGAAGGCCCGAGAGCTGAATCCATGGGGGTAAGATTGAGGGGCAGCGCTTGATACCCGTGCTGTGGCGTGGGTAATCCAGGCCCCCCCCCTCTGTTTTGCGTGCCTGCACAGTGGCCCCCGCCCTCCTGTCCACAAATAAACACCACATCCACCAACGTGGCTATAAGGCAGGCGAGGAGCAAGGTGGGGTGCTCCAGACAGCTCCTGGGAGGTCAGCAGATATCGGCTAAACCAGGCACCAGTCACGGTTATGGCCACCTGTTTCTGAGGAACCCAGTCCCCTGGCGACCAAGTGCCCTCCCTACCTGGGGTATGTCTCCAGTACCCAAGGACCAGGGGCCATGGAAATGGGGATCCAGGTGACTCACTGTCCTTTGCACCGAGCAAGAGAGCCCTTACCAAGCTGACCCACCTGCCCAGACAGTGCTGGGTAGGGCTCTGTACCCATTGGCTCAGGGGTCCTACCTTGCTGGGCAGGAGAGACTGTCCGGGCTGGGTCTGCCTGGCAGCGGAGATGGAAGGCTGGCACCAGCAGTGCCCCACAGTGTCCGCCCCCCCTAATTTGTCCCCCGAACCCCATGCAGTCAGTCTCCCTCATGGACAAATCCCATCTGGCCTGTTTCCCTTAGAGTAGGCGATGACCCAGGAAACATGCGTGGCAGCCCCCCCCCATCCCTTGCCCCCCACATCCAGTTCTCGTGTGAGTCACCAGGGCCAGGGACTCTCGAAACCAGATCTGCGCTTGCTGCTGAGCTCTGCAGAGCGTGGGCTGTGGTGTTGGACTGAGGTCCTTCCCAGGTCATAGGTGGGGCTTCTGGGGGACCAGCTGGGTGTGTAGAGGCCAGGGCTGCTGACCTCAGAGAGCTGCTGTCAGTGTCCCTCCATTGTCCCTATTTATCCCCCAAAAGCAGGTTTACCAAAAGCCGGGCATGCTCACTCGCTGTAGGGAGAAAGCAGCTCAGACGGGCCAGCCCAAAGGAGGGCCCGTAGCCTGAGCCCACCAGCAATTTTGAGATGCATCTGAGACAGTGATTCCCTCAGCAGATAGCCAGAGAGGGCCTGCAACGTGCAGGACCCTGCAGGAGCCAGCCAGGGGGCTCAGGGAGTTCCCGGTTCACAGGCTGGCCTCAGTGCGGAGCAGGTCGCCAGGGCACGCTGTGCATCACGGCAGGGGGCGGGCTGCACAGCCTAGCGAGGGCCCGGGGAGGAAACTGCGCATGCCCAGATCGTGCGGAAACAGCCCGGAGCCACGTGCTGAAGGTGTTCTGCCTCATATAGTACCCTGTGTTTCCTAGACACGTGGAAACTTAGAATGGGGGAAGAATCATGCACGAGGCAAGTGTGTTGACTTAAAGTCAAAATTCGTCATGGGCCATGGACAAGCAGAAATTAGAGTAAATGGTATTTTCTGGACATGTCATAGCAGATACCTTCTCTGACAGTATTGGTGCCGTCCGGGGACAGTCCCCTGTAAAGTGGAACTGATGCCCACGGCCCCTCTTTAGATGTTAGGAAGCTTCTACCCAAAGCTGGACCACCAGGGAGGGGCAGGGCATCAGAGCACATGGGTGGGGCCGGGCGGGACACACAGATGCCCCCCTTGGCATGCCTTGTCCTCTCGAGGACCATGTGCAGGGCAAGGGTCCCAGCCCCGACCACATGGGAACCCCCTTGGGTTACCTCAGACAGCGCCCCCTCTCTGCAGGGTACTCGTGGATGCGGCTGTGGTGGCAAAGGACACGGTGGTGTGTGGCTTTGAGAACGAAGACATGGAGTGGTGCCTGGCTGTCTGGAGGGGCTGGGGCACCAGGGAGTTTGAGGTCTTCTACCAGTCCTTCGAGGAGCTGGGCCGGCTGGAGGCCTGCATGCGGAAGAGAAGGTAATTCCTGTGGAATGACCATCGCTTGGACCTGGCTGGCCCAGGCCAGCGGGCTGCCCCCTCAACCTGCAGCCTGCCGCCCTTGGAGGACCCAGAAGACGGACTGGGTTCTCCCATGGACCACTCGCTGCTAACAAGTGCTGAGATGGTTTTGGGCCTCTCTGGTTCTCCAGGGCAGAGTTACCTGAATACTCCCACCCCTCCCCCCCCCCATTGCTGGTTTTACAGCCTTGAGGGGAGTGGTGGGGCTGGATGATAGGAACTCCCCCTGCCTCCTCTGTCCACTTCTAGGAGCAGGGGAGGGGGTCAGTGTGCTGGGCTGGGACTTAAGGCTGGGCCTTCCCAGCACGCAGAGCCTGCCCATTTTCCTCCCCAGTCTGGGATGGAATTACACTAGCCGCTCTCAGTCGGGAAGCAGTTCGAGGCAGGGAGGGAGGAGGGCCCTGACCCCTGCCCCTTCCCCTGGTGGCCCCCCAGTTCTCAGCACATTTCACAAGCTCCTGAGTCCCCGGGGCTCGGGGCCCTGCTTGGGGAAGCTGAGATCATATGTCTCCGGCTGGGGAAAGTCTCTGTGTGAGAAACCCCCAGAAGGATCCTCGGGGAGGAGCGTTGCCCAATCTGGGGAATGAAAGAGTCCCTTTAAGTGACACAGCCGGAAAGCCAAGAGCTCGCCCAGGGCCGACGCAGCCTTTACATTCTCCTCCTTCGGACAAAAGGAAGGAGACACTCAATCAGCGGGACTGGAGAAAGGGCCTTGTGTTTATAGCTTTGTAAAATAAACTTGGATGCAGCCGGAGCACAAGCCCTGTTCTGTTTGCACATAATAATCTTGTTTATCACTTTAACAAATTACGGAATATCGCAGCCATTAGGCCCCTGGTTGGGAAATTACATCCTATGGGGCTTATAGCAAAATTATGTGTCTGCTGAGCGTTCACTGCTCGCGTGTGCAGTGGGGTAGAGAGAGTGAAATCGTTGACGGGGAGCGTACGGGCACCACAGCAAGAATGTTTAGAAGTCCTGCGCACACGCGTGTGCACACGCATCCACGCGGTCCCCCAGAGTAGCCACCTGAGGCTGCCGAACCCAGAACGGGAGCTTGAATGTAGGAAGCACCCTCCATGCCGTGCTGCTGACCTTCTTCCAAATTTAAATCACACAAATCAAACTTAAGATTTGCTGGGCTGTGCAGACCAATGTGACTCCTTTTATCTGCAAATAAACAGACTCTTAAGAATGAAGTCATGCTCTGTCTGTAGTGCTTGGAACAGCCACACAGGCTGGCCCCACCCGGGCCCCAGCCCTGCCCGGGGCCGAAGGGGTGGCCCCCGCAGACCCACTGTCCCGTAGCAGTTTCTGTGGGCAAGAGACAGCCAATCTGTCCGTCTCCCCACTTCCTTCCACTGACCTGGGCGCTGGGTCCCAGAGCGGCTGGGAATCTGTGCCTTCTGCCCACTTCCCCACCATTCTCCCACCCCGGTCTCTCAGCGGGGCCTTGGTGGCCACCGCTGACCTTGTTCCAGCACCCCACAGCTGCCCAGTTAACCCCCCAAGTGCACATCGGGTCCTGTGCTTTCCCGGCCCCAAATCTGCTCTCCACATCCCCTGCAGCAGACTGCCCTGCAGACAGGACCCCCACGGTCCGGTCCCAGCCACCTTTCCAGCCTGGCTCCCTCCTGCTCCGTCCCTAACTCCAATCCTCCCCCACCGTCCCCCACCCAGGACCAAGCTGTGTGAGGAATGGCCTTGCAAAGCCAGCTTAGGGAAGAACTTCATCACAAAAGTTAGGAACCGTACAGGAAGAAATGGTTAATGAGTTTGCCTCTAGCAACCATTAGAAACACAAATGGAAAAATGATCTCCACGTCAAACATGGCCGGTCAACTGGGGAAGGCGTATTTGCGACAAGAGTTTGCACCTGTCAATAGGAAGGAACACCCACAGGGAAAAAACCCACGAGCAAGAAACCAACTCACAGAGGCAGGCCCATCAGAATCAACGCTCAGCGTCACCCGACAGGAAGGAAAATTGTCCTGAAAACCACAATACGTCGCCATTGACCACCCTCACGTCGGCAGAGGTTAGCCAGGCATTATTTCTTGAACACCTACTAAGTGTCAGACACTGTCCCGGGACACTGATAATCTAACAGACAAGAAGCTCTGCTTTTAGGGAGAGGACGGTGAACAGCAGTCCCCAACCTTTTGGGCACCAGGGACTGATTTCATGGAAGACAATTTTTCATGGACGAGGTAGGGAAATTGGGGATGATTGCAGGATGATTGGAGCACATTATATTCAAGTGCACCTCCTGCTGTGCAGCCCGGTTCCTAACACGCCTGGACTGGTACCAGTCTGTGGCCCGGGGATTGGGGACCCCTGACGATGAACACACCAGTGAGATCACGGAGCAAGGAGACCAAAAAGTCGGGAAATTGGGAGCTCATGACCGAGGGGCCACTCCGTTGAACTGAGGCTGGGCGAGGCCTGCAGGAGCAGGTACCATCTGAGGACAGGTGAAGAGAAGGAGGCATGGGGAGATCTGAAGGGCCCGCACGTGCAAAGGCCCTGTGGTAGGAGTGAGCTGCTGGGTTGGGGGGACCAATCAAGGTCTGATGCAGCTCGAGCATTCTGAAGAAGGTGTATTTCGGGGGCTAGTAAACATGGCGTAATAACGGGTATTAAACGATCTGATTATCTTTTTAAAAAATATTTTATTTATTTATTTTTAGAGAGAGGGCGAGGGAGGGAGAAAGGGAGAGAAACAGCATTGTGAGAAACATCTATCAATTGCCTCTCATACTGGCCTCGACTGGGGACCGAACCTGTAGCCCAAGCACGTGCCCTGACCGGGAATCGAACCAACGACCTTTCACTTTGCGGGATGATGCCCAACCCACTGAGCCACACTGGTTGGGGCATGATCTGATTATCTTTTAAAAATCACTTTGCTGAGTGGAAGATGCACCAGAGGGAAGGAAATT
Source organism: Desmodus rotundus (assembly GCF_022682495.2). Taxonomy (NCBI): domain Eukaryota; kingdom Metazoa; phylum Chordata; class Mammalia; order Chiroptera; family Phyllostomidae; genus Desmodus; species Desmodus rotundus. The sequence goes on along the minus strand of NC_071396.1, from coordinate 27,892,329 downwards.
TATGTCCAGGCCCCGTCCATCAAAATTTCAAATGCACACACCCTTTGGCCCTGCAATATCTGTCAACATGCCCAAAGACGCGGAACAAGGATGCCATTGCCTCATCTCTCATAATGACCCCAAACAGGACATGACCTAAACCTTGGTGCACAGGGCGGTCGTCCGATGCCCGTGGAACGGTGCCATTCTCTGCGGCCTTTCCCAGAAGGGGCCTTGCCAGTGGGCTCATCTGAAATGCTCTCCCAGGTATAATAAACACATTGTTTTTCTAAAAAGCAACTTGCGGTGTAGCGTGTATAGAGTTACTGTTTGTGTGAAGCATGGTGCAGAGCTAGCTGAGTGTGCACGCACAGGGAGAATATCCTGAAAGTGCCTGAGAGCAAAGCAGACATCGGTGGCCACTGAGGAAGACTGCTGAGGGCTGGCGCAGAGAAGGGGCGCATGGTCCTCTCTGCCCCGCTTGAGTGGCAAACAGCCCTCTTTATGAAGCTAAGCCGGGTGGGAGGGGCTTCTGCGCTGAGCCCCTTCCCCCGAAGGATGTACCTCAGCCAATAGCATTCATGCAGTCACGCTGTACAGGCGTGCAGCCCAGGGCCATAGGCTAGACCAGGCAGCCTAGGTGTGCATGGGCTGTACCACCTAGGCGTGTGCGCGTGTATTCTATGATGTTCGCACAGCAACGAAATCACCTCAGGACGCATCTCCCAGGACCTAGCCCCATGATTAAATGGCACGTGACCGTAATTATATTCCCTGGACCTAGTTACGAAGGGGTCCGGGGTTGCATCCTGGTCACCCGGAGCTCAGTATTGACGTCCTAACAAGCTCTAACCCTCGACCCCAAGCAAGCCACACTTCTCACGGCCCTGGTTTCTCCTCCGTGGAATGGCAATGACGACGCTCACCTCATCAGGATGGGTGTGGGACCAAGAGTGGCCATGTCTGTGACATTCCCAGCCCAGGTCCCAATCCTGGGCCGGGACTCCTTCCCTGCCTGCCCCTCTCCCCATCATCTCCACCCTCACCCCTGCCGGGAAGGGCACCAGGGGTCACACAGGCCTTTCTGAGGACCATCCAGGGGAAACACAAGCGATTCTGTTTCTGTGAAACGGCCCACCTTTAAAAATAAACTCCTCCTGGTTTTCTTTTTGAAATATCAGGAAGACTTTTACTAACACCTTTACCTGAGAGTGGACTCCAGGGGTCGCACATAGAACAGTGGGTGGAAACCCACGCAGGGGTATTGATTTAAGACAATAGGGACGTGACGGAACCCTGTTTCGGAACACGTGCTTTAAAAAACGAATCAGGAATAAGGACACACCCACAAAGCAAATACATGTCCACTTCACCCTCGGGGCTCTGTGTCATCAGCCTCGGGGTCGTTACTGAGGCCCCCCGCATGTGGTGAGGCTGAAGGCCCACGTCACTCACACTCACACACACTCACTCGCACACACACGCCACTCCACGTTGGCTCCATCAGGGCCAAGGGCTGTCAGCACTGGTGAGGGAGGCTGTCTGCCCTCCTTCCACTTCCATTACTCCCGGGAGGACTCCTGGCACAGACAGGTGGCCATGGGCACCCTCCTCTTCAGCTCTTCCTGCACACAGCTGACCCAGGCGACAAGGAGGAGTGCCCCTTGCTCAAAGCAGGGCTGGCCTCGGACAAACTCGGACGGGACACCATCTTCCTCATTCATCCGGTCCTCAGGAAGGGGCTGCAGTGAGGTCAGAGGCCAGGCTGGAGGACCGGCAGCGCCAAAGGGCTGGACCCTGAACTGGAGGACTGTGGAGATTGGGGTGTAGAGGCTTCCTTGGCATCCCCAGAAAATGTGGCACTCCTCAGTGGGGCCCCTTTGGGGAAGCCAGCCTGCCCAGCCTTCTCTGGCCCCAGATGGCGAAGGTGGCCCCGGTGGTGAAAGGCTGGGTCTCGGCCCTGCTGTCCCACAGTGGAGAAAGGGCTCGGCCAGCCTTGGTGGCCAGCAGCTGGGGGCTTGACCAAAAAGACATACTGTTTCCAAAAATACAAGAGCTTCTCTCCCTTCTCCACCCCCATTCCTAACAGCTATGGCTGCCACCCCTCACCCCTAATTTCACCAGGCTCTCTGGGGCAGTTCCCTCACCCACAGCCAGGGGGCACCCCTGCCCTCCTGCCTGTCCCCCTGGCCCAGCCTGGACAGGCCCAGCGGGCAATGGATGCCCCTGGGCCCCTGGGCGCCTGCCCTCCGAGAAGAGTGTGTGGGCTTGATGAGTTTACTTTACCGAGTATTCCCAAGTACGATCCTATCTGGGGAAGAAGGAGCCCTTGTGGCTGAGTGTGGACGTATGTAAACACTGACCCTAAGCTGCTGGGGCAGGCGGAGGCCCACAGCAGCCCGGGGAGGGCACTGGTGGCTGAAAGCTGGCCTTTGTCGCCCGCTGAGCTCCAGGGCTGGGTTTGCTCGGTGTTTCTGATCCTGATGGGTGAATGGAGACGCGAGCGACCAAGCCTCACAAGGTGAACTTGGAGCAGGCACAGGCGGTCCGTTTGCCCTTGGCTCCTGCCCATGGGCTACTCTCACAGCTCGGGGATGGAGGTTTCCAGAAAAGGGGAAAAAGATAGCAAGTCCCTGTGGCTGTGGAGGTGGGACTGGGCAGGGGGCTGGAAGCCTGGACAAGTGCTGACCACTGCGGGGGTCTGAGTGCTCCTCAGCAGACAGGACCCTGGGGTGGTGAACGGCCACTGAGGATCTTTTCCCAGGCAAGAGGCCCTGGGAACCCCACTACTCAGCCGCCCATTTCCCCTGCTGAGACACCTGCCAGGGGACTATACAGCAAGAGAGAGAAGCCCCCCGAGGTGTGGGTCTAGCTTCCCAGAGTGTGTGGCAGGAAACGACCTTGACCTTCTCCCACCCCCATTGTGCTGGGGGGAAACAAAGGCCCAGAGGAGCCGCCAACCTAAAGTGTGTGGTCACCAGGGGCAACGTGGCCCAGGCACTTGCTGGCTCCCAAGCCTGGGAAAAACGGCGTTGTCCCTCGCATCGGGGGGTGGGTGTCTGTTTTGTTTTGATTTTTTTGTTAAAGTCCAAGCCAAATCAGCTCTTTAAAATGCTGCTCCAGGACAGGACACCCCTTGCAGGCGGCCTGAAAAGGCAGATCCAGGCAGAGAATCTGCGCATTCCAGCGGAGCCCCTCACGGGTTCCCCGACACCACGCACAGCGCCTGCCTGACACCGGCGCGCCTGGCCTGCGTTTCGGGCCACTGCGTCCCGTCAGCCCCTTTCGTGGAAAAATGGAGCCAAAAGTTCGAGTTCTTGGCCATATTTTCTCGTCTCTGAGAAGTGAGACATCTCGACGTGAAAGAGGCCATTTGTCAGGATTTCACGCTGACACACACATTCAATTAATTGTCCCCTTAGACCCCAAAGCAGAAGTAACCCAGCTGCATGGGACAAGTTTCCAGACTTCTTAGTGAGGAATGGCGATGATGATGGCAGAATTCCAGCTGCCCTTGTTTCGAAGGAGAGCAAGGCCGCCGAGGCCTGGCTGGAGGTTCCTTCCACTCACTCGGTCCTGAGCATCTTGCCGGGCAAACGTGGAGGCCGGCTGGGCTGGCCAGGGGTCGACACCTTCTTCTGGCCTCCCCCGAGCTCCCGCCACGGCCCTGGGGGCTGCGCTGCCCCCCTCCCAATGTACATACTCTGGGATTAAACCGTTCCATTTATTCATATTTTTCCCTAAGGTATATGTTAAAAACACTGCGTATGTGATAAAAAAAGAGACTTTTAAGAATTGGAGATGAGCCCTGGCCAGGCAGCTCAGTTGGTTACAGCATCTTCCTGCTACACCAACATTGCAGGTTTGATCCCCACTCAGGGCACCTACAAAAATCAACCGATGAATGTATCGGTAAGTGGAACAACAAACTGATGTTCCTCTCTCTCTCTCTCTCTCTCTCTCTCTCTCTCTCTCCCTAATCAATCAATAAAAAAATGTAATGGGATATGAGGGTTTTAAAAAGTTAAGAGGCACAAAACCACACCCTGTAGGATGGTTATTTTATTTATATATGTAAAATAAAAATAACCAGTGTTGGCTGCAGAGAAACTTGAGCCCCTGTGCAGGGTAGGTGGCAATGTAAAATAGTGAGGCCACTGTGGAGAACAGTAGGGAGGGTCCTCAAAAAATTAAACATGATATTACCACGTGACCCAGCACTTCTGCTTCTGGTATTATACCCAAAAGAATTGAAAGCAGGAACTCCGATACATTCACATGCCCACGTTCATAGCAGCATTTGTCAAAAGGTGAAAACAACCCACGCGTCCGTGGGCGGGTGAAGAGATACACAAAATACACAGAATGGAATATTATTCGGCCTGGAAAAAGAAACATTCTGAGACCTGCTACCACGTGGATGAACCTTGAAGAGCTTGTGGTAAACGAAATAAGCCAGTCACCAAAGGGCAAACACTGTATGAGACCCCTCACATGAGGCGCCTAAAGTAAGCAAATTCATAAAGAAAGAAATGGACTAGGGATGACCAGGGCTTAGAAAGAGGTGGGGAGGGGAAGTCAGTGCTGATTTATTCGTGTTTTGGAGGGGGCAGGCAGAGTTTCATAGGTACAGAATTTCTGTTTGGGAGTTCCGGGGACAGAGGGCAGTGACCAGGGAGCAACACTGGAAACTGGCACCGTGTGAATTAATGACCTGAAATTGTACGCTTATTAAGTTAAATGGATAAATGGTATACTTGGTGTCATGTATGTTTTACTGTAATAAAAATAAATGTTTTTTTCAGTTACAAGGCAATCTGACTTCTGTAAATAAACTTTCTGGGAACCCAAGAGGAAGTCAAAACAAAATCGTGCGGTTTTGCAATGCAGCATCCACAGGGCCAACGGGCTGAGGGGCAGTTGGCCCAGGCCCGGCTCCACCCCCCTTGCTGTTGCCCAGGCCGGCCTGAGGTTGGGGCCAATACAGGACAGACAGGGGAGTCTCCAGGCCCTGGTCCCAGGTCTTCATCCCCGTAGCCTGTGGAAGCGGCGGGCTTTTGTTGGTCCTTCCTTCAGATTAAGGTCAGAAGTTCATTACTCCCTCCAACAGACCATGATTCTTCTTTGTGAGAACCACAGTCTAGCAGATGTCTGCTGGCAGCCTAATGCAACTCGGGGAGCCTGGTCTGCAGGGTTAGGCTCCGGTTCAAATCCTGCCCCTCCCTCCTGTGTGTTGACTCATCTCAACAAGCCCTGAGCTTCCTGAATTCACCTGTACACCTGTACAACGGGCAAGACACTTCCTCACAGGACTACTGTGAAGATTAAATAAGAACACGTGCGTAAATCATCGGACAGCACAGGTATTCAGGAAAATGCTACTTATTGTCTCCAGATACATGCATTTATGAAAGTGTGATTTTGTGTATGGAAGCAAGAAGTTCGCTCCGAATGAGCATGCGTGCAACATCTGTTCAAGGACCTTCCACATGGGCAGCACAGGGCTGAGCTCCAGTTGAGGGACTTGGGGATCTCGCAGCAGAACAAAGAAAACAAGTGGCCCGGGGGCCAAGCAATGGCCCCCTGGCACCGCCACGACCTGTGTGGCAGCCCTGAGCTGGTGACAAGCAGCACCAGAGGTGACAGAGCCCCCGAGGTAGTGCCTGTGTTTGGGAACTACTCACCATGCATTCACTTCCCGTTGCCTGTTGCTGTACAAACAAGAAAACCAGAGCTCAGGGGGGCTGAGGGTTTTGCCTGTGATCACCCACTGAGTGGCAGGCTCCAGTCCAGGCCTCCCTCCAAATTCCACCGGAAGAGAAACCACAGGAGAACGAGCCTCCGCGTGCCCCAGCGTCCCGCCCCCCTGCAACGTGGGCCTGGAGGCAGAAGGCTTTCTCTCAGGAATCAGTAAAGTGCTTCAACAACCCTGATTTGGCTGAAGCTTCCAAGAAGAAAACTGGGCTCTTTCTCCTGGGAGAGCTGGGCCATGTGAAGACCCCTCTAAGTGCATGGCATCAGAGCCTGCAGACCCGCCTCCCCGAGGCTTCTCCTGCTGGACAGAGAAGGCAGCCAGCCAGCACGAAGGCCCCTTAGCTACTGTTAGGGGGTGGGGAGACGCCATTGTCTTTCAGACTAAATGGTCACACTTTTGGGGAGGGCAGCTACGGGTCCACTGGATTCACACCTTCACACCCGGCTATCACAGCCTGTCCTCACCAGGGGATGCTGTCTGCATGGGCACCATGGCTCCTCCCTTAGGGCTGGCTCTGCTCCACCCTGGTGGCCACAGGTCTCAGGGCTAAAGGAAGTGGGACAGACACAAATACTCCCCTCAGGGGTGCAGCCAGAATCAGCAGCTGTGGAAGATGGGTGCTTGTGAGCCGGGAGCTCCCTCGTTCCAGGGCAGGGTGCCACTGAGGGGCGAGGGCAGAAAGCAGGGACAGGAAAGGTACTGGGGGACGGCGACCTCTCCTCCTGCCTCCACACTGCCCAGAACGGACCTGCTCAGGGTGGAACAGCCCGTGGTCCGAGCGCTGAGAGCCTGGTACATCGAACGTTGCAGAAGTTTCCTCTGAAGCATTCCTCTCAAGGCAACAGGTTCCCCATTCCAGAGGAAGCTCTTCACCCACGTGGAGAGCTTCACCTGCAGGGGTGTCCAACCTTTCGGCATCTCTGGGCCACACTGGAAGAAGAAGCATTGTCCTGGGCCACCCATTAAGTGCATTGCAACATGTAATCACAAAAAAATCTCATGTTTTAAGCAAAGTCATGATTTTGCGCTGGGCCACATTCACAGCCGCCCTGAGTGGCCTGCGGCCTGCAGGCTACAGGTTGGACACCCCAGGCAGGGTGGTGGGGGTGAAGAGCAGAGTTTTGTGAAGTGCTGCTGGTGCCCCAAGTCCTCTCTCTGCCCCCAAAAGGGGAAGAAGGGTAGAGGGTGCTCTGCCTTCACCGAAAATCTCATAAGCAGGTCCCTGGGAGGACCCTTCAGGGTCTTCAGGGTGTTCCCCTGCAATGTGGGGCACAGCAGAGGGAGGCCCCACCTGGGAAACCAGAGGACAGGTGAGGGACCAGCACACTGCTCCGAGGGTGGACACGGGTGACGTGGTGCATGTGTTCCTGTCACCGCGCCAGTCCTCCCACCCCCGCAGACACAAATGCCGCAGAGGCAGGGCGTGTTCTCATTTGTTTCACTGTTGTATTGCCAGCGCCACATTTAATAATGGCTGAATAATGTGCCCAGGGGCAAAGGGCGCTCGGAGTCAGGAAGGGCACACCCGCACCTGGGATCCTCCGGGAGCCATTGTCTCCAAGCCATCACACCCAGAACATTCTCCCCAGTGGCTTGCAAAGGAGTTGGACTCCTGGAGGATAGCCCTGGCCTCGCCAAAGTGCATTTGAACGTTCGAAAGACCCCCGGATAAGTTTCAAGCCTATGTTGCCATCACTCTGCGAAAGAGGCCGGCAATAGAAAACCCAGGCCCATTAATGCCAGAACAGAAGGTTTTGCTTGGAAATGGCTGTCTGCTTTGAACGCTAATTAGAATATTGATTTACTGCCAGCCCTGGGGAATTGTTTAAGCTCTTTTCAAAGCCCCGAATGCTAATAGGAACTGAGGAGGCACACTCAATCAGTTCCAAATTAAAGGCAACTTCATTTCAAGCTCCGATTGGAGTTGCCGACCGATCCGTCTCAAAGCCGAATGAGAAAGCGGCGCCCCGGCCAACGCGTCACCACCCAGAACGCTGGGCGCTCTCGCGGCCTGGCTCCCTTTCAGTGTGTTGGCCGACAAACCCAGCAGTTGTCGTAAAGGTAGGAGAGAACGTGCCGATACCCCAAACCTTTTTAAAGCACATGGTTTGTTTTTATTTTTTCACTTAGAATCCAGAAGGCCTGGGTCATCCGTCCATGCTCTGACTTCATTTACAGAATCTGTTCTGCCCAGTAGCCTAGTGGACAAGCTAGACCCCCCGCCCTCCTGGTTGTAGAGTGTTCAGAAAACTCTCATTCAGAAAGACAATGAGTCGCAAATGGTAACGAACTGTTACCATTTTTTTTGTAACAAGTGTATCTTAGAGGGTCCAAGATCTTTAGTCTAAGGCTTACAGTAAATCAAGTTAACTTAGAGGCACAGATCAAGGTGTCTGCAGGCACTGATAATGTGAAATGGTTTGCTGAATGAGCATGAGTGTGAGTGTGACGGTGTGTGTGTGTTTGTGTGAGGGAGGAGGAGCAGAGCGAGAGAGGCAGGAGGGAGAGAGGTTTTTAGGACAATTTGCAGGTAGAAATATCTGATGAATGACATTCAGATCAAACATTTGGGGGACGCCCCAGAGAACCTTGGGACACTATACCCCACCTCCTGCAGGCTGCTCTCTATTCGCCTAACCCTCCCCTCCCCTGAACTCATCATCACCCTCCCATCCTGCCTCACCCTGCTGAAGAGCTGGCTCATCTCAGAGACAGACAGTCCCAGAGTTGACTGCCATCTAGTCACCTTCCCCTTGTTTGCAGATTTTAGTCATTTTAACGTTCCAGAGCTATGTTACTTTCCCAGGGCTGCTACAATCAATTACCACAACCTCAGTGACTTAAAGCAACAGCAATTTATTCTCGTAACAGGTTTGGAGCCAGAAGTCCCGACGTAAGGGGTTTGCAGGGCCATGCTCATATTTCAAAAGAAAAAAAAAAAGGTCATGTGCATGGAGATATTCATTGTGGTGTTACCCACACCTGGCCCAACCGGAAACGGTGTACAGGTCTAGTGATTAGTGATTGGAGACAGTGAAGTAGCATTTAAACCCAGCAGCGGCACCGCAACACAATAACGGAGTGTGCAGAAGATCCAGGAAGGGAGGTGTCACTTCGGGGGGGTTCATGGCCTGATGCTGGCTTCTTTCATTCTACCTCATGTGTTTGTGGCTCTGAGTTTCTGCCACCCTGATTCATAGCCTAAACCTTCTCCTGCAGCTTGAAATTCTTTTTTCCCCCAAGCAATTTCATGAGGCCACGGAGTCACACAAAGAGAGTTTGAGCTGCACACCTGGACCGTTTCCATGAGGCGTCCAGGCCTGACCACCGTCGTGGGGAGCCCTCAGGTGGCACCGAGGCTGCTGACCAGCTGACCAGCGCCTGGGCTCTGAGGCGGGGGTGGGGGGGCCTCCTTCGTCCCTCCCGTGGAACGGAAGCTTTGTCTTCGTGCAGACTCTCCAGCTGTGGAAATTCTGGCACCGCTCTAAAGATTAATGGCATTTCTTGGCAACGGATGGGAAAGGCAAACTGGTCTACTACACAGAGATGAAGTCTTAGACTGGAAGCTGCCTGTCCCTGACTCCACAGTGAGGTTATCTCCCAGGGAACGTTCAGGCTGTTTCCCGAAAGTCCGGTGGGGCAGCAGCCAGTGTTCTCTAGTTAGTAAGATTACATCCCTTCCGGCCAGGCCCGGAGTGGTGCTAAATTTCTTCTCTTGTCTCTCTCTCTCTCTCTCTCTCTCTCTCTCATACCCACATACACACACTTGCGTGAGAAATGTACACATACCAAATCAGTATCGGACAGAAAGAATGGGCAGAGCTGGGAAGCAGACCAAGGAAACTTGAAGAACATTCTAGAACAACCAGCGTCAGATCCGCTACTGTCTGGGGCCAGAACATAAGCCATAATCACTCACCCTTTCCTGTGTCTGGCTGGAAGTGCGGCGAATGGAAGGAAATAGCGAGCGAAACTAATTAGCTAATGAGGACCTTAAATAGCAGCATTAATAGTAAAGCAAAGTTCTATTACGTTAATAGAGGTTAAATGGTAATATTAGTAAAACAGTCATCGTGGATTTTCTTCTACGAAGGCAGTGAACGGGGCATTCAGAAAGGATGGCTTATTATAGCTGCCTCCTCAACACTCACCGTTTCTTCAAAGAGGCCTAGCTAAAGGTTTTTAAAAAATTATTACCACTTTTTGCAGGCCCCCCATCTTTAAAGAAGTCCTTACAGGGAACTCTGTCCGTTTGTTCATGGCTTGCTGCCAACAAACAAGTGAGGTGTTTACTAAGGGCCTCCAAGAAAGTTGCTGCATATTCCATGAAAGGTTCTACCTGTAACAGGCATTCAATGTATCAGCCATAGAGAGAAACGAACGTGTGGGAACAGATTGCAGTGGGGGAGAGAATGTCGAATGTTCAGTAATGTCGGTAGAGATTTTTTTTTTTCTTAATTTTATAGGCAGAGGGGAAGGGAGGGAGGGAAACATAAATGTATGGTTGCCTCTCAAGCACCCCCTACTGGGGACCTGGTGCACAACCCAGGCATGTGCCCTGACTGGGAATCTAACCAGCAACCCTTTGGTTTGCAGGCCGGTGCTCATACCACTGAGCCACATCAGCCAGGAGTGGTACAGATAAGTTTTAACTCTATGTCATGGAGAATCACAGGCAGGAAAACAGGATGCCAGACAACATGTTTTTGAACAAATTTCTCGACATCAACCTAGAATCACTGAGGAAGAACTTTAACAGGATGTAGTGGAGAGACCCATTTGGAGAGGAGGACACAGAGCTGAGCGAGGATGCAGCTTGTCCAGACGGGACTTCCTCAGGCCAGAAGGAAGACCAGAACCCAGGCTCCGTGTCCCTGATCCAGCCCGGGACCCATCTCGGCCAGGGCGTGTGCCATGAGGGGTCCTCATCATTGAATCACTGGAGCTTGGGGTTTCCCTCACATGTCTATCTGATTATGGTTAATGGGAAATGGGAAAAATGGTCCATGATAGCCCCCCGCTCCACTTAACAGAGAGGGCTCCTACTACAGCTAAATGGAGAAAGATTTCTTTCCTCGCTTTACTGAGGTGACATGCCTATGAAATCTGATCAACCTTTTCCTCACCCTTAACAATAAATTCAGGAGAGGTCAGAGTGGGCAGTGAGTTGCCCCGGTCCCCAGGAGGCTGTGGGTAGGTGCATGTGGGCATTAGGGGTGGGGGTAGGGTCAGCATCCTCCTCGGACCCTGGCCACTATTGGCTGTGCGTGGGCTGGTGGGGCTAGTCTCCATTACCTATCCCTTTGGGCCTCTGGCTGTCGATGAATTCCTTGGTTCCAGGCATTTGTCTCCGGCTGTGACATCTTGACTAAGTGGACAGCTCTGCCTCCTGATCCTGGCCTCTTCTGGGGCCCTTGCTGGGACCCTTTGGGATCGCCCCCTAGGAGATCCGCCTCAACTTGGCCATCCAGCTGCTCCTTCCAGCTGTGCTGGCGTTTCCCTCTCACCCCAGGCTATGTGCCTTCCCCAGTATGAAGGCCCCTGGCACCCCAGCCCAGTTTCCTTCCCTGGCGTCGCATTCCTCTGCTTTTCCTATGCAGTAGGCTCCTTGTCCTGCAGACTGGGCATTCTAACCTTGGGGCTCCATCTCTCTGCACTACAAAGGAAACGCTCCCACTGGCTCTGCAGGTACAGCAGGTGAGGCTGTTGGCCTAGGACCTGAGGGGTGGCCAGGAACCCGGGAACGGGACAAAACAGGCTCCTCAAAATGTTAATTCCCTTCCTACACTTACATACTTCTCATTGGGTTTTAGTCTAGAAGAAGAAACATAGAGAAGTTGAAAGCAGGTTAGAGTAAGGAAATCACTAAATATGCCACAAAATGGAACATCTGTACCTTGTCAGATATGTGCTTTATGGAAATCGCTGTGAGTTATGGCAGGGTGCTGCTGAATTTGGGGGATCTGGTGACCAGTCAGCATTTGTGGCCGATGGCCTTACTGAAAACCCATTTGAGTGGTTTTTGAGCCTCTAACTCATGGTTTTGTGTGTTCTGTATTTCTCCCGTCACCACTACCGGGATCCTGTATTCACTGCATAACGAGTAATTGTAGACATGGTTCGCTTCTTCGGGAGGGCATCTGCGGGAAGGTGGGCGATGAACTATTTTTGACATAAATCACAATTGTCAAAGAAAGTAGTGCAATCCAAAGACTGATAAACAAGAGTGACCCCCATTCAGCTACAGACACGCAGTATCTCCCAGACCGAGCCCTTCAAACTGTGTGATATTTCAATCAGTCATATCATATTAGCAGTGAAAAAAGATCCAAAGATGACCCCGAGCATGCTCATTTTCTGTCTCTGAAGTCCCAGGAAAATATTTTCGTCTCCGGAAGTTTCATTAGAAAACCCCAATATATTGGCGACTAAGGAACAAGACTAATACACGGTGGGGGGGAAACGCAGATTTACAGTTGTTCCCATGGGGAAAAATATAATAAATATTAATGCAAGAATAAACTGTGTTTCACGTACTTACAACGGTAAACCTACTTTTGCCCCAGCCTGTATTGACTCTACACAGCTTTTGTTGCCTTGGCTCAGTTTTTTTTTTTTTTTTAAGAAGAAATGCATAAAATTAAAAATTCAAAACCCCTCTTTAGCACTGCACGTTGCACGTCCGCAGGCACCGTGCTAAAATAAAAGGTCCACAGAGACTCCGGGGAGGCCCGCACAGAATGTACAGAAAAGCGGGACCTCACACCCGAGGCTGCGCGTCCTCGAAAAGCCAGTGCGGCCCCGAGCTGGGACGTCACTTGCGCGCGCCTTCTCGGAGCTGCGAAACCGGCTGCAGGCAGCGGGGTAGCCGAGTTCACGGCGCGCCCCCAGGCCTGCCCGTCCCCCACGGCTCGGGGGTGGTGGGTTCCACCCGCGCCCGCCCCGCCCGCAGGACACGCGGACAAAGGCGCAGTGTGCCCGGGCCGGCGCGGGGCCGGGGCCGGGCGTGCAAGGCGGGTTGACCCGAGGACACTCTCCGCAGCCTGAGCCGGCCGTTCAGGACCAGCCCGGCACCAGGAAGCCCCTTCTTCAAAACTCCCTCCGCGCAGTCACGTTGGCCACGCAGCCGGCAGCAGCGGCGCCGCCGGCAGAGCCTGCGCTGGCACCGGCCGACGGGGGCGTGGCCGCAGGGTGGGGAGCGGGCTGCCGGGCGCTCCGCGGCCGCGTGCCCGCCGACGCCGAGCCCGGCCCACGCCCCCTCCGCGCGGCGAGACCGCGGCAGACCGCGCGGGTGGGGCGCCGTGCGCGCCGGGAGGGGGTTTTTTTTCGGTCAAACTTCGGCTACGGGAACCGCCCCCCATTCACTTTTGCACCAATCGGAGGCCGCAGACGGATCCCGAGAGGGGCCACGACGCCGCGCTGCCCGGCCGCTTCTTAAACGCGCCGTGCGTGACGTGAGGGGCTCTTGTTGCAATGGCGAGCTAAGCCGGAGGATGTGCAGCTGCAGTGGCAGCGCCGGGCACGAAGAGCACGGGGACGGGCGCCGCGCGATCGCAGCCGAACCGGCCGGGGGACGCAGGCGGGGCGGGACAGCGGCCCGGACTCGGCTGCCACTGCGGTCACCGCTGCGCTGGCCCCGCGCCCCCGCGCGCGAGCAGGAGGAGCCGCCTCCGCCGCCGCTGCTGCCGCCTTGCGCCGGAGCCGTGGCCGGCGCGAGCCGGACATGGTCCCCTCTTAAAGGCGCAGGCCGCGGCGGGGGGCGTGCGGAACAAAGCGCCGGCTCGGGGGCCGCGATGGGCGCGGCGGGCCCGCGGCGGCCGCGGCGCTGCCGGCGCCGAGCCTCGCGGCGCTAGGGCCGGCTGGCCTCCGCGGGCGGGGGCGGCAAACTGAGGGCGCGCGGAGCCTGCGGCGGCGGCGGCGGCCCGGCGGGCGGAGCGGCGCGGACATGGCCGCGCGCGGCCGGCGCGCCTGGCTCAGCGTGCTGCTCGGGCTCGTGCTGGGCTTCGTGCTGGCGTCGCGGCTCGTCCTGCCCCGCGCCTCCGAGCTGAAGCGAGTGGGCCCGCGGCGCCGAGCCAGCCCCGAGGGCTGCCGGCCCGGGCAGGCGGCGGCTTCCCAGGCCGGCGGGGCACGGGCCGATGCGCGCGGGGCTCATCTCTGGCCGCACGGCGCGGCCCCGGACGGCGGCCCGCGCGACAAGAACTTTCTCTTCGTGGGAGTCATGACTGCCCAGAAATACCTGCAGACCCGGGCCGTGGCCGTGTACAGGTGAGCCCCCGGTGCGCGGGCACCGCCTCCTGCATCCAGCATCCTGGCGGGCTGCCCTGCAGGTCCTCCTGAGGCTAAGCTCGTTCCTTTGCCTGACTCCCCGAAAGCAGCCTCCCGGGGTACCCCCGGGCAGTGCCAGGCATTGCCCACAGAGACCAAAGGCAGGGTGTTGAGCGCCACGCTCGAGAGCAGGGGCTTTGGGGTCAGGTGGACCAGGGCGCCCCCTCTGGGTGTGGTCTCACCCTGACTCTGTGACAGGCACTGGAGCTTTCCAGGTCCAAACCGTCTCCTTTGTTACATGGGCCTGACCCTACGCTGCTCCTTCGTAAGGGCGTTAGAACAACTGTTACCTGTGACAGAGGAGGTGGTTATTCAGTTTTCCAGAACCCACCCGTGTGCATTAACCGGGTGAGACCCCTTGCAATAGCCTGCGTGCGGGCTTCACCGTTGGCAGCACCCCTGTTCATGCAAGGGCGTGCGCAGTGCGCACGGAGCCCACCGGTCTGTGCAGTAAATGGAAGGAGGACCTTTGGGAAAAGCAGCCCCTGCCCCATGGTGGATCTGGTGTTAACTAGCCCCGCAGCTTCGTGGTGTTATCCGGCGTCTGGGCCCTAGTTGGCCAGATGAGTCATAAAAGTGGCTGGAATCATGTTCAGGATTAGCAGAGGGATTAGCCAAAGTCGCCTTTCGAATGCAGGCAGCTGTGTATCAGTGCGTTTGAGATAGGAGTGGGGTATAAATTCATGTAGGGATTTCTTGGACTTCCACACGTGAAGGACCGAAATGCTGAAGAACAGGCCAGTGCTGAGAGGTGGTCTGGGAACGAACTTTTCCAGCATTGAGTGCTGAGCAAGGGCAAGCTGGTGGCTGGTGGTCCTTCACTTACAACCAATACCTTTGTGACTTCAGCTTTTACAGCTAGTCCTGGTCTGGATTTTCAGGCATTAGAGGTTGTGAGGGGAAGAGCTCCCATGGGTGCCCATTCTTCTAAGGGAGGATGTAGAGGATTGAAAAAGGATAAAAAAGCCACAGGGATGTCTGCCCTTTCAGTGCCTCGAGTCCTTTGAGTTTCCAGTACGAGATCGTGTCTCAATTCAGAGCTCAGGTTCTGCCGGAAGGGTCCTGAGAGACTGAAAAGCTTAGAATGCCCATAGTATGAATTTAGACTAAATTCGTCGTTTGAGAACCTGCAAGGTCAAGGTTTTTTTCTCCCTCATACCTACCGTGAGTTACCCAGAATTTATGTGAATTGTGTTCTTTTCACAAGAGAAATATCCACATTAGAGATTGAGGATGAGCTAACCTAAATTCTTTACAGCGTGGTTTGAAAAGTAAACCCACACGGCTGCAGTTTGGCAACAGGCCCTTCGAATGTACAACATTGAGGACAATGATCAAAGTAGTTTGTTCCAATAGTAGATGGTGTCACTCCTTGCCTGCCCCCCCCCAAACAAATCCATTTTCATGGACACAAAATCAGTATACACCAACCAGCGGGGCTCGGTTAATACCAGCAATACGCAGCAAGTGTAGTGCAGACCAAACCTAGTGTTTTACAGTTGGGGATGATGATCTTGTCCCAAAGCCCAGGCTTGACCTCTCTTGGCCTCCTGCCAAGTCTCCAACCTCATCTCTTTGAGATGTATCTTTTATCCCATTGTTTGTTGCCTTTGGGGCAGTTGGGGTAAAGTGGAAGCACAATTTACACTCTGTTTCCCCTTCCTTTGTGATAGCTGCCTTTCTGAAAAAGCCCTTACCAGAAACATTGTATCCTATCTTCCTTCTTTGTGACAACTGTGCTTCTCTTTTTATTTTTTAAGCATACTTCAGATACAGGAAAACCCATAGGGGGAAAACAGTGTATCCTATCTAGTCATCTTGTCAGCTCTCCCACATGCCTTTTTTTTTTTTTAATCTCTCTGATTTTAAGAAGTTACAGTTACCTGCCCCGCCTGGTAAGGTCCTCTGCTTCTAGGTGGACCTGCCCCGCCTGGTAAGGTCCTCTGCTTCTCAGCTGTGAACCCTGTGTTTAGACTGGCTGCAGAGAGATGGCACAAGATGATTTTAGCCCTAAGGAACTTTTGAGGCAGACCTGAGTTGGGATGGAGGTTATAGGGCGTAACTTATGATTATGCCTTTGCTGTGCTTTGCAGCCAGGGCCAGAAGTCCATGCTCAGCCCTTAAATTGGACATTGCATGCACAGTTCAGAATAAAAGGCAGCTTGAATCTTCCAGCACAAGGGACAACTCTAGCTGGAAACTGGCACTGTGGGGTGCTTTCACGTTGGGGAATTGAAAACGTCAGAGGGGAGGCCTAGGGACTAGTAATTGTCTGAGGTCACGCAGGGAGGGACTTAAAATAACCTTTGAAACATTTGAGGAGATAAGCCTGTCTGCACCGAAGCTGGTGCATTTGGTGGCGGGACAGCCCAATCACTAGGGACTTTTACTTTTCAGACCCACCAGATGCTTGAAGTAGGAAGAGAGGCCACCACGCGATATTAGCAAGGCAGTGACCCGCAGAGAGCAAGTGGGAGAACGATGTCTGAAAACGGGTAAAGACAAAACTCCAAGTTCAGCGGATCAGGGCCCGCCCAGGGCTGACTGCTTTCACAGGCCCGGAGCAGATGGCTGTTAAAGCCAGAGGAGTAATCCTGATTTGCCAAAATGCTCAGATACACGTGTGTGCCGCTCCCCTGAATCCAGACTCTGAGTGCTAGGGACGCGGAGTGGGGATGCTTGTTGTCACAGAGCAGCTGCTGCTCCGGGAGGGAGGGACAGGCGCTAAGAAGAGGGTTGCTGCTAGTTAGTGATGGGCACTGTGGGGAAAATAGAACTGGGTAAGGGCAGGGCGGGGTGGTGTCTTCTTTTCCGCGGTTGGGGAAGACCTCAGAGAATGTGGTGGCGTTTGAGCTGAGACCTGATGAGGAGGAGCCCGGTGTGAATGTCATTGACAAAGGAGTCAGAGGGAAGAGCTGGTAAATTAGAAGGCAGGGACCAGCTTGGAAAGGAACGTAGAGGGGACAGAGGCCTGGCAGTGTCCAGACCTGACAGTGTTTCGTCTCATGGAATCTTTTTTTTGTTTTTTTTTTAAAGATTTTATTTACTAATTTTTAGAGAAAGGGGAAGGGAGGGAGGAAGAGAGGGAGAGAAATATTAATGTATGTGGTTGGTTGCCTCTCTCGCGCCCCCTACTGGGGACCTGGCCAGCAACCCAGGCACTTGCCCTGACTGGGGGAATCCAACCTGCGACCCTTTGGTTTGCCGGCCAGCGCTCAGTCCACTGAGCCACACCAGCCAGGGCAAGTGGAATCTTATTCTAAGTGAATTAGAAAGCCTGCCGAGGGTCGAAGCAGGAAAGGGAAGCACATGCATCATCAGGTTCTGGAAAATTCCTTTTGTCTAGTGTGTAGGGGAGGGACTGTAGGGAAATGAGGAGTGGTTAGGGGGTCATCTGGGTGGAGATCAGGGCGGCTGGGGCCAGCGTGGTGGCAGTGGGGAGAGAAGTGGTTGGTTCATGGGCATTTGTGGGATGGAGCAGGACCGATGCTCGTGAGGAATAAGCAAAGAGCAATTAGCAGTGACTTCTAGGACTTGGCCTTGAAAAAGCAGGGTGGGTGCGTGTGTCACTTATTGAGATGGGCAAGATGAGAGGGCAAATAGATTTACTGGAAGGAGGTGAGTCAACAGAGAGCTGGTTTTGCACAGGATGAGCTTTAAAAAAGTTTTTAGATACAACGCGAGGGTGTATCCTTAGCTTCATCCATATCATGAATTTAAAAAGAAATAGAGAGGAGACTTGCTTCTGAAGTGGTGAGCAGTGGAGCTCTGAGGCGACGATCTTCAACTAGGATTCCTTGAAGGTGCTGGGTAGTGGGAGTTGCACAAATAAAATAATTTGGGTCAACTCATCTGCAAAGCATTTGTATTCTAGGTGATTCCTCCGTAGTAATTTATTATGCTGGTTAGTGACAGGTCATCAGAACCCCGGGGTTCCTCCTGCCTCTCATTACTAGCTGCAATTCATATTTTTCCTATATTTTCCTTTTTTTTTTTTAATTGTGTTGTTTGGTAGAAGTTAAATCTTCATGTAGTTCAGTGTTTTCCTTTCTGATTTTAGGGGGTTTTGGGGGTGGTTGTGTGTGTGTGTGTGTGGGGGGGGGGGGTGGTATTTTTCCTAAGCTCAGAAACTTAATGCCCAGGAGAATTCTTTTTTTAAGTAACATTTTTTTTTTCCTAATTCTAGAAGGGGTAAAAACGTCTGAATCTCCTATTTTCCCCAACTAGTATATTGTCTCAGCAGCGTCTGATGAAGAAGCCCCCATTTCCCACCAGTGCAGATGCCGCCGCCCTCGTTTTCGGAATCCCTGGCTGTGTCTGTGGACTTCCTCTTCGTTCCATCCACCCTCCCGTCTATCCTCAGGCCAGTGCCCCCCGTTAAAACTATGCCGGTTGAATAATGTTTCGTATCTGGTAGACAGCTGTCCCTTTGTTACACTTCTGTGGCAGACATTTCTTGGCTACCCTTTACCTGTTCTTGCTGGGAGAGTGTTGATGCTATTTAGATTTTTTTTTTTTAATTAATGCTTTGATTAAAAAAAAAAAAAAAGCACACATACTTAGCTTTTTAGTCCATTTTTATGCCCAGAGCACAGAGCTAACCCAACACCTTTTATTCGTCTTGGTTCTTAGCTGCCCTGGGCTGAAGATGATGTACTGTTTTGTCCTATCTTTACTTTTGCAGAAGAGAGACAGGGCTGGCTTCCCCTCTTTGCCCCAGGAGTGATAAAGGGCACCGCGAAAGATTGGCATCGGTCCGTCGGGAGGTGTGGGAAGAAAGTTTGAGAAACACTAGCTCTAGGTAGGGGAGCCTGATCGCCAGATGTCAGGGCAGTTAGTGGCCCCGTTCCGAACACTTCCAGTGAAGGCACACCATGCCTTTTACCAGCCTTGGCGAGCACATTTCGAGAGTTCCTTTGCTTCTTTCTTGGACTCAGGAAACCTGGTTTGTCATGAAACACTGTAGAGCAATACTTGCTGTCTCGGAGAGAATTCAGGTTGGCAGAAATCTACCGGAAGGAAGCCTCCCGTAATCCAAGCAGCCAGCCTGGGAGTGAACTTGGGAAGCATGGCCCACTTCACGCTGTGAATTAAGGCTGGCAGAGAAGGTGGTCCCGACAGTGAGGTTTGCTTTTCCTTACGCGGTTGGCCCAGCCCAAGGATACCTGTGGTTGTCGGTGGAAGTTCGCACGTCACTGTGTTGTGTTCACGTTGGCGGTTTTACTTTTCCCCGTCCGTTAACTGAGCTGCTGTTTATTGAAGATAGATGACTGATCCTCTCCCCATGCAGTTCATCATTCAGGGCAGGAAACTAACGCTGATAGCGGCGAGAAGGGGGCGCAGGATGCCTAGGCTGATGACTCCGGGGGTGTGGGAGAAAGACCTGCACCGCTGTATGAGAGAGGGGATCAAGAAAGGCCTGAGCCACACCGCTGCCCCTTCTTTCTCTTGCTTCCTCTTGATGGCTGAGCAGGAGTTTTTGAGGCCGAGACAACAGATTCCCAGAAGCGCGGAATAGCAGGAAGGAAAGAAGGAGCAATGAGAAAGCGCAGCTCGTTGGGACTGGGATCTGAGATCGAGCACTTCCCCCAGAAATTTTTCCAAAGGAACTTAAAGCTGTCCTCAGAGAAGTAGACATTTCAGGCATCTGCGGTGGGCTGCAGTGGGAGCCACAGACTCTAATTGATTTCACCGATTTAGCCCCGAACTGAAGAGTGAGGGTCACGGTGTGTGTAAGTGAGCGTCGGTGGTAAAATTGCATGCTCAGCAGGAGACCGTCTTTGTTTAAAGTCAAACGGTAAACTTCGTGTGGCACAGAAAAGGAAACAGTGTGAGAGTCCACTCAGCACGGTGCTGGGGGATTTTCATTTTCTCCTCGGCACCTTTCTCTGTGTTTATATAGAGTTTTCCACAGTGGGGGTTGGGGGGGGGAGGTAATTGCTCTTGTGAGTGCAGTTAAAGCGTAGGCAGCTGCCGGGTACAGGTGGCATGCTGGCTCCCCGGACCCGGTCTGGGGTCATGCTGGTTTCACTGAGTGACAGTTAATCCCGTCCGGAAATGTAGGGTGGACACGTGTACTTGGTTGCTGTGATCACATTTTCCTCAGTCACTGTAGCGTCACACCTCTCTGATACGTGGGAGAGTCAAGGCGGCATCTTCCATGTGGGCCCCGCCTCCTGCACACTCATGTGCATGTCCAGCGCCCCTGCCTGTTGTCCACGTCGTTCGGTCCTCTGCTTCTGGGTGGTAGAGGGGGAACAAGAGGTTTAGTTGTGATTTAAAAGTCGCGAAGCCATCCATCTCTCCGCTTTCACTCAGTGTCACTTCGGAAGCATCAATCGCTACGGTGTTGGTCCCATAGCCGAGTGCCTGTGTTTGTGGATGATTAAAAATAAGCCGTGGTCGGCTCCGATGTAACATCTCTGGACTTACAAACCCAAAACCTGGGGGTTCCTGAAAATGTAGACAATAGTGTCTCTTAAACGATCATTTTGTATGTTGGACCTAGGTTCAGAGGCTGATTTTGTGTGAAACTTTCTTCTGTCTGTTTCCAGCCCAGTGCCAGGAAACGGTGGTGCAGGGTTTAGAGTAGCAAAGGGAACCAGGCACAGCATGAGGGCTCCAGAGGCTAACGTTCCAATCCAGTCTCCGGGCCGTCTGTTAAATGCAGCCCCAGCTCCAGAGAGGTGGCCTCGACAGGCAGCTCTCGGCCAGGCCAACACCGAGTGGCTGGAAGTGGCTGAAGTGGATGTAAGGCTGCTCTCCTCATCCACATGAGTGTTTCCTCAGCCTTATCAGCGGAGGCGGACCAATGTGGGCAATCGCCTGGGGAACGAGTGGAGGAGGAAATGGACAAGGGGCTGGCGGGGGCAGGTTTTAGAGTCAGGCCCCATTTGAGTGCTGGCTTTGACGTTTATTACCTTTATGACGGTGGGAAAATGACTTACCGGGCCCCGAGCCTCAGTGTCCTGCTCAGTGACATGTGGGTGAGGGTCCCTCGGAGACCTCATGGCACTGTTGAGGGTCTGATGCCCCCAGCACAGCACGGGGCACTTGATAATTGCTCGGGCTGGGCGCCAGGGAGTGCCTCAGTAAAGGAAGACGGACCTACAAAGCATCTGGCCAGAATAGACTCCGGGTGATTTTTTGGTTGGCATTCAGTAACACAGACTTTTTTTTTTTCCCCGCTTAGCGTTAGATTTGGAAATGGCTTTTGCTCATGCGTGATTAAGCGTTAATTGCCTGTTGATACTTCTACGTGCACAGCAGCAAAATGCGAACTGTCAAAGGTCGCTCTCCACCGCTGGAAGCGTCGGGAACGTGTCAGGTCAGAATCTGCTTTGGGTCCTCAGACTCCAGATTTTAATTCTTGCCTTCCAGAGCGGGCGTATTTGTGGTCGCTGCTGATGAGTTAGTCCCATTGTTCGCCGTGAACCCCGGCTCTTCGCTTGGATACCTTGGGGCTGCCTGCCGGGCGGGTGCCCAGGCTGCTGCTGAGGTGGGAAGCTGAAATCCACCCACTAACAGCTTTGTTGAGGGAGAAAATGAGGTAACAGTGAAGAATATGATTTGATTTCTCTTTTAAAAAACAATTTTCCCACCTTTTTGCCTACTTTCAAAATGCATTTGAGATTGCTCACATCCTAAGATCCTGCACCGGGAGGCAGTTGAAGATTTGAAGAGAGGAAACCGCAATTCCGGAAACCCCGTGCACGGAGGAGAGGCCTGCCAAGTGCAGTGCCCTGGCTGCAGGGCTGCCCGCCCAGAGTCAGGCAGGTGGCGCCTGAG
The DNA here is from genome assembly GCF_022682495.2 of Desmodus rotundus. NCBI lineage: Eukaryota > Metazoa > Chordata > Mammalia > Chiroptera > Phyllostomidae > Desmodus > Desmodus rotundus. The sequence goes on along the minus strand of NC_071396.1, from coordinate 27,870,482 downwards.
CAGGGCGTGTGACATCCTGCCAGAGTGTTTCCTGGGCCCCAGGCGAGGCTTCAAGTCATCATTTGGGTAGCCTCGGAAGACCGACTTGGGCAAGTTTTCCCAGGGGCCTGCTCCTCTTCAAGTTCGCGGTTGCTCCGACTGGCAGCCTAGACCTGTGTGTACAGTTCTGGGAGGAGGAGCTGAGACGGCCTCTCTGTCACCCCGTGCCTCCCCTGAGGGCTCTCACTGCGTTTGCTCTGCTTTCTCTGCCTCTGTGGGGGGGGACCTCGGGTCTCAGTGTCTGGGAGAGATTCCCTGAATCCTGAGCAGTGGGACACAGCCTGGGGGCTTCTCTTGAGTGCCTGCTGGAGACCCGTAGCTGAAGTCGGCCCGTGAGCCGATGTGGGGGTGACGTGATGCCACGTAGGTCTCACCCCCTGAGCCGCGGTTCACGTTGTGCTGGGACTGGCTCAGTGTTGGCCGGGGGCGCAGAGCTGGGCCGAGGCCCCACTGGTGACTTTGCCCCACCCCCGCCCCTGCAGGGGCCACCTTCACACCTTGCTCCTGATTCCCTACTGTAGGTTTTCTTCGGCCTCGTTTTCTTGTGTATTTTTCCCATCATGTGTGCCCATACGTTAAGTTGTCTTAAGTTTTTTCTGTACTGGGGAGAATGTAAATACAGTCTACACTTAATTCCTGTCGTCCATCAGTTCTACAGGGAAAGCTGTGGTCTCCCTCCGTGTATTGACCCCAAATTCTGAGGTGGCTTGATCATATGAGCTCTTTGAAAGGTGCCACGGTGACCATCAGGCAACATAGTCACGGTGACTTGGGGACGTCACAGGGAATCCCCGCTTTTTACCTGTGAAAATTAGGATGACTGACAGTTTAGGAAATGGGGAAGGAAAGTACTCAGTGTCCCCCCATTTTTCTTTCAGCTTTTGCCCATGGGATAGAGTAAACAATATTTTCATTATGCAAGTAAAGTCTTCTATTGTTTAATTTTTTTTATATCTTTGGATGCCTTTTAGCTTAACGCTTTCCCTTCCAGCAATACCAGTTTTTTCCCCTGACTCTGAAAACACCTGTTGCAGAAAATTTAGAAACTGTAGAAAACACAAAGAAGAAAATTAAGTCCTTTCCCATCCTTCATCCAGAAATAACCGCAGTAAGCAGTTCAGGGTGGAGTTGTACGCAGAGCGTTATTTTATCTGGTGGGTGTACTTTCGTTCCCTTGGTAATTCACATCCCAAGCCGGCGCTGCCGTCTGCTTTGCGAACTTACCACTGTGTTGCTAATGAGTACCAATAGTCCTGCCGCAGATCCCGCTTGGTCCAGGAATGCCCTTGAGGTGGTTTCCCCTAAAGTGACTCCGAATGGGCGTGGAGAGCGTCCTTAGGTGCTTGCTCAGCGAAAGCATTCCTTGGTGCTGCTAATGCAGTCCCGCTGCACTGCTGAACCGCGATTTAGCTCCGTGTCTGGAGAGCGTTCGGAAGCCTGGCAGCTCGGGAGACTGCTTGGCGCTCTCAGGTTTCAGTTGTCTTATCTGTGCTCCGGCAAGAGCCGATTATCAGGCCGCTGGAAACCCAGCCTTCTGGCAAGGCCCTTTGCGAGCCTTCTGTGGTTCCAGTGAAGTGAGAGCACTTTGCCCCCGGTGCCCAGCGCACTAATGACAAGGTAGGCATCAGCTTGTGAAACTCGAGGGGCCAGCCCGTTTGTGTCCCCAGAGGGCCAGCACATTTCCTTCATTTCTTTCATGCGTGTCCCTTCTTCCCCTGGGAGGGCGAGCCACGCTCTACGTTCAGAGCTCTCTGACTCTGTGCGTAAACTGCAGGGACCCTCCGTGGAAACATCCTAATTTCCTAAGATGGGAAGATTTCCCTCCAACCACCAGCCGTTTAAGAACAGAAAAGGGCAGCAAGACGTGTTTTTCCCCTGGGTTCCAAAAAAGGGGAAAGAAAATGGGGTGGAGTTCACCATCAAACTGCAGAGAGGTTTTGAAGGATGGTTTGAGGTCAGATCGCCTGCTTTTTGAATTAATCGGTTTCTCTGCCTGGACAGTGACGTCATTGCAAGTCGTAGCTTAGTCCTTAACTGTGCCAGCACTCGAGTGCTTCCTAGCTCAATGCTATCCCGTGGGGCACGCAGAAGCAGGGCCAGACGAGCGTGAATTTTGACCCTCGCTGTCATGTGAAGAACCCTGGTGTTCGACTTTGGCCCTGACGTTGTCTGAGATCGATAGTAAAACAGAATTCTGATGCACAGCCGAGCTTCGGGTTTTAGGCAGAAATGTGAGAAGAGGCATTTTCCTTACCCCTTCGCTGGACACTGACCCGCGGCCGGCCCACCCTTTCCCGTCTCCCTCGTTTTTTATTTCACTCCCTTCTTTTGTTTGCTAATAAGTCACAGCTCTGTAACGCTGACTGTGTGCCACATTGACTTCTAAGCACGCCACCCTCGCAGCCCTGTGAGACAGGAACTGTAATTGTCCCCAGTTTATCGAGAAGAAGAGGGAGGCACAGAGTAAGTTGCCCCAAGCGGGGCCGAGATTCTCGCCCCAACAGCCCAATTGCAAACTCTCGCTCCGAGCTGTTAGGCCATGGATGACCGGCTCTGTAGTTGGCCATTCCTTTGAAGGCCGGCGGCGGCTTCCCTGCCCCCGACCCAGATAATGTCGTGGTGCTTTAGTATGTTGGTGGCTTTTGGGGTTGGCTGCCTTGTTACCACTTTGAACTTGGCCTGTCTTGTAAATCCCATGCTAGTTCAGGAGCAGTTAGGTAGAGCCTAAAGTTGTTGATTTTGTTTACTATCCTTTTGAAGTCCATTGTAAGGTAATACAGACTGTTCATCTCGAAAGCGTATTTCACAAGTACCGTGAATGGTAGTGTATGTCAACTCCAGCACGCCTGTGAGTTTTACCTGTTTTCTGCCTGCGGTGTGATGAAGTGGATTGATTTCTTCATGGAGGAATGGCAGGAGATTCGTGTGCTTCGTGGAAAGTGACGAGAAGCTCCCCTGGAAACGTCTCGAAGGGAGAGAGAGAGAAACGGCCTGTTCGTGTGCGCACACAGATGCACACGCACCGTGCGTCTTTAGGTCACTGATCCCAGGCGAGCAGGCAGTGCTTACTGACCACTGTGATGCACCGAGCCCTGAAACTACTTACGTTTGCAGAGAACTATGACTGCCTGTGAAGGGAGGGGTCGGGGCTCCCTGCCTGGGATAGCTGTCTTCTCAGCACTTCTTGTCACCAGCGACTTCCTCAGGCGGGGAAGTCGCCTTCCCTCCCCATGTGACCACATCAGAAGACTGTGTCTAGGTTCTCATACTTTCTAGGTAGTTTGTGGGTCATTCTCATTTTTTCTTCCTGCTTTTACTTTTATTGGTATCTATTTTATGCTGAGCTCACTCCCGGGCTGTCAGTGTGTGTTTCTTCAGCTCCGTCTGGGGTGTCTGTTTCTCCTGGGCTAGGAACAAGCTGCCCTTCCTCAGAAGGGTCCCCTCAGGGAGGCCGGGAGAGCCCCCGTGTGTGGGTCAGTCCGCCCGCGAGCTGTGTAGGTTCTGCGCCGCATCTTGGGAGCAGCTCCGAGACCAGAGAATCTACACCTAAACCCTTCTGTTCGGCGTTGCTCTCTGCATTTTCAGACATTCACAGAAAAAACTCAGCATTCTTTTGGGGCCACCGCCCCTGCGTCCAGCCCCACCATTTGGCCCTGGCACAGCCACCAACCCCACCACTGCAATGATGGAAGGGCACACATTGCTTCCGTCACATGACATCCTTCAGCACTTGGTGGCTTTTCTGACATGCGTGCCCTTGATGGCCTGGGCCGTCTCACCTGTGTTCACGTAAACAGAGGTTTCAACCTCTTGATTTGCATAACTTTGTAAGGGTGTCTGGGTCCAGTGACCAGTGAGCCGTGTTCAGAGGGCACCTCTGGCCACTCTGAGGAAGAACTCATTCTCATTGTTCAGTGGACTGGTCTCTGTATGGAGGGGCTTGGTTTCTCTTTCAATTAATCGCCCATCCTACTCGGGTGACCCCACACCCTTTCTTTCCAGCGGCATCGTCCTTGCAAAAACACAGAATGTGCAGCTGCGCTACCGTCTGCAGTCCCACGGGGCTCCGTGTGTGCCGGATTCTCTGTTACAATGTCCCACAAGTGACATGCGGCTATATTTACAGCCCGTACGCGTTAAGGGAAACCGTTACACCTACTGCATGACATCCGTTCTGAGATACACTTTTCCCCTCACACTTTAACATCTCTGAACTCTGGAGGCCTGTCTCAGATGCTGGCATCATACAGTTGTGATTGGCAGTTGTTACTGGTACATAACAGGGTGGTGCATCTTACAATGGGCATCCTAGATTTGATGAAAAATTATATATATACATACTCAGTTCTTGGACATTTTGAGACGTATGCTTGACAGAAAGTTCAGGCCTGTGGATTTTTCCACTCTGCTTGAATGCAATAAGTATGAAGTCATTTTATATTTATATTTGGGCTAGGAGGAGAATTAAAAGGCAGTGATAGTTTCCTCCGTTGTAGATTATTTTTAAAATTACAAAAGTAATATGTACACTTTAGAAATTCCGTTTTGCAAGATGAGCAACTTCTGGAGAATGGATGATGTTGACGGCTGCAGAATAATGTGACTGTGTTTAATGCCACTGAAGTCGATGCTTAAAAAACGGTGAAAACGGTGAACTTCAGGTTTTCTGTATTTTATCACAATTCAGTTTTTTTTCCAGGAAGTAATAAGCTTATAACAATTGCACTCACTGTAGAGACAGAATAAAAAGTGAAAGTCACCTCTCCCCCGCTGCTCCCCATCCCCCACTTCTTATTTATTCCCCAGAGATGAGGTGTATGCTCTCAGATAGTCTCTCCTCAGACTTCCCGTGAGAGATACATGTGGTCTTGACCCTGCCCGTCACTTGTCATTGTAATAAATCCAGTCGTAAGGGCGTTGTCTGGGAGCTGTGCTTTTTTATCTCACTGAGTCTAAATTTACTAATTGACTCGTCCTCTATGAGATGTTTCCCCTAGAAGTCGTCTCTGTAAATAAATGCACGTTTGTAGTTGGACTCTTTCAGCTCTTAATATACAACGTACAGGAAGGAGAAATGGGACTCGATGGCCCTCAGTCCGCGGTGCCCGGCAGGACTGTTTCCTTCTAACCCATCGCCAGCGTTTCCTCTGCAAGTGGGGTGGGCAGTTCCCCCGAGGCGTTCTTGTCCTGCTCCTGGCTCTCCTCCTGCCTGTAGCCCTGCCCTGGGGGTTCAGACGCCTAGTCCTTCATCTCCCTTCTGCTTTAAAGCAGGAAGACCCCTGTCTCGGGGGCACGGGGTATCTGGCAGGCCCTGTAGTTTGCCCTTGTCCCCTCCGCAGGACACACGCCCTGCGCTGCACCCTGGGCCTGTGGGTCCCATTTGGGCTCATGGTTTCTATGCCTCTGGGCCCTGCGAGCCTTTGCTTCAGCGCCTGTCGTGGGTGGCAGTACGCACATCCATCCGTGAGACCGTTTAGTGAGTGTCTGTCTCTCCCCACGTCAGCTCTGTGGTCGAACCGCCTCTCTCTGTCCCGGCACACACTTGGCATGGGGTGAGCCTTCAAAGAAAGTGTGTGGAACGAATGATCTGTCGTATTGATTTATAGATGGAGGAGTGTGTGGCTAGGGGGTTAACAGTGACAGACCGTGAACCTGAATGTTTAGACCTCGGTGGCCTGGCGACTTGGTTTTCGGCCGTAGCTGAGACTTCACTTCTCCCGGCCCCGTTGGAACACTTCATCGTTCTTTTGGGTTGGGACTCTTCTCAAAACGACTGTGGACTGTGGGATATCCAGTGGGGGTGGGGGGAGCAGATCAAGTAGCTCCTTATCAGTTTCCTTTGAGTTGCACGGTGATTCACCTGGAGCCGGCTGTGAGGGTTCCTGGAAATGAGGAGTTTGGCCTGAACTGCTGTCTCTCTCTGCTCTTTGTTTCCATTCCAGAACGTGGTCCAAGACAATTCCTGGGAAAGTGGAGTTCTTCTCAAGCGAGGGTTCCGATACGTCCATCCCCATCCCCATAGTGCCACTGCGGGGCGTGGACGACTCCTACCCGCCCCAGAAGAAGTCCTTCATGATGCTCAAGTACATGCATGACCACTATTTGGACAAGTACGAATGGTTTATGAGAGCGGACGACGACGTTTACATCAAAGGAGACCGGCTGGAGAACTTCCTGAGGAGCCTGAACAGCAGCGAACCCCTCTTTCTCGGGCAGACAGGACTGGGCACCACGGAAGAGATGGGGAAGCTGGCCCTGGAGCCCGGGGAGAACTTCTGCATGGGGGGCCCCGGAGTGATCATGAGCCGGGAGGTGCTCCGCAGGATGGTCCCGCACATCGGGAAGTGTCTCCGAGAGATGTACACCACCCACGAGGACGTCGAGGTGGGCAGGTGCGTCCGCAGGTTCGCGGGGGTGCAGTGCGTCTGGTCTTACGAGGTAAGAGCACCAGCGGATCTGTCGATGTTGCCCTTGTTCTGAGCCAGTCGCAGGGAACCGGTGATCCCGTCCTCTGAAGTTCTTTTACATCTTGACCTTCATTTTTTTTAGAAATTTGAATTCCTTCTTGGTAACCATTTCTCTTGGTTTTTAGAGCACACCTTCTGTACCTTTGTCCCGATGGCCGAGTTAAGAAATGGATGGCATTTGGGGGCCCTAAGGAAAGGTGGTTTGCTGCAGCTGGGCTGTTTCCCGATGATCCAGAAGATCCATCCAGTCACTTCTGCTGATTCTGCAGAAGGGATTGCAACAGTGTGGGGCGGGGGGGGGTGGGATGTCCCCCCAAAGACCGGCTGTCCTCTGGTAGTGCTGACCCACACAGTTGAGAAGCCTCCAGGGTTCAAGTTCATAGAATGAGTTATGATGTAGAAAGCCAATAGCATGGGGCCCCACGTTTATTTTAAACGTCGGCTATTTAGACGGCGATCGTAATCTGGAAGTCTGCAGCGCAGGTAGCTGCTCTGTTGGAATAGGTGGCGGGCGATTACGGAGTTGCCTTGACACAGAGACGCAGTGTTTTGAAGGAGGCATCCTTGCAGGTGTTTTCTCTTGAGCAGTGCCGGAGAACCCGAGTGAGCTTTGCCTTCTCTCTGTTTTTGTTGGCAACGGTACGCACCTCTTGCCTGTGGTCCCAGGATCTGATATTAGTCAGCGTGGAAACAGTACTTAGGTTGTACTGTGTTTAGAGGGATAAATTACTGATAGTTGTCAGGGACAGAGGGAACTGCTAGACCTCGCGTCCAAGAAAAAGCAACACGCTTTCTGATACAAGCTGTTAGCTTTTCCTCTGACTTAATTTTCCAAAGTGCTTTGTGTGACGAGATTGTGTTCTTGCCTGTGCTTGTCTTCCCCCAGACTTGCTTTTAAATGCCTCCTCATCGCTCCATTTCTTTCTTCTGAACTTTTAGGGAAGTGGACCTTTTCAAGCACACAGGAAGTAGTCTTCCCGTAGTTTCTAATTATAAAAGACACATTTTAAATCACAAATGTGATCTGAGATCCAAGTGCACCCTCTAATCTCCGTGTGCCCACCCCCTGCCACCGCACGGTTGAGGGAGGCCTCACTGAATCTGGGGGCAGTGGCGGGGCGGGGGGGGGGGGGGGTCTCTGCTGTCACGGACATTTGCAGCAGGGAAAGCTGTCGAGGTATCACATGCAGTTTTAAGCAGAATGCAGCTGGCAGTGCCTCGGCATTTCCCCATCCTTAATGAAGTCCGTATAACCTTACCGTGTTTCATTATGGGTAAAATACGGAACGCCTTGTGTACTTTGGAACGCTTGCCGCTGCCCCTGGTCTCTGAGCAGCTGGCCTTCCTGCTGCATTTGGAGAGGCCTGGCCTGCCTTTGACAGGGAACATTAGACGCTGTGTGCCTCGGTCTTCCCTTGCCCTTACGTCTTAGGTTGGGCGGGAGAGACACCAGGAGAGCCGGTGCCTTGAGTTCATCCAGAACTTTGACCCAGTGTGAGCGCCAGCACAGTTGAAAAATCGTCCTGGTGCTGGAGGGGTTGGAAGGCTGTTTTCAGGCTGCTTCCTCTGGTCGGGACGTAATCGCCCAAATGTTCAGTCATCACATCTCTGAGACTTGCTGCCTCTGGGAAGTGACCTTCTTACCTAAAGGTCGCTGGTGGGGCCCGAAGCCCCCTGCCCTGCCTGGGCAGCGCCCTGTCCCCACCGAGGGGGTCCCGAGAGTGCAGGCAGTCGGCTCCCATGGTGCCCCTGCGGCTGTCCAGGTCTTCAGGGGCCTGATGGCAGCGTGGCTTCTCCGGGCCCTGGGCTTGCCCTCCAGGGGCCCGGGACCCGGCGGCCCTCTGCATCTTCTCCCAGGAACGGGGCTCGTCTTTCCACTCCCGTTGAGGGGTGTTTATTATGTGCAGACTGCAAACTGCAATGTCATCTAACGTGCCATTCTTTCTAGGACAGTTTGTGCTCTTTGTGTCTCAGTAAGAAATCTTCCCCTCCCTTGGGTCACAGGAATTTTCTCCTGTTTTTCTCTGAATTTAAAGTGTTGCCTTTCACATGTAGTTCGTCATCATTATCATTTTGAAGAATTCTGTCTGTTGGGACATTTTCCATTTTACAAGACCCTTGACTTCTTTTTTAGTAGGGCTTTAAGTGCTTCTAACTTAAGTCATTACTAGGATGTTTCGTGGCGTTCACCAGGCAGGCAAGACTAATCTCGCACATGAATGAGGAACTTTTATTTAAACTTCCGGAAATCTACTTCCTCCATTAAGACGCACATTATGAGAAATTACTGAGGCGGAGTTTATGTTGAAGGCAATTATGTTAAGCTTTGGGTCTCGCAAGGTGCTTATTTAGCTCTTTCATAAGCCTAGCCAGAAGGTGTAATTTTTTTTTTTTTTTTTGCAAGTTGCAATGATGTCTTGGGATTACACTTACATAATTACAATGGTTCGTGGCGAGCCACCTGCCATCATCAAAATCCACATTCATTTCTGAGCTGGTTCTGATGATGTTTTGTGGTTATTTATTAACACACAGTTTTTAAAAACTTTCTTTGGAAATAGTTGTAATATCACAGAAATGTTACAGAAAGAAAAAAAGAGCAGTACTGAGAACACCCACACCCCCTACGCTGAGATTACCCCGCTAACATTTCCTTCCATTTGCACTATCCTTTGCTGTGTTCCTGAGTATCTCCACCCCCACCCCTGCCCCGGTGTGGGAGACATAGGCCACCCTCCTCCCACCTGTTAGGAGGAACTTACATTGTGGCCCTTTACTTAAATAACAATGTCAATGTATTTTGACTAAGAGCAGGGAAATCTTGTATGTAACCACTGCTTAAGTAAATGGAACATGGATACTTTATAGCCCACTGTTTGCATGGTGATTTGTCCATTGACCCAGCAGGGCCCCACGGAGCGGCTTCTCCTTCTTCCGGGCCAGGCCCAGCACAGGCGCCGGGACTGCATTGGGTTGTCACGCCCCTTGAGCTGCCTCACGTCTGCACAGCCTCTTCCTCTGTCTGTGACAGCCTTGGCGTGGTCTCTAAGTGGCTTTAGAGACTTCATTTTCGTGATGGAGAATCCGCGGATGCCCTAGAGTAAACTGTAAGGCAGTTTTTAGGGATGCTTCTCAAGGCTTCTTGAAAGCTCCCGCTGTGAAGAGAGAGTGGCCCGTGAGGCTGTCCCCTGGCAGACAAGCCGAGGGAGGACGTAGCTGGCCGGGGGCCCCCTCACCACCCAGGGTCGCTGTTGTGACTCAGGGTAGAAGGACTGTTTTCCAGAAACACTATTGAAAAATCTGAAACAGTTGTTTCTTTAGGCAAACACATGAAACACGATAGGACTCTTAATACAAGGGAACAAGAAGAAAATGGACCGAAGTAAGCTCTGCATTTTTATTTTTAGCTTTTTACTGAGGTGTTTTCTGTCTGTGGGAAAGTGCGCAGATCGTAAATGCGTGCAGAGCCCAGTGGTTTTCACAAGAACACAGCCAGGCAGTCAGCTTCCGATCTGAACTGTCTTGAACTCCTCATTTCACTCGACGTGGAGGGGCTTGGGGTAGCAAGTAATCATGGCTGCTGAGGAAATAGTATAGACAGACTTGGCAGCTTTAAAAAACGCACTGTCTTTGTTAGTAGCCAGTGTTGTCCCACGGTTCAAAATTCAAAAGGCAAAGGGTTTGTGGGGACACGTCTTCCCACCTGTATGTCCGGCCACTGGGTTCCTCCAGCGAGTCAGCTGCCGTGGGGCATCCTTACAGGTAGAACCGTGTGCGCATGCGTGCGCGCTGTCAGTTCTGCGTGTCTTCCCCCCTCTGTGCTCGGCAAGAACGTGTGTTCTGCTGCCATCGAGTAGATGCTCCGTCGGGGTCTCTGGGTCTAGCTGTGTCAGCATGTGCCCTTCTCGTGTTAGCACTGCCCAGAGGCCTCACACCAGCCTGGCCTTCCTCCTGGGGAGACCAGCCACGCGAGAACCACTCAAGGTGTTTGTCAGAGGGCACGCCCCCAGGCCCCCGCCCAGAAGCAGGCTCTTGGCAGGGGGAGCCCAGCTGTCTGCACTGTGTATGGGCTTCTCCGGTGAGGTCTCGCTCGCCTTCTAGGAGCCCTCCACACCGTTTACACTCCTACAGCATTTCCTATGACCCAGTGAGGTTTCCAGCAGAGACTGAGCTGGTGTTTTGGCTCATTGGCATCCGCGGTAACCCCTGCGCTTGCAGAGCTTTGTCCTGGGCAGCGGAGAGGACGGGGAAAGAGTTCTGCCTTTGGTTTTCTCCAGTAAGTTGCTTAGAACCCAGGGGGCAGGGGGCTTGGCTCACAGCGTCCTCTTATCACCTGCATTTGACAGGCTGGCGCTTTATACATTTGTTCCCTTTCTTCCCCCCTCGGAGCCCTGCTGGTTGCAGTTGGTGAGGAGCCAGCAAACCACCAGTGCTCAGTAACGGCAGCAGCAGTTCTATTGGACGCGACAACAAAAACAACTAAGTCCCGGCCGGAGACTAAACTGACAAACACTTTAAAGCTAAAACTAAGTGATATCTGAAGTATATTTTCCTCTCTGCAGTTGATTGTACAAATGTCTTGTTTATGTGGTTTAGTTATAAATCTTTCTCAAGCCTCAGCTGGTTTTCTTTTCCAGCCTCCGCTTTGGTTAGTTGCCATGAAGGATCACTAGAGATGGGCTTATCAGCAGATCTCAGTTTGGAGAAAGAAGCAGTCGTCACAAAGTGTTAATGACTCTGGTGCCTTTGCCATTCGCCCATTTTTTTGATAAGCTTCCCTCCTGGCTGTAGAGCTTGATCCCCCTCCCCTTGCCTATGGGCTGGGCTTAGTGACTCATGTTTAATGAGTGGAGTACTTGGGAATGGAAAAAAATGTAAACTTTACTGTGTGGAGAGCTGGTGGCCCCCCCTTCACATCAGCGATACTAAGTCATTTATGTCACTCGCTCTGGAGTGGGAAGGGATTAGAGGCCTCCTCCCTGTTGCCTCTACCTCCCTCGTCCTGTCTAGTCAGAGAAAACATCAGACAAGGCCAAGGTGAGGGACAGTCTGCAAATCACCCACCCAGCCTTCTTCTAAATGGACCAAGGTCACTTAAAGCAAAGAAGACTGAGGACCCGTCACAGATGGGAGGAGACAGGACAGCTACATGCGAGCAGGGGGGGCCTGGGTTGGAAGACAAAAGGGACATTAGTGGGAAACCTGATGGAATCCGAATTACGCCTCTAGTGTAGTTAACGGTGTGGTGTGAACCTTAATTTCTTAGTCTTATAGTTACATAAAATGTTAACAGAGGGAGCCGGGTGACGAGCCGGGCCCTCTCTCTGCTGTCTTCATAACTCTGCTGTGAATCTGAAATTATTTCAAAATAAAAAGTAGTTGGAACCCAGAGAGGATCTAATTGGACACAGAAGCGAAGCTGCTACGGCTGCCACTGTCTCCGTTGACTGCTGCGGGCCCTGGGGAAGCGGGCTGAAGCCACAGAAGACTGGCCCTTCTGTGAGCCTAAGTGGGTATTGTGCAGGATGTGAGTTTTAGCTTATTGACTTCTAGGAACTCTAAGACAGAAAGGTCTTTGTTTGAGAGGGCTGCAGGCTTCTAGCCCTCATAAAGAGCTTATCATTTGAGCAAGCTTATAATGTACCGTGTTATTACTGTAAGAATTTGTAATGGTTCCATTACAGCAAAACTTTTCCCTGGCTACAAAGAATCTTTCAGCCCTCACTCAGCAGTTCAGTGCCAGCGCGCTTGATAACGTCATCACGGTTACCCCTGTTCGCTCGGGGAGCACTTGCAGGGTAACGAAAGCAGCGCCCGGTTATTTTCTCGGATGCCTGACACTTCCTTGTTTTCAGAGATTCTTCTTTTGAAAGGTACTGGAGGTGGCCTTGGCTGGTGTGGCTCAGTTGGTTGGAGCGTCATCCTATAACTGAAAAGTCACGGGTTTGATTCCCAGTCAGGGCACATGCCTTGGTTGCTGCGGGTTCAATCCCTGGTTCAATCCCTGGTCAGAGTGTGTATGGGAGGCAACCAATCGATGTTTCTCTCTCACATCAATATTTCTCTCTCCCCCTCCCTCCCTCTCTAAAAAGCAATGAAAAAATGTCCTCTGGTGAGGATTAAAAAGAAGAAGGAGGAGGAAGAAAAATACTGGAGGTTCTACTTTTTCTTTCACACACGTTAACATCTATGCATTCCCTTTCTATAGCAATACTCGTCTTAAAAACAGAAGACTTGTTTTTTACAAGGATGTGGTTTACTTCAGGGAGAAAGATAATTATTTCTTTAGTACCACCCAAGGCATGCCTGCATGTTTGCGTTTTAGGCTTTTATAAGTTGATTCTGTGGTAGTCTAGAATTCTTACCATTTTTTTATTAGAATAACATGGGTATGCAAATTGAAATGTCCCCCAAGATACAAACACACTGACATGTTTTAAATGCTTAATTCATTTAAAAACGCCCTCTGTGTGCCTGCCTGCTAGGCGACGGCCCTGCCAGAGACACAGCAAAGCCTGCTCTGGTGACACGGTTGCCGCTCAGTGGGGACAGCAGAGCAGAGAAGAAGGGGACAAGTCCATGCTGGCAGGTGGTGCTAAGCCTCTCACCTCTGTGACGTCGGGGTGGCAAAGCCTCAGTGTGTTGTGGTGCGTACCTGGCACATAGGAAGCGCTCCGCAATGGCCAATCCTACTGCGCAGTTTGCCTGAATCAGTGATTCTCAAAGCACGGTCCCTGGCCTGTCGCCTGGGCGAGCACCATGCGGCCCTAGGCCCTGCCCACTTCCTGTGTCAGAACTCTACCCGCCGCAGGCTCTGGCGCCAACCCAAGGTGCCTGCTGGCTTTTTATAATGCAGCTTGCTAAGCTTGCAAGGTTGCTCCTTGTCTCTTCCTGGCTTAAGGGCTCCTTTCTTTTAGTGTGAATATGGTTTCTTCATCTGCTGAAGGACAGCTTGCTCGTTTTTAGTTTGGGCCGGTCATGCCCTAAGACACTTGCACGTATGATTTTGTGTGGACAGAGGTTGTTAGGTCCGTCAGGAAAATCCCTAGGAACGAGCTTGTCAGGCTGTGTGGGAAGATTGTGTTCAGCTCTGTGAGAAGCGGCCAAACGGTGCCCCCAGTGGCCATGCCCGGTGGCAGGCCCACCCGCCGCGGTGCCCGCGCGTCAGAGTCTGAGGCTGTCGTCCTCACCGGCAGTTGGTGTGATCGCGTCTCTCCCTCACTGCCCTTCTGGGAAGAACTGTGAGTGCCTCACTTACAGTTCAGTCCAGGCCGATGTGCTTCCGTTCGCTGCTGTGCTTCCAGCCATTTGTACTTTCAGCAGGTGGCTCTTTCCGGTTTTGCATTTTTATACCACTGAGCTTGGACAGGTTTCTGCTTGACTGTAGTGAGGCTGTGGAAACTTGCTGAATTGATCTCCTCTGAGGTTGGGTTTGATTTTTTTACTGCCTATTCTTTTTATGCCTGTTCATGTGCCTCAGGCGTCCAGAATATTAATACAGAGCACTTAACGGGAACGGCAAACGTTTCCAGGACAAGTTTGAACAGCCTGCAGAAGGTAGTCACGTTCCGTGTGTCCTGCGTTTTGCCCGGGTGAATATCAGCGGGCCAAGAATATTTGGAAGAGGCCCACGTGAGCTGTCCATTAGGTGTTCGTTCAACAGGTCCTCGTGAAGTACCTGCCGTCAGTCAGGTGGGGGTGCCCCATGGCAGGGTGGTGAGGTGAGCAGCCTGCACCAGGCCGTGATGTGCAAACAGCAGTGACTTACCAACACCCAGGAGAGCTGACAGTCTCCCGCGTGCCTGCTCTGTGCCCGCAGCGGCGGCCGGGCACTGGTGCTGATTTCCTTGCGAGGTCGCTGTTCCATCGGTCCCTGGGTTGGTGCTCCCCCTTCCCCCCAAAGACATGGGATGAGAGCTGTGCACAGGGGGAGCAGGCAGCCTGCCCTGGCACGCGGGACAGGCAGCCTCCCAGAGATTGGGAAGTTCAGATCAGGAGGGCAGCTGAGGCACGGAACCAGTGGCCAGGTGGAAGGCCGTTGGACGACAGAGCCTGCAAATGTGCTGTCATCGGCTCCCTCTGGTCCTGCCATCCCCCCAGCAAGCCTGTTTTTCTGTGTTGGTCCCCACCCCTCACCCTCATGGGGAATGAGGCACCCCTCGCGAGACAGAAGGCACCTGTTGCCGAGGCTGGATTTCCTCTGGTGCATTTTCACTGCCTAACAGAAACAGCACAGACTGCATTGGAGTGAAAAGCACCTCCTTCCTGTTAGCCAGGCAGAGGACCAAGGGTGAGCGAGGCAAGCACCCCTGCTCTGAAGAAGCCCGGCGTCCCGCAGCCAAGAGATCATGTGCGATTACTCTCACACCTCAGGGAGGGCTCAGAGCCTGGAGCAGGGTCTTCTGGGAATCCAAACACAGACAGCTGGCGGTGGGCGCATGGGTGGGATGACAGCAGCCCACGGGAGTGACCCACTGAAGGGGATGGTCTTAGCCTCACAAGGGCGGGGCACTTGTCAAAGGAAAGAGTAAGAAGGAAGAAGTCACAGGGATATGGGGCCATCTGACCTTCTGTGATGAAGATCACACATGGCTTAGTGTGACCGCAGGGGGAGGAAGTTACACTGGAAAGGAGGGTGAGCCAAGCTGGTGTGATTTTATTTTAGGGGATAAGGGCTTCCTTCCTGTAGCCTGTTCTATTCAGGTTGCCCTGGCTGCTGTGGCTCAGTGGATTGAGCCAGAGCCTGCAAACCAAAGGGTCGCCGGTTCAATTCCGAGTCAGGGCACAGGCCTGGGTTGCGGGCCATGTCCCCAGCTGGGGGCACACGAGAGGCAACCACACATTGATGTTTCTCTCCCTCTCTTTCTCCCTCCCTTCCCCCCTCTTTAAAAATAAATAAATAAATAAAATCTTTTAAAAAGTCTTTTACCTGGTCACCTATCAAGTGAACTAGCAGACCTTTCATGGAAAAGTTGAGCTTTCTGTAGCGTCCGGTGAGAGCAGTGAAGAGAGGTCCACAGTTTCTTTGTTCCAGTTCCGGGGCAGATGCTCGTGCCCGCCTCACACGGCCGGATTCCTGCACGGGAACCCCTGCAAGCCAGAGTCACTCCGTGCGTGGGAGAGTAAGAACTCTGAGTGTCCCAGATGATCTTGACGGCCGCCAGACACCATGGAAGATGTCAGGGCAGACGCCCGTGTATTTCTATGTGATTGCGAAGCCGCGTTGTGGCGTCTCACTGAAGGTGTGTGCTGAGCAGCTTCTGCTCAGATGGGCGAGGGGGTGCGTGGTGGGGGGACCCTGAAATCTCCCTCTCAGCCACACCCTCCCCTCGCACATGGGAATCGCCAGGTCAGTTTTTCCTTGGAGCTCAAAACTTGAAAAAGCTGTGAAAAGCAAGCAGATTTGTGATTTGTTTGGCCAAGTGTAGGAATTCGGGCTCAAACAGAGTGGAGCAGTGGGCCCCTGGCAGTGGGGACCTGGCCATGTTGGAGTGTAAGTGGCGGCCATCCATCCTGAGAACCGCCCCTATGTTAAGAACCACTGAGCCGGAGAACACTGCCCCTGCTGGCGGTGGCTGGTGCCTTCTTATCAGCGATCAGTCGCCTGCCGATTTCAGACTTGTTCAGGTGCAAGAAACCAGAGAGATGCGAGCAGAACGCAGTGCGTCCTCCTGCTTACCGGCCTGTTGGAGGGTCAGTGTGAAGAGCTGCGGGGTTAGACTTCACTGTGACGCCCAAGTTTTGTTCCTGATGAGCTCAGTGCTCAGTGCGGTGCCTAATGCACAGTCTGGCCATTGAGTGAATGCACGACGGATGGGGTGGGGGGAGGGATGGATGGCTGGGCAGACAGGCGGGCAGATAAAGAAAAATGAGCTATCCTGGAAATTTAACATAGACAATAGAGAAAGGTTGATTTTTACTGCCTTCTCCTTTGTTGACTTCATGCAAACCTCTCTCTTTCCTGTTGCATAGCAACTGATTTTGTCCTTGTGGTTTTTGTTGAACTTTTTTTTTTTTCTTCTTCTTCTTCTTATGGAACATTGAATTTGTCTAACAATGTCCAGGCTGTTAAGCATGACTGACGAAGGTTTTTACTTCATCCCCCTTTCCCTTAAAACAGAAAAGGCTGCATTATATGCAGGGTTTTTATCTCTGTTATTTTTTAATATATAAATCTGTATAAAATGAGGTTTTATTAAAACAGATGGAGTTTTCAAAGTTTAGAGTGTCATGTCTCGTTAGTCATCTTCAGTCGGAAATAGGTCCTCCGCCTTTCCTTGATTTTTTTTTTATATATAGGTTTTATTTATTTATTTTAGACAGAAGGGAAGGAGAGGAACATCAATGTGTGGTTGCCTCTCACATGCCCCCTCTTGGGTACCTGGCCCACAACCCAGGTGTGTGCCCTGACTGGGAATCGAACCAGCGACCCTTTAGTTCTCAGGCTTTCACTCAATCCACTGAGCCACACCAGCCAGGGCTCCTTGATTTTTAGACCTTGACACTTTGGGCAGCTGCAGGCTAGTAAAATGCCCCTCAGTTAGGATTTGTTTTTTGTTTCCTTGTGATTAGATCAAGGTTGTACATTCGGGGCAGGAACCTTAGAGAAGTGACGCTGTGTTCTTGTATTCTAACGGTTCATAATTTCAGTTTGTTCTGCTGTTGGTGTGTGAACCACGATCACGTGATTAAGGTGGTGTCTGTATTCCTTCCAGAAGCTAATGTAGGAGGCACATAAATGTTTGATAAATTCACACATGGAGGGACTCTGATAAAGGTACCTTGAGATTTAAGTAAAATTTCCCCGAACAGTGACGTAAAATAGAGTTTGAAGTGCCAGCGTGCATAGCAGTCGAGCTGGCGAGAATCACAAGTTGTCCTCCGAACGTTGCAGTGAGTAATTGTTAAACGCAGTTGTTAGTTGGCAGTGTCGAGGGGCACTTGGTGATACTAATTCCTCCCATTCTGCAGTTTTACATGGGTGTAACTCTTTCCTCTTCTTTCAGCCAGAGGGTTTTTTTGTGTGTTTCCAAAAATGAAGTGTAGAAGAAAAGGCTTTCATTCCCATTTTAGGCAGTGAGTGGTTTCTTTCTCTTCTTGACGGTGAATGCCACACTAATATTCAAACGTTTGTCAGGAGTGGACTAATTCTGAGAAACAGACAAGATTTGTTGAGGTTCCGTTCCCCTCCTTTAGGTTGGTTTCTTTGCTTTTGGTTTTGCTTTCTCTTGTCTGGAATGGTTTCTCTGAAGGAAGGTTTTTATTTTAGACCCACGTCGCTGCAGAAGGGCACCCAGGTGTGTGTCGATGTGCTAGGGTGGCACCGAGTCACTTACCTTTCCAGAACGTTCATTTCATTCCACCGCAGGTTCGAGAGAGGCAGAGACACTTTTACACTGAGACGAACGGTGATGTCATAGAGCGCAGTGCAGTTCTGTGTGGCTTTTTAAGGTCACAGATGCGGAAAGAACTGTAACATTTATCACAGGACTGCTTCAGGCTGTGGCCCTCCAACTGTGGGGAGAGTCACGCCGCTCTGCCGGGGGTGCTTCTGTGTGGAAAACGGGAGAAAAGCCCCCGCGTGTTCTCACGGGGCATAAGGTGCAGTTTACCCCTGTCTGCCCGGTCGGTACCAGAGTGCTGGCGTGGCCCGACCCCACTCCCCCTCCCCCCTTCCTGGCTTTCACAGTTTGCTCACTCTCCATGAGGTCCCTACTCAGTGCAGTCAGCCCACAGGAAGCCTTTCTCCGTCCAGACCTTTTTCCCAGGAAACCAGCCTCCGTCGCTGTTGCCATCCCGGGGGTGGGTAAAGCAGCTGGTGTTTGTAAATTAACACTGACAGGGCCCGCTGCTCCCCTCCGGGATATGGTGAGACCCTCCACGCACTCCCGCCCCCCAGCCTTTCCAAGCAGACACGCAGGAATTGGTTCTCCTGATCTGAGGCCTGTTAGGTTTCACCAGGGCCTGGCTGTGCCGGTTTGGCCCCGGTAGCTTCCCTGGACCTTGCCTCTGCTCAGAGACTGCCCCCGGGGCAGACAAAGGCCAGCCGGCCTGGGGTTGGTTTTGAAATCAAACTTCTCATTTATCAGGCAAACCCTATGTAACTTACCTATGAAATCAAATGCCCTTAAATACTATTATTTTAAGGATGATGGAGCATATGACACCAGCTCCAGGTACTTAAAATAGAAAATAGCACCATACCAGAGGCCTAGGAGCATGAGCAAATTATTAAACCATCCCCAACATCCAAGTTCATCACTTTGAGTAAAGTAAACGTGTGGGGTTGCATGTCTGCGTGTCAGAATGGCGAATGCTGCTAATGGCCCTCCATAGCGATGTCAGCTTTGTAACAGTTTTGGTTGTCACAGTACCTTTAGGTCTGCATGTGTCTCTTTCAGCAAATAGCTCTGACATAGGCAGAGCTGTGTATTTTCTGTAGCTGTCAGGGAGCTTTGTGGAATCCACGTAGCTCAGTAGCTGCTGTCTCTGCCTGTCACAGGGGAAGCATGAGGACCAGGCTTTTTCTTTAAGGCCGGGGGAGTCCGCTGGCTCTGCTGCCGGACGCTGGCCTCCTTCCCTCATCCCCGGCCTGTGCAGCGGTTTGGTGATGGGGAGGCGCTGTAAACTGTCGGCTCGAACAAGCTGATGTCATACCCACAGCACAGCAGGCAGAGAGGATGAATTAGAGGCAGAAATAGTAACAGGTTTTTGTCCAGGAAACCTCAAAGACTATAATGAGGGATTGCCGTGTGGATTCCGTCAATAAAGAAAGGGAAAGGGGGGGGGGGGGCAAAAATCCAAAGGATGAAATATTGAAACCTTCGCTTTAATTGAACAGCTTTCAGATTAAAAGCTCCTCGCTCTCTACTTTTGAAAATCTCCCCGAACAGCTAAAGAGGCCTTTAAGAAATCTCTTAACATAGTTTCGTGATTCATGTGTTGGTGATGGGGTATTGCAAAACAGCCATCCCTGAGTGGTCATTTTAATCACTTTTGGGGTAATTTTTTATTCTAAGATAATTTCAGACTTAGAACAATTTCAAGAATAGTGCCACGGACTCCCAGATACCCTTCTCCCAGACTTCCTGGTTGCTAACATCTACCACGTTGGCTTCATCATTGTTGTCTCTGTGTTGTTTCTTCCCTGAACCACGGGAGGGTACGTCGCAGACACAGTGCCCTTCATTGCCCCCGAGTGCTCGCGGTGCACGTCTCCTAAGAACAAGGCCTTCCACTTACATGAACACAGTGTGACCAAGTCAGGAAGTTACTATTGCCATAGTGCTATTATCTAATCTATAGACTCTGTGTATATTTCTTAGCTCCTAGTATTGGCCTTCGTAGCAAAAAAAAAAGAGAGAGAGAGAGAAAGAGAAGAATTCAAGTGTTCCAGGGTGCAGTCCAAGATCACACACAGGGTTTAGTGGACAGATCTCTTAAGTGTCCTTTAGCTTGGACCTTGTCTTTACCATTCATGACCTTGACATTGTCAAAAGTGCCGGCCGGTTATTTTTCAGGGTCCCTGCGCTCGGGTTTATCTGCAGTGTCCCTGGCTAAGCGACGGGCATCCTTCCCAGGGTGACACGTCACGAGGCACGTGATGTCAGTGTGACCTCAGTGGGCAGGGTTAAATTGGATTGCCAAGTTTCCACTGTAAAATTACTATTTTTCCCTTTGCAGTCAATACGTGCTTTGCAGGGATACCTCGTGAGGCCAGGGGCTCTCCTATTCCTCCGCTAACGGCCATCCGCTGATTTTAGCATCTACTGGTGATACTTACCTGGGCCGCTCTGATGTTGGGCACGTGGGGGTATCCATAACCGCACCCAACAGGAGTGTCATCCTGGACTCTGGATGTCTGGCTTGGACCTGTGCAATGGAAGGCAGCCACGGAGGCCCGAGGAGCTGTGGACAGGGGCTGCCCTGCACCCCCTGGGTATGCTCTGCCGTTTGTTACCTATTCTGTGTTCTGCATCACCCCTCTCCCAGGGACTGGTGGAACCCTGCACATTCCACTGTAAAGCTTGGTTTTAGGTGTAAACAGTTCTTACTGAAATCAATCTGAGGGGATTTTGCTTGTTTCCATTACTGGAAAGTAGCCATTACTCAGTCCTGTTCTCACATGCTTTTTATTTGTGCATGTTCACTGGTGCTGATAAAAGGGAACTTTTTAAAAACATGGAACCTAGGTCTCCATGCATTGTAAACCCCAAAGCCATGGCATTTCTCCCCGAGTCATTGCTGGTTCGCTCTGGTAGGAAAAAGAGCTATCTAAACACAAACCCAATCTATCTCACTGATGCCCTGGGCACTTTTTTCTCGGTTGGGCTCAGCGAATGCTGCCAGTGGTCACCAGTGCCCTGGCCCTTGGCTCCTGTGCCCTGCCCCCTGCCCCTGCCAGCTGGGCAGATGGGAACCTGTCACAGGCGGCCTCTGGAGTTGCTGAAGCTGGTGGAACGCAGGCTGACCTGTTGCATTAGCTCGGAATGAAAGCTGAGTGCTGCCAGAGGCCTGAGGCTTGTCCTTGGCTGTGGGGATGGCCTTTGGCTGTCATACCACTGACCTAAGGCCATTGCTGACCCCTCCTGTCACTGCTGGAGGGCACGAAGGCAGCCTCCCATTCATTTGCTCTTGGACTCAAATCAGGAAAGGCAGAAGGCGACCATCTTTTGTGTTTCCGTCTGGGTAGCCTGGTGTCTCTGAGGAGAGCGGCCTCTGCCAGCCCAGGGCCACCAGAGCTGCCCAGAGATGGGCAACGCCCGTCTTCCCTGCTGCTGGTTCTGCTGACCTCTGGTAATCTCTCTGTGCGGTGACTCACAGCTGCAGCCCTCGGTGAAGAGTCAGCTCCTTCCACTTGGTGCCTTCTTGCCTGCCCTCCCTGCCACCCAGCCTCCTGCCGCAAAGGGAGCCCCCTTCTCCACCCGTTACATGCCCCAGAAGGGGCCCCAGAAGGACGTCAGGGAGTGAGGCCAGCCAGGACTGTGGGAAGTAGTAATAGGCAAGTCGCCCTGAGGCCCCTTTCTCGGGGGTTCTGCCAGGGACAGGCATCCAGATCTCAGGTGGTTCTGTGTTGTGCCCCGTGGGGAGAATCAGGGGAGATTTATCTTCACTCTCCATTTCTAGCCCCCAACACACACGTGTGCACACCGAGAGATCCTGTGAGGGCCTCGGGCGTGGGGTGGTGGACGACACACAGACCCGGCTCAGGGAAGGACTGAGTCCTGGCGGACAGCACTGACCCAGGGAGGCTGACCAAGCCAGGGGAGGGCCCATGTATGCAGGGGACCTGGCAGCCCAGCCCCAGAACTGCCACAGGACTGGGCCTGCTGCAGGTGGCCGGGATGGGAGGGGCCCTGGGATGACCCAGGGACGTTCGTAGGGGTGGATTAACTTGCCGGCCAGCACATAACATGACCAGAGCTCCCCGTTTGAAAGGCCACCCCGACAGGACTGAAGGAAGGTAAGGCCAGAGTCCCGTGGCAGCCGGGTGGGAAGCGCTGGGGGCAGGGCTGGCTGAGAGCTTCGCAGAGGGCTGCACAAGAGTGGGCGCGTCAGAGTGACGGGGGTTGCAGGTCGGAGGCAGGGAGCAGCCAGGGACCCTTGTCCATGTCCGTTGTAGGGTCCTCAGGAATAGCCTGCAGTGACCCTGCTAACCTCGCTCATGCTATTAACCTGCCCTACTCCGTTACCCTGGATGGGCGTCCACGGTCGGCCCCCTCACCTCACAGCTAAGCCGAGGCTTGCACACGGCCACGCGGCCCGTGGGCGGCGTAGCAGACCCCAGCGCCGCGACTCTGCCTTGCATCTTGCTCCAGCACAACACACCCTGATAACTTTGTTTATGGCTAGCTTTTTTTTTTTTTTGTCAGAAGTTGTTTTTTTTTTTTTTTTTACGTTGAAACTTACAAAAACCAAAAAGAATTTTAGAAGTAAGCTGGCTTGTGAGATGACCACAGATGACAACAACATCTTGTCTTAATTCAGCCTCGAGGGTGATGTGCATTTCATGCTGTGCAGTGATTGACGGCTGGACAGCTGGGCCTGGCTGGTTGCGGGTGTTCACCGAAGATTCGGTGTGTGAACGGGATTGTGTGAATGAGGCCGCTTTGCTCGGTCCCTCATTCATTCAGGATGCTCCCAAGAGCCTTGGTGACTCATTCACAGCCAGTTGCTGATGCAGCTGTCATGCGGGTTAGCAGCAGAGAAAATGAACGTGCTCTGCTGTTTGTGGGCTCGGGGGGTTCTATTCTGGGGAGTCCTGGGCCTGTTTTTAGTTTCTCGACACTGCCTTTTTTGCACAAAACCAAAGCAGGACAAATGTGTACTGCAAAACTAAAAGGCAGGCAGAATTCGTGCGTGGGGTTCTCTGCTTCTGCTGGGGTTGCTCTCGCCTGAGTCAGATGTGTTCAAAGAACATACCAGAAAGCTGTCATTTCGAAATGACTTCTGTGTGGAGGGCTTCTGTTAGGATTGCAAAGAGGGGGGCCCAAGGAATGGCTTCCGCAGATGTATGGGGGTGTCTGGGGTGGGGAAGACAGCTTGAGCTGGCCAGGCGAGGTGGCTTGGCAGCAGGGGCGCAGCAGCTGTGGCCGGGAAGGGGAGCCTGGATGGAGCAACCGCCCCATTTAGGAACGGGCTTGGTGTCGGCCAAGTCTGCCCATGCCTGGCCGACGTTCAGTAAGTGGGGGCCCTGGGGCAGAGTCGGGCTCAAATCAGGGGTCCGTGGGCTTTTCCCGTTGGGGGCCACACTGGAGGTGTTTTAGGCTCTCTGGGCCACAGTGTCGCCCTGTCCCCGCGAAAGCAGCCACGGCCGGATTGATCAGGGTTCTGTGCCAAAAGCACTTCCAGCAAGTGGCCGCCCGCTGTAGCCCAAGGGCCCGGGTGCGCCAGCCTCTGCTCTGTTACAGACATGAGGGTTCAGGTCCTCACTTGCTGTTCCCTCGTCAGTCGGGCCGGCTCTCTGTAAAGCCAGAGTCGTACCTAGGGCTGCGGGGAGGAGGCAGCATGACATGAAACGTGAAGAGCTGCTCAGAAAGGAGGCGTTGCCCCTGCACTGTCTGTGAGATGTCGTCCTGCAGAGTGGCCCCTAAATCTCAGTCTGGTCGTCGGCCCGTGCGTTCACTACAGCAGGCAGATGCATCATTTATGACTTACAAGGGCTAAACACTAGACCAGACACCTGAGACCTGCCGTGGAGGTAGACCGACGGCGATGTCTCTTTCGAGTGACAGTCCGGGGTGGCAGGGACTCTCTTCCTCAGGTCATTTGGGGATCCAGCTTTTTTATTCTGTTCTGCTTCTCCAAAGTCACCTCTGCATCGTCCACCATGGCGTGGCTGTGATGCCCACGCCTGGGAGCCGGCAGCCTTGAGGAGGCCCCAGCTGGAGGGGGCACACCTGGCTCCACACCTGTTGGAGAACATGGGTCACACCTAACTGGACAGAGGTGGGTGGCTGGAGCCAGGCCCTCATTGTCATCACAGTGATCAGGTCACTCTGCCTCAGGATTGAAAGAGGTCTCTCTGTCCGGAGTGACCTGCCTTGTGGATTTGGGCTTCCGTTTCTCAGGTTGCAAGTGTCAGGCAGCCGAACACCACGTTTGGAAACCGTGCTGGTGTGTACTGAGTCCAGAAATCTGGAAAAGAGAATTGCCCAAGGCAATTCCAATTTAATTGCCTTGGGGGTTAAAAAACGCCCAATTTGGGGTCCGGATAGCGGTTAGGCTTGTGACGAGCACTTCCATCGGCGAGAACCAGTGCCTGTCAGTAACTGCTCATCCGTGCGTTCTGGTTTTAGCTCTGGTTTTGTGTTTGCTGCATTGCACGATGCTCTTGGAATTTAAATTTATGTAAGTGCCATGGTTTGGGGTGTCAGTAGGCACTCCACCTGTATTTTTCTCTCCTGGGAAATCATTTTGGCTGTAAAAAAAGGACACAAGGACTTGGGAATATTCTCAAAATATAGTATGAAAGTTCACAGATCAGTCCAGATGGGAAGTTTCCCCGAGGATGATTCCTTTTAAATGGATATTATGCAGATGTTAGCTTTGCTGTCCCATAACACCAATCCTGGGGGTGTGTTTGTCATTCAACTGGCATTTGGAGAGCACAGAAACCCCTTATTATTAGTTATCAAAGCTTAACCTGCGTGTAAAAAAGGAGTATAACGAATGGGCTTGCTGTCAAAATGTATCAATAACCTGAGGGAGAATCTGCATTAATGCCACCACCTTGGGAAGTACTAAAGCAAAGTTTACACTTCTCTGTGCTTGCGTAGATACATGTTTGCGAATAAGCTAAAACAAAGACTGAAGTAATTAAAACTAAACACGCATTGCTTCTTTGTGGTCTAGGCGTGGCCTGGAGTTCGTTGTACATTGCTAGGGTCACCTACACCCGATGTAACGTGCTAGCGAGTCCGACTAATACAGTTGAAAAGAAACCGGGGCGTTCACATTTAGATGATGGCTTTTATTGCTCTCTCGGCTAATTGTGCAGTTTACAGTGTTAGAGTTTATATGCCACACTCCTTGGTGACATTACAGTGTAGTGGTGTTTCTCAATTATTGTAACGTTAGTTGAGCCCTGAGGCAGTTTGCTGGGTAGCAAGAATGGAGTCCATGTTCCGTTTGACCCGAGAGGTCCTGTTTCCTGTGGGTGAACATGCGCGCTGAGTTAGGCTTCCCTCTCTCCTTTGTCTTGCAAGGGCCACAGTGCTGTGTGACACCTTACCCTCAGGATGGGACGTGAGCAAAGGCCTGGCCGGGAGGTGGGGAAAGAAAGAGGTTTTCATTTCTTTTGGTACAACTCATATTTATGGGGCTTCATAAGTATTGCACGGCTTAGTAACAGAGTATACTCATTTCTCACATTTGCTTGGTATCCTTGTGCATAATTTCTGTTGACTAACTTAGGTTAAGAAAGTATGTAAATTTTTGCTTTTCATGTGGCTTACGATAGTGTGTCTCTCTCTTTGGCTAAGGTCCTGGCTGACAAGGAGTAGAACAGCTTGATTTTCTTCAGGTAGTGTTGTTAACTATTTCAGGTCAGTAAGATGGGCAGAAGTAGAATTTCTACTCAGAGATGATCTACAGCAGGTCCTGGAATAACGTGGTCTCATTCAATGTCATTTCATTGCAACATTTAGGGACGTCCAGCTCTTCCTTGTATCAGTTAGCCTGTGATAAAATTGGTTTTGTTACGCGTCCTTTTGCTTAACGTTGCAGGGCCTGCCAGTGATGTCGAGCGAGGACTTACTGTACCGGGAAGTCTGTGCGCACTGTGTAGCTTGCAGAGTATAACGCGGTCTCTTACTTACCTTAGATGTAAATGTGCGCCTGCGGAGCAAACTATGCAAATGGCAGCACCAGTAAGTTTGTAAGTGCGTCCTAATCCTCTCAGTATTCTATAATGAGTGATATTGCTTTATAATAAAGGTTTAAAAATCGTAATTATACGTGATTGGAATGTTGTTACAAGATGGCATTTTCAGAATCCCATGGCGGACGGTGCAGACTCACGGCACTTGATCCCCAGACCCCCCCTTTACCTCACCGTAGCCCATCTCAGTAGAAGACACGAATTGTGGTATCTGTGTGAAGCACTGAGGCAAAGAAACAAATGAGATCTTATCTTTCTTGGCAGCCTTTTCAGACGTGTACTCTTAAAAATAGAATCGTGACTTCCTAAAGGCCCCAGGAGTTCCCCTGCCCCCACCTTGCACGTGCACACACAGTGGGGTGGAGACTGGATTCAGAAATAGAGGCAACATTGGAAAGCGGGGCTCTGCAGGGGCTCGGGGACCTGGTGTGCGCAGTGATTCTGTGGCCCAAGCAGGGGGGGCGAGTTCTGGCTGTGATTGATGAAATCCCACTGCAGTCACTTCTTAGTTGTATTTACTGGTGCAGAATGTTAGATAGGAAACCAGGAATACAGGGCAAGGCCGGTGGCTACATAGTCCCTATGGACTCAGAGCGAAAGTAACCAAGAAGTCCTTTCAAGTGCTGTAGGGAGAATGTGTTACTTTGTTACCTAGCCTGCTGAACTGTTTCTCACCCCGGGAGCCCCTGGTGAAATCTGGGGAGTAAACCCATTTAAATAGCTGAGCTTGCTTTTCCTTGAAGGAACTTTTTCATTCTGTTTACTTTCAGTTTCGAGTCCTGGAAGCCCATGTGTAAATAAGTGTTAACTAATGAAACAAAAGTTATGTGTGCTTCTATTTAGGAATGGCTTTCTTTTCACTTTCCCAACTTACAAGATTACTTAAGGACTGGAACTAGTATTGGCTTTGCTGCCCACAGACCAGTTGCTACATCCGGAGGGCACTGGGGGGAAGTTGCTCAGTTCTTTTGAGTCATTTCCACTTTAAAAGATGACCAGGCTGGCATTTGGATCCCGCTCTGTTCTGGGGCTGGGCCAAGGCGGGGCGGCTGCCAGCTGCTGACTGTAAGTAAGCAGAGGGGAAGGAAGTGGGTGGAGAGGGAGGTGTGGAAACCCATGCCAGACGCAGGAGACACCTTCCCTGGAATGACCCTTCCTCTCCAGCATCCCACCCCCTCTCCCAGTGCTGAGACCCGAGACTCGGTGCCCACACCTGCTCACAGAGCCAGTGGGGCCCTACTGCGCTCTCCGTGGCCAGGAGAGCGGGTTTTCTCGGGGAGTGACGGTTCCTCAAAAGTCCTCGCCACCCCAGCGTGGAAAGTGGTGCTGTCGCCAGGAATGTCCGTGCAGCCGTGCCACCCTAGCCGGGGACTTGCCCGCTCTCCCGCTGGCACCGTTGCGCTCTCTGACCAGAATCAGGTTCCACAGAGTTGACACACTTGCCCAGGAAGACGGGGGAGATGGTTCCAGCTTCGAACCCTTTCTTAAGGGTTATGCCATGAATACACATGCACGCACACCCCCACGTGCAGGGGCAAACACACTGCGTTACCTTGCCCAGCCTTACAAGTGGCCGTGCCGCACATGCCGGTGAGACTTGCCGGGAGCTGCCTGGGGAGGCGGCGGTACGGCATGCAGGTTGCCAGGCCCAGAGAGCTCCACGCCAGGGGGCCCAGCCCTGGGGCCTGCTCCGTGCTCCCACATGCGGCCCTTGCACAAAGTAGGTGAGTCATGTTTGATGAAGAAACGAATGTTCTGAAGAGAGCACAACCTCTTCTGTAACCCCTGCATCCCTAAGGCTCTGCTAAGATGTCCCCCGGGCAGAGAGGCCATCCCCCACCCAAGGGTATGACTGCAGCACCCCTTCTCTGCCGTCTCCCCATGTTGCTGTCTCACGCGTTACCGGTTCATTGTGAACAGCCTGTCCTTGCCCTGGCCTG
Source organism: Desmodus rotundus (assembly GCF_022682495.2). Taxonomy (NCBI): domain Eukaryota; kingdom Metazoa; phylum Chordata; class Mammalia; order Chiroptera; family Phyllostomidae; genus Desmodus; species Desmodus rotundus. The sequence goes on along the minus strand of NC_071396.1, from coordinate 27,842,655 downwards.
GGAGCTCCAGGGCCCAGAACCGGAGCCGAGGGCCAGCTCCGGTCCAGCTGCCGAGTGATAGCAGGGCACTGGGCACGTGGCCAAACACGTAAACTTGAGCCTCCCAGTGTTTAAAACGTGGGAAGTTCTAGAACTACTTCATAGGATTGAATGAGGGAAGGAACGCATGGGAAAGGCTTGTCAGCTTCTGGGATATGTTGATCATCCACATGATGAAATCACCTGCATGGGAGGTCGGGTGAGCAATACACCTTTCCAGAGACCCTCGCTAGAGTCCCTGGTGCACAGGCCCACTCCTGGGCTTTACGTCCTGTGCATGCTTCGCCTCCCTTTTTACATGACTTAGTGAAGTTCCCCTGCCTTTAACGTGAGCATTCAGTCTCTGGTGCCACGTTTGCGGAACTTCGAAGATAGCCCTGCGCGCGTACCTTCGTTCTTCAGCATGCTGTGTCTGTGGCTTCTCTGCGGGAGAAAGGAACTGAACAGGAGCTCGCTGGAAAGCTGGAGTGACTCCCACAAGGTGGCACATTAGTGACGAGCAGCAAGAGGAGTTCCGGCGGTTTTCTGACCACAGAACCAGGCGCTCTTTTCACTGTCTCAGCCACTCAAATGACCAACGTTCACTTGCAAACTCTTGATTTCCGCCTGATCACTGTGCTTACTGTCGTGTGCACAGGGCTGGAATTCCGACCAACAGTTCTTGTTTTGCTTTGCCACGCTTAGTTCTCAGTTCCTGTGAAATGCACCAGACCTTTCCAAAAGGTGTTTAGATTTCAGAATTTGGCACTCCCCACTCAAGACACACACATACAGTTCTCGTTTTTGCCACTAGAGACCCAACTTAATTCCCACAAAAATTTACTTTTCTGAATGGAGTCTTTAAAATACAAAGCAGCTAATCCTTGAGCTTAATTGGATGAAAATTGGCAAAGCCTGCACAAAACTAATTAGGAGGGACCTCATAGGGACATTTGGGTACGCGTGGGCCCTGAGAGCCAGGGACAGGCCCGCTTCACACTTGTGGTCTAATTATTTACAGATTTCCTCTAGCATCTCAGAAGGGCCTCATACAATAGATTGTCTGGAATCCCTACCAATAGGTGTGTGACGACGTTTATTTAAATACTTAGAACTTGTGAATATGGTTATTTTGAAACTACCACCAGTTACAGCAGCTGTCCTCACAGTCAAGCAGCCGGTGTTTTCTTTGAGCTCATTTCCGGGACAGAAAGATAAGAGAACAAATCCTCTGTGATGCACTGTGGTGCTGCATGAATCAGAACTAGAAATAGATGTCCATTTGGAGCCGTGACCGTCTGTCTCCGTGGCTGAAATACGTGTTTAATGGTGGACCTGATTGCAAGCAGTTAGTTACCAGGAAGAACCACAACCTCATGGGAGTGTCGGCCTCATTGCCGGAACGAGAAGGCCTTTCGCTAATGAAGACCATGGAAGGTGTTTGTTAACGGAAGATTAGACGTGGGTAGTGAGTGGCTGCTCCCAGCTGGGCTGGCCGGTCCTGGGAATAGTGTGACCCTGACTTTTACAAGCCCCTCTCAGCTTTGCCCCGGGGAGTGACTCAGTGTCCTGGGACACCTCGCAGTGTGGGGGAAGGCTTCGCTGGAGGCCAGGACTCTGGGGGTCCTTTCTAGAACAAAGATCAGGACTCTGTTATGGACACCGGATACTAAATGGAACCATCCGTGGCCATGAGGGCGTCTCAGAAACTCTTCTTCACCGTGTTCTCAGCAGGGAAAACCTTGCGATGATTAAATGGTCCATATGCCATCATCTGTGGTTTCTTCCGCAGTGCTGTTTAACTTTCCGTTTCGTGACATTCTCCCAAAGAACATGCCAAATTGGAGATTATTGAAATGTTTTATAACAAAAAACTTTATATATTTGTGATACCCCTGCAGTTGTTAACACGAAGTGTTACGGATCTCATATCCTTAAACTATTTTTATTCATAGCAGATCTGGAGGGTCGTTTTCATAGGCTGGAAACGACAGTTCGTGGGGATACATGGGAATAATACTCTTTAACGCTGCGGATACACTTTGACCCCGGGAAGGCAGAACCCAGTTAACAGTGTAATGCATCACCTCCAGCCTCGTCCGAAAGGGTGGGGGGAAGGAGGTCAGGGCGAGACTTCGGGATCCCAGGTGTCTGGCCCTGAGAGTAGCACGTAAGATCTTAGAATTCTGTACGTTGAAGGAACGGCCAGTACAAAACAGCCATTCTGTCAGTCAGAAAATCTGAGGGCCAGCAAATTCGAGTGACTCACGCAAAGTCTCACAACTTCTTATCGGCACAAAGGTAATAGGTGTCTGTACAGTCTTACTACTTAACCTTTATTTCTCTTAAATGGTTACATTCTAAACTTCCTTCTGGAGAAATACTAGTTTCATTTTTGGAACCAGGAAATTCCTAAGCACATGCTTTAGTCCTAGGATTATACCACTTAAGGCTTAGGGACTTCGATCCTGTGGAATCCGGGAAATGGCCCAGAGCTCAGAAATCAAGTCTCACCTGCATAATGGGGCACGTCGCAGTGAGCAGCAAATTAGCTGGAACAGGACAGAAAGGCGGACAGGAGATGGGAGATGCAGGTGTCCAGCTTCACGATCCAGCCCTTTCTCGTTCGAGTGCCCATGAGCAAAGTGGCTCTGTGTCATCTCGCCTCCTGCGACAAAAAAAGACAAAAATGGGCCATAAATGAAACAGGACTGATGTGTCGGATGCCAACCTGAAATGCTATTTTTACCTGTTCTGCCAAGTTGTACTCTTCACTCCACAAGGCTTTGCAGACATTCGTTACACATTCGCCGTCTCTGCCTGAACGTCCCGGGGAATGAAGTGTGTTCTCTGTCCAACTCGAGGGAGCAGGCCGATTCGGCTGAGGGACCGCAGGCCTCTGTCCCCCTGAAGCCCATGTCACAGGACAGAGGGGGAGTTCGGTGGGGAATGAGGTCCCCTGTGTTGCCTGCTCTTCGCTTGGCATCCTGAGCCACCCCCGCACTCAGGTTTTGTGCCAGTGGCCTGGTGCTGAGCAGGCAGACCCGCTCCTGTGCCGGCACAGAATGAGCGCAAGGAACAAGCTGGTGTTTAAAGGGTTTTCAGCCCTGGCTGGTATAGCTCAGTGGGTTGAGCGCCGGCCTGTGAACCAAAGGGTCGCCAGTTTGATTCCCAGTCAGGGCACATGCCTGGGTGGCAGGCCAGGTCCCCCCCACATTGGGGGCACATGAGAGGCAACCACACATTGATGTTTCTCTCTCTTTGTCCTTCTCATCCCCTCTCTCTCTCTGATAATAAATAAAATCTTTTTTTTAAAAAAGGATTTTCAATGTGCATGCTTTTTCTCCACAGGAAGGCTTTCTCCTTGTTCTCTTTGCCTGCAGAATAATCCTGGACCATTCTGAGTATTGAGGAAGTCTCATTCCTTTCACAGTTTATAGCTCTTAATCAACTCTTCTAATCCCAGCGAACAGCTGTAGATTACTGTGATTTCCCTAGGGCCTTTGGCCTGCTGTGGCTGTGACTGTGGAAAGATTTCTCATATTTAGATTTCTTGAAGCGTGCAGGTACGTAAGGAAGTAGACAAATAGAGGGACGTTCCATCACATAGCACCTAAAAAAGCCATCTTTTTTTTTTTTTTCCCTTTCCTGAACAGATGCAGCAGCTGTTCTACGAGAATTACGAACAGAACAAAAAGGGCTACATTAGAGATCTCCACAACAGTAAAATCCACCGCGCCATCACGCTGCACCCCAACAAGAGCCCGCCCTACCAGTACCGGCTGCACAGCTACGTGCTCAGCCGCAAGATAGCAGAGCTGCGCCACCGCACCATCCAGCTGCACCGCGAGATCGTGCTGATGAGCAAGTACAGCAACACGGAGACGCACAAGGAAGACCTCCAGCTAGGGGTCCCTCCCTCCTTCATGAGGTTCCAGCCCCGCCAGCGCGAGGAGATCCTGGAGTGGGAGTTCCTGACGGGGAAGTACCTGTACTCGGCCGCGGACGGCCAGCCGCCCCGCAGAGGGATGGACTCCGCGCAGCGGGAGGCCCTGGACGACATCGTGCTGCAGGTCATGGAGATGATCAACGCCAACGCGAAGACCCGCGGGCGCGTCATCGACTTCAAGGAGATCCAGTACGGCTACCGCCGCGTGAACCCCATGTACGGGGCCGAGTACATCCTGGACCTGCTGCTGCTGTACAAGAAGCACAAGGGGAAGAAGATGACGGTGCCCGTGCGCAGGCACGCCTACCTCCAGCAGACCTTCAGCAGGATCCAGTTCGTGGAGCACGAGCAGCTGGACGCGGCGGAGCTGGCGCGCAAGATCAACCAGGAGTCCGGCTCCCTGTCCTTCCTCTCCAACTCCCTAAAGAAGCTCGTGCCCTTCCAGCTGCCCGGTGCCAAGGACGAGCTCAGAGAACCCAAAGAGCAGAAGATCAACATCCTCATCCCTCTGTCGGGGCGCTTCGACATGTTCGTGAGGTTCATGGCGAACTTCGAGAAGGCATGCCTCCTCCCCAACCAGAACGTCAGGCTGGTCGTGCTGCTGTTCAACTCCGACTCCAACCCCGACAAGGCCAAGCAGGTGGAGCTCATGCGGGACTACCGGAGCAAGTACCCGAAGGCGGACATGCAGATCCTGCCTGTGTCCGGGGAGTTTTCCAGGGCGCTGGCCCTCGAAGTGGGGTCGTCCCAGTTCCATAACGAATCCCTGCTCTTCTTCTGTGACGTCGACCTCGTGTTTACCGCGGACTTCCTCCAGCGGTGTCGGGCAAATACAGTTCTGGGCCAGCAAATATACTTCCCCATCATCTTCAGCCAGTACGATCCAAAGATTGTCTACAGCGGGAAAGCTCCCAGTGAGAACCATTTTGCCTTCACTCAGAAAACCGGCTTCTGGAGAAACTATGGGTTTGGCATCACGTGTATTTATAAGGGAGATCTCGTCCGTGTGGGCGGCTTCGACGTCTCCATCCAGGGCTGGGGGCTGGAGGACGTAGACCTTTTCAACAAGGTGGTCCAGGCAGGTTTGAAGACGTTCAGGAGCCAGGAAGTGGGAGTCGTCCACATCCACCATCCCGTCTTCTGCGACCCCAACCTCGACCCCAAGCAGTACAAGATGTGCGTGGGGTCCAAAGCCTCCACCTACGGGTCCACGCAGCAGCTGGCCGAAATGTGGCTGGAGAAGAACGACCCGAGTTACAGCAAAAGCAGCAATAACAACGGCTCCACAAGGACAGGCTGACGCCCAGCTCTGCTGGACGAGACGTTTTTAATTATCTAATTTATTTTGCAGAAATTTTTTTGTACGATCCGCTTTGGAAGTTCCCCACAAGGGTTAATGTTTTACACGGGACTTTCTCACCAAGGAGCCCTTCCGGGGAAGAGCTTTCTGAACAAGAATGTGATCAAGTTTGCCTTCAAACACACTTTTCTTCCCGAACCTGACATAGCAGACCCGCGCGACCGTGACTTGAAGCGTACCTGGTGAAGGCAACGTGGTTTTTGTGGCGCGTTCTTTGCCACACCCCGTTGTCGCTATGGTCCTAGGGCAGAAAACAGGAGTTCCTGCAAAAAGTGTTATTGCAACAAAGCACTGTAGCTCCGGTCGGTGTCTCGCTGTAACTCGTAACGATGCACAGCCTCTACCTTTTGTCTGTTTCTACAGTGATTTTTGTTTAAGCCATTTTGTGGTCCAGTTGTAAGAGAAGGAAATGTGACGATCGTTGTATCAGCATCTTCACGAGAGCTTTCCAAAGGTTTGAAAAGCACAGGGAGCTAGGAGGCACCGTAAGGTAACGCGGCCACTCTGGTGTTGGTGTGGCCTCCTCGGACCTGGCGTTCAGCTCCAAGAAGGATTTGGTATTTTCCTTCTTCCCGACCCGTCTCTTTCAAGGATACAAAATATTAGTCTCTTAAATGGCAAAGAAGAATTAAGGTAATAAATCTAATGTACGCAAACTAAAGCAAAAGAAAAACCACCATCACCCCCCATTCCCCACGGAAGTATTGGAAAAAAATACGTTTGCTTTTTCTTCTCTTCATCCTGTGTTACCTTGGCGGCCATGGCCCCTTCCATCTTTAATTACTGTCTGTTTTATCCTTTGTATCTGAAATACCTTTAATTTATTTAATATTCATCATTTAGAGAGCTGCCATTTCTCCAGTACCTGTTAGTTGTTAGTATTTATGTGTATCGGGAGTACGTTTAGCGTGTTTTATTTGCAGTAAACTGATCTCCAAAGATTTCCTTTTGAAGACTCTGTCCCCCTCCCCCGCCTCCTTTTTTTACATTCCTTACTGTTTTACTAAATATTAAGTGTTCTTTGACAATTTTGGTGCTCACGTGTTTTAGGAACAAAAATGAAATGAATCTTTCATTATTACCAGAAAGTTTGTTTTAAACTCACAGATCAAATGTGCCTTAATGAAAATGGTTGGTTTGTTTTTTTATTTAGATTTCAAACAGTCTTTAGACTTGCCGTGTTTAATATCTGTCATTGGACATCTGCTCGTTTGTAAATAGCCTGTCGCTCATTTGGAAAAATAAACCAGTGAACAGTATTTTTCAATTGGAGTGTTCAGAACCATTTCTGTCTCGTTCTTCCTCTTTCAACCGAAGAACTGCATTACATTTGGAGAGTAAAACAGCATAGCGCCGTGAAGTCTTCCAGGTTATTGGGGGAATGTTTATGTGGACTGCAGTTTGGGGAGCAAGCTTTGTGGGTGGGAATCACACTCCCGGGGCAGGTATCTCCCTGGGTAATGATGGTCAAGGCCCAGCATAATGACCCCGTTCTCGCAGCCGGAATTACCGCCGCGCCCCCTAATTGCCATTTACCTTATAAGCGTGTTGAGTTTTTCCCTTGGGAAAAAGAGCACACAGACATTTCTATTCTTCAGTAAGGAAGAGCACAGTATATAGCTTGATGACCAAGCAATTTAAATTCTCTCTATCGAACTAGCACACCAGAGGGATTTGAGACAGGGTTTGACAGCTTTCTCTAGCCTGAATGTCCGTCCGGTGTCTTGGTTGCACTTGGTTAAAATGGACGGTTTCCCTCCCTCTTCCTGCTTCTGCTCGAGTCTGGTCCTCCTCCCTGTTGGGGCTTATGGGGGTGCCACCTTGCTTCCTCGAGGTCCAGTGTCCAGAAACACTCTCGGACCCTGTCATTCCAGCCCCTGTCCCCAGGCCTCTCACCCAACTCTGTGCCCACTGTCCTCCCAGTTCACTCTCTTCCCGGCCACTTGAGGTCCGGCTGCCAGGGTCCCCCTTCCTAAAGCACCTGTCCAAATCAGCGGCTTTAGTCACCTCCTCCCAGAGAGTGTACTCTCTAGGTCCCCTCCTCGGGAACCTTCTCCAGCCAAACTGGCCTCTGAAATGGTGGGGACATCAGTCTCTCCCGATGGGGCCTCACTCTGTCCCCACACCAGTCCCCTGGCCCACAGGACCCGTCCTCCGGGAGCAGCTGAAGCTACCCACCGTCCACTCTGATGCCACCCCACACCCTTCCCGTGTAGATGTACAAGAGCTGGACTGAGTTATTTTTTTTCTCACGAATAGGGTTTTTCATTTGTCACCATTAAAAGTCTGACATTTAAACATTCTTGAACTGGGGGCTCCCGTCCATCAGCGCATTCACCTGCGGCACCAGCCTCATCCACAGCAGTTTTTCCAGAGCCGAGGCCTTGACGGGGAAGTTCCATGCGTGAGCTTTCCCAGTTCAAACCTGGGCGTCTTCGTTCAGCACATCCGCTTGCCTAACAAAGACACGTGGGGCGGATGGATACATGGGCCGGCCTTTCTATGTCTGGGGTCAGCTTACTGACCACTTCTTCCAAATGAGTCCTCTGTACCTCTCAGTCATGGTTTCTGTTCCCTTCCAGATTTGGCAGGCCTGGTGATGCTGAGCAGAGGGGTCTTCCGAATCTGCTTATTGCTTTGCTTTTTTTTTTTTTTAATTTTCGTAAAACCAACACAGACTAGATGAAGCAAATAACCATCACTAGCCTTGACATCAACATGACCTTCCATCACGGTCTGCCATTTATGACCACGGGCAAGGTCCCTGCCACGGAAGTCCGGCGGGCACGTGTGCCCTGAACGTCCTCAGTCTCTAGCTTGAATTTCCCAAGGTCACGTTTATTGTTCTGCAGATCAGCCCAGCTCACTTGGAAAACAGCCCTTGAGGCCGTCAAATGAGATCCCGGTTCCTTCCATTCTCGTGGCTGCTGTGTTTCCACGGCTGCTTCCCCATCATGCCAGTCTTCCTTAAAACGCATGTCAGCCACTGTCTTCCTGGCCGCCTCCTGCCACCGTTCGGAAGGTGCTTGTTCTTGCTGACCGCCATGGTGCTGCTCAGCCAAAAGGGCTGGGCTGAATTCTGTGGTCACCCTTGCCCTCCCCGGAGTCCCCGAGGGCAGACTGGGTGTTGGCGTGCTGGTCGCATCCCACAGGTTGGGCCCTCATGTCTCATTGTCCCCACCCTGCACTCTCCCGATGGAAGGCACCCTGTCCGTTACGCCCATCAGCAGGTGGACTGCAACCTGGGGTCCCACACTCCTGACCTGGAAGTCATTCCTCCTTCAATTCAGAATGCTTTCTGAACCAGAATTTTTGGTTCTTTGGTTGCCTTACACATTTTCCTAGCATGCATTACTTTACTTTCAATACAGAGAAGTATTAAGAAAATGAAATGGTGTGTAACCCCACAAACCAGACGGCTCCTGTTAGCAATATTGAAAAATCAGGAATAATACATAAAGAAGATGGAGAGAGGGGAAGGGGTCAGTAGACAAAAAGCAGGAGATGGAATCTGTCTTTAGGGCAACCTCCTGGCTGTCAGCTTCAGAGAAGCAAGGGGGACAGGGCGAGGGGGCGGGCAGGGGGCAGTGACCCATGTAGGGCCCAGGCCGACTGCATTCTCATCTCACACAAATGGGAGGGAAGTGCGTGATCACTCAGGCACGTAGACCTGGATGAGCCTCCGGCTGTGAGACAGAAGCGGACCCGCCTCCCTGATGACTTGGCTGGCGTGTTTTCAGAGGGCAGGGCTGGGGGGGCTTTGGGGCGTTGTGGTTGCGTGCGTGGGAGCCCTGCGTGGACCTGCCCCCCCCTTCTGGATGGCAGGATCCCTGTCCCAGGGCTTGTCACTCAGGGCCAGTGTGACACGTAGCTGAACTCGGGCCATGGCATTCCAGGACCCTCATGCTGGGAGACAGGGCCATGGGTCACAAAATACAGGTCATGTGACTGTCTATCTCAGCTGCAGAGTAGACACCAGGAGTGAGGGAGGTGGGCTCCCTTTCACTGAGTGCTGAGCCCAGAAAAGGGCAGAGGCTGCCGCTGGTCCCTCCCCCAGCCCAGGACACAGAAGTAGCCCTGACCCTCTGAAACTGGCCTCGCTCTAGACCCCACAGCACCATCAGTCCAGCTGATGCAGTTCTCCGTCTCTGTAGTCAAAGGCTGTCTGTGCCTCCTTCCTGCCCAGCCCCGCCCCCAACCACACCCTATTTCACGAAGCCCAAGCCCCCACCCAGCAAGCTGCTCCTGTGCCCTGCAGAGAGCTGATGCAGGGGACCCTGCCAGTACACGCCTGTGTCCCCAGCAGGCTCAGAGGATGTGTGACCGAGCTGAAGAACAGTCACGTTTTGCTTCCATCCTGTGCCCTGGAGGTGCGGACGTTCCCGCAGCCCCCTCCGCCCACCACTGTGTGACCACAAGTAAAACATGCTGATAAGCCCAGTCCCCACACCCCCCTCCTGAGGACAGTGTTAGATTAAGGTGGGTGTTCAGTGTCTCTTGCCTTTCAAGGCCCATCCTCCAGGAAGGTGACACGCTTGTGGGGCTGTGTGTGGATGCTGAGGGGCTCTGCCCTGGCCCTGGACTTCCCGAGTCTCCCCTGTGCCTTCCTGTCTCCAGGGAAGCTGGGCCAGCCCTCCCGCACCCGGGGATTAGGCTGCTGCGTGGCTGTGAATGGCTGTAATCTTGTCTGCAAAGGTGCTTATGTGCCTCGGTGCCTGGGGGCCAGCGGGGGTCTGTCTGCTGCAGTGACCACGCAGGGCCATACCTGCCTCCATGGGGCCCAACCACTGGGCTTTCCACGTCCTCGAAAGGCGTCCCCTTCTCTTCCACTTAGAGGAAAAGGCCACCAACACCCAGTCCGCTTAGTCTAACTTGTCACAGACGGGATGAAAATGGAAGTTACAGAGGCTCACTGCGCTTGACTTGCAGCAGAAGGAAAAAGCTGTCCTCCTGTGAGTGTGGCTGTGCTTCAGGGTTCTGTTTGTTCCTTGGCAGGGACGTACGTGTGTGTGTGTATGTGTGTGTAAGGTTGGGGGATGGGTGTGAAAATCTCCAAACCATAGGGCCAACCAGATTAAGGACTGCCTTGTCGCCTGTGCAGTTAAACCACTTAAAGGCCTGTTGAGGGATATTTTTTTTAACACATTTCATTTCCCATCAATTCTATTCCAGTCTTCGTGTCTTCCTACTGTTGTCAGAAACCAAAATGTCCTCGTAAAGAACATCCCAGCGACGTTTCCTTGACACGGGTGAGAGTGGTCAGTTCTGCCCGGCTGGTGGCTAATGAGACAGTGTCATATAAGAGTCATTGGATCACTTCACAGCGCAAACGGGCTGCCCCGGAAGCTCCCGGAGGAAGCCAATGCATCAGGAGCAATCACTCTTCACGGAGCAGCTCCTCGAAAGTCAGCCGGTGCGGGCACCTCCAGCGGCCGCCTTCTCTTCCTCTTGCCCGTGGGCTACCTCTCGTAGCCCCACGTCAGGCCACAGCCCGTCACACACCTTCCCTGGCCCTGCACACACCATGGGACAAAAGAAAACCCTTCTCACCAAACCTCAAAGTCACCTTCAAATATGCATTAATTCTGAATCATGGTTGGGCCTTTCTTCAGGCAAACAGTGGCTTCTTGTTCCACCACACGAAAGTGGGATTTCACTCCTGTGCTCAAAGTGCCTTCTGGAACTAGCCGGGAACAGCTTCTAAAAGCACACCATCCGTATTGGAGCGATCGCGTTATAAAATGAGCATCGTGGATTTTTGACTGACATCTGTTCCTTCCATTGTAAATCACAGTGCGATCACAAAACACAAATACGTACATGGGGAAGGAGAAGAAAAGAAACGGCCCACAGTACCTCACTCAACACCACCCTGTTCCAACGTAGGCAAATCCCTATCGAGTGTCTATAACACATTTATGGTTTGATATCACGTGTACATACAATTTGGCATCTTTCTCCCTTTTCCATTCACCTATCCCTTTAAAAAACAAACAAACAACAACAACGAGAAAACCTTCCTTAGCCCTTTGTAGGCTTGCAAAAGTGGGTCACCCACATCCGGGGCTGAGGGACTTTGGCGTTCGGCATCCTGACATAACGCGAAGCCACTTGGTATTTCGCTTGGTCGGCCTTGACATTCTGTCCTGTCAGCAATGCTAATAAAACCTTTTCAAACTAAACCTGAACAGCCAAGTGACCTTTAAGACAATACTATGGGAATGGGGCGCCCAGTACCTCGGGTGCACCCTGTTTTTTGATTGCATCGTCCTGGGGAAAAGGGCAGCTCCGCCAACCCAACTCTGTCACTGCAAAAGTTGAGTCATTACACGGTGTCAAAAGAAGCAGACAGATTTCTCGATGACTCAGGCAGTGAGGCGTGTTCCAGGCAGACGGCCTCCGCTCCAAGGCCACAGGCATTAGAGTTCCCGGAGACCGCAGGGCAGGGCGAGGAGCGGAAGTGGCCAGCTCAAGATAAGGTGGCTCTTTCCAGGCGTTTTCGTGAGGTGTTGAGGGTGCTGGGGCGGCGGGGGGGGGGGGGGGGGGGGGGGGCACGTGGGCGTGACCAGAGGCACCAGGGCCTCTCTGTACAGCCAAGAGTGCACTTTCTGACGGGAAATGTGCCTGTTGGAACACAAGTGGGAAGGAATTCCATTCCATTCATTCATTCAAAAAAAATTTCATTTACTTCGAAGATGAAACTGCTGGGCACTTACCTACATTCTAGGTAAGTTTGGGGGATTTATTACACATTATATAACACATATAAAATATACAGGGGTGGGCAAAGGTAGGGTAATAATTAATAATACAATCATTATTAACTCCATACCAATACAAGAATAAACTGCTTTGCATACTCACAACTGTAAACCCCCTTTTGCCCACCCCTGCATTTTAATCATAGTTCATTATTAGCACATAACTCGATTCAAAAGTGGTATTTGGCTGTTGGTTGGTTTAGAGCCTGGGGCTTGGGGCCACTGAATGACCAACTTGTACAGCAGGTCCTCAACTAATGTCATTTCGTTCAAGGTCACTGTGCTGTAACATCGATGCCATCAGCCTGTGGTCACATTGGATTCCCCAATGCGTCATTTCACTGTCTCAGAATCGATCAGCAACATTCAGGGAGGCCTTCCTGGAGTGGGAGCAGAGTTGGAGGGGAGAAGTGGGGGCGCTCGTGGTAGAAAAGGGCAGCCAGAGACCCCCCCGAGGGGCTTCAGGGAGCTGGAGATCTCCGAGAGAGGGTCTGGGCTCAGGGAAGGTTACTGTTGATACGTGAACCTTCCTGGGTTTTCCACAGGCTAGAGCAGGCTGGAGGGTGGCCCACCTCAGTCACCAGGAAACGAGCAGTGTAGGTTATGAATTACAGCCCACCCCCTTTTAAAATTAGATCGGGGGCCTTGGCCGGGTGGCTCAATTGGAGCATCGTCCAAAAGGTTGTGGGTTCAATCCCCTGTCGGGACGTGTATGGGAGGCAACAGATTGATGTTTCTCTCACATCAATGTTTCTCTCTGTGTATCTCTCTCTCACTTCCTGTCTCTCTAAAATTGGTAAACATGTCCTCGGCTGAGGATCACAAACACATATATTGGATTTGAGGACTGATCTTCCCTTCTCCCAGAAGGGTGTGCTTTCCCGCAAAAGCTCTCCAGGCCCGGTTCCTCTGAGGAGGCTTGTCCATGCGGTCCCTGGGTAGGCCACACCTTCAGGAGGATGTGACATTTCTGCCCCGTCAGCTTGTTGGGCCGGGGAGCCCTATCCTGCCAGTGCCCCATGGGTGCATGGGGAGTCGCTGGGCAGCTGTGCCTGCCCAGGAGCTGGGTGTTGGCCGCCAGGTCTCTCCTGAGTTCAGAGGACACTTGGCTCCCACCTCCCACCCCACTGGGGACCCTCCCATTAGCTAAAGCCCTGCGGTGCCATGTCACCAGCCCTGTCTCCTGGCTGCGGGCCTGACGCTGCCTGTTCCCTCTGAGTTATTGCTGGAGCAGCCAGCGGCCCCCTCGTTGCTTTGGGAGATGAATTTATCCCTGAACCGCTCACTCCCTTTTACCCCAAAGCCTGTCTGTCCCCTCTTCCCCCACAAAGGAGCCCTGGAAGCAGGGTCCCACTCACCCTAATTCCTGATCCCACGTTTGCCTTTTTTTATTGATTGGATTGATTGATTGATTGATTTTAGAGAGAGATAGGAGTATCAATTTGTTGTTCCACTTATTGACACACTCATTGGGTGAGTCTTGTCTGTGCCCCGACCAGGGTTCGAACATGCAACCTTGGGGTATCGGGAGCATGCTCTAAGCAACTGAGCTACCCGGCCAGGGCCCGTGTTTGCCTTTCTTCTGCCTCCAGGGCAGTCAGTCCCGAATTAGAAGGACCACATCCGCAAACCGCCAGACTTGAGGGGAAAGGTGGCACGCGTGGGCTTTCATAGGCCTGGTCCCCAAGGCTGCGTCGTCTCCCACGCACCGTCTGAGAGGAGGTACGGGTGCCGGCACGGAAGGCAGGTGCTGCACCGACAGCCTCTATTTGCAGACTGTGACTCCGGAAACACCATTCCTACTGGGGACAAGACACTGCTGTGCGGGGGTCGGAATGGTGAGCGCGTATCCAATCCGCTGAAGTAGGGACGGGGCCAAGGGCAGCTCCTTAGGTGAGTGTGAAAACCAGACGCGTCCCCGTGCATGCTCAGCACATCGTCCTTCTCTGTGATGTTGGCCACTTGAGTGTGGCTCCAGAAGAATTCACTACCCTGGGTGTCCCAGGATAGCAGGGCCCGGGCTGGGGGACGGGATGATGGAGACTGATTCTACGCACAGCATCCCATTGATTACACCAGTGGTTCTATCAACCCGCCAGAGTTCACAGTGAAGGGCAGTGAGTAAAAGTACAAAGACCTGGGTTCATTGAGGGGTGCTGGGTTACTGCGGAGGGAGAAGGGGCCTCAGTGCCAAGCAGACCTGGGCTCAGGTTAGGGGTAGGCTGGCCATGCTAGTCCTGGCTCACTACAATCACTTGTGCACAGCTGTCTCCAACTCCAAGTTCAGCCGCATCATGCCGGGTGCCTGAAATTGGTGAAGTGGGAGTATTTACATCACAGGAAGTAGCAAATGCTTCACATCGAACATTCCCTTTTCTTTCCTTTCTTTTTTCTTTTTTTGTTTTTGTTTTTGTTTTTTTGAGTTGGATTTGCAAGCACAGAAGTGGTTTGCACAGGTTCGGATGACTCCCCAGACAACGGGCCAGACCCTGGGCCAGTCCTCCAGTCCCCGTGACCTCAGACAAGTCACGTGGGCCAGAGCTCAGCTTCCCCCTCTTGAATGGGCGCAGTTCCGATTCTCTCACAGGACTGTTGAGAGAGTTCAGAGAACTCAGTTGTCCTTCGGTCACTATTTCAGTTCAGGTGTCACCCCCGACACCACCTCCCCACCTAGAAATTTCAGTGGCTCGAGACTCCCAACAGACCATATCCGGTGAGTCACCCAATCCCATGATCCCTCCTGGGTGATCCTTCCCCACAGAGTGGGTTCCACCCCTTTCCTACTCCTCCAGTCCAGCCTCTTCCCAGCCATCAAACTCTTCCTAAAAAAAAAAAAGAAAAGAAAGACAAACGTTACCTGGACTCTTCTGCTTTGACAGGGCCCTGGTTCCAGCCCAGATATCCTGGCCTGGCCGCTGCAAGGCACTGCTGGACCCGGCTCCTGCCTGCCATTCCAGCCCCCTCTGAGCTCAGTAACTCTGACCCCAAACCCACACCTCCCTCCCCAAGAGGAGACAGGACATTCCTCTGAAAACTCCAAGCTGTGGCCCAGGTGGTGTCGTGCGCCTGGAATGCCGCCTGCTCCCCCCTCCCTGGACAAACTTGCAGGTGCTATGGCCCTGTCCCCGTCTCCGCCAAGCCTTCCTAGGCCACCATAAACCAAGTGTCTCCTCACCCCACCCCAGGTCCCTTTCCCACTCACTCTTGTGGGTTCTAGGTCCTAGCTAGGGGCTACTTGTCTCTGCCTGCGTGGTTGTATGGCTGCCACACTAGGCAGCTAACTCAACGGAATGTCGTCTCGCAGGTCTGGAGGCTGGAAGTCCAAGATCAAGGTGTTAGATGAGCTGGTTCCCTTGGAGGGCCGTGCATGCTCTCCTCGCCTTACAGACGACCTTCTTCTCCCTCTTCACATCGCCTTCCCCCTCAGTGTGTCTCTGTGGGCAAATGTCCCCTTTTATAAGGACATCAGCCACATTGGATGCGGGACACCCCTGCTGTGGTATGACCTCCTACTGTAACTAACCCCACCTGCAGTGACCCTGTTTCCAAATACGGTCACACTCTGAGGACTGAATTCAGCCTATAAATATTGTTTCAAGGTGGTTTTTTTTGTTTGTTTGTTTTGTTTTTTACCAAAACAATGTGAATGGAGGAAAAGAGGAAGCCTAAGATTCTTGGCAGAGCAACCCTGGGGACTTTGACAATGGGCTTTGCTGGGAAGGGCCTCATGCAGGTTAGGACCCTCAGGGAGCACATCCAAGGCCACAGGTCAGCACCAAACACACAGGCATGGACCTTCTGGAAATATTCTTCCAAGTGCACACTTTGTCGGCAGCAGGATCCCAGAACAAACATAAAAACTCCTGGGCCCCCTGCACCTACCCCTGGAGGAATCCAGCTGCCACCTGGCTGGACTCACCTGGATGGGGAGGCGGGCACCAGTCTCTGGGGTGTGCGGCTCCCACACCTTTTATTATTCCGGGCAGAGCTGGCGCGGAGCCTTGGAAAGCTTTGAGCAGAGAGAGGCCCCGTGAGAAGCTCATCTCTTGATCTCGCCTGGCAAGGACCTGGCCCCAGCACCGGACGCCCGCTGGCCTTCCTCCCACAGCGGCTGCGGCGGCTCAGACAAGAGCAGCCTTGCTGCTCCAGGGGTGGCGGAAGTGGCCGCGAGGCCAGCCTCGAGATTGTCTCCCTGCCCGGATTGTCCCCGGGCTGACGATAAGCGGTCATCTGCGGCCAGAGGGTCAGAGTGGGGCCTGGCAGTTCCCAGAGAGGGTTTCTCATTACTCCCCAGTGGGTGTTGGCCCGGACAGCACACAGGCCTTTGTCCCTGCCAGTGGCTCCGAGGCTTGGATTCGGTCCCTGGCCAGGCCCCAGCGACACCGGCTGGTT
Organism: Desmodus rotundus; assembly: GCF_022682495.2. Taxonomy (NCBI): domain Eukaryota; kingdom Metazoa; phylum Chordata; class Mammalia; order Chiroptera; family Phyllostomidae; genus Desmodus; species Desmodus rotundus. The sequence goes on along the minus strand of NC_071396.1, from coordinate 27,826,175 downwards.
TCCTCCAGCAGAAGAAGCTGCTGTTCTTGTGTCTGCCGATGGTCCTAGTGCAAGCCGCCTCGGTCGGGGTGTATGGGGCGGGGCGGCGGGGGAATGTGGGGAACAGCCGGAGGGAGTTGAGTTCCTGTCTTTGAGAGTGGATGCTGGCTGCGCTGGGAACAGTTTTGACATCTGTGCATTTCTGCACAGTCCTCTGGAGATCATTTGCCCCGTCCCCTTTGCGACTCGCTCCTCTCTCTGCCTCCCCCTTCCTCCTCCTAGCCACAGGAACCTTTCCTGCACGGTGCCACCTAACCCCCCACTCACATCCCGCACAGCCCCACTCCAACTGCCTCCATGGCTCCCCATTGCCTGAAGGGGTGTCTCTCAGACCTGGGTGTGCTTCACACAGCCCCGAGATCAGGCCTTCCGGTGGTGGAGCCAAGGACTGGAATCTTTAACCCGCTCCACAGTAATTTGTTTTTTAATACTTGTATAATTTGTAAAAAATTGTTGTAAAATCTACGTGACGTGAACTTTACTATTGTAACCATTTTTTAAGCGTGTGCTTCAGCGGCATTGAGTCCTATTATGGACGGGACGTTTGTGTCTGTGTGTTGGAGCCCTGGCCTCTGCTGTGATGGTGTGTGGAGGTGGGGCCTTTGGAGGGTGTTGGGGGTCACATGAGGTCATGTGGGTGGGGCCCCAGGAGGGGATTAGTGCCTTTCTCAGAAGGGAAAGTGATGCCCCCCTTCCCCATGAGCACCCGCTGAGGACAGGCCGTGTAGGTCCCAGAGAGGAGGAGGGCTCTCAGCAGAACCCAGCCACCCAGCACCCTGACCTTGGACTTGTAGCCTCCAGAACTGTGAGAAAATCCATGTCTGTCATTGGAGTCCCTGGGCCTGGGCCTGGGGCCTTTTGTTACAGCAGCCTGAGCGGACTAAAACAAGTACCTGCACCGCACGGTGCAACATCACTAGCATCCACACAGAACTCGTCTTACCTTCTCAGACTGGAATCTGGGCTTGCCGAACTCTAACGCCCGCTGTCTCTATGGTTACTACCGGCACCGGGTGTGGGCAGAATCACACAGTGCTTGTCCTTTTGTGCCTGGCTAGTCTCACTTAGGGCAGTACCCTCACTGCTCGTCCATCTCGGGTCATGGGTCGGGATTACCCTCTTCAGGATGCGTGATATTTCATTGCTTGCATACGCCACATGGCGTTCATCCATTCATCGGCGGATGGACACTTGGGCTGCTTCCACCTTCTGGCTATTCTGAATAACGCTGCCTTGAACATGGGCGGACAAATACGTGTATGTCTTCTAGACCCTACTTTCAACTCTTCTGGGTGTAGATCCAGAAGGGGATTTTTAGAGAGGGGGAAGGGAGGGAGAAAGAGGAGAGAAACATCCATGTGAGGTTGCCTCTCACTCGCCCCCTACTGGGGACCTGGTCGGCAACCCAGGCATGGGCCCTGACTGGGAATTGAACCAGCGACCCTTTGGTTCACAGGTCGGCGCTCAATCCACTGAGGCACACCAGCTGGGGCACTGTGGTCATTTTCTGTTTAATTGTTTGAGGAGTCTCTGTACTGTTTCCCACAGTGGCTGCACCCTTTTACATTCCTGCCAGCAGGGCCCCAAGGTTCCGATTTCTCCACGTCTTGCCCAACACTTGTTACTTTCTGGTTTTGGGGGGGGAGTATCCATGCTAATGGATGTGAAGTGAAATCTCATCGTGGTATTGATGTGCCTTTCCCTGAGGATTCGTGACATGGAGCATCTTTTCGTGGGCTTCTTGTCCATTCATAAAACTTTTTGGGGGACATGTCTCTCCGAGTCCTTCGCTCACATTTGGATTCCGTTGTGTTGTTGTTATTGTTGCGTTGTGTGCACAGGTGATTGTGATGGAAGGCCGAGTGCCTTCCCATCACGTGCCCAGGGGGTGGACACGCTCTCCAGGCCAGGAAGCCCTCTATGTGACTCTGAGAGAAGTGTCTTTTTCTGCTGGACTTGCCTAGTGTGTACGTTATAAGCACAGCCCTCCTGTGGGGCGGGGGGGGGGGGGGGGAAGAAAAGGTCAACACGCAAAGGTAAGATGAGTCAAGACCAGGAAAGTGAAGAGAGAATGTAAGAAAGAATGATGCTAGTGTTTGAGTCCCTGGATCCAGCCATACCTGAAGCTCATCTACTAGATTCCCCACCCCCACCTCAGATATTCAGGTATAGAAGCCAGTAGGTTCCCTTTTGGCCTAAGCTGGTTTGACTTTGGTTTCAGCTGTTGGTAACAGAAATTTCTGACCTTCAGGCCTCTGGATTATACACTTGCTCTGTGTACCTTGTGTAATAGGGTGAGTCCTTATGAGAAAAATGAGCCTTGTGCCAGCTGGTATGGTCTTGCAAGGGGGACATCTAGCATCTGAACCCCCACACACACACCTTGGGGCCACCTCGGGCAGAGGCTCAGCCGCACCTGAAGAACTCGGGGACCTGAGAGGTTGCAGAGGGAGGGTGTGAAAGGTGAGTAATTGCAGAAAACATGAGCTGGCGTCTTCTTGTTGTGTGACTTGAGTGCATGGTTTTTTCCTTTTGCAGCTGTGTTCTCCCTAGAGGGTTCCCCGCCCCAGCCCAGGAAGGGGAAGCCGCCCCCGGGTGGGTGTCTTTGTGGTTCAGTCCCTGGAGTGGGGGGTGAAGTGGGAGGCTGGACCTTGCAGCGACCTGCATGGAGGCTGGTGCTTTGGGCGTGAGGTATTGAGAATCACCCAGCCACCCCGAGAGAGAGGAAAAGGATGGGCTTTGGGGTCCTGCTCAGTGGAACAACCAGCATGCTGAGAAACCACCCTCCACGGGGTGCAGGGGGACCCACTCCCCGCACGTGGGCCGTGCTGGGCTCAGCTGTGTTTCGGTGTGACTCACTCACAGAGGCGATTTGTTTTAAGTTTAGAAATTCATACTGAAAAACAAAGCAACATTTCTTGCCACCAAGGGATCCCAGAGCGAGTTCTCTCTGTTACACATCGGTGGGTCGGTGGGCCTCGGGCACCTTCTGTTGCTCCCACTGGTGCTGTTTTGAATCCTTGTCCGGTGCTCGCGCTGTTAATGGAGGCATGTTGGTGGTCGCTGCAGAGTCCACGTCTGCTGCTGGGACATGCCCAGGGCATCTACACCTACAACAAACGCTCAAAATGTGCGAAATCAGCAACAATGATTACAACAGCGGTTGTAGTAGTAATAATAATAATAATAATAATTATTATTATTATTATTATTATTATTATTATGAGAAGAAGAAACATTTCCAGAGGGCTGGGATAAGTCTGGCCCCCGTTTAAGCACTTTACAAGTAGTATTTTATTAATAATAGTTGATATTGAGAAGGATCCCAATTTTGTGACCTCCACAGATGTGGGTGGGCAGTGTCTGACCCCTCCTAACCCCTGAGCCGATGTGCACATTCCCTCCAAATGTGGCCTCTTTCCTGCCCCAGGACATTTGCATATCCTGCTCCGGGTCGGTCAGGTTTTCTCCCAGCACTTCCCGTGACTGGTTCCTTCTCCAGCCTTCCAAACTCAGTTGCAATGTGGCTGTTAGAGAAAAGTCTCTACTAGAAATGTTTCTAATAGTCAAAGAGGCCTCTGACTGGCCAGCATTATCATCTCAGGCCCGTGTTTTCTTCACAGTACTTGGGCACTGACTGACTTGTATTATATGTATTGGACGGTTTCTTTCTCTGGTCCTCAACTTGAATACCAGGCCCCTGAGGGCAGGGACCAGGTCTGTCTTATTCACTGACTAGCAGAGGACCCGGAAGAGGAAGCAATCCATAAAGAAATGTCACTTGCAGAATTGCTCAGCGTAGCCCAGCTCCTGGTACTTCAGAAATCTGTGCCAACACATGCGGCTTGAAAACTCCGGCCAGCATTGCCTGGGGAGGGAGAAGCAGTCTTGCAAACACCGCGGCCCACTTAGCTCTCAGGCTGCATTGGCCACGAATTGATCTGATCTGTTAATAACCAGAAGTGAAATGCAGCCAACCTACGCAGGCGGTGCAAGGCCCTATCTGCCGCCCGCTGTGAACGGAGTCCCCATGCCGGTCCCAGACCTGTAAAAGGCGCCCCCCCTCCCCCCCTGAGAATCCTGCAAAGATTCCATGAAGGGGGGGGTGGGGCGCAGATCCCCCAGGCAGGTCAAAGAGGCTTTGTTTACAAGGTGTGACTGGACCACGGAGGACAAGCTGGGGCCCATGCACAGGACGGTTTTGTCCAGGCTTGTGAGGTTGCAGGAGTAGCCCTCTGTGCCGCAGGTCTCTGGTCAGAGCAGAAAGGGGACACACTGCCACCGTGGATAGCATTTAGTGGACCCCAGCTGTATGCTTGTGCCCCGCTGGGCCTTTGTTCGCGTGTCGTCTTTGATCCCCACCCAGCCCTGCAACGCCCGCACGCCCGCACACCCGCACGCCCGCACATCACAGGCGGGGCTCGTGGAACAGTGAGCAGCCCACCGTGGTGCCTCGGGCTGGGACCGTGGCCAGGCCCGACAGCACCCTGCACCGCTCCCCTGCAGGGCAGCCCAAGCCACACAGGCAGCCTTGGCCCGGCTCCTCCGCAGGTGAGGCCCCGCTCTGGGGGTTCCTGGGTTTGTTCCTCTTGTGGGGGCCGAGACTTGGCAGCCTGAGAACGTGGGGCCACAGGGAAGGCAGGTAGGCTGGCCAGGGCCCCACCCTGACTTTGCGGCCTAGCCAGAGCAGGCCCTGGGGGGTCCCTCGGCCTCCCATAAGCCTCCCGCAGGGTTCTGGGAGCAGTCCCAGAATGTGGGTGACAGCCCACCTTGGGAAGCTTGCATTCCTAGGGGAGGAGGGGCGGGGAAGGGCTCCTCAGTGCTGGCCACTGTCTACCCCGCGTCTCTGTGGGCACTCGCTCCAAGTCCGTCAGGCCGCTTACGCCACGGCAGCACTGACCACTGTCACTGTCGCCATTGTTGTTGGCGATGTGCTAGTTGTTTTCATATCGACATGGGAGACTGTACCTCTTTTTTGGGGGGTGGGTGGGCGGGATACGCACAATGCCCAGAAGGCAGGAGCATGGGGCGGATGGGTAGATGGATGAGTGGGTGGGTGGACACTGGGTGGTTGTATGGGTGGGCAGTTAGGCGTGTGAGCAGGTGTGTGGTGGGTGGAAAAGAGGGTAGATGGGCGCATGGGTGGGCAGACACGCAGACACACACTACCCACATACACGGGCACGCACACACCCCTTTAGCTGCTTGATGAGTTCACGCTTCGCCTCACGAGGCTGTCAAAGAGTAGCCTTGCCCTTGGCACCTTGCTGGGTCCTGCAGACGATGGGCGTTACTGGGGGAGGCGGACACGTGGGTTTCTTCACTGACCTCCCTGAGTTCAGTGCACAGGGGTGGGCAAAAGTAGGTCCACAGTTGCCTTGTGACTGTCCTTTGAGTGAGCAAAGCCGCTGTAACAACCATCCCCTGCACCTGTTTCTCCGTACAAACGACTGTAAGCCCGCCTCTGCCCGCCTATGAGCCTTAGCGGCCGCTTCCAGCCCCAGGAGCCCCCTGCACATTGCTGGGGGTGAGGTGTTTTATCCCAAGAGCAGCAGGTGGGCAGGGGGCTGAGGCTGCGAGATGGTGACCCACGTTTGTGAGGTAGCGCCCAAGCCTGGACTGTCCCCAAAGTCCGTGCAGGCTCCGGGTTCCTCCTTGATACAGGACGGACGGCCCTCCCTCCGACCACAGGGCCCAGGGGCCTCCGGTCAGGTACGTCACATCGGTGGCGTCTGTTCTGGGAGGACCGCTGGACACTTACACAGGGAACTGCTCGGGGAGATGGTCCTGCAACAGGAATTGGAATCTCGACGTTTAGGAATGAGTGGTGGGGTTTTAGGCATCAGCCAGTAGATGGGCAGCTCAATTTCTGTGTCTGACCTTTTCTAGGGCTCTTGCAATTACCGTCTGGGTTTAAGGCCCTGACCACAGGGGCGAGACCGAGAATTTGAAAAGCAGAGCCCCGGGCGCACATGCCTAGAACGGACCCACGCGGGGACCTCTGCGATCCCCAGAGCCCGAGGCTTGGCGTTTTGTCACCACTGTTGGACCTGGCCAGTCCCCAGCCCCCCTCTCTGGTGTCCCCTTTCTTCTGTTCAGTGAAGGGGGTCACCTCCGTGGCAGTGAGCACGCCAAGAGTCAGACCCTGGGCTCTAAATCCCGCGCCCATGCATGAGACTCACTCTTTGGAGATGAGCTGGGTCTAGGTCTGGGGGGTGAGGGTGGGGACAGCAGGGTACGGGCCTGGGCCATCTTGAGCCAGAAAGAAGGAAGCGCCCAAAGACCCCTGGGCAATGGGAGCGACACAGAGCGCAGGTGAGATGTGAGCACAAAGAACAATGTGCACACATTTGTCTCGGGGCTCTCTGTGATCGTCCGCAGCAGAAAGGAAAAAGACCAGGAAGGGAAGACAGAAGGGTCGAAGAAAGAGAGAAGGGAGCGAGGGGAGCCCATGTCCCAGCACTGGGGCTGAGCACGACCTTATTCTGGCAAGCATGTGTTCACCCCAGGGGACAGCGGGGAGCGGCTCACAGAAGAATTTCAGTCCGCACAGAAATAAGGAGAAAATCAGAGAGTCACCGACCTGCGGCCCCGTGTGGGTGACCTGCTCAGGCCAGGACCACAGGGGAGCCTCAGGATCGGAGGGCCAGTGCACCAAGGTTGCGGGTTTGATCCCCAGTCAGGGCACAGACAAGACTCAACTGATGAACGCATGAATAAGTGGAACAACACATCGATGGTTCTCTCTCTCTCTCTCTCTCAGATCAATTAAAAAAAAAAATGCTAAACCCTTTTAGGAAATAATATGGCTCTTTCTTAGAAACATACACCTATGATGTGAACCGAAATCCCACTCCTAGGTATTTATCTCCCCAAGAGTGCGGAAGACTTGGGCCCACACACAAACTCGCACATGAGTGGCCGGACCGGCGTCACGGCTAATATCTAAACATTGGAAACATTCCCAAAGCCCCCCCACCTAGCGACTGAGAAAGAGCGGTTCCCCCCATAGGAAGGGGCACAGCCCAGCAGCAAGAGAATGAAGCCAGGATGCACACAAGCTCTCGATGGACTCGCCAACACAAAATGAAAGAAGCCAGACCCAGAAGGTGACACAGTTTACGATTTTGATGACAGAAAAATCTAGAAAAGACAAAATGACAGGAGGAAGGGCAGGTCGGTGGTTGCCAGGCTTGGGGACAGAAAGGGGATATTGACCACAAAAGGACACAGGAAACCTACTGAGGTCATGGAAACATTCTTTATCTAGAGTTGGTGGTGGTTACTGAGTGTATAGGTTGGTCAAAACTCCTCAAGTTGTATACCTAACTTGGTGAATTTTATTGCATGAAAATTGGACCACAGTCAATTTGATTAAGAAATAACATCCCTGGCAGGTTGCTCAGTGGGTTGGAGCGTCGTCCCGTACACGAAAAGCTTGTGGGTTTGCTTCCCGTTCAGGGCACACGTTAGACATAGCTGATTGATGTTTCTCTCTCCCATCGATGCTTCTTTCTCTCTCCCTTGCTCTCTCTCTAAAATCAATAAATATAGCTTGGATGAGGATTTAAAAAGAAGAGCCCTGGCTGGTGTGGCTCAGTGGTTGAGTGCCAGCCTGCAAATCAGGGGTCACCAGTTCGATTCCCAGTCGGGGCACGTGCCTGGGTACTGGGCCAGGTCTCCAGGAGGAGGCACATGAGAGGCAACCACACATGGATGTTTCTCTCCCTCTCTTTCTCCCTCCCTTCCCCTCTCTAAAAAATGAATCAATTAAATCTTTAAAAAGAAACAAGAAACACATTAGAAAGAAAGAAACACGGAAGGAAGGAAGGAAGGAAGGAAGGAAAGAAGGAAGGAAGGAAGGAAGAATTCAACCTGAACAGCCATGAAATAATTCAAGCTTCAGGCCTTGCGTGTCGATCATCCTCTTCTGTACAGACATGCTGCACTGAGGGGCGCTGGGTGGTGGAGGGGGTGGGGGGAGTGGGGGTGGTGGGGGTGGTGGGGATGGTGGGGGGGTGGGGGGGTGGGGGTGGGCAGACTGACAGTCACAAAAGAGCCAGGTCAAACGCTGAGACACTGGCCTGCCCCCCTCCCAGGCTGTGAGCAAATAACTGTCGCCCTCATTTGCTGAAAGGAACCCTGCGCAGGCCCATCTCTGCAGAGGGATCCTGTCGGGACCTTTCAAGGCCAGATTCCAGATTCCAGAAACGTCCATGCTAGAGAAGGCTCCTTTCAGCCCCCACCCACTGACCACTCCCTGCTCTCCTCGGGCAGAGAGCTCTGGGCACCTGGCAGGAGCTCCCCCGGGGGAAGGCAGACCAGGCCTGAGCAGGCAGCCCCTCCCCGGTCCCCCAAGGCCACCTGGGAGCCTGTAGCCCACCCGAGCTGCTCCTCCTGCCTCTCAGCCTGAGTGTCAGAGAATGGGAAACATATGGCTGGCCGAGAGGCCCTGACAGATGGGGGAGGTGGTGGAGGCGCCCCGCAGCTGTGGCCGGGCCAGACTCAGGCCCTGGGAGGCTGGGGCCCTGCCAAGCTCAGGGATCTAACGCAGGAGCACGGGCCTGGGGAGCAGGAGGGTCAGGGGTCAGAAGAGAAGGGTCAGTGAGCATGAGGACTTTCTGAAGAGCAAATGGAGACCATTTCAGGAATACATGAAGAATTTCTGCTGGCCACTCAGGGCCTGCCTGGGGATGGGTGGGGTGCGGGGTGGGGGTGGTGAATGGGCAGGGCTCCTCTTTCTCACACAGCGCCCCAGGGCTGGCCTGGCCTGCCTCCCTACCTGGGCCCAGCAGGGCCCGCTAAGGGCATCTGTATGCCCACTTCAGAAGGTCCCTGCCTGCCCTAATAATTAAGACATCTGTTCCTTTGAACACGCCTTTAGGTTGGAATGACGTTTTAGTCACAGGGATGCCACAAAGCCGCCGTGGTGGCCTCTCCCGGCCAGAGCGAGACCCAAGGAAATAGGTCAGCATTTATGAGCCTCCTGTGTGGCCCCACGTCACCCACTCTCTAGGCTGTGTCCCCTCCAGTCCCCACAGCACCCTCAGAGTGGACCGAGCCTGTCCCTTGGGCCAGGGTTAGTGACAGTGAGGGGTGGGCCCAGCAAGAGACTCCTCACATAGGCCACCACCCTTTGTGGCTACCGGTCCCACGGCCTCATCGTCCTCCTCTGCGTGGAGAGCGGAAGTGGCCTTTCTGTGGGTGCCTGGGGTGGGGGACAATAGACAATGTGTGGTTTGGGGGTCCTATCTGGGCCGTGTGCAATAAGCCCCTGAACCCTGGCCTCGCCTAGTGAGAGCGCCCACCTCACACCTGGGTTTGTGCAGACATGCGTAGGTGACATCTGTCCCCCAGGAAGGGTGGCCACAGGCACAAGCAATTCACCCAAGGTCAGACCAGGGCCCGAGCCCCCCGAGTGCCCTGAAGTTCAGGGTTAATTCCGGCAGCAGATCAGGGAGATAAGGTTGTACTTGGACACCTGCAGCCCAACCCCTGCTCTCCCTGGGCCAAACGCCACATTCCAAGGCCAGAGTATTATTCTTGCAACCATTTAAAAAAGAATTAAATGTCTTTGAATTGACAATAGTCTCCCATTGGTACAAAATTCAGAACTGTTTCCAGCCACTCTTCCCTGGGGGCCACCCGTGGATTCATTTTCTCGGGCATCTTTCGAGAGGGCCTTTTACTGAGTTGAGCAAACACCTTCGTAGGTCCCTTTGACCCCTTTTACCTGGAATGGCAGCGTGCTGTACGTAAGGGTGTGCACCTTCCTTATCGCGTTTGACATATTACAGAGATCATCGCGTTTTCTTACAGAGCTGCCTCTTTTTAAAAAAAATTTTTTTTAAAGATTTTATTTATTTTTACAGAGAGGGGAAAGGAAGGAGAAAGAGAGGGAAATATCAATGTGTGATTATCTCGTGCGTGCCCCCTACTGGAGATCTGGCTTGCAACCCAGGCATATGCCCTGACTGGGAATCAAACCAGCAACCCTTTGGTTCCCAGGCTGGCGCTCAATCCACTGAGCCACACCAGCCAGGTACCGAGTTTGTATTAACGGTTGCACTATACTTCTCTGTAGAAGTCAGCGTTGCTGTTTGCACAGCTCCGGGGGCCACTTTTCACATATGCGGTGTGAATGCCTAGACAGATAGATGCGCTGTAGTTTATGTAACCGGTGCCCTTGTGCATTAGTCAGCTCAGTCGGCCCTCACAAAACACCACAGACGGAGTGGGGGGAGATTTAAACAACAGACATTCATTTTCTCACAGTTCTGGAGGCTGCAGGACCAAGATGAAGGTGCCCTCAGGGTTGCTTGGGGGGGAGCCCTCTTCCTGGCTTGCATACAGCTGTCTTCTGGCTGGGTCCTCGTCTGGCAGAGAGAGGAAGCCAGCTCCAGGTGTCCCTCTCTTCTCCAAAGTACACCAGTCCTACTGGATCAAGGCCTCGCCTTGAGGATCTTATTTAACCTAAATCACTTCCTTAAAGGGCCCAGCTCCAAACGCTCTCCCTTTGGGGGTGAGCGCTTCAGTATATGGATTTTCAGGGAGAACACCACTCGGTCCATTCCAGTCTCCTGCACTGCGGCTGATACAGAAATGACATTTAATGATTGCGGTACGTGCAACTCTAACGCCGACCTTATTAACCGCCTCTTTTTTTTTTTTTTTTTTTTTTTTTTTAATGAGCTGCTCAGGCAAGCGGCATTTCCTCCCATTGCCCCCTGGGGAGACACACCCACAATTGCCAAGCCCTTTGACACCAAGACTACATTTGGTCGTCTTGCCAGTTTTCTGGCTGGAGGGCTAATAAACTTCAACATATGCTCAAAAGCAATTTGTGTTAGGAAAAGTGGCTTCGATACAATAACTAGCCATTCCGCCTCCTTCTCAGCTGTGCATCATCTCACACGCGTGTGAGTTTTCCGTTGGACACATTTCCAGGACCGTGGGTAATGGATGCCGGCTTGGGACCTAGCACCATTTCCGCCTCCTTTTCGTGTTTCTTCAAAAGGTGGAAAGTGAACAACAGCATGGCCTGCTTCCCTTGCAGCTAGAATTCTCGACATGAACTGGGGTCTGCCCATCCGTGTGCTGATAACTATGTAACAACCAGCTCCATTGTTTGAGAAATGCACTCTGGCTTTAGAGCTTGCCAATGGCCATGGTGTAAATACTCCCACCACAGTCAGTCATCAATCAGGCTATGCATGTGACATCACTGAACGTGGAGTGGGAATCCCTGTGCACCCCTGACTCCCTGGGGTGAGCCAGCTCCAGCCCATGCCCAGTTTTGCCCATTAGTTGCATGCCACTGTGATTCAAGGCCAAGAGTACCCTCGGCCTTGCTTTTGGCTGGAAGAATTGTGGTGGTGATTCCAGTGACCCTTCAGTCCTTTTGTGGGCTCAAGAGGCAGGCGTAGAAGCCGCAATGATGACCTCTGACCCTCCACCTGGATTAACATGGCTGGGCAGCGACACCCAGCCAGCCGGTCCCCAGGCGTGTGCATGAATCCAATAGGCCTGGCCCCTGCCTGCTCCTCCCACCTTCTCAATAAAACTGTAAGCCCCTAATTTCCTGTCTAAACTCCTTTTTTTTTGTTCAAAATGGTTCCAGTGGTTTCTGTTTCCTGGAACAAAAGCCTGGCTGATATCAAGTGAAATCTGAAACCGGTAACCATTTCTTTTTTTTCAAGCCATAACCAATAACCGTTTCCCTCAGGCCTGTCCCCTGATCGGTGTGTGTGGAAGACTTTCCTGCAACCAGGAGGGCTCGGAGAGAGTGGTGAAGCATGGTCTGCCTGAGAACTCCGGAGACGCAGGTGCTGGGAGCACAGCGTGGCTGACCGGTTCCAGAGCCGAGGCGATTCTGTCTTCTCACCACTCCTTCTCCTGGGCGCCGGCAGGGCTGTCTGTGTTCAGCAGAGGCTGAGCTGTTAGGGAGGAAGTAGAATTTCTTGGCTGCACATAACCGGACATAAAGCATGGGAAGCTGTCGCTTAGTTGTTAGTCCACGAGCACTGGGAGGCCGAGTTGGCTCGGGGGTGTCTCTTTTGCTTTATCTTCAGGCAGGGCCCACTTGGGGGAGCAAATGGCTCCTGAGGGGGCTGGGCAAGGGAAGGGATGTGCGTGCTGGTGGTCCTAGGATGATTCTGTTCTAAATTCCAGCCAGGAGGCCTGATGTTGTTTTTGGCTAATTAAGACATATCCCCGTGCCCACCCTGCCTGGACGGGTGACTCAGTTGGTTAGAGCAACGTCCTGATATGCCAAGGTTGTGGGTTCAATCCCCAGTCAGGGCACATACAAGAATCAACCAATGAATGCATAAGTGGAACAAGAAACCTATGTCTCTCTCTCTCTCTCTCTCTCTCTCTCTCTCTCTCTCTCTCTGTCTCTTCCTTACAAAAAAAACAATCAATACTTTTTTTTTAAATACCCCCTTTGTTAAGGGCAGACACCTCCTGGGAAAGGGGACCAGTATCAGTCCCCAGCACCTGAATGGAATGAATTGCCAGGCTTCCAGCAGACGCTGAGCAGAGGGCCGCTTCCTGGGAGTGAGGCCCCGCTGGGGTGGGCACGCCCGAAGGGAACTGCTGACCAGACTCACCAATGGCAGCAGTGAGAGAGGCTAGCCCGGACGGGGGGCCCCTGAGTGGGGACCTGGGCCCTGAACCACAGGGACCAAGAACTAGGGACCAGAAGAGCTGCTCTGGGCTCTGGACAAGCCACTCCCCTCTCTGGGCCTCTCTTTCCGCATTGGTCAAATGGAGACTTATGGTACCTAACCTCTAAGCTTCTCCTGAGGATTGACGGGAATACAAACTCCAAGACAGAAGGGAAATGACGTGGGTGGTGACTTGTGTCTCCAACACCGGGGCACTCAGAATCCCTTTACTGAGACCACAGACTTAACAAAACCACGATGGGACAGTGATTAGAAAGATGAAGACAATTTGAGTAACTGTGACATCATAGTTTATGTGGGGCATGCTTTACCAAGTTGGACTTTCAGTGTGAAAATTGAAACACACACTCTTTAAATTACTAATTTAAAACTCAGGATCGGGGTTCTGCCTGCAAGGACTCTGGGAGTGGCCGCTCCGTCTTAATAAGAGGCTGGACAAACTGAAAAATCAACCACCCCTCTCTGATCTGTACGAGAAGAGAGGGCCTAAGGCAAACAACTTCTCCAAGACAGGACAGACAGCCGGACGTGGCGATCACAGGGAGTCACTGCCATGGGAACTGAAATCGACAAATCGCCAGTGTGGACAGCTCGGAGAGTTTAAAACTTTAGGGGCCGCTTCCTGGGAGTGTGGGGGCCCCGCCACAGTGGTGTGAGATTTGCCTGCGGGAGCTCGCCCAGCATCAGAGTAGAAGTCTCCCGCCCAGGGAAGTCCAAAAGAACCATTGTAAAATACACCAGAGTCCCAAGCCTGCCCTCGGGGACACAAGGTGACCAGAGACGGACTAGCTGAGGTAGATCAGAGCCTAACAAACCTAGGAGAAGGGAGGTACCTGACTGCAGCCCCCTCTGGCTGTCCTGTCCCCCTAGGAGGGGAGAGAAAGACGGAGAAACTCGTGTGAAGTTACAGCCCAGAGGCAGGGTCACTCAGCAACGGAGGCCCGATCACAGATCTGTAAAACAGTGTCCCGTGGGGCCCCATGGGCTGGCTCCCCAGGCCACCCGGGATTCAGGGGCCCTGGTTCCAGGGACGGCAAAGGGGAGAGAGGGTGCAAAGGTCTGAACATCGGGGCACAGCGCTGGCCCCCGGGGTGGCTCTGACTTCTGTAGCCCGTGTTTCCACCAGGTGGCCTCAGGTGGAGGCACGATCCTGGCCACATCTGCTGTTCGAGGTGTCAGTGTATTTTTCAAGAAAAAGAAAGGGAGGAAAGGAGAAATGGAGGGGAGGCAGACAAGACAGGATCGCAAACATCGAGGTGCGTTTTCCAAGTCTTAGCAAATGAATAGTGTTTTTCTCTGCAAAAACACAGCGGGAAGAATCGCACTCTGCGCCACCTACTCAGGGACTCCCACAGCTTCCTTCAGTGCTGCCAGGAAGGCGGCATTGTGGGGGGGGGGGGGGGGGGGTTGGTGCTTGGTAGTGGGAGCTCTGTTCACACGTGGGTGGGGGAGCCTGTCGTGCGGGTGGGCAGCTCAGAGGTCCGGGGATCAGGAAGGGGATGTGGTCTCACCATGCTCCCCACTGTGCTGAGCCTGTCTGAGTTAGAAAGTCTTCTTATCTCTGTCTCTCTCTGTGTCTGTCTCTGTCTCTCTCTCTCCAGATGCTGAAATGGGGCCTCCCTGCCCCCACCACCTCCCTCCTAACGATAACTCTGCATTTGGGCCTAGGAACCAGCAGGAGGTCACTGGAGGGGCGGGGACTTTCTCCTCTCCAGCCTGCTCTCTCTCAGCTGGAGGGCCCAGCTGGCCTGCCCACCCCAGGACCCCCTGCCCCGTGTGGTCTCTGGCCTTAGCGGTGGCCAGGACCATGGTGTCTGGTGTCTTGGAAGGGCCCTCGCAGCTGGAGCAAACCAAGGACTCGGGAATAGGAGGCTGTCTCGTGGGGCTGCCCGCTCCAGGGTGGGGAGAATTCTCTGGAGAGGCAGGTCCTCTCTTGGTCTGGCTCTGACCTTCTTCTCCTCTAAGGTCAGAGTACTTCATTCCTCTCTTCCTCAGACGCGGGGGAATGTGGATGTGTGTGGACTTCACAGCGCCTGGCCTCTCCGGCGCTGGAGGCTCGAGGGGGTCATTCTCCCAGCGGACGAGAGAGCTGGCCTCTGAGGCACAGCGTGGCCTGGCCCAGCCGCCCAAATGTGGTGTTTCAATATTTATTTTTAGTGGCCACTGGTTAAATAAAAAGCAGCCTTCATTTGGGTGGGGGCAACCCAGAAAAGTAAAAATAAATCGGATCTGTGCCTCAGTCAGGAAATACTGCCAGGCCCTGCTGGGCCGACCCTCGGCCTGGTGCCCCAGATGTCCAGGGCCAGCCATGAGGCCAGGGACTGGAGGGCCCTCCGGGGAGCCAGGCTGGCGGGTAACCACAGCCCCTCGCTGGGAAAACCATTGCCCTTCTCTGTCCGGCTCCCAGGCCCAGCCCGAGCCCAGCTCACCTGCCTCCGGCTGGGCCTCTCAGAGGCCGTAGGCTGCTGGCCAGGCCAGCTGCGCCGGGGTCTGCTGTGGGCACTCGCTGACCTCTCTGACCTCAGCTCAGGTCGGGAGGTCCAGGCTGCTCTGAGAGGGTCACAGGACTCTGTCAGCCCAGGCTGGCCTCAGAGCTTTGGAATCCATCCATGTTTCTTCCCGCCAGTGCCAGGGCTCGGGGCTCTACCTGCTGAGGCCCCTCTGCTTGTCCCACCTGAGCGGGCCCTGGAGCTGAGGGGTGACCGAGTCCCTTCACGCCAGCACTGGGGGGCATGGCGAGGCCCAGGTCACCCCTTGGTTTGGATTTGAGAGTGTTGGGTGGTGGGGTGCTTGCCTCACGGTGGAACCGACAGCTGGCCCTGGTGGGTCTGGGGGGGCCCTGCCCCAAAGCCCCCTGCTAAACCCTATCCTATCCTGATTCTCAGGGGCCTGGTGCACCCCCACTTGAGAAGGGCTTTTCGTGGCTTCTCTGGGGGTTCTGGCTGGTAAAGTGGGCCCACCTTGGGAAGGGTGACATTGGGGACCGGGGAAGGGGGCACCTAAGCTTTACTGAGCTTCCGCTTTCCAGGTCTGGAAAGCCACACCCAGTCCCTTTCCCAGGTCTGAGCCCATAAGGGAGTGCCGGCTCCAACCCAGAGCTGTCTGCGCTTTAGGCACCCTTCGGGGCTACCTCCTCGTTCGGGGGTGATTGCATCACAGCGTTCCTCAGGCTCTGACGATGCAGGACCCCCTCCTCCCCTTAGGGGGAACATTCTGTTGGTTCCCTAGGGCAGACGTAAGTTATTTGTATTATAGTGTTACTTAAATGCGTGAAAACCCGGCAGCAGACACAACTCCTTGACGCTGTAGCTATTACAGGACCACACCACCGAGACCACTCACACGGAAAATTCTAGCAAAGCAAGCAGCAGAGGGAGGTTTCCGTGAACAGTGTGAACCTAAGGAGGCGGGGTCCCCATTCTTCGCTGGAACTACGAGGTCTGTGGGGTCACCTCCCACGGAGGCGTCATGGGCCGTCCACTTCGTGAGGACACAAGCATGTTCACCCCAATCCTTGCGCCCCAGTGCCAAGAATGGAACACTGTGGGGTGAAGTTGGGTCTCAGTCCCTGAGCAGGGCCCCCAAACACAGGGCGCTGGAAGCGCTGGGGCAGGACTGAGTGGGCGCCCAGCACGCGCAGGGGTGTCCTGCATCTGGAGCGGGCGAGAAGCTGGAAAATCTTTTGTCGGGGGCGGGGGTGGATTTCACAGCCTCCAACTTCCAGCCACGTGTGTGGGTGAAGTCAGAAACCCTTTCCTGTCCTTTGTCCCAGGGAAGGGAGGTCTGCCTGCTGCCTGGCTCTGGCTGCTGGGGTCCTTGGAGGTCCTGTCGGGCCTCACAGCCCCCTGGGCCCCCGGGAATGCAGGTCAGGGCAGCTGGGCAGCCAGGCCTCAAGAAATGTCTAACAGACCAGACCCAGAAGGGCTCCCCACCTGGACCTGAGAATGACTGACAGGTCAGGAGCACTAACCCCACCTCCCGTGGCTGACTGACAGTTGGGAGCCCCACACGGTGGGGAAAGAGCTGGTCCTGCCTCTGTTCCTGGTTACCCCGTGCAGCCTCCTCTCAGACTGAATGGGGCCACCAAGAAGTGCGAGGCCCTTTGTCCCTTGGGCCTTCCATTCAGAGCCTCTTCACTCACTCCCTGATTGTCCCTGGGCTCTTTGGGGAGCAGTTTCCCATCTGTGAAATGGGCCCGTGTGTGGCTTCCACGAGGTAATGTGGATCTCCTGCAACAGAGTCCAGCTGACGTTCCTATATCTGTAATTTTTATGTCCACGCACACATATACACAGACACGGGTAGACAGGGATATCATTTGATTCACAAGGGAAACAAGAGCAAGAATAATAACCACGAGCTTCTCCCCAGGCGCCGGGGGCACCAGGGTCTGCCTCGCATGGAGACCGAAGCCATGTGACCCCACAGGGAGACGGGCGGGAGTGAAATGAAGGTCATGGGCAGAAGACAGCCTCAGCAGCCGCACAGCAACGCTTCCATTTTGTGTGTTCTTGGTTTTACTGGGAGAGTGGGAAGCCAAGCAGCTGTTCCACTTTAGGAGGGGAATCTTGATTTGGGCAACGGCGCACCTCAGTCAGGACGTCTCGCTGGCCGGTGGCCTCAGCCGGCCAGGCACTCCCCTTCTCTCAGCCCCAGTCCTTCACTGTGGGCACCCAGTGGAAGGTATGGTACAAGGCCAAAGTCATGTTCTGGCCTCAGGTCTGTTTTGGAAGTGGATGATGTGTGAATTATTAATAAAGGAAATGCAAAGTATTATACTAGTCTTTTCACGCCCAGAATCATCTGGGGCAACAGAGTGAGCTCCTGTCGTCCTCAGCCTGCCCCTTTGGCTCCCTGCTTCACGAGAATGGCCAGAGCACTTCCTTTCCCGGGGAAGATCCTGCCTTTGGACCCCCAACCTGGGGGAAGACTTTGCCGTGCGTGGGAACGGAGAGGCTGTCCTTCTACAGGCTTATTAAGCTGGCAGGATGGACATTTCCAGCTCCCCTTGTGAGGGGAAGTCCTGCCTGTGAGAAGGCCAAGATGGAGCAATGAAGAGCAAGACCCTGGATCGAACCATGCCTGAAGCTGAACTCAGGCATCTCATTACATGAACCTGTAAGTTAAGGTCCCTCCTCACCCCACCTACCTTCTTCTTACAGAGGGCAGTTCTCAGCCACCAGAGTCTGGGCCACAGTAAGTACCATCACGGAGGAAGGCATGCGGACCTGCTCATTCATCCCCCCTCAGGCCCTGGCCCGTTGAGGCCTAGCATGGGATCTAGGGGCACAAGGATGTGTTGAGACCCTCAGTCAGGGTCTCAGTCCACTGAGGGGGCAGACATAAGACAAAGTCATGTTGCCCTGTGCTGAGTGTTGGGTGTGTGCGGGGAGCAAACTGAGTCAGGGAGGGCTTCCCGGGGTGGTGGCGTGTGTGTGCCTTGAGAGAGAAAAGGGCACAGGCTCCGGCCAAGCAGCTGACAGAACATGGAGTATGTGAAGAAACTGCAAGCGTGGAGCTGGCAGCCCGGCACCCCCTGTGCGGCGGGAGGGTGGGAGTGGGGCCACAGCCACAGCACGGGCCCTGAGCCAGCCCTTGTGACTCTGTCCCCGCCTGGAGTGGTGGCAGGAAGAGACTGGGAAAGACGTACATGGTAGGAACAGCAGGGAAAGGAGAGGATCAAGCCACTGTTTTCCAGCACAAGTTGGACTTTCTGCAGCTGGAAAGAAAATGCACTAATACCATGTTTTAGGACGCCTTGCCTGGGCTGAGCCAGGCCAGAGCAGCCGGGGTGCTCCCAGGTGGCCTGGCTGCCCTTGAGAGCACAGTGACAGTCCCGCCGGCCGGCTCTGGGCCCCTGGCCTCCCGGTCCAGGCCAGAAAAACTTGGCTCCAGGGCAGGCTTTCAAAATAAAGTGGTTTTTATTTCATATTCACCAGACAAGTTACAAAACACAAAATTGGGGTTGCTGCTTCTCACATTATTAAGGCAATTCTCCCCCCAGCTCCCTTCCCAAAAGCAATTCACAAAGGGGTCTTTGTTCTCTGCAAGTTCAATCAGAGTCAGCTCCTCCAACGGAAAGGGACTGGCCGCCGGGAGGAGGAGGAGGCCGAGGAGTTTCACTGGCTGTGGGACCAGGAACTCGGGGTGCATCAGGGTTCCGGCGGGAGCGGCCAGAGTGCGGTTTGCAGGCCACGGAGGAGGCCGGTGTGAATGGATTTCCAAAGTGAGATGACGCTGGGTTGGGGGTGGCCAGGTGGGGGGGGGGCGGCCCACTCGGCCTCTGCACTGGGTGGCCTCAGAGAACAGGCCGTCCCTCCACAGCACCAAATCAGAGGATTTCACTCTGTTCCTCGGAACTCGGGGGCTGCACCGGGGGGTCTCGGAATAGGGTGGGCAGGCCCTGGGGCACCCCCAGCCACTCTTGCGTGCCCTTCTCAAGGTTCCACCGATTGAATGCGTGTCTGAGTCTGATATTATTTAAGGAGAAAGGCTTTTCAGTGAAAGTTTGCAAAGGGCTGACCTGGATGCCCTTGAAGGTTCAGGAGACTCAGGATGCGGGATGGCTGGCCTTCCCTCTGGACACCGGAGTTGCTGCCTGGCAGGAGCTGAGCACAGGGCTGGGGGACCGCGGCACACCTGCTGCAGGTTGGGTCACTTGCCCGTGGTGCCTGGGACCCCTTGCCAAGCACAGGCCCGTCCCCAAGGTGTCCCTGTCACTAAGAGCAGGAGCAGCTGGGACCCAGCACCCTGAGCTTCAGGCTATGACTCCATCTCTACCCATAGGGGGAACTCCAGCTCAGAGCACCCGACAGTGGAGGGGGAGCGCTGTCAGCACCCTGCAGAAAACAAGGAGCATCAGCACCCCAGAACTTCAGCGAAGTGGGGTGGCCTTCACCACAGTGGCCCCAAGGTGGAGGAACCCATGGGGACCTCGGTTGCCAGCCTCATCGAAGGTCCCCGAGGGCCCTTAGGAAGGATGGCCGGCTTCCTTAGGGACCCTGGGCCTGGTTGCAGTCTCCAAGGCCATGTCCTTGGCCTAGGCAGCTCCCTGGAGCCTGCCTGGCCTCTTCTCCCTTCCCCATGGAGCCCCTGCGGGCCTCAGCACAGGCTGGGGGTCCCCTAACCGCCCACTTTCCATCTAGCCTAGGAATTGGGGGGAGGCGTTGGAGTGAGAGGGGCCACCTGCCCTCCCCTTTGCAGGAGCCAGAGCCTCAAGTGGAGGCTGGGGATGCCTCTGAGCCCCAGGGCATTGCTGGGGCAGAGGTGGGAAACTGAGGGCCCAGTGGGAGGGGCTCAGAGAGCAATACCTACCCTCTCCCTCCCGCCCCCTAAGAAGGAGAGAGGTGTAGAGGGGAGGGGAGGGGCGGAGAGACCCTCAGAGGCCCGCCCCACCTGGCTCCCGGATTCCAGATCTTTCCCAAGAACCGCTGATCTCCAAGCTCTGCAGGGCAGAGGCCAGGCCCTGATGGAAGCCACCGCGGAGGCCCCAGCCAGGACTGGGGCTTTTCAGAAGCTGTACTTCCTGTGGAGTGCGGGTGAGTCCTGGGGTCCGGGTGGGGGTGGGGCGGGGGTGGGAGGGCAGCGAGCTGGCTGATAACCTGATAACCGTTGGCTTGGGGAGTTGAGTCATCAGGCACTTGGGCCCTGCAAGCGAGAGGCACCCCCCTAAAACCACAGTGTGGGGGGCGACCGCCCCATGTAACATTCGTTGGACAGGAAAGCAGCTATTTCTACAGTAACACTTCCACAGCAACAGAAAGGTCGAGACTGGGGTGGCAGGTAATCTCTACAACTGTGGGTCCCTGCCACCCCAGACCCAACTCGCAGGGAGAGGCGCAGGGCTCCACAGGCCCATCGTGGGAGGTGCTGCCATTCTCCCCATTTTACAGCCAGGGAAACTGAGGTTCACGAAGCACGGGGCCGGGGTGGGGGTGGGGGTCTCATCCACTCTACCCCTGCAGGGGGCTCTCTTCCTGTGTGGCCTCCCCCAAAGCCCTCGGCTATACATGAGTGTCCCCTGAGGGACCCATGTCTGGGTTCGGGCCCCAGAGACTCTAATGTACTGGCTGGGGTTTGGCCTGGGTGTTGGGGGTTCTCCAAGCTCCCCAGACCCTCTGCCTCAGTGCCCAGCACCTTGTCCCACCAGCTAAGTCAGCCCCTGGCAGGTGCACCCACCCTTGGTGGCCTTCCCGGGAGCAGCTATGTCCCTAGTGACCGAGATGCTGTCGGCACATTTTCATCCTAATCATCGTGGGTGCAATTCAGTGCGTGTCGCACAGCTGTGCAATTTCTAGAACATTCTGATGACGCGTGGGGGCAACAGGGTGCAGCTTGTGGAATCAGGGTTATCTCGGCAAAGTTAGGGTGTCTGGTGACCCCCTGACACACGTAAATGCTGTGAGGAGAGAGGAGGGTCCCCCAAGGAGGGCTGAGATGGGCTTAGGCAGGTCCTGGTGGGGGATGGGGATTGAGCTAGGCTGGAAGGTTCTGGAAGGGAGCAGGCTGCATCCTAGGTAGGCACCAAGGGATACTACTGAAAGTGTAGAAGTCAGAGGCAGGTTATGTCCAGGGAGAATCTCTGGGGGGGGGCACTATCTGCTGCGGTCAGGCCCCGGCAAATGACCAGGTGCAGCCCCAAGGTTAGAAAAGGCCTCCAGCCAGCTGGATTTTATAAACAGCCATGGCCTTCAGCATCCCGTGGGCGAGCTGGGCCCGGGGCTCTACGCAGCAGCACCCAGGGGAGCTCAGCGCGTCCTAGCAGCTGCTGCAGAGCCCGGAGCCTCTCTTCCCAGCTCCGGATACTCCCAAGCTGTTCCTGCCGGCCCTGGCTGTCGTTCAGAGATCTCAGCCAGGACCAAAGACAGCCAGCCACAGACTACGTGTCCCTGGGGTCACAGCACCTGGCCAGCCTGGGCCACACGGGCTGGGCGGATCTCTGGCCTTTGTTCCCGGGCTGCACCTGGCTGAGAAGGAGCCGGCTCCCAAGGGCCTCCCGGCTGTGCTGAAAGGCTGCTTCATGAACTGTGCACGGGGTAATTCAGAGTGAAGAACCGCCTAGGTACCAGTTGGCAGAGAGAAGGCCCTTGAATGCCAGGCCTTGGCTTTTCAAGATGTTTACTGATGTGGATTATTTTTTTGAGAGGGATTTTGAAAAGTACTGGGTAGCAAGGAAGGAAAGAAGGAAAGGAAGAAACAAAAATTAGCTGGAAACGCTCTCCGAGCCTCGGTGGTTGCTGGTATCTCATCTCTGTGATTTCCAACATGCTCTTCAGCTATTTTATGAAGCAGCCAGACCTCTAGTTACCCCCACCCCCCGCCCATACTATTCAACTCTGGCAACTAGTGCCTTGACTCCTGACTTCCCCTAAAAGCAACACAGCCACTTTTAAAAATTGCATAAACAGTGTCACAACGTCATGGGGACAATAAGTGACCCAAACATTTCTGTTGTGGTTGCTATAGTGTTGTTTATGCAGTGCGTTTCACAAGAAGGAAAACAGGCAGCCACAACACCAGCATGCCCCGCCCAGCCCCCTCCATGCTACTGTTGCCGTTTCCCAGCCCCCTCAGCTGGCTGGAAAGTCCTGCAACTGGAAAGGCAATTTTGTCAAAATTGCAAATTGCAGGTGCATTTACTTTTGATCCAGCAGTCCAACTTCTGAGAATTTTCCCTCCAGTACAAAACGACACCTGGACAAGGTTATTCTTTGCCATGTTGTTTGTGACAGGAACAGAGTAGATCCGAGTGTCCATTTGTTGGGGAATAGAGACAAAAATGACAGAGCATCCATCAAAGAAAGACTCTGCAGATGCAAAACAGCGAGCAGGAAACACTCCCTCTACTGGATAAAAAGGGTACTGCAAGGTGCGGGACCGGAGCGGAGAGAATTAAGAATTTTGTTAAGTGTTTTTATAACAAAACGCTCCAAGGATGCACATGAAATAAAAGTGAACCCTTTGGGAGGTTGGTTGAAAGGAAAGATGGGAGAAAAAATTTTCCAATGGGTAATTTAAAGTATCCACCTGATTGTTCATTTTGTGATTGTATCTAACCCTCCAAAAAAAGTAGCAATTTCCCGCAAGCCGTCAAATGATGAGCAGACTATTGGTAACAGAGAAACTGATTATCAATTTCTCCATTTGTTTTATACTCGCTCCTCCCTGCACCTCATTCTTGGAGCTTCCATAATCATAGGGCCTCATGCCATTAAAAAAAAAAAAAACTTAAACATATCAACAAAAGAATCCTTTTTAACATTTTCTTAGACTATTGTATTCAAATCCAACAGAAGGCTCAAAGTGCTAGAACTTTGTGTCAATGGCGCCCTCTTGTGGTGCGTATCTATTCCTGTTACATCGAGGTCGCTTCTTGGACCCAAAGAGAGTAATGGTCAGGTATTTCTTTTTCTGGTTAATAATAACCTATTTCTAATAACCGCCTTTACCAGAATTTTCCAAGATGACATCCTGATCCTGGAGTTTTATTAACTACCAGGTGACACTCTTAGATGAGAGGACTTGAACTAAAAGTGGTCTGCGAGAATCTTGAAGCTAAACGAGAAATTGGGGGAGGTGGGGCTGGAGTTTGTAGGTCTCACAGGCACTCCAGGTGATTCTGACACCCAGGTAGGCTTGCGAGCCGTGGATCCCTGCTCTCAGATGGGAAATGGGTCCATTTCCCCAACAGATGACAAATATCAGCCAGTGTAAACTGATCGTACAGGGTCACAGATGCTAACGGAGGACGTTTTGTCCACTTGCCTCCACCCAGGATCACAGCTGCAGAGCTCACACTGGGGAGGCTAAGGCCCTCGGGGCAGAAGTTTGAGGTCCAAACGTTTTCTTTGTGATTCTCTTCCAAACGTTACTTTAATCTATTTGCACTCCTGTGAAGTGTCTGGTGAGGCTGTCTGCACACAATGTTTGCCTTGCTTGTGCCCCATCCCCCAAAAAAGACCCCCATCCCTCCCTGGATAGGCAGCTCAGTTGGTTGGAGCATCATCCTGATGTGCCAGGGTTGCAGGTTCGGTTCCCCGGTCCGGGCACATGCAGGAAGCAACCAATGAATGCATGCATGGACAGAGCAACCAACCCATGTTTCTTTCTCGCTTTCTCATCCTCTCTTGTTCTCAAAATCAATAAATAAGAAAATTTTTAAATTGTTTAAAAACAGAAAAAGCAAAAGCCCAGTCCCTGCCCACACCTGAACTCAGAGGTCATTCTGAAAGTGTGCCCTCCCACCTAGCAAATGGAATGGAAGTCTCGAACGTAACATGCTTTTATTAACGTGAAGTGGCCTTAAGATCCAGCTGGCCCAGGTATTCAGCTGCTGCTGGACACACTGGATCAGTGAGAGGAAACTATGCTGAACTGGGTATAATGGGCTTTCCTTCTCTACGTTTCCTGGGGTTCAGCACATTTTTCAATAAATGTTTCATCTGGTTAAATGAGAAAGGAACATGTATGCCATTGCAAAATACGTTTCATTTCTAAATATGTAGTAACATGAGAGTCGACTGCTTCTGTTACCACAGGGTGAGCCTCAGAAGCAGAGGAGAGAAGCCAAGTGACTTCAGCTCAGACAAGGGAGCTACAGGCACTTGCCTGGAGGCTATTTCTGGCCCAGGCCACCTCTGCTTTGTTCCTGTGTCAAATGCTGCGATGTCCAGAGAGCAAAACCGACAGAGAGCGCTGATCCCTCACCAGGGACACCTGTGCCACAAGGGTCCGGCCAGGGGACAGAAACCTCCCCAGATATACTGAACAGAAAGAACTTTTGTTTTAATTTGTTGATGTCGGAGAAAGAGAAGAAGGGAGAGAGAGAGAGAGAGAGAGAGAGAGAGAGAGAGAGAGAGAGAGAGAGAGAAGCTCCTTGTTCCACTTATTGATGCGTTCATTGGTTGATGCTTGTACCTGCCCTGACCCGGGGATCAAACCTGCAACCTTGGTGCATAGGGACAATGCTGTAACCCACTGAGCTATCCAGCCAGGGCTGAACAGAGAGCATTTTAAAGAACAGTTGTATTGAGGTTGAATTTTTATGCAGTGACTGCACATCTCAAATGTATAATTTGATAATGTGACATATTTATACGCCACCACTGCTATGCTCAGAATGTTCGTGTGCCCCCCAAGTTCATATGTTGACATCCGAGCTCACAAACCTTATGGAATTAGGAGTCAGGGCTTCGGGGAGGTGATTACAACATAAGGGTAGAAGAGCCTTAATAAATGGTAGTAATGCTCTTATACAGGAGACCCCAGAAGGCGGGCTTGCTCTCTTTCGGCCATGTGAGGATGGGTACAAGCAGAAGGTGGCCATGTGCAACCAGAGAGGGCTTCTTCCCCAGGACTGGACCACACTGGCCACCCGCTCTCAGACTTCCAGCCTCTAGACCCCTGGGAACTAAATTCCTTTTGTTTAGAAGCTGCACAGCCGATAGCACCTCAGTAAAAAACCTAAACCAACTCAGACACCACAGATTCGGGGAGAGTGGATTCAGGATGATCTGACCCCAGGATGTCCTGTGCCAGCTACAGAAGAAAGAAACCTACGTTTTCCCTTAATGATATGTATCTCTTAAAGAGCAGAGGTAGAGACTGTGCTCTCTCCACCGTAGTTAAGAAATCTTTGCCTAAATCAAGATTCACAAAGATTGTTATTTTACGTTTTCTTTCGGAAGTTTTACAGCTTTAGGTTTTGTAACTAAGGTCCATGCACTATTTTGAGTTAATTTTTCTGAGAGATTTGGACCAAAGTTTATGTTTTGCCATAGGGACATCACATTTTTTTCCAGCATCATTTATTGACAAAGACTCTCCACTGAATTCAATTGATTCTCAAAATCAATTTTCCATATTTGTGTGGGCCTATTTCTTGTATTCTGTCATAGGAATAGTCCACAATGTGTGTCATAGAGTAAGATCGAGCAACCTTTTGGGTTATGCATCCACAAGTATTCTTTTACACACCTTTTGTGTTTCTGGAAGAGCAGCTGCTGAGTTAAAGAGTGTGTGCCTTTAAAACTCTGCTATGCCACCCTGGCTGGTGTGGCTCAGTGGATTGAGTGTCAGCCTGTGAAGCAAGGGGTCACTGGTTCAATTCCCAGTCAGGGCACATGCCTGGGTTGCAGGCCAGGTCCCCAGCAGGAGGCACATGAGAAGCAACCACACATTGGTGTTTCTCTTCCTCTCTTTCTCTCTCCCTTCCCCTCTAAAAATAAATAAATAAAATCTCTAAAAAAACAAAAAAAAAGCCTCTGCTATACCCAAATTGCTTTCTGTGGCGGTTGCACTTACACTCCCATCAACAATGTTTGAGATTTGAAATTGTATGGGTCCCCATATTCTTGTCAATGTTGTTAAGCTTTTTTCTTTTCTTTTCTTTCTTTTTTTTTTTTTACATTTGCCACCTTTATAGGCCAAGGCAGGGGATGAGGGGAAGGATGATAGCACATGGTATCCCTTTGATATAGAGGAGGTTGAACATCTTTTCATAGGTTTAGAAGCCATTTAAATTTTCTTTTCTGTAATATTGACTGTTTGTGTTCTTAACACATTTTTCTACTGCCTGGAAAGTCTTCTTTGTATTGGTTTGCAAATATTCTTTGCCAGTGTGTGGTTAAGCTTGGCTGTTGTTTTTGGCCAAGCAGAAATGTTTCAATCTTATGTGGTTCCATTTATCCATTTTTGTCCCTACACATAAACATTCCCAGTATGAAAATGCTGATACGAAATTACTTTTAAGAGATAAGTATGAGCCCAGTGAAACTACCAATGCTACTTTTGAAAGGAGAAACTAGACACATTCATTACTTTTAATCTGGGAGTCTTAATTGGACAATCTTGGGACGAAGCCAGCTAAGGTAGCCTGGGAGAGGTGAAGGAAAGCAAAAAAGGAATTCCGGGTGGCGGGGTGGGATTGGGTGACATGCAGGCGCCCCACCGAGCACAAGTCACTGGGCACCCTGGCTCCTGAAATCTGTCCACGAGGACACGGTCAGCGCACATCTGGCCACCCGTCCGGGTGAGTGGTTCGTTTGCTGGTTTTCTGCGCCCGTATATGTCTTTGGGGCACATCTGATTTGGCTCGGTCTGATGATCTCAAAAGTGCGGAGAGAGGGCCTGCTGTTATCTCCTGAAAGGCAAAACCCAAAAACCTGGGGAGGAAGAAAAACAACCCA
Source organism: Desmodus rotundus (assembly GCF_022682495.2). Lineage (NCBI taxonomy): Eukaryota > Metazoa > Chordata > Mammalia > Chiroptera > Phyllostomidae > Desmodus > Desmodus rotundus. The sequence goes on along the minus strand of NC_071396.1, from coordinate 27,799,261 downwards.
CTCTTAGGGTCTGGTATCCAGTTACGCCCGGTTTCAATTATGGAATAAAAACCACTCGTCCGTCCCTCGCGGTCCCTTGAAGTCTTCATGGTTTCCGTTTTACAGTCCACACCTGGCTGCAGAGCAGTCCTCCCGGGAGCCCGGGAACCCTTCGTGCGCCTCTGGGAGTCCCGTGCCCGCGTCCCCGGGGAGTTTGCTCGTCCGTGTCGGCCGCCGAGGAATCGCGTGGGGAGTCTGTCCCCATTCCTGCAGCCTCTCCAGAAAAATATTTACAAATCCCCCTTCTGCAGCCAGGGTAGCGCCATACCGGTGCTGAGCTCCGGGGCGGTGCCGGACGCCCTCCTCCGGCTTGGAACCCTGAGAGAGACGAGCTCCGAGGTCAGCGAGCAGAGGCAGGCCTGAGCAGGAGCGCGGGCCGCGGTGCGCCCTAGCCCGGCCCCGTCCGCCCCGCCGGCGCTGGCGCCGGTTTGCAGGCGCCGCCTAATGGCGGCTTTTATATCGTTTCCTTCCTCCGGAACTCCGAGGCCAGCGGTAAGGGAGGAGAGTTGGTCACGGTGCCCGAGAGAGAGTTCCAGGAGGCTGGCGGCGCTTTCAGATTCACCCCGGTTACGCCTGGCTGTCTGCGCTGCATCTGTTCTTCGGAGATGGCATCTGCAGGTTATTAGGAGGGTGCGGTATGCTGCACCTTCTGGCTAACGTGTTAGGGCCGGTTGACCAGCAAACAGCCGGTGCCCTTCAACCGCGGGAGCCCCCTGGGGCTCCACGGAAAACAGGAGGAGAGAGTGCTTCCCACCCGGACACGGGAGGCGTCCCCACTGGAGGTGAGAACTAACCCAAGACAGGTGAGATGGCCTCGGCTGCCGACACATAGGAGTCGCTCCTCGGGTTGGGTTTCCTAAAATTTTCTGGGGCTCTCTCCTGGTGCTGGCAGCCTGGGGTGGTGGAGAGGCTTCGGTGTCTGGTATGGCGATGCTCTTCGGTTAACTCTGCTAAAGAAACACGGTAGTAGGTAAGGGGTGGAATTTGGCCGCAGTGCCCAGGAGAGAGTTCCAGGAGGCCGGTGGAGCTTTCAGGCTCACCCCAGTAGCGCCCAGGGCTCCGCGCTTCATCTAGTCTCCGGAGATTGTATCTGCAGGTTTTTAGGGAGAGTGCGGTGTGCCGCAACTTCTGGCTAACGTGTTAGGGCTGGTTGACCAGCAAACAGCCGGTGCCCTTCCACCGCGGGAGCCCACCGGGGCTCCACGGAAAACGGGAGGAGAGAGTGCTTCCCACCCGGATACGGGAGGCATCCCATCGAAGGTGAGAACTGTACCCCTTGGGTCGGACAGATGGCCTTGGCTTCAGACACACAGAGGAGGGAGCTGCTCTTTGGGTGAGGTTTTCTAAAATTTTCTGGGGCTCTCTCCTGATAGGTGGGGGTAGGTGGGAGCCACTGGTGGCGGAGAGGTTTTGGTGCCTGGTATGGTGATGCTCTTCCCTTAGCTCCTCTGAAGAAACACGGTTGTTAGGTGTAAGGGATGGAATTTGGCCGCAGTGCCCAGGAGAGAGTTCCAGGAGGCCGGTGGGCGCTTTCAGGCTCACCCTGGTAGCAACCAGGGCTCCTCGCTTCATCTGGTCTCCGGAGATTGTATCTGCAGGTTTTCAGGAGGGTGCGGCGCGCCGCACCTTCCGGCTAACGTGTTAGGACCGGTTGACCAGCAAACAGCTGGTGCCCTTCCACCGCGAGAGCCCCATGGGGCTCCACGGAAAACGGGAGGAGAGAGTGCTTCCCACCCGGACACGGGAGGCGTCCCCACCAGAGGTTGAGAACTAGCCCAAGACAGATGAGATGGCCTCGGCTGCAGACGCACAGGAGGAGCCGGTCTTTGGGTTGGGTTTTCTAAAATTGGGGCTCTCTCCTGGTGCTGGCAGCCTGGGGTGGTGGAGAGGTTTTGGTGCCTGGTATTGGCGATGGTCTTCAGTTAGTGCCTCCTCTGAAGAAACTCAATAGTAGGTAAGGGGTGGAATTTGGCCACAGTGCCCAGGAGAGAGAGTTCCAGGAGGCCAGCAGCACTTTCAGGCTTGCCCCGGTAGCGTCCAGGGGTCCGTGCTTCATCTGGTCTCCGGAGATTGTATCTGCAGGTTTTCAGGAGGGTTACGGTATGCTGCACCTTCTGGCTAACGTGTTAGGGCTGGTTGACCAGCAAACAGCCAGTGCCCTTCCCCCGAGGGAGCCCACTGGGGCTCCACAGAAAGCGGGAGAAGAGCATGCTTCCCACCTGGGCACTGGAGGCGGCGTCCGCTCCTGAGGTGAGAACTACCCCTGGGTAGGCCAGATTGCCTCAGCTGCAGACACGCAGCAGGAGCCGCTCACCAGGTTGAGCTTTTCTAAAATTTTCAGGGGCTCTCTCCTGGTGGGTTGGGGGTCAGTGGGAGCCACTGGTGGTGGAGAGGTTTCGGTGCCTGGTATGGCGATGATGCTTGGTTACCCTCTTCCTCTAAAGAAACACGGTAGTAGGTAAGGGACGGATTTTGCCGCAGTGCCCAGGGGAGAGTTCCAGGAGGCTGACTCACCCCAGTCTCACCCAGGGGTTCGCCCTTCATCTCTCCTCTGGAGATCACATCTGCAGGGCTTTGTGGGGTGCGGTGTGCTGCAACTGCTGGCTAATGTGTCACCCCATCGACCAACAAACAGCCCGGTGCCTCACTCCACGGGAGGGGAAAGTGCTTTCCGCCTGGATACTGGACACGTCTGCTCTGAAGGTGAGAACCAGCCCTAGGTGGGGGAGGGCTGGGCTGCAGACACGCGTGGGACCCGCTCATCAGATTTAATTTTTCTGTTTTTCCAGGCTTTCTCCTGATGGTGGGAGCCATTGGGTAGTAGAGAGGTTTCCTTCCCTTGAGTAAGGTGGTGGTGTGGTGATTTTGGTTAATTCGTTGTCGGGAAGAAAATGCAGTGTTAGTAGGTAAGGAATGGAATTTGGCCCTGCTGGCCAGGGGAGACTTCCAGGAGGCTGGTGACGCTTTCAGGCTCACCCCGGGAGCGCCCACGGGTCCTCCCTTCATCTGTTCTCCGGAGATGGCATCTGCAGGTTTTCAGGAGGATGCGGTGTGCTGCACCTTCTGGCTTATCGTGTTACGGCCGGTTGACCAGCAAACAGCAGCCAGTGCTCTTCCACCGCGGGAGCCCACTGGGCCTCCACGGAAAACGGGAGGAGAGAGTGCTTCCCACCCAGACACGGAAGGTGTCCCCACTGGAGGTGAGAACTAACCCAAGACAGGTGAGATGGCCTCGGCTGCAGACACACAGGAGAAGCTGCTCTTCGGGTTGGGCTTCCTAAAATTTTCTGGGGCTCCCTCCTGGTGCTGGGAGCCGCGGGTGGTGGAGAGACTACAATGCCTAGTGTGGAGATGCTCTTCAGTTAGTTTCCTCCTCTGAAGAAACACGGTAATAGGTAAGGGGTGGAATTTGGCCGCAGTGCCCAGGGGAGAGTTCCAGGAGGCCGGCGGCACCAGCAGGACTTGCCCAGGTCATGTGCCTTTGGGCTGTCAGAATGTGGCCCTCACCAGAAGTGCCGCTCGTCCGGACCCAGCTCACTCCAGAGGCGGGGCCTGTGGGGTGGCTGTCCACGAGCCTTCTGTCATCGGTGGGGTGGGGGGCACCTCTGTGGGAATTTGTTCCATCCGGAGACTTGAAGGGACCACTCCCGCCTGCCCTATCGCCACATCCATATGTGGCGGTAGACCAGATGGCTCTAGGAGCTCTGCGGATGAGGCCATGGGGTGATAGAAAGGGTTAGCATGTGGGCCCAGGTTCCAGGATGGCCGCATGACCTGTGACGCGGCCCCGCCAACAGCCGAGGTATTTTTTTCATTAGAAATGGGTGATTTGTATCACCAGATTAGTAGTCACCCCATGGTTGGTGGCTGAGGAAGTTCACTGTGAACAATAGGCCTCTGGGTTTGACTGTCGCCAGACACATGGCTCTGCCCCGGCTACAGAATGTGCCTGACGGGCTCTGCTGGAGGATCCTTCCCTGTCCTTGCCCTGGTGCTTTTAGGCTCCGGCCCCCGAAGGGGGTGGGTGCAGTTCCCACGTGCCTGTTGCATGCCCTCAGATGCTCAGGGTGGTTGCCCTGGCCCCACTTTGCAGGCTGTGCCCCCTGGGGCTGTGATTAACTCTGACTTGGGGGAAGGTTTCCTCTGGTTGTCTTCCTGGGCTCTGCTGGGAGCTTCCCAGATGGATTGATTTATGTGCTGCTTGGGCCTCAGGCTGAGCATAACACGTAAGATCTTGCCAAGTGGGGTGCAACTGCCCCTTGCTATCTCTCTGCTCTCGTATCCAGGACCACTGTGTAGGAGGCAGCGGAGCGGACCCTGCTGACCCGGCTTTCCCATGCTGTTGAGTCTGCCCTCGGCACCTCTTCTCTGTGCCCCGCCCGGGACCCACTGTGTGGGAAGCAGCAGAGGGGACCCTGCTGACCCGGCTCTCCCGTGCTGTTGAGTCTGCCCTCGGCACCTCTTCTCTGTGCCCCGCCCGGGACCCACTGTGTGGGAAGCAGCAGAGGGGACCCTGCTGACCCGGCTCTCCCGTGCTGTTGAGTCTGCCCTCGGCACCTCTGTGCCCTGCCTGGGACCCACTGTGTGAGAGGCAGCAGAGCAGACCCTGCTGACCCGGCTCTCCTGTGCTGTGGCAGATAGTTGATGGGTGTTGCAGAATAAGAGCAGAGTACTGTAGACCAGGAACAATGCACTTGGAGAGTGTTGCCTAGAGATGGTCCTCCGTGTTCTACCTCGGGAAAAAGGTCCATTGGGATCTGTTCCGTTGACTGCCTCCCTGGTCTGGACTTTTGGGACTGTGGCTTGTCACCCCCTTGCCTGGTGGCACATGCGGAGGCCGGTGTGTTGTCCCAGCGCATCCTCTGAACACGGCTCCCTGATGCCATCTTCCTCCAGGGCTGCTCCCTCCACCTGTGCTCTCACTGAGTTCCAGTTTGGAGTCAAGCCTGTGATGCTTGCTCTTCTGTTGCCTGCTTGTGGTGGGTGCCCCTCTGGAAGAGCCCCACTGCCATCCCTGGGATGCTAGTGGACACTGGGTCATCATCACCCAGGCTCCTAAGGCTGAGTTGTGGGGGATGTCATTCCCTTTCTGCTGGACCTCCTCAGGTCATCGCTGCAGTTTGATGAGTGGGCGGGCCCGTCTCAAAGGTGCGATGGGTTGTGTGTTGCACCATCTGTGTCCCGTTGCCAGTGAGCAGCTAGGCCAGCCATTAGGGGGCCCACCAGGTCTTTGCAAACGACTGTTTTGCATGCTAAGTGTCATTCAAATTCCCCTTGGGTTTTCTTAATGAAAACATGAGCCACCACAAAGGCTCCCCATGCTGCTGTTGCAGATGCTTTAAGCCTCCCCTGATCCCTGCATCTTGAAGCTCTGGCATCTGGGTGGGCCAGCCTGGGGAGTGACGCCACTGGTGACAAGACATAACACGCCTCAGTGTGCTTCCCCTCCCCTGTATGTGGGAGTCACTGGTGTGAAAGCCCCATTGTGTGTGAGTGGGGTCCACGCTTTTGCTAGCTGGGATTGGGCCACGGGAGGGGCTGAGCCTGCTTTGTGCACTTCGTGGTGTTGAGGGGCTCAACCTCCAAGCCCCTGCTGTGCAGGCCGCTCTCTCCCTACACCACCCTGAGTTCACAGGTTGGGTGTGTGGGGAGCATGAGATTGATGAGGCTGAGTAAACACATGTGGCTCATGGCTGGCACGGGGGTGCTGAGGCCCCTGTGTCCCACACAGAGGTGCCAGGATGGAGTGGCCTGCACATTAGTAAGTGGATCTTGTCATGTTTTCTAGAGCCGAAGACCCTTACTTTTGAGCCCAACAGCCTTACCTGTGTGCCTTGCTTTCATCTCTACTGACCTCATGGCATGAGATCTGCCTCAGCATGTGTGATGGTCCTGGGGTGAGGTGCCCCAGGAGGCAACCAGTGGCTGACCAGCACAGTATGTTGGTGTGTATATGTGGTAATCTGGGGGTGGAACCCAAGGGGGTGTGGCAGGTGGCTGTGTCACCAAACAAGTAGGTGCCCTGGGTCCCCCTCTGTTCAGCTCTAGGGCTGTGTGGTTTGCTCTTAGGGACCCCCCCTCTGTGGGAGTCTGAGCCCTCAACGGCAGGTGCCCGTACCCCCTTTTTATCCTGCATAGGTTGGAGGGGGCCTGCTCTCCTGTGGCTTGTGTACCTCTCAGTAGTTTGAAAATAAGGGAACTTCATGTCCCAGGTTGTGGAGGCTGTGCAGGAGGCTCTGAGACTGGACAGGCTCTGTTGGTGGTGGTGGATCAGCTTTTTGCTGCTTGTCATCACGTGGTAGCTCCCTCCAGCTCCAGCCCTAAACTTTAGGGGAGAACACCTGTCATGTCAGATCAAGGCCAGGGCAGTGTTTTCTCAAGTTGTGAGAGTGGCAATGACCCTGTTCCCAAGTTGTGTGGTCACACTTACTGAGGCTAACAGCTCTTGTGATCCCCTTTGGCTGGGAGGGCAGACGTAGTCCAACCCCTGACATGCATTCACGATACATATAAAGGGAGGTCAGTCTGGCTCTCCTCCAGGTCTCTTTAGAGAGAGCATCTGTGCCCAAGCAGCTGGCAGTTGGAGGCTGTGGGTACCTCAGGAGGCCCCGGTTGTGCAACCCTTGGCTGTGAAAGTTATTATGCTGTCAGGTTTGACAACAGGTCTCGAGAGGCTGTGGTGGCTCTACTTTGCCATCCTTTCGAGAAAAGGGGGGGGGGGGCAACGTGTTTCTTCAGCTCAGCTGAGTCTGTGAACTAAGCCAAGTGCCCCAGGAGTGTGCCAACCCTACACCCCACTTCCTCCCAGCCGTAGTCGGTGCAGGTCAGAAACAATGAGCAGGGAAAAAGAAATGTAGCTATTATAAAGGGCCCCCCTTTCCTTAAATGCTGGACTTACAGGAATCCATTTTTTACATATAGAGGTTTCCTTAAATTTAAGAAGTTTTTTTTTTAAAGTTTTATTTCACAAACTTTTCTGTACATGAACATAAATATACAGAAAAAACCCCAACCCCCATCACCTGTCGGCCTCAGTAATCCTTGGTGGTGGGCTCACCATTTACAAGGAAGACGTCATGCAATGCCACCTGTCACAGAGACTGTCCTTGTTGATATAAGGACTTCAAACATCTTGAAAGGATTGTTACTCTAGGTTTCTTTTTTTATTATCTACCCCAACCGAGCTTACCCATGGAAGGCCAAGTCAGCGGTAAGTGCAGTGTGACTGACTTGCCCCTGCTGCTACCTTAGTTGGCAACAACAGGCAACTGCCACTCTTAATTTGACTGCATGCAGCTTGGAGGTTAAGAACAGAAATAAACCTGATGGGGCCCCCTGGTTTTTTTGTTTTTGTTTTTTTTAAAGTCACTGTGAAAAAGTGTGCAGTAAGGCAATCGAAGGGGGGAGGTTTTAAGGTCTCACCTTGCTTAGTGCCAAAAATGGACACCAGCAAGGTTTCTTAGCCTCATCCACCAGCTGTGGGGCCTCTCCGTCCAGGTCTCCAGGAGCAGGCTCCACCTCCTTCCCCAGACAGAGGGTTGTAACCTGAGAGGAAGCAGACACAGTAGTTAGGAGAGGGAGTAATTTCCAAAAAGCAGGTGTACATGTTAATGTATGCAATCCACTCTGAATGTTGAACACACTGCCTTGGTTCTTTTGCCATGGAAATGTGGGGTGTAGCCACTTTCCCACCTTGTTTGGTGATTTGTTAATGAATGAAGGGTTTACAGGCCTCTTGGAATTAATGAGTTTGTGGCCACACCCTTACCCCACTGGGAAAGGTCCCTTAGCCTCTATTCTTAACCCTAGTGTGTGCACCCTTCCAATTTTTTTTTTTTTTTTTTAAGGGGCTGGTCTCAGTTTACAGGTAGAGGGAGGGAGACCTAAAGCAGCAGAATCCTTGTTTTTGTTTTGTTTTTGTTTTTTTTAAGAAGGCGGGGTACTTACCACCTCCTCGCAAAGGCTTTCTGTCTGGTTTTCGTTTGGGAATGCCTAATGAGGTAGAAGGTCCAGGACTGTCTTCTTCCTGTTTTGGGGGGTAGAGGTTCAAAACATTGATTTGACAAATTTTAGTGTATCAGCTTTTGGGGCCAAGTCCTCTTTATTTATACTTTAGTTACCTGAGGCTTCCTGGCATTTCCTTTGTAGCTTTTTCCTTCTTGCATGCTGTCCCACAGTTCAATCTTCTGTCTCCTTTTCTCTTCTTCAAGCTGAGAAAAGAATCACCTCATTTCTTATATTTGACTTGAAGGGGGGGGGCACTGTAATGAAACTTGCCCCCCGTAGTTGGTGAGCTCACCTCATTCAACAGAACCTCTTGGGTCCTGTGCACTTGAAAAATGGAACTTATAGAGAAGTTTTTTATGGATCAAATCGAGCCGAAGACAGCATCTGTGGCGTGGTGTTAGGTGAACAGAAGCCAGCCACTTTCGGAGACTGAGTAAGTTAGGAGTGAAGGGCTGGCCCCACTCCTACTTTACCCTGAGTGGTGGTCTTGAGCTGCCTCAGCAGTCCTGGGGGGTTGAGGGTAGTACCAGGAGAAACCCCACAACAAAAATGACTCTGAAAATGAGAGTCTATTTCATATCCTTTTTTTTGGAGGGGGGGACTCTGCTTCTTTGGGATCTTGAGGGAGGGGAAAAAAAAGGGTTAAAGGGCAGCAGGGACAGCTGCCCTTGGTCACTGTGGTGTGGAGTCCTCTCACCTACATGTGGCCAAGTTGGAAGGTTTTGAATTACAATACCATGTCCCCATGCCTCCAAGCTCTCCTTTGTGGTTACAGCAAAGGTCTTGCTGGGTGGCTGGCCTTTCTCTGCTGAGCAGCCTGCTGCTGTGTTGACAGTCAGCCTGGGGTTTTTAGGGCATATGGTGCCCTGGTTCTAGGCCCCAGCACAACCTGCCACCACTGCCAGGTGGTGTTCTAAGGTAGCAGAGTTGGGTGTGGCAGCAATAATTTGAGAAGTGAAAACAAGAAGCACCCCTTTTAATCAGATAGCAAGCAAAAGAGTGTAAACACATAGTTGAGGAGGAGGGTTAGCTTTTTTAAAAAAGGAGGGGTTGTAGTGTTGAATTGATAGTCCTCAGGCAGGTTTGGGGTCTGTTGAAAAAGACTGGCTCTGCACTGTGTGTGATTCTAAAAAACATTACCTATCTGCCTCATTTTTAGTGGTGGTGATGGGGATTTGAGGCCACACCAAAAATGTAATGTGACTTGATAGGGACATGGGAGGACCCCACTTTGACCTGTCAAATGCCATGGGTTGAGGGGGGAAAATGGGAGGGACGGGGAGAAGAGGGGGAAAAAGGGAGTGGAGAGAAAAGGTGGGGGGGGGGAAAGCAGTGGGTTGACCAGATGTCCCACTAAATTGGATGAGAGAGCAAGGACAGCTAACCAATTCCACTGGAAATGGTGCCTCGAAGTAGCCAGTCTTGGGACGCACCCCACCGCGTGCACACAGCTTCTCCCCACTGGGCCTCCCACCGTCAGGGCTGCACGTGCACAGCCTCCTACCTGTCTCAGTCTCTCCTTGTGCTTTTCCACCTGCGCGTTTAGTTCTTCCTGCATTTTCAGGCGAGCGGCGGCTACAGCTTCTTGTCGCTTCACGACGACATCGGGCTCTACCACAAAGGGAAGGAAAATTAAGCTAAAAAAGCAATTGGTATGAAATGGAAAGTCTTGAGTCTATAATATTAGTAGAAATACATAAAAGCACAGACATCAAGCGGTACAAGAACATGTTTCTACATGGAGACGTGTACCCTTCCACAAACAATCTGGCTGCTTCCAGGGCAGACCGCACACAGCCGCAGTTCTTAGCCCCAGAAACCTCTCCCTCAGCGGCTCCAGTTCAGGGAGTCTGGGGCGGGCCCAAGGCCGAAATGGCAGTACACTGACCGGGCACACCGAGATTGCGGGCCGTGACCTGGACACCGCCCAGCTCCAGGCTCTGGGTTGACCAGAATTCTAGAAGCCAGGCAAGTAAACTTCTGTAAGCATTATCCATCACTTAGTCAGTCCTGACTTAGAACAGGGAGAGGTAAGGATTCTTAGGCATTCTATCCCCGTTCATGCAGAAAGAAATCCTTCCAGACGCAGTCACAGAAATCAACACCCCCACCACCGCAGCTTTCCCCACATGTTTATATGGTCTGCGTGCCATCTATTCACACTGCCGTGTTAAGGACCCCGAGGGGCAACTACAGTCAAACGTGTTCGCAAACGTCTCCCATTTCAATTCAGTTCTCGACGGAGTTGTTCACGGAAGAAATGTCTCACTTGCCAAACAAAAACTTCAGTTCTTGACCTGACTACTGACTACCATTCCATATAGTGGAACCTAGGTTCTAGATTTAATTTGTTCCTTTGCGTTTGAGGAGGTAGAAAGAGAGGGAAACGGGGATATTCCTACTTCACTAAGCAGGGAAGTGCAGTTTTATTGAGGAATATAACCCCGACAAAGCAGCAGCAAGCCCTGTGATAAACTTGTTCAATGACGATGCAGCGTTTCGCCACCGTCACTAGACAGGCCCAGTGACTCCGAAGCAAGTTCTAGAGGAGCAAAGGCAGAACCCAGAAGAGCAGCTACCTGATGTTTGTTATGAAGAGGATGATCCCCCGTCCAAACGATAACAGAACATTCCTCTTTCCCACCTCCCTGTACTCAGTCATCAGTAGCTTTCAGCATTAAAGGCAAGTTCTCGTGTGTGGACATTTCATTTTCCTTTTTAAATTTTCCTTTACGTTTCCTGTCCTCTTTGTTTCTAAAGTGTCTTACAGACTACCCAGTACATTAGACATGTACTGTATGTAACAAAGACTGAAACAAGGATTCACTTGGGGGTCTGGAACAAGTTACTTCAATTGACATTATTTCTAATGGGAAAGAAACGGACCCGAGGTTCCAACTTAATTTGTTCCAGAAGGCTGTTTGAGAAGCGACCTGCTTGTGAACTATTACAGGTGACTGATCACCCTGGTGTCGGCGTGAACAGGGTTGTCAGGTCAAGAAGCAAAGTTCTGTTCAAAACCCAAGACATTTGAGAACCGAGGTTTGACTGTAATTTTTAAAGAAAAAATGAGAATTTACATATTCACGTCAGTACCACCTGAACTACAGGGGATCGACATTACCTACAGGTAGTGGAGAAACAAGGCCATTTAACTGAGTCCACATAAAAAAGGGGCCAAAACCTCATGATCAAAATAGCACAGGTGTGTGTGAGTGGCAGAGCTGACTGAAACTTTAAAACGAAAACCACCCCAGCTGGTGTGGCTCAGTGGATTGAGCACAGGCCTGCAGTCAGGACACCTGCCTGCGTTGCAGGCCAGGCCCCCAGTAGGGGGTGTGCGAGAGGCAACCACACACTGATGTTTCTCTCCCTCTCTCCCTCCCTTCCTCTCTAAAAATAAGTACTTTATAGAAATGTGAGTTTCAGTGCCATTTCTGTTGGCCCATTCTTAGAATAAAATCAATCAAGTGTAGTTTTTTAATCTTCCTGTTTCTCACAAAATTGGGTAGCACAACACACCACTCCACCTGTACTTTGTGGGCGGACATGCACGTAGCCAACAATCAAAAAGACAGAGAATGGCAGGACCACAGGGTTTCAGGGGAGTGGAGAGAGGCACGTGTGAATGAATGACTATTTTGTTACTACACCTGCTTTCCACCCCAATCTCTGTAACCATGGTGACTCAGATGAAAGACATTTGTATTTAATGATGCCACTATTCTCAAAGCACTTAACATTTCTTTGGGGTGTCCTCAGAAACTGCAGCTTCAAACTACTGTTTCTAAACAGTGAAAAGGCTACCATTTCAGAGAGAATGATTTTAAAATAACCAAGTGTAATTTGAAGTCAGGTCTGATGAGTGAGTTGTGATAAATCAAAATATAATGAACAGGAAGAACTAAACCTGAGTTTCTCCCTCACAAAGGTCTGAAAAGACAAGTGTTAATAGGCAGACCCATGAGTGAAGTTTTCAATTTAACCTATCCTACAAACGAAAAACCCTCCCAACAAGACAGGCACCGCCAGGCAGACTTCCCCCCTCAATGAAAATCTCTGACGTGAGAGCATCTGTTGCACGTTCACCAAAATCGATTTCAGAAGCATACAATGGTTTTCCTCCCATACCAATGAGACGCACGTACTTCTTACTCCTAAGAATAGCGCGCATTTGCAATCAGTTACTAACCCACAGAAGCCGCGGCTTGATCCAGCTGCCTCTGCCTCAAGGCCCGCAGGCGGGTGGAAAGCTTCTGAAAGATCACGTACAAAAGGATGCAGCTGAAGACGATGTACCAGCCGTAAGTGGCCAGCAGGGAGCCCACTGAAAATTAGAAAAACCGTTTGTAAGAAGCTAAAAAAATGATACTACTGGGGATAAAGAGAAGTTCCTGCAACTCAGGAGGACAGAGGCCTCTCAGACCCCGGGAATGGAGAGAAAGGGGTGGCCGTGGGGCGCTGGTGCGGCCCGGGATGTTACCAGTGTGGGCGGGCAGGGGAGGGCTGAGCAATGAGGCCTGGAGGCAAACGCCAAAGGCCCAGCGATCCCAGAAACCGCAGCCCAAGAGCTAGCTTCGCAAGAAATAAAAAGCCAGACGGCGCCGCCCAGGGAAGTGCGGCTCCAGTAAAGTTACGCTTCCCCCAACCCCGCCCGGCGCGCGGCCCAGGAAAACGCAGCTCCAGGAGGGCCAAGGCCTCCCTAGGCCCGGCCAGGCGCGGCCGGGCCCGCAGCGCCGCGGAGGAAGACGCACCGAACATGGCGGCGCCACCCCGCTTCCCCGCGGCCCGCGGCAACTCACCAGTGACGTGGAGGAAACGCAGCCCCTCCGTCTCGAGAGCCGGGCGCGCAGACAGCTGCTCTCCGTCCCGCTCCATGGCGGCCGGAGCTCTGCCCGGTCCCGCCGCGTCAGCCTCAAGCCTTCGCCTTCCGGCCCTTCGCCTTCCGGCCCGCCCCCACGTATACATACTCGGGGCGTGGCTTAGGCGATCTGGCCAATCACGGAAGAGTGGGCGGGGCCAGGGAGCAGGCAGAGCCCCGGGCCATCTGGGCACTGGGTAGCCGTGTGTCCTCCCAGGGCGCCTGTCACTGACCTACTTGTGGACTTAGCGAGTGTTTACTTTTGTACCCAAGCAGGGCAGCCTGCTCCTGCTTCCGGTGTTACCATTTAGTCTAAGAAAGACTAAGAAAGTCCTGTCGATCCTCATGTTTCTCCTCCCCTCCAGAGTCAAAACCTCTTGAAATGAATTACAGCAACGGCTCTAACACTCAATTTCACTGTCATAAAACACTCGAGGTTATGGGTGCTGTCTCCGCTGCCTGCAATGCCCTCCTCCACCCATTTCCACTCCTCACCTGCCACTCACCACCTCTCTGAGGCCTACCTTACCCTATCCTATTTGAAATTTGACTTGGAGGGGGTTTTCTGGGGGAAAGGTTTTGAAGTGAACATACCTAGCAGTCTCAAAAGCTTACGATCGGAAATTTTTAGAGAAAACTGTAGGCCCCCATGATACCAAACCTGGTTTTAATACCTGACCTAATTGTTGTCTCAATCTCTCCCAGAAACAGAGTTAAGCAGTCTGGAATTTTCTGGTCAGGTACCAGTAAAGCATCTGTCACAATCCCTCGCATCCCCACCCCAGGAAGGAGAGGCAACATTCTCTCCCCCCAAAGATGCTCCCCCATCTAAAACCAATCTTTTCTTTCTTTTTTTCTTTATTTTAAATTTGAGCCAAGCTGGCCACATATACCAGGGGAGCAAGATCTCAAATACTCCCCTTTCCTTTCTTTTCAAATAGCTCCCTTACCCCACTTTCTTCCTCTAAAAACCTTCCACTTTTTTTTTATAACCCCTCTGAGTGCCCTTCTAGTTGCTAGATAAGATGCTGATTCATGACTCAATTAATAACCCAATTAGATCTTCACATTAGGTTGAATTTTTTGACACCTCTTTTAAAAAATTTTATTGATTTGAGAGAACTATCAATTTATCGTTCCACTTCTTTATGCATTCATTCACTGAATCATCAGATGCGCCCTAACTGATGATCGAACCCACAGCCTTGATGTATCAGGACAAAGCTCTAACCAGTTGAGCTATCTGGCCAGGGCTAGCACCTGGTCTCAATGTTTTCATTTCACTTGTAAAAGCTGAGCCATTGCTCATTGCTTTGAGGTGGGTTTTCATTTATTTTGGCATCTTGAAGAACTTGTGCTAAAACCGAATGATTTCTTGGGCTTACAGTTGTAACACGTGGTCTGGGAGCAGCTTTAAATATACAGTCAAACCTTGATTCTCAAATGTCTCCCACGTTTTTATTTTTTATTTTTAATAAGACAGCCTCTCTCCCACCCCCAAAGATTTTATTTAATTTTAGAGCAAGGGGGAGGGAGAAAAAGAGTAAGAAAAACACTGATATTTCTGTTCTCTCACCCCCAACTGGGGACCTGGCTGGCAACTCAGGCGTGTGTCCTGACTGGGAATCAAACCTGCGACCTTTGTTTGTAGGCCAGCGCTCAATCCACTGAGCCACACCATCCAGGGCTTCCTTTTTTTCTTTTCTTAAAAAAGATTTTATTTGTATTTATTTATTTTAGAGGGGAAGGGAGGAAGAGGGAAAGATCAATGTGTGGTTGCCTCTCGCACGCCCCCTACTGGGGACTTGGCCAGCAGCCCAGGCATGTGCCCTGACTAGAAATGGGACCGGCGACCCTTGGGTTTGCAGGCTGGCGCTCAATCCACTGAGCCACACCAGCCAGGGTTATAAACACTTTTTTTTTCCTTTTTAAAAATTTTTATTGTTATTCGATTACAGTTGTATGCCTTTTCTCCCCATCCCTCCACCCCACCCCAACTTCTTTAAAAAAGATTTTACTTACTTACTTTCAGAGAGGGAGGGAGAGAGAAACATCAATGTGCGGTTGCCTCTCATGTGCCCCCTACTGGGGACATGTTCCACAACCTAAGCATGCACCCTGACAGGGAATTGAACCGTTGACCTTTTGGTCCACAGGACAATGCCCAAACCAATGAGCCACACCAATCAGGGCAACATGTCTCTCATTTTGAACAATTCTGTTCTCAACGAGGTCATTCACGGAAAAAGTGTGTGATCAGTCACGTGTCTCTCAGGTGATGAAGGGGAAGACGCATGAGTATGAATAATTTGGTTTTTTAACAAATTGCTTCTTGAACAGCCTTTCAGAACAAATTAAGTTCAAGAACCAAGGTTCCACTGTATGTGAACCGCAATGAAATGCATATCATGTATGCATATGCACGCAGTGTGACAGGCTTATTCAATTTGGATTTAATAGATTTTAATAGTTATTAGTATGCACGAATGATGGTCTCCGCTTTTAACCCCTCGCATATTGTTGTTCTGTGGTCCCCATTCATTCTAACCTTTGTCCCTTTAATCAGGGCGTGCCTTCTCTCCTAGCTTGCCAAAAACCATAGTTACTTAAGCAAACAATTGCTCAATACAACTGCTCAGGTGTTGTTTGACGAAACAGGTCAAAGGTAGTATCCAGAATCCCATCACTGACAGACCATGTTAAGACTGATTAGCCCTGGCAGGTGTGGCTCAGTGGATTGAGCACTGGCCTGAGAACCAAAGGGTTGCTGGTTCCATTCCCAGTCAGGGTTGTAGGCCGGGTCCCCAGTAGGGGGCGTGTGAGAGGCAACCACACATTGATGTTTCTTTCCCTCTCTCAAAATAAGTAGTCTTTAAAAAAAATTTTAAAAAAGACTGACTTGCCCCAATTCATCACTTTACAACCACAGCTTCTAGGTGGGAGGAGCGTATTTCCCCAGCCTTTGACTTGAGATGCGGCCAGGTGTCTTGCTTTGGCTAATGGCAAGTTGGCAGAAGTAATTGTGTCAATAGTGCAGGCCTCTAAGGAGCCTCTATGTTCCCCTCCTGAACCTTTGCCCAGTTAACCAACTTGTCCACAGAACCGTGGGAAAAGCAGAGCCAGCTGTGCGAGTAAATGGTTGTTGCCGACTAAAACCCAAGCTCTGGGGTGGAGGCCCTCATCTCCACCACCCTGTGTTTTTGAGGAGCATCAATGGGCTCTAACAGGGTGAGAATTGTGGTAAAGGGTAGAGTTGGGAGGACACTTGCCCTGGATGGCCCATGGGGGCAGCCGTGACTGCCCCTCGACGTGCTGAGTACCGGCACGTGCCTCTGCGCATTCCCTCAGCTGACAAGCGAAAGCTGCGTCCCCCTCCAGTTCTTCAGATCAGTAACTCATTCCCATGTTTATGAAATAAACACTCCAAAGGATGCTGGTTACGGGTAAGCCCTAAAGGCCGGGTGCCTGTAATGAAGCTCTATTATTTTCTTAGATTTTATTATTTATAGAGAAGGGAAAGGAGGGAAAGAAGGAGACATACATAATTGTGTGAGAAAATCAATCGGTTGCCTCTCCCACGCCCCCAGCTGGGGAACTGACCTGCCACCCGGGCACGTGCCCTGACTGGGAATCGAACTAGTGACCCTGCAGTTCACATGCCAGTACTCAATCCACTGAGCCACACCAGCCCAGGCAAGCTCGCTATTCTTTATGCATAAGAAAATGCCCCAGAAATGGCAGGTTCTTACAATCACTGGCAGCATACACTCTCCCGGGTTTTACTAAGGATTCAAAGATCTAAGCCAGGGGTGTCAAACTCATTTTCACCAGGGGCTACATCAGCCTTGTGGCTGCTTTCAAAGGGCGGAATGTGATTTCAGCTCCATAAGAGTTAGGGAGTAGTTACATTTATACAGTCCTGAAATTATTTCGGCCCCTTGAAGGCAACCTCGAGGCCGATGTGGCCCCTGGGGAAAACGAGTCTGACACCCCTGATCTAAGCATTTTCTCGAGGACCAGGAAACCCAGTTAGAGACGATGCCCTCCTGCATTTCCAACTTAAAGGCGCCCACACACCTCACCGCACACCCTGCCCAATGACACGCAACTTGGCAGTACAGCGAGTGTCCTTTATTTTTACTCTTTGTACAAAACAAGCATCTAAATTCCCAATTTTATATTAAAAAACGACCAGCAGCAGCAGCTTGCAGCATTTCAACAATGCTCGCGAACCCTTTGCTGACACAAACAAGGCTACTACTCCACATTCAAAATGCAGGACAGGTCCCACGCCGATGTCACACAGCCTGTGGACACTCAGGCCACACTGCTCAGGACCCGTTGGTGACTGTGTCTTCTTCCATCTCCTCTTCACCATCATCGGCGGGGCCTGGAGGGAAACACAAAGGCGGAGTCACATCGATTTCAGAGAACGCACTCTCTCAGCACGCGGGGGCGCCCGTTCCGTGAGGGTCCTGCGTGCCAAGCCCTGCACAAGGCACGAAAGCCCAACAGTAGCCTCAGCGCTCGAGACACTTACAGCCCAGTGACTACTGGGCTCTGGCAGGTATGCAAAGGGACGGTCAGGTCCCAAGGGAAAAGAAAGATCGCACAGGCGTTTTATGGAAATTGAACTCACTGCCCATCACCCTAACTCAATCACTCATCCGTCACCCAGCCTGGCACACACGTGCTTCCTCATCTGCCACGTGCCCCTTGTACCACCCCCACCCCCTGGCCTGGAGCTGCACCCACACAGGCCTCTTTCCATTCAAGTGTGCAAGACTCCCTTTTGCCAGTGAGGAGTCGGAAACCTCATTGATGAACAGCTCACATTTTCTTACTTGAAAACCCACTGGCCCACCTTGTACCATTTACCTCGCATGAGCTTAGAACCCTGGGAAGCACTGGCTCCCTGAGCTCTGGCAGCTGTTACCCACGTCATCACACGACATAAAAATCATATCCGTGAACGCCACCGACTGCCTCGGGAACGTCTGCAGATACTGTGAGGCTGTCACGGCTACAGTTGTAAGTTTTCTAGCGTTGAACTCTGCTTAAAAGTTTGAATTTTATCGCTGGTAACAAATACGATGCGTTGTCTTGCTTGAAGCGACAGGCTTACCCAGTGTTTGAGAAGATGCCTACCCCTCAACTGAACAGTTGCAGACAACTGATCAGAGACTTGTACACCCCGAACCTGAGTAATTTCATTAACTCATGTCACCCCAATACACTAAAGAAAAAGTTAACAGGAAAAATAAACCAGCTGCAGACAAACACCCAACTTAGGTAGGGAGAAGTGCTTCATGCAAACTCCAGGCTCTGTCACCCAGAGCATCTAAAAGATGTGCACTCAAGGGCAATATTCAATAAAACGAATAATTCTCATTGCTTTCTGAAGGACATTCCTAAGCAAAACATAAGCAAACACCTTGATGCTGTTACAAGCTTCGAACTCACAACCCCCCAGGGGCCCAAAGACCACAGAGAGAACTGCTGGTCCGCTGAATGCCTTCTTCATCCTCGGCCTCACTGCAACACTATTTCCCCATCTGCCAGTCTAGCCACAGGCCCCCATTCATTCAGAGCAAAGCTGGCAAATGTATTCTTTGGAGTGGTTTTTACTTTACATCCCCAGTGCCCAGCAAGTTGCCTGACACAAAGCTGGCATTCAAATATTTGAACACCTCATGCTTATCCAAAACTTGCTCCCGTCGGACCCTGCGCTATGTGGCACCTCTGAAGTGTCTTAGTCTTCCTAACAATGTCCGAGGGTGGCATTATAGTCATCTCAGATTACAAGATGAAGAAATGGATTTTAGAGGTAGGAGGGACTACTAGGAAATTCGCCCAAGGGCAGAGCCAGCGAGGCTATGACCTGAGCCTCCCAGGCCTATGTTCAGACCTCTCAGCCAGCCTGGCTGTACGTGGGAGTGAGTCCGCATGGGGTCCCCTCGTGTTCGGTCTCAGGCCACGGCTGTGCAGCAGTGTCTGTGTCACACAGAAAAGCCCCAGAGTCCCGTAACACGGCATCGCCCATCAGCTCATTTCTCCTGGAAGCGCGTGTAACGGGATCTCATGAATGCGGGATCAGAGGTGAAGAGGCACTACATTCTGGCCCCCGGCTCGCAGCATCCCAGCTGCTCTGGAATCACTTCCGGTGGGACACGAATGGCAAGGGCAACGGCAGAGCGCGCTCTCCTGACCTGATCTGCGTTCTCTGCCAGGGATCTGGCCCGACTGCAGCAAGCCCTTCAGCCTCTCCACTTCGGCCAGTGTGGACGCGTTCGCGATGGCGTTCTGGGGACACACAGGGGACACACATAGTCAGTTTCACCTCGGTGTGCCAACGTGCCAACCACCCAGGCGGTACCTACAGGAACTCACTTTCTGTGTTGGAACATTCAACAGTCTGTGTTGGGGGAAGAATTTGATTGGCACATTGAAATTGAGCCAAAACCCAAATCGTTCCATTTCTAAATTGATAAAGAAATGCAGAACCCTCTGATAGGAGGGAAAAAAAATCATCATTTCATATGTCCTAAAACGCCAGCAAACTGAATTACCAACTGGGATTATGTGACCAGATAAACCTAGGAGGCGTTATTATAAAATCAGGATTCCTCACTGATCATCACCCAGGACCTTCCACACCGCAAATCTCAAAGCAAAAACGACGGCAAACGCCGCGCAGCATCCGAAGCTGCCAACTGTGCAAAAGCACACGCCCCGGGAAGATGAGGGAGACCAGAGCCGCCTCCACATCCCCGGCTCAAGTCTGGTCAAGTAAGTTCCAGCTCGTTCCCGTTACACAAAAATACGGCTGGACTCTAGCAACGGTGGCGGAAAGCCGCAATGTCCAGAACCTGAGGGGTCACGTAACTGCGCCTGACACGCGAGGCGGCGCTCTCGGGCCGGAGTTCTAATGCTCCATTACCTTGATGGCTTCCACATCCCCCGGAGACGGGCCGCCCTTCTTTTTGTCAGTCGGCAAACCGGCACCTGGATTGAACCTTGGGAGGGGAGGGAAGGATGTAACTGTGAAACCCAGACCGGCGGAAACTGCTTCTCTTTACTTTCAAAAGCTTTTTGAAAGTAACTCAACCAGTGTAGTATCTTATCTTTGTTAACAAACTGATACAAGCAACTGTCTCCTTCAGAAACACCACAGCGCTCATCTTCCTAGACAGAGCAGGGCGTGCGTAACGGGACGTCAGACCGAATACTGAACCGTTGGCCCCGCTAACCTGGTCGGAACCTCATGTGACGCGGGGACCGCTGACGGTCACGGAGCAGCATCACGCAAATTTAATACCGGACCAGTGACGGGTGTTTTGTTTGCTTTTGTAGGAGGCACACTGCCGGACAGAGAGTGTTTCTGAAGGGGAAGTAGAGTGAAGTCGGATGTGCGTATCTTACGTTTTGCTTCTCCTGGCAATATCCTTTGCAAGCTGTGCACCCCTCTTGCCCTTGAACATTTTCTCTGCTTCCTGACGCTCCTACAGCGACACCACACACAGAGTTAATGAAGTAGGAATACCGCGTGCGTTTAGATGCATTCCTCAGAACACAGGGAAGGAAACTCTTCTGGAATAGTTGGGGCTGGTAGAAATACCAAAAAAGCCAATTCCAAGTTCAAAGGAGACACTGAGGCCTTGCCTTCTCTGGCGAAGCTCCCTGAAGAGAAGCCCTCTCCTCGTTTCAAAGGGGTGGGGGGGCTCTCAAAGAACTAAGTAGCTTTAAAAGGAAAAAAAAAAATCCCAACTAAGGGGAATCATTCTAATGATTCAAGGTGCCGAAAAATGAACAGCATTACGTTCCCCACTGGGAACAGTCTGTGGTTGCCCGTGGCGGCCAGTGCTCACCGGACTCTGGGCTGGTGCCGCCCTGGGGTGCCCAACGCCACACGCAACAGCTTTAACTCAGGGCCCTACCACACACTCCGCTGTGAAAAAAACCTGACACTTCCTTTCCCACCTTCTTATTCTAAACCAGTAGTAAAACTCATTAGACAACTTTTAAAAACCAGTAAACGGGTATCAAATATCAAAAGCACCAATCAGCCCTAGCCGGTGTGGCTCTGTGGGGTGGGTGCTGTCCCACAAAGCGAAAGGTCGCAGGCTCGATTCCCGGTCAGGGCACAGGCCTGAGCTGCAGGCCAGGCCCCAGGTTGCGGGCACACACAGGAGGCAACCGGTCCATGTTTCTCTCTCACACTGATATTTCTCTCCCTCTCTTTCTCCCTCCCTTCCCCTCTCTAAAAATCTTTAAAAACACCCCCACAAATCAATATGACTTACGATCAACAAAGTAATACTTACTTTTAGTTTCACCTTCTGGAAATCCAGCACTCTCACTTGGGGAACTTTATAAATTACATACAGTCTGTAATGCTTCTTATTTGTTACGGGATTTCTCAGAAGACTACGAGAGAAGGAATACTATCATGCCAACCTCGTTCACAGCAGAGCATTCACGAGGTTCCTGTTAATAAAACCTAATGAGTCCATAAATCAGGGAAAAGTCCACTATTCTTCACATTTCATTTCAATGTCGTAACAGCGTAAGTAACACTAGGGATGTTTTAATAGAGTACTGGGCTAAAAAAAAAATTTTCAACATTTGTTTTTAAAAGGTGCCTTTTTTTGATGGTATAAAAATTAGAAGATTTATTTATGTCTTAAAATAAATTTAAGTTAAAAAAGGTTCCCCCGTTACAGTTTACATCATTCAATACTATTTTTTCCCATTTATTATATTGTTGTTCAAGTACAGTTGTCTGCCTTCTCCCCCCCTCCCCCCCAACCCCAGCCCCCCTCTTGGTTTTGTCCACGTGTCCTTTATAGGTGCTCCTTTCATTCAGTATTATTTCGTATTAGTTTCAGAGCTATGTGTACAGCAAAGACAAAGGTACTTTTTACCAACTGGGTGCCCTAAGGCCAAGGCCGGAAGGGTGTTATGTCAAAGGGCTCCAATGTCACCACCACGAGCGAGTCCCGTACCTGAGGTAGGTCAGTGACTTGAGCGATGCCAAAGGGTCCAGATCGCCCTGTAAGGACACAGCCGTAGGTGAGAACACGGGCGCCACACCCTAATTCCGTACTTTGAAATAGTGAGGCCTTTGGGGCCAGGACTCATCTTGGCTTTTACTTTCTTACTGCTCCAGGACCTAATACTTTTCTACTGAGTGAACTGGTACAGAACCTCGAGCTTCTTACACCGAGCATCTTGGCCTTACCAGCTTCTCTCTAAACAGTGATGATGTCTATGTGAGCTTTTAAAAAATACAGTTAATATATAACAAGTTGGGAGGGGGTGTTGAAATGTTTAAGGACCCTGAACTGCTTAGGAGGGGAAAGGTATTGGTTAAACTTTGGTAAATACATATGTTTTACTTCCTAGACTGCTAAGAATAGAGACTATTTAATATTTAATTTCTAAACTACTAAAGAAAAACTGGAATGAACAAAAAAAGTGAGTGCAAAGCGTGTGAGGGAGAAATAAGGGAGCGAAAACAATACCGAATGAGCGGGACAAGTTCCAGAAAAAAGACGAACGCAGACATACCAGTAATCGCATCAATATAAACAGACTGACTATTTCAAAGACAGATTTCAGACTGCATTTAAAATATCCTATCATATGCTGTTCTCAAGAGACAAACCTAAACAGAAAGGAAGTAAACACCGAGGGTCCATTTTGATGGGAAAAGGTTGACCATGCAAATACGGACGGACAGAAAGCTGGTGTTGGTATACAATGGCAGATAAAGTAGCAACGTACAACAGCATTAGTAACATATAAAGAGGGTCACAACGTAACGAAAAAATGGCTCAGTTCACCAGGAAGGCACCAACAATTTAAAATTTCTGTGTATCAAAGACGATAACCTGGAGATACATAAAACTAAAATTGACGGAACTCCAGGGAGACCGTCCAGTCCACGATCACGTGAGACTTACCGCCCCTTTCAGAAACCCAGAGGACAGACTCAGCCCTCCTCACTGCAAACAGCTGTAAATACCGCTGCAGCGCGCAGACCACGCAAACAGCCCTTATCGTGACCCCCATTCGCTATGAGTGAGCATTTGGGTCGCACCCCTCCCCTAACTCAGAAAGGACACGGCCTCAGACAAGCCAGGGCTTTCTTACTCTGGAGTCAAGCGCTCCGCTGGGAATCTGCAGAGTCACAAACCTAGCCCCCCAGGAAAGGAATAATCAGGGAAAGAGGGAAGGGAGGCGAGGGAAAAATAACCCCAAGTCAAGTCACGTAAGAGGGACCTAACCATCCAGTATTTCAGTGGAAAATTTTGGTTACAAGACAATACACAGTATGGGCTCAATTTTGTGGAAACCTATATATATGGAGGAGAAATTTAAACAGCCTATAGAGAAATATGTCAAAATATTCAGATCCAAGCAGAGAAAGTGAAATTTGCCCCTCATGTCACCGGAAAGCCAAATCTGAGTATTGTGGATTGTGGGGCTAAACGCGAAGAGCGAAACACGAGTTTCTAGAACAGACTCGTCCAACAAAACTTAACACGCGTCCCATATGTGATTTCACATTTCCTAGTAGCTACATTAAAATAGAAAAAAAAAAAATGAAACTAATTTTAATGTTATTTAACCTACTTCCCAGAATATGATCATTTCAACACCCATGTAACAAAATCGCTGACAGTTCCCACCCATTGCTGCTTCTCTGTGCTACGAGGTGAAAGCTGGTGGGCAGCTGGCAGCGCTCACACATCGCCGTTCAGCAGCCACCAGGGCCAGTGGCCGCCCTACCGGGCACTGCAATTCTAGGGGACGACGTGGGTGAGTTTCTTCACGACCCTGGGGTAGGGGACGCTTAACAGAACATCGACAGAACTAGGAACAACAGTAACAACGACGACAAATAAACTGGACTACAGCAAAATTAGAAAACGGTTCTCAGGACACCCTGAGAAAGCCAAAAGGCAACCTACAGAGCGGGAAAAGTTATCTGCAGCTGAGAAAGGCCCTCGTCTGGAATTAAGAAAAAAATAAAGAAAAAGGATGATGAGGAATTAACAAAATTTCTGTAAGAGTGCGGAACCTTTAGCTCCTCCCTCTAGATCCATTCCCGCCCCCCGTTCGTTCCACTTACCAGCTCCACAAGGCTGTTGTTGGTGAGCACGAGCTCCGTCAGGCAGGGCAGAGCCTGATCAAGCCCCTCTCCGATACGGCTAAAATCAGAACAGACAGGCCCTTAGTGAAAGCGACAGGTTAAGTCAGCTAACAGTTCTTCCTCAGTCCTTGCTCAGAGGATTTCGGACTCCCAAGTGGGAAGAACTTCAGAGAGTTTTCTTCCAACCCCCCATGTGACAGAGGCGGCATGACTGTAGAACCCAGACCCCCTGAAAGCTGTCCTGGCCCTTTCCCACCACCACAGAGGCCAGTGATACCTCAGGAAAGGAGCAGCTCCTGCGTAGAACCAGACACCCGACTCCCTGCCTGGCTTCTGCACAGGCGGCACAGAAACACTCATGACTCTGCACTCACAGCGCAGGGACAAGACACACAACACCTACCGCACAGGGAATGGTTAATGCCTGAGAAATATGCCTAGAGCCAAATGTGTACAAACCGGCATGTGTTTCCTTTAATTAATTGATTTATTATTTTTTTAAAGATATATTTATTTTTAGGGGGGGGGGAGAGAGGGAGGGAGGGAGGAAGAGGGAAAAACATCAATGTGTGGTTGCCTCTTGCACGCCCCCTACTGGGGACCCGGCCCACAACCCAGGCACGTGCCCTGACTGGGAATCGAACTGGTGACCCCTTGGTTGGCGGGCCGGTGCTCAATCCACTGAGCCACACCAGCCAGGGCAGTATGTGTTTAATTTAAATTAGAAGCTTACCATGAGTATATGTATAAATAGACTAGATCTGTGAACAGATGCAAGTAAGTCTAGACCAACGCCAAGTCAGGCTCTGATCTGAACGAGAGAAGTGCAGCTCGTTTCTCATTTTACGGGGAAACGTGCACGTGTGACCAGCAGCAGGTACTACAACTTCCTCAGGGAACTGTGACATTTAAATAGGGGAGAAAAATATTCCCCACTAGCAGACACTCACCATATTCTGTTGTTGTTCACCAGTAATGTCTTCAGTCTCCTCAACAAAGGAAATCCATCCAGTTTCCTGATTTCATTGTCAGAAAAATCAATAGCATCAAACTGGTCTAAAGTTGCACCCAGATTTTCAATGACAGGAATCTTATACCCTGTGAAACAGAAAAAATGAAGCCGTCAAGTATGCATAGAACTAAACGGTATCTTCACACAGTAGCAGTACTCCCTGGGGATGTGACTCAAAGCTATCATTCATTCAGAAGGGGTTCACCGGCACCTACGCCAAACACTGCAAGGTACTGGCCCATACAGTGAGGAACAAGAGAGGCTCAAACCCCGGTGGCCATGAATCCTATGCATCAGCGGTGGTCACGAAGATAGTGATGATGACAAGGTCAAGGGCAGCGCTGATGGCGATGCTTACCAGCAGTGCTATTGGTAGCTAACGCTTGGGAGAATATGTGCAAGGTGCCTCGCACGGTTCTGTACGGCCCCGGGACAGCTTAAGTGGTATAACAGGAATTTACACGATGATTTGCTTCTAGAAAGTGTCCACACCTGTTTCATACACAGCGGACAACGGTGTCACGTTGACGGAACTCACAGGGTAGCATCACCGTACCAGGGCATTCCCCTCACTTCACCTCCCCGGGCTCCAATCCAGAGTTGAAGATTAATGGCTTAAATACAACGGTAAATCACTCTACGCACACTTCACTCAAGTTCCCACCGGCGTGTCTAATATGCACATAATTATTGTGCTACTTGCTAGAAAAAAAAGAAATGAACCCAGCCGAGGTTAAAGTACACAGTTCGGGGCTGGAAGGGCTGCATCAAAGTCAAGGACCCAAACCAGCATCCTCAACACCCCATGCACTGCAGAGGCAGGGAGAAGGCAGGGAGTCCCCTGTGCCAAGGCAGTCAGAGTGGTCAGTTACTCTGAAACTGAACCTTTCTCTAAGGCACTTAATTTCATCAAAATAAAAGTACTGGGTTTTGTCAGCAAGGAATCTAAGCAAAAACAGTGACGCCCCTGAGGCCCCTGCAGTCCCCATGGGAGCAAATTTCAGGCCAAGACTGTATTATTTTATCCCCAGAGAAGATGCTCTTCACACTCCTCCTAAAGTCATCTTCTGATATGCTGATTCGATCACAGTACTGCCCGGTTTCTCGCCAAGCTCTCCAAGGCTGAAATCGCTACGGGAGTCTGAATAGTTCCGGGAGCTTTCACCGCCGACACACGGCAACCTTGGTGAAGCCGTTCGCTCCATAAAATGTTTTGATGACAAGTAAATACGGGACAATTGAAGCTAATAAGAAGGAAGTACAGGGGAAACGATCGATTTTGTTCCAGGACTTCGTTTCCTCCCTCACCAATTAGAAATAATTAACACGTATCCCATCTACACTCTCACGGTATCACTTGAACGTATCTACAGAGAACTCACTGCTCGCTCTGCACTAGGACTACAAACACGACGTACAGGGGTGGGCAAAAGCCGATTTACAGTAATTAAGTACACTTACAATAATTAATAGATTATATATATATATATATATATATATATATATATATATATAAAATCCCTGCGTTTCGCGTACTCGCAACTGTAAACCTCCTTTTGCCCACCCCTGTATATTTCCGCCCTCAAACGGTTCAGACTGAAGCTCAGCCAAAGCAAGGCCGAACAGAGGCGCCACGGATATGGATGCAGAAGTCCCTTTTAACCTAGTCGGCCGCGTGAGGAGCCCAAGGTCATTTGCCAACACCCACAAGACCCGATACGGGGCGGTCCGGGTGCAGCCCGCCACTTTGGGGCCCACGATGCAGGCCCCTGGGCCAAGCTCCGGCCGTGGGCGCACGCGGCAAGGTGTGGACCAGCGGCGAGGCCCGGGGACGGCCCGCCCTCTCCCCAGACTCACCACGGAGGTCCAGCTCGCGGTCCCGCACGGCGTTGGTGTACTGCGCCGCCTGCTCGATCAGCTCCGCCGTCAGCTTCACCATCCTGCAGCCTCTACTCCCGGTGCCCCGCACGCCGGCTGCCTCCCGCCAGCCAGAAGTCCCGGCGTGCCCCGCGCCCGCCGCCAGGCGGCACCAATCGCACGACGCACGCGCGCGCAGCTCAACGCCCAGGCCGAAGCAATCGAAAAGCCACGCCCCCGATCTCAGTCTCCTCCGAGGTCCTGGCGCATCTGGACCACGCCCCTGGTTCTGGTTCTTTTCACTGGGGCTTGCCTGGAATCAGGAGTGCCCCTAATTCCAGACATGTGTATCCGCTAGTTAAGCAAAATATGAAAGCACGCGAGTGGGACATTCTCACGTGCCAGTGCACCCCGAGGTGAATGGAAAGCTGTGACAGTCGTCACTCCACCCGGGAGGGGCGGCAACCCGTGGGTCCAGGACTTCAGATTCCTGTCGGGGTTCTGGTCTTTGGCCCCGGCCTGCAACGTGAGAGCTGGGGATGGGTCGCCCGCTGGGGCCGTGACGTCAGACCCGGCACCGGGCATGGTGGAGTTTCTGGTTAGGCCTGTTCTGACAATTAAATATTTATATTGACGCAGGATTTACTGAAAACTGCGCAAATCGGAAATCTGAACCGTAACGAATGACCACAGAGTGAGCCCACCTGCTAGCTGCCGCGGGGATTCAGAAAGGGAACACTATTCCGAAAGCCTCCGACCTGAGTGAGGATGATAATTTTATTTCTTCTTTCACAATGTTTATAGTAGTTCTTTTTAAAGATTTTATTTATTGATTCATTTGTTGTTCTACTTATGCATGCATTCATTGGTTGCTTCTTGTACGTGCCCTGACCAGGGATCAAACACACAGCCTTGGCCCCTGGGGATGATGCTGTAACCCGCTGAGCTCCCTGGCCAGGGCCTAGACTGGTTCTACTTCTGTAAGAGTCCTGTCAAGGAAGGACACATGAACTAGATAGAAATTCCAGGAAACCTCAGACAAACACACTGAGGGACAGTCTACAGATTACTACCAATAGCAACCTCAGTCTTTAAAGGGTTCAAGGTCATGAAGTCAGAGAAAGGCTGAGGACCAGGAACGGTTCTAGATTGAAGAAGACCAGAGAGACATGAAGACTAAATGCAGAGTGTGATTCTAAATGCAAAGTGTGGTCTAAACTGGATCCTTTTGCTAAGGGCATCATTCCTGAGACAACTAGCAAAATTTGAATCCAGTTAGAAGATTGGCCAGTAGTAATACATCAAAGTGAATTTCCTGATTCCCGTTGGTTATGCAGGAGAAGGTCCTTGTTTATAGGAAATAGCCTCTAAAATCTTTAGGGAGTAACAAGGTATTATATAAGTAATTTGCTTTCAAACTGTTCACTAGAAAATTTCTTTGTACCATGCTTGCAACTTTTCTATAATTTTCCTTTGTGATTGTTCCCTGCCCCACAAAAAAAGTTAAAAAAAAAAAAAAAAGCAAACTTTGCATAATTCCAGAAAATCCCACGAGGTGGCGCGCTTAGACCACAGAACTGGTTTAACTTGCATTTCGCTGGCTGGATTTTTTCAGAAAAAGGTTTCTTTACTTTTAGAAAAGAAATTTGTATGTGTTTCTGTTGCTTCAGCACATGAACTGAGAGATGAATCAAACTTAGAAAGTTTTACTAATTTTAGGGCATCTCTATGACGTTGAGAAAAGGTTTTTGTAATTTCATTTCTTTGGGCTAGGGTTTCTCAACTTGGTACCATTGACGTTTGGAAACTGGATAATTCTTTATTGTGGGAGCTGCCCTGTGCATTTCAGGAGGCTTAGCAGCATCTCTGGCCTCAACCCACTAGATGTCAGTACATTCCTCCAGTTGTGACCCCAAAACAACTCCAGACATTGCCAAATGTCCCCAAGGAGACAAAGATCACCCCAGGTTGAGAACCACTGTTTTGGGGCAACAAGATGTTCTCTTCTCCGGGTACTTGAGTTCCCGTTCGCTCACCAGGGAGCCTAGGAGGTATCTGATCACCCTTAGTATGGCCATTACATACTGAGAGGAGGGGAGCTTTGGGTGCTGGGAAATGAACCCAGGGCATGAGAAGGGTGTTTTTAGTGTTGCACCATCTTGGGGGGGCTGTTCTGCGCACGGACAAGCCGCAGAGCCTGGGGTGTCAGGAAAGGCCTTAGACAACCAGCCAGAAAGCACAAAGACTGGGTTCAAGGAAGGAAAGGAGCAGAGAAGGCCGCGGCAGGCCCCTCTTTCCCATGGCAGCCAGCACTCAGCTGCGTCCCAGCTGGCTGGCAGAACCTGAAGATGCCAGGGAATAGTTCTGGTGTATTACCCTCCATCAGCCCTGCTTGTTCTTTCTTTTTTTTATTTGTATCTTTATTATATTTTTTGCCATTACCATTTAGTCCCCTTATAGCTCCCTCCCTAGCCCTGCTTGTTCTTATCAAATGGTTTAAAAGCGGTGGATGCCCTGGCTGGTGTGGCTCAGCGGACTGAGCGCGGGGCCTGCAGACCCAAAGGTCACCAGTTGGATTCCCGGTCAGGGCCCATAAGTCCCCAGTAGGGGGCGTGCGAGAGACAACCAGCTGATGTTCCTCTCACACCGCGATTTCTCTCCCTCTCTTTCTCCCACCTTTCCCCTCTCTAAAAACAAATAAATCTTAAAAAAAAAAAAAAAAAAAGCAATGGATGATAGTCTCCAGTCTCAAGTTCAAGGGAACCATTCGGCTGGCCACATTCCACCATGTCGCCCTTTCGTCTCTTTTAAAGCTCTGTTCCCAAGATACGTCTTCTGTAAAGAGTACAGTTCTCCGCAGCTCTTTGAGGAGTTACAGAGCAGAATGTCAGCAGTGGCCTAGGAGGGATGGGGGTATGAACCTGGGGGCCCTGTCAGAAAAGTGGAAATAAAACTAGTTGAACCCAAATGCACCATGGCTGTGCTTGGCCGGCGGCAGAAGTGACTCTCCATCCTGCAGAGAGCCAGCCTCCCTCCCTGGGCATGCGGATGGGGACAGCCCAGCCAGTTGCTGCCCAAGCAAGTCACGTCTCCCTATGAGCCTCGGCCAGTGACAGGACAGATTTAGAGAGCGTGCTCCATGATTCTGTCACATAAAACAAACCCCATTCACATGTCCTGCCCCAACTGAGTCCAGATGAATGCACTTAAGGTTGGGCCATTTGCAAACAGGCATTTTATTTGGGCAGTCGTTTTTAAGAATTGTATTCTTACCTGAGGACATTGTTTCATTGCTTTTAGAGACAGGCAGAGAGAAAGAGAGAAACATTGATTGGTTGCCTCCTATATGCACCCCCCACCAGGGATGGAACACTCAACCTGGGCTTGTGCCTGACCGGGAATCAAACTGGTGACCTTTCGCTTTGTGGGACAATGCCCAACCCACTGAGCCACACCGGTCAGGGCTCCACTTTTGTTTCTTTCCTTAGACAGTTCTTGTTGCTGCATTTCCTGTATTTGCAGCCAAACGATTCCCAGCAAGTACAAGCTCCTGCCCCTGCAGAGAGGCCGCAGGAAAAAAGCACACGCAGGGATTTCAGTCTCTGTGCATAAAGAAGACAAACTGCCACCTAATTAAGTCACGCTGGGCAGCTTTAGGTGAACAGCCTGCCTTCTGTCACAGAAAGGAGCAGCCCTGTACCCAGCTAGGCTTTCATGGCCTGACGAGGGTCTGTTTGCCCAAGGACACCCTTGGGCTGGAACTCCGGGACCTCTCCTGTGACCTTGTTACATCAACATTCGCTAACACTCAGAGACCTCCTCCGTGACGACATCGAACAGATCCGGAAACCCCAAAGAAAGCCATTGCACACCCTGGTCAGCACCCGCATTTAATGGCTGCGCCTTGGAAAGAAATACAGGCTCCTTCGCTGTGGGGTATTAACTGTTTTATTAATTTAGGGTTAACACTGTGTTCGCTCTGAGGGTCTCTTCTTCGGAGGCGTGGACTCAATCAACACCTGTGGGGGTTCCCCCAGCTCACAGGGATGAGTCGCAGGACGCGTTACAGTTGGGGGGGGGGGGACAAAATGGAGAGAAGTACAAGCTCGGGAGAATTTAAGGCAAATGTTACTCCCGCGTGACGGGGAGTCGATCAAGCCGACCTGTGCATTTCAATGAAAATATATGAAATATTTGTCAAAATAATTAACATCGGTAAAAACCAGACACATGTAGCTTATAAAATGCCTACACAGGTTTGGCAGAAAGAGGGCCCACCGCGCTGCTAGGCTGGCGGCACACACAGACACAGGTACCTCCGCCTTGAGAACGAGTCTCCGGAGGAGCGGTGGCCAAGTGGATTTTAACAGCAATCCCACGAACCGGGACGTCAGTGATGCACATCCCACGGGCTGGGCTTACATCTCAGTCAGAGGAACTGCTTGGTCATTGGGGCACCTTTATGGCTGGCCCCCGGGGACGCCTGCTGGGGATCCTCGGCAGAAGGCTCTGCGTCAAGGTGGGCGTCGGGGCCACGAGACCTCTGCAGACACAGACTGATGGCGGCGATAAGGGCGCTTGGCTCACTCAAAGGAGAGTGCTCCAGGGAAGGAAGGCTCTCCCCCACTCTCCCCGGGTTCGGAATCTGACCCTAAGTGGTCACAGCAATTTCAGAAGTCGCTGACTATGTAGGAATAGATGCTCTAGGCCCGGTGGTCAGACATGGTATGCCCCCAAATCTGTCTTATATATAGTCTGACCAAACTGTCCCCCCACACTGCTCTGTGGCAGCCAGGGGAGCAGGTGAGAGGCCTGGCCCTGCATTGCATGGGCGTGGGGACAGCCAGGTTCTGCGGGCTGGGCCTGGTGGCTGAGATTGACCACGGAGCTGCTTGAAAACCGGGGGCGGGGGGGAAGGGTGACGTGGGAGGCCAAGTGGGGTGACTTTCTGCTTTGGTCTTGAGATTCAGTAAACTTATGGTCCCAGCAGCTGGGGCCGTGGACTCCCGGGGTTCGCGTGGTTCCCGTGTGCAGTTGACGGGAAGAATGCAGCCAGCAAGCAGAGTGGGAGAGGACCGCGCTATGTCAGGGACAGCCCCTGTAGGCCCACCCCCCACGGGCTCCGGGTGCCCAGAGATGCGGCCCGAAGGACCTCGATCCTGGGAAGATAAAGCTGTCGGGTGCAGGGCGCTGCCCCGGAAAACAGGCTCTGGCCCCCAGTCTGGAGACAGGTGGACGGACAGATGGATGGACGGGAGCAGCCCTGCCCTCTGCAGGTGGCCGGGAGCCCCTACCCAGCCAGGAGGCACGTGCGGCAGCAGAACTGGATGAAGAGCTTTCGTTCACAGAGCCGGTTAGACTTCACCATCTCGCAGAATGTCTCGTCCGCTGGGCACCAAAGGGGGAGAGAAAGGGGGCGTGCGTCAGACTTGGGGGCCTGTTTAATTGTTCCAGCCATCCCACTGTGCCGGCCCTGATGGTGTGAGGGGCCGAGGGGACAGGGCACACAGAGGCAGTGGGGGTGGCAGCCCTCAGGGCCACCCCAGTGACATGTGGTGAGCCCGCTGTGGCAGAGGCGGCACGTGGCACGCAAGGGCTCCCTCTGAGTCTGGAAGACACATGATGATAGAGGGGGTGGGGGGGGAGGAGTTGGGCCTGGGAGCACACCTGGGCTGTGCCAGTGTGGCCTCAGTGCGCCTCTGTGCAGACAGCAGTGCTACAGAGGCGGACGAGGGAGACTGGGGGGAGGGCGGAATAGAAGGGGTAGGGACAGAGCAGAGCCTCACAGAGCGGCCCTCTCCTTGGCTTTTGGGAATGCGTTGCATTCGTGGGACCCCGAGAGCCTCATGTGGCCACCTCACTTTCCTGGGCTGGACACATAACCTGAGCACATGACCCCTACAGAGGGAGCTTCCGGCCTTGGCAGGACTCCCCCGATTGCTCCTCTAAGCTCCTGTTTCCACACCCCGCCCTCGTCTCCCCGTCCACTGAGAAAAGCGGGGATCCCCCACAGCACAGACACAGATCTTCCCTGGGGGAACTCGTGGGCCCTGTGAGGCTGAGACCCTTTGGGCCTCCTGACTTCACCCCCAAAGTCAGGCCTCTCCTAATGGAAGTCACGGCACACAGGCCTCCTGGGGGTGATGGCTTGAGAGCGGAAACAGCACAAAAACAAAATCATTTTTAAGAGTCACTCAACAAACTGACCCGCAGCAGCTGGGTTGTGGCCGGGATGTGGGTCTGGTCAACGTGAGAGGCCTCACGGGAAGGGAGGAAGGCTAGAGGGGACCCAGGATGGCCAGCCCCAGGCGGGGTGGGGCTACCTTCCCCTCGTTTTCTTTCCCTTTCCTTGTTGACCAGACGCAGCGCACCCGTCATGCAGCTGGAGCTCACCGTTGCTGCAGGTGTGATTGGCGACGCACGAGGTCCCCAGCTGCGTGAAGCCCGTCTTACACCGGCTGCAGTTCCTGCTGGAGCCTTCGCAGCTCAGGCAGCTCTCGTCGCACCTGCGCGGGGACACGGCTTCCCATTGCTGCACATGGCGGAGGCCCTCCCTTCTTGACCTGTGTCCCCTCGCTGGGACCGTGTCCCCCACGGCGGCCTGGAACCCTGGCCAAGTGCCTGCACGTCCCCCCTCCTGTATGGTCCTGGGAGGGGGAAGACGCTCATGGCCCGATAGCAGGAGCACGCGCAGAGCCCCGTCTCCGAGACTCCACTGGGCTCACCTGGGCATCCTCACCCCACTGTGGGGCTCGGGACAAGGCTCCACCCAGGGACGTGACGCACCTGGTCCTGGAGCTGCCTGGGACTGCTGCTTCGCCCACCAGGCTAAGTCTCCTTTGTGGAGACACTGGCCTCTCCCCCTGGTGGGGGAGGGAGGCACCCTTCCAGTCCTGGCCCAGAGATGGGACCCAGGGCACCTCGACCCCAGGGGAGGGTCGGCACACTCAGGCGCTCGGGCCCCCTCACACTCATGCCTGTGCAGGTTGTCCCTGTCTGCTTTCATGGTGCTGGGCTTGAGTAGCTGCGACAGAGACCGTGTGGCCAGCAAAGCAGAGACTACAGACCTTTGGGCCCTTTATCCAAGGAGCTGGCTCACGCTGCCCTGGGGCTTGAATCCAACCTGTCCTCCCAGAGACTGGCTCTGCGGGCACTGC
This sequence comes from Desmodus rotundus, assembly GCF_022682495.2. Classification (NCBI taxonomy): domain Eukaryota; kingdom Metazoa; phylum Chordata; class Mammalia; order Chiroptera; family Phyllostomidae; genus Desmodus; species Desmodus rotundus. The sequence goes on along the minus strand of NC_071396.1, from coordinate 27,765,170 downwards.
GGTCTGCTGCCCTCCTCCTTCTTTCCCAACAGCGCGCCTGCACTCTGACTCGAGGCCCTGGTGGAATCTGCTATTGGGGTGTGAGCCCTGCCAGGCAGGTCCTCTGGGATCTGTTTCCTGCCCTGCCCCAGCTACACGACGCCTGTCACACAGGAGGTGCTCCACAAATTGTCCTTAAGTGAACCAAGAAATGAAAGCCACCTGCTAACTTGTGCCCTTGGCAAGCGCTCCTCTGCAAAGGGGTTCTGGTGTAAAGGGGTTCCGGTGTGCCCACCATAGTGGTGAGATGCTGCTCACCCGTCCCCCAGCTTCCAGGGAAGGGCTGCCAGACTTGGTCCCCCTGCCACCCCTTTGCGGGCAGAGCCGGGAAGACTGTCGGGCGGGCACGTACCTCCGGCACACTTTGTGGAGCAAACCCCGCATCTCCTCTGGGTAGTAGCCCTCGCCACAGTCTGGCACGCATTTCCAGTCCTGGAAGTGGAAGTTTGTGGCGCAGTGAATACATTCTTCTCCGCTGGGTCCTGAGGGGAGTGGGGAAAGCAGCAGGTATCAGGGGCTGCCTGCCCGTCCCATGTCCCAGGCCTGCTGCAGTGACCGTGAGAGCCAGGGACTGTTCTGATGTGCCAAGGCCACCACCACTGCTGGACTTCCAGGTGCCCACCGTGTACCCCACTGAGCCATCCTCACCCACTGCGGGAGGTGGGTATACCACCCCCATTTCACAGATTGGGACACAGTGACAGGAGCCAAACTCAGCACAGCCCCCGGCTGCCCAGGTCAAGTTCACGGGCCCTGACTCCCAAAGCTCCCTTTCCCAACAGGCCTAGGCCCTGCCTCCGCTAGAGCCAGCCATGTGTGCACTTGACCGGTGGCCGGACCAAAGGGAGGTGCGCCGTGAGTTTAAAATTCACACACACACACGCTGGACTTCAAAGGCTTAGCACAAAGGAGAATGTGAAATAGCCATTTTTATATCGATGATAGGTTGAAACAACAGTGTTTAGATACACCCGCTTCCCTAGGAAATTCAGAATCATGGTCACATTGGTGGCTTGTACCCTATTTCTATTGGCTAGAACCTTGTCCAGGACGATGTGGGGTGGGGGGGCTGGAAGAAGAGACTTGGCCAGAACGGCGCTGACAGGTGTTTGGTACAGACCGGCAGGACAGTTTCCGCAAAGAGAAGAAACGAAAACGGGCTTGTGGGGTGAGGAGCGGCGGCCGGAAGAGGAGAGCTCTGCACGCAGGGCCGAGAGTCCCGAGGGAAAACCTGCAGGCCAGTCGAGGGGACGTGCTCATCCAGGATGGAGAAACCACGCTGTCTGTCCATCCGCTCGTTTGTTCATCCATCCCAACAAGTGCGTGCTGGCACGTGCCCTGTGCCAGCCGTTCCCAAGGAGCCCTGATGAGACCTCAGAGAGACGCACCGAGGTGGCCGCTGCGGAGTGCTGAGTGTGGGGAAGCAATCTCGGATGCTCACAGAGAGGGATCCCTGGCTAAACTAAACTTCTTCTTGCCCACTCTCATTTTTTAAAAAAAGATTTTACTTTTATAGAGAGGTGAAGGGAGGGAGAAAGAAGAAGAGAAACATCAATGTGTGGTCACCTCTCACACGCCCCCTACTGGGGACCTGGCCTGTAACCCAGGCATGAGCCCTGACTGGGAATCGAACCGGCAACCCTTTAGTTCACAGGCCAGCACTCAATCCACTGAGCCACACCAGCCAGGGCTCACCCACTCTCATTTGACTGTGGTCTTAGATGGAGACCTGATAGCAGAGGCGGTGATGTCTGGCCTATTCCTTCTGGACTGAGTAACTTCTGGACTGAGACGGGGCCTCTCGCCTTTACAGACTCTTTACAGACAGGGGTCTGCAGGGTGGTCCCGTCAGCCACGAAGCTTGGTGCTCTGGCAGCTGGTTGGGTCTCTCCAAACCGCAGCTTTCAGCCTGGAAGGGAATTCCGAGCTCGACTGCGACCGTGAGCTGAGGCACAATCAGGGCCCCCTGGGGTGACGGGGCGTCCTCGGTAACAGACAGTGGCCCACCCTGTTCGAATCGCACATGGAGTGTCCTCCTCTGTTGCTCTGAGGCAGGTGAAGGGCAGCCCCACAGAGGTGCAGGGCGTCTGTCTGGTCTACATTCTAGAGGAAAAGTACTTCGTACTTTGGCCAGCGTGCCTCAGGCCTATCACTTATCTCCAGGGAGCGTGTGGCGCTGGCATCTCAGCCTCCGACGCCTCAGGAGCGGTCCCCTTCCTTGGGTCTGCCCTGCCGAACCCTGCCGCTGAATTGTCCTGCCTCGGCCATGAGGGTGCTGAAGGTCCTTCATGCCTGAGGAGCTTCCATGATGGCAAAGAACATGCGATCTTGTTTGTACTTAGTTCAGTGTTCGATTTACCGCACTTTAAAGCTGGTGAACCACGTCCAGTTGGAGAAGACGAGAAAGTTCTGCAGATGCCTGTTGGTGACGGCTGCACAACAATGTGAAAATGTACTTAATGCCATGAATGGTACGCTCAAAACTGGTTAGGATGGTAGGTTTTATTTCATGGATAAAAACAGCCGATTCAACACAAGTTCTCTGGACAAACTGTTCTCACAATTACTAAAGATTATGAACCTTGAGATTCGGCACACAGGTGCCAGCCAGGAGGGGGTGAGTGGAGCCAGGGACCTCCCTGTCCCATAGGTCCCCTGCCCCAACCTGTGGCAGCTGGGTGACCTTGAGGGCTCACCTCCTCCCTGCTGGGTGCCTGGACTGAGGATGGGCAAGAGGCTTGTCCGCACGAAGTCACCTACCAGCTGGATGCCCTGGGAGCACTGTCGGCCCCGGGTGGGGGGCAGCAGTGGTCACTGAGGGGGGGCTGGCAGGGAAGCCCTAGCAGACCTGACCCTCCAGGGGGTGAAGCATGGCAGCCGAGGACAGGTGCTTCTGACACAGACCCACATGGGACACGGAGCAAGAAGCCCCCCAGAGACTCAGAGCAGGGAAATGGGGGTCCCTCTCCCCTATGCGTGGAGATGCACAACAGTGTGGTGATTGTGGGGAGAGAGGGGAGGAGGCAGGGAGGGGTGGAGGGCAGATAAATGGCAATGCCAAAAACACAATGAGAAAGGAACTACTAAAATAAATTAATGAATTACATTATTGACAGTGAAAGCGCTAGAAAGCCACCCACCCCTAATTGTGTGGGTTCGCGTGCCTATGAAATTTAAATGTGGGACAGAAGCCGTGTAGCCCTGAACTCACCTAGGCTACCCACTGAGCCCAGGAAACAAGGATGAAAAGAAATGACAGATAAAAAGGCAACAGGGCAGATGGCTGGGAGGAGGGGCAGTGACGTCAGCAGCTGAGGATGCTCCCAAATACCGCGCCCAGCTCTGGGGGGCGCTGCCCCAGGAGGGGGGCCCAAGCAGGCGCCTTTCCCACAGGCCTCGAGGGCTCAGGCACGGCCACACCTGGAAAGCCTGCTGCCCATGTGGGGCCATGCGGCCACGCCAGGAGGGTGTGCCCGACAGGCCCCTTTCCCCAGGACCGGGGTCACGGTGACCGTAATTTAGCAGAGACCGAATTCCTAAAGGGTTCCCACAGCAAAAAAAAAAAAATCTCAGTCTAACGTGGGTTTCTTAGAAAAAGGGCCGAAATGCTGGGTCAGGAAGGAGAGTGGAGGGAAGACCTCACTTGCAAAGCACCTGAGCCCACAGACTTGCAGCGTTGCTCTCACAGCTGAGTGCAAACGACTCGCGGCACGAAGCCCCAGAAAGCAACCGAGTGCCGCAGGAAACCGGTGTCTGGGAGATATCTGCGCGGCAATCCTGGTGGGGAATTACAATCCACATAAAACTGCTGATGGACGTTTTCCTGCTTGCATAAACGGTTCACAATAAGGGAAGACAGGCACAGAGAGCGAAGGCGATGTTTTTTAAAAGCCTCCTTTGGCTCTGCAGCAAAGACCGTGCCTTTTGGAGCGGGGGTAGGGGGGGGGCGGGGCGGGGGGGGGGGGGGAGCCGAGCCTGCAGACCAGAGAGACTGCTCAGCCGGGAAACCCAGGCTGCCTGGTCCAAGTGCCCCTTGGCGGCTTTTTTTGGTTTAAATTTGTAAAATTGTGAAAAAGTGTCTAGAACATGAAATTTACTACATGAACCATTTTTTAAAATCCTCACCCGAGAAGATGTTTATTGTCTTTAGAGAGAGAGGAAGGGAACAGGTAGAGAGAGAGACACCAATCGCCCGCCTCTCGTACGTGACCCAACTGGGGATCAAACCTGCAACGTTTTGGTGTATGGAACGATGCTCCAACCAACTGAGCTACCCGGCCAGGGCTGCCGTGTGAACCATTTTTAAGTGTGACCTTCAGTGGCACTAGGTCCCTTCACATTGTCGAGCAGCCCTCACCACCATCCATCCACCTTCCCAAACTCCCACTTCATGCCCACAAACAGTAACCCGTCCTCCCTCTGCCCCCTGGCCCCTTGGTGGGGCCCGTGGGACTTCACGCTACAGAACCCACAGCGGCCCAAGAAGTCCTCAGGCGTTCTCGGTTTCAAGGGCGGGGAGCCGGCCACCTGGGTGACCCAGGTTGCGGGACTGTGGGGCAGCAGGACGTCAAAGCCAGTGCAGGCGATGGACTTACCCACGCAGGTCTTGCAGGTAGGGTGGCATTGCCCGCATTTGGTCTGCTCGGAATCAAAGTAGGTGCCCTGTTCACAGTCTGGAATGCAGCGGCCCTGTGCGAATCTGTTGGAAAGGGGCGGGGGTGGGGGGGGAGGAAGGTTTTCAATACATCCTTTCCATGTCTAATTACGCTGCGATTTGCCCTCAAATGCCTTTCAGGAGAGGAAATGGAAGTTGCCAAAGCACAGCTCTTGGTGTCGATTAAGGTTCTGGGAGAAATGAAGTCAGGAAAAGCCGCCCCGCAGCCAGCTGGAGTTCAGGCTCACGGGGTCATCCAGGGCCTAAAGGCCGTCCCCATGCCTGCAGGTGGCCGACAGGACCTGGCTCCATCTCCAAATCCCCGTGGCCTGGGTCCTGGTGCAGACGGCCAAGTCCTTGCATTCTCTCCTAGTCTGCGATGGCTTCTCTTCACTGACATTAATCAAACTTGAATCTGAACCCCAAGAGGAGGACATCAACATGTGTGGGTTACCCCTGGGAGCAGGCTGGCTCAGGTTCGCTGCCTCTGAGCCCTCTGCCAAGTGTTAGCGAGACTGATCCTGAAACCCGGACCGGCTCCTGCCTGTGTCCTTCACAATGAACTTGAGATCAAATGCACTCCTGGGACCTAGCAGGCCCTGCCTAACGTGGCTCCTGCCTTCCTCTCTCAGCTCCTGGGTGCACGGACTAGGACTTGGCGGAAGACTGACCCTGGCCTGCCCACTCCGGGGTCCTGTCTCTGTCACTTCTGAGCTGTGCAACCTGACCCCTGGCAAGCCAGCTAACCTCTCTGAACCTCCGGCTCCTCCCGTTCATTGGAACAATCCCAGTCCCCAGCACGGCAGGGCGGCATTGAGGCCTAAATGAGCAAATACTCGTAAAATCTGGGTAGTGTGTCTGGCACGCAGCAGTGTGAATAAATGCCAGCCTTGACGACTTCTTCAGTTCCCAGGATCACATGAGATTTGACACTCGTGTTGTGAATGGGTCTGCCACTACACACACAGGACAAGAGCCCAGGTGGGCACGAGACCCACAGGATCCTGCGTTTAGGGGGAGAGGGCGGTGGGTCCCCGTGGAGAGCGAGTGGCCAGGGCTCTTCCTCATCATGCACCCAGGCGCAGCTGCGACTGGCAGTTAAATCAAGTCTTTGGCTGCAAATTCTTCCTGCATTTGTCCCCCCCGAAAGAGATGGGGGGGGGGGGGCGGAGGCAGCGGCTCGCCCAACTTGAACGTGATAGTGATGATTTGAAGCCACAATTTAAGAGGATATTGGACAATAAAAGGGAGCTTTCTGTGGATTATGGCTGATGATAAAACCCCTGCTTCCGCTGGTGTGGCTGCTGTATTTTCTCCCTGCGACACCATTCCCGTGTGGGCGGCTGGCTGCCTCTGGCCCACGGGACCCACAGGACACAGAAAAGGGGGATCCTGGGACCCTCCAGCACTTCCCCACTGGCAGACAGGTTCCAGTGAGCTGGAACCACGGAGCCCCCTCAACACCTTCAGTTCCCAGCGTGGGGTTGAAGAACCCTGGTCTGAGTGGGCATTTTAGCCTCGGGTCCCAGGTCCCCTGCTTCGGCCAGCTCTCTGTCTGCTTTGTCCTCTGGGGAACTGCTTTCCCCACTACAGCCTTTCACAGCTGACCCTGCCTTGTCCAGCTAAGGTCCCCTTCCTTCCCCCAGACTCTGTGCTGGGGCATTAGACACGCTTCTCTCCTCATCTTCAGCCTCATCTGGGGCAGAGGGCAGGCGAAGGGGAACCCCATGAAAGCAGCAACCACGTGCCTCCCGGGGAAAGCGTTTCTCTCCCCCCGTTAGAAAAATGTGAGTCATTTTAATATCTGCATCCAAGGTTGCTGTGAAGATTAAACAAGGCAGCGTTGGCAGGAGCCCCTGCAAGAGACTGCTTACCAAGTGGCCTTCCTTCATAGCCCACTCTGAAAAAATCGGCCCTGTGGGCCACGTCCATCCGGGCGGCGTTTGGAGGAAAGGGAGGCCGGGGAGGGACGGGGTGGTGGTGCAAACCTCCAGTACCCAGGCCAGCGGCAACCTCACCTGGGCACCTGTGAGGAAGGCAGAGCCCCAGGCTCTGCTCGGAGCTGCGGGATCAGAACCTGCATCTGAGCAAGAGCCCCAGGTTAGCCAGGGCACAGCAAGGGGTGAAAAGCATTGCTTTTGCAGACCTTCCCCCAACTTCTCTTTTGTGTGACCCCAGACAGTCCTTTCTTTCTTTCTTTTTTTAGAGAGAGAGAGAGTGGAAAGGAGGAAGAAAGGGAGAGAAACATCTATGTGAGAGAGAAACATTGATTGGTTGCCTCTCATACATGCCCAGACCGGGGGCCAAACCCGCAACCCAGGCCTGGGCTCTGACCGGGAATCGAACCCATGACGTTTTGGTTTGCAGCATGACACCCAACCAACCAAGACACACCAGTCGGGGCCCGGCCAGTTCTGACCTTCCTTTCCTTTCCATGCCCTCCCTGCAGTCTTCCATTGCCTAGCTACCTTTGACTGCGCATGGGAAACTTGTCCCTCCGCACGTATTCCTTGCCCTGTGCCCCCCACAGCCTGCCCTCTCAGACTTAAACTACGGCAAATCATTTATGGAGAAGCTGTCGTGGGTCAGGCCCTGTTGTGGGCACTGTGGCCCAGTACACCAAACACTGGCGGGTTTGATCCCGTTCAGGGCACAGGCCTGGGCTGTAGGTTCGAACCCCAGTCGGGGCGCGTACGGGAGGCCAGTGATCAACGTTTCTCACATCGATGTTTCTCTCTCTCTCACAAAATCAAGAAATATGTCGTAGGGTGAGGATTAAAAAAAAAAAAAACCCTCAGACTCTGTTTCTAGACTACATGAGAGTTCCCAGCGTCATTTCAAACAGAACGTCATCTAAACTTCTAGAGCATAGCTTGGAGGAACAGGTAATCACCATCTGGTTGCATTAAATGCAGTTTGGGGCCTGGCTGGTGTGGTTCAGTGGATTGAGCACCGGCCTGTGAACCCAAGGATCACTGGTGCGATTCCCAGTCAGGGCACATGCCTTGGTTTCAGTCCAGGTCCCCAGTAGGGGGCGCGCGAGAGGCAACAACACATTGATGTTTCTCTCCCTCTCTTTCTCTCTGCCTTCCCCTCTCTCTACAAATAAATAAATAAAATTAAAAAACAAATGCAGTTTGGTTGTGTGAACCAGGCAGACAAGCGCTTCAGCATACCCCACTGCAAACCATGCGCCCAGTGAAACGTTCTAAAGCAGAGTGTGCTGAGCTTGATGGAAGAGAGAAAACCAGAGTCTCATTGGAGCAGACTCCTAACCTTCACCCTGAAAGGCTTCTGGAAACTTAAGCTTTCCGCAGAAGTTTGCAAAAATGGGGCCAATCAACAGCAGAAACAGAACCCAGCAGAGCCCCGTGGCCGGGCTCACGGTGGGAGGGGGAGTTTTACCTGAATCCTCCTTTACAGACGGTGCATTTCCCTGGCTCATCGACACACTTCTTACAGCTCATGTGGCACTTCCGGCAAGTTCTGTGACCTGGCGGAAAGAAGACGAGGAGAAGAGAAGGGGGAGTGTGGATGTGAATCAGATCTGGCCTGAGGAGACTCCAGCGTCGATCCGAAGCGGGGCTGGCAGGGCAGCTTGTCACCGGGTGTCCCAAATGGGTGATGTAGAAGTGAGACAGCCCGAGGCCACATGGGGACTGCGAGCCCGAGAGTCATATGACAGGTCTCTCACCTCTTTTCTTCGGGAGTAAAGGAAAGTCCTCACACCACCTCGGTGGGCCCTCCCCGTCCAGGGGTGACAGGCTCGGGTTCAACAGGACGGAAGCCAATTCTTGCCTGACTGAGCAGGTGACTTGGGCACCTCAATGCCTGTGACAGGTTGGAGCCCAAGGTGCCTCTCACCTCCCCTGTAGCCCCCTCCAGGGGTCTCCACCGAAGGCCTGGTGGCTGTGCAGAGACACCAATCTATGATACCGGTCCTGCCTCTGGGGAAATTCTGGGTCACCACACCCTCACCTGCACTGGCGAAGTCATCACCGAGGTCATTCCCTCTGACACCTCATCGCCACCACCTGCGTGCGGGGCCTGGACGCTCAGGTCTGCCTGCCACACCTCCTGCCTCTCCCTCGGGGCCCCCAGGTGGCATTACACACGTCACAGGGGCTCATGAGGACATGTGGGGTCACCGAAGGCGGCTGCTTCGTGCCTTGGGACCTGGGTGGGGCTGAAGGAGCCTCCACCCCAAGAACAGGTCTGGTGGCAGCTCAGGAAGGTGTCACAAAGGCCACAAAGTGCATTTCAGATGACAACTGGTTTCCTTTCTGGAGTCTGGCTAATTCTCTGGCTTTGTTTGCCTTTCAGGACTCCCTGGCTCCTTGTCCACGGAGTCACCTCGGTGCTGGGACAGCAGCGGGCCCACAGGGGGCCTGCGACCTGCACGGTCAGCAGCAACAAAACGGCGGCTTCTTCCAACGTGTTTGAGAACGATCCTCGGTGGATGTAACCCAAACCCGCTCTTTGCCTCTTCCCCGGGGAGGCCGAGCTGGTGAAACACTGGCGTGGGTCCTGGGCCCCACCCACCCCCCTGGGCTGGCTGGAAAGGTAGGGTACCTGGCTTCCCTTCTCGGAGATCAAGGCCCCCCTGTGCCATCACTAGATGCGGGCCTTTCGCCCCCTCTCGGCTCTGTTTCCCATCTGTGAGACCAGGGGAACGCCACGCCCCTCCAAGGGGTGTGGGTGATCACTGTTCGGCAAGTACGCCCCAAAGACTAACCTGTCCCTTCTGGCCAGCACGCCACTTTTCATTTATGAGGGACCGCGAACCTTCTGTCCACACTTATACCCCAACTTTAGCTCAGGAACTCTTCCTAGGAGGGCCTGCCACCCAGTTTTGACAGCCAAGCTGCTGCCGGCTCCCCAGCATCCCCTCTGCCCCCTGCCCACCTCCACCCCACCCCTGCCCATGCACGGGGCAGGGCATGGCTGGTCCTTCCTGGAGGAGGAAGCGCAGGACCCCACAGCAGGGCGACCTCGGAGGCCTTCCCCTCTCCATGTCTGAAATCCCACTGATCCTAGAGCCACCGGCCCGAGCCGCCTCTCTGCCCATCCACAGCAATGGACATGGACTTGCGGACCTGAGATGCCCCAAACTACGGGGTTCCTTTCAGCACCACTTGGAACCGTTCTGGCCGCATCTGTGTGTGACTGGCTGTTAACTGACAGGCCTGAAGGCTCCATCGGATATCACGGCCTCTCCCTCTCCCCCTCCCCTGTTCTGCATCCTTTCTCAGGACGGAGTGCACAGGAAGCAGAGGGCAGGGAACGTTCAACTGGGAGAGGGGACCCCGGCCCAGGGAGGGGCCCGGCCACGTGCACTTACTCTCATAGGCGTAAAGCCCGGCCGGGCAGTGCACCACGCAGGCGTTCATCTCCTGGTGGTGGTAGAATCCGGGGCGGCAGGACAGGCACTGGAGCGGGCTCTTGCCTGTGCAGGTCTCACAGCCCCGGTGGCACCTACGGCAGCGTCTCCCCGCTGGGTCCCCGAAGTAGCCCAAGGGGCACTCGCTTACGCACTTCCTGGGGGAGAGGGGGCAGAGAGGATCTTTCCAACTCGGCCAAGCCTGGCATCTCTACTCAGCTCAGCATTAGCAGCCCAGGCACCCAGCCAAGGTCAGGCCAAGGACGCCAAGGCCTCGCCAGCCTCCCAGGAACAAAGGCCCCAGGGGTGAAGGTTAAACAACTGGTGCCCTTTGTCTCACTAAACAGTTGGGAGGTTCCCAAGGGCCCCAGGATGACAGCCTGGGAATCCTTTGCTTTCCAAGTTGCCCTGGGGAGGCAGTGAATTTTGGAACCTTCAGCTCCAGCAATAGCCCTCCCCCCACCCACCCCGTGTCCTCCCGCAGTGGGCCTCCTGGGCAGTGAGCCAAGTCTGCCGCAGGGCTGCGTTTGCACAGTGCGGGGCGCGCGATTGGGGGTGGGTGTGTGGCTGTGTCTGGGACCCCTAGGGCAGCTGAGAGTCAGGTCTGAACCCCTGCCCCCAGTGCACGGCCATACACCTGCCTGGGCACTCAGGGACAGGAGCTCCCCATGCGAGGCCCACAGCGCTGACTTTTAGAATAGTATCCTGCCCTGGCTGCTGTGGCTCAGTGGATTGAGTGCCAGCCTGCGAATCAAAGGGTGGCCGGTTCGATTCCCAGTCAGGGCACATGCCTGCGTTGTGGGCCAGGTCCCCAGCAGGGGGAGTGAGAGAGGCAACCCACACATCAATGTTTCCCTCTCTCCCTCCCTTCCCCTCTCTATAAAAATAAATAAGTAAAGTCTTAAAAAAAAAAAAAAGAAGAAGAAGAACAGTATCAGCCCCTAAAATGGCATCAGTCTCTGGTTCCCAAGTGGTCAGCCTTGGGATGCTCAACAAGACCCATTTCAGTTTAACGACATGGACAGAAAAAGCTTCTACACACAGATACCACGATGCCACAGCTTCTGGTCTCTCTGTCAGGGACACAAGTTACTTCTGTGATGAGCACAAAACCAATTACGGAAAAACTGGTGGAATGCCAAAGTGGCGAACCTCAGTGAGTGGGGTTTCCTTTGTGGGGCATCCCGTGAATCCCTCAGGAGGGGTGCCAGGTGTGCGGGGCTCCGGACACAGTTCAGATCAGGAGCCCCCCACACCGGCCCTGCAGTGTGCGGGGGGGGGGGGGCGGGCGCCACCATGCAGCGCGACGCCCCAGCTCGTTACCTGCCGGTCTTGGCGCTCCCCAGGCTGAAGTGGACACAGTTCAAGCACTGGTCTGCACCGGGGCCCTCGCAGCCCTTGTTCCCACACTCTGGATGGCATGCACCTTAAAGAAACAAGCACTTCCTTTCAGCCACCCGGGCACTTCCTCAGTGACACCCTGTCCCCGGGACCCCGTGTTGGGGTCAGGAGGAGCTTCCCTAGAGTGCAGGCTGAGGGTGGGGGGACCCTGTGCATCTGGACGGCTGGACCACAGGCCTGGGCATCCACCCCCACAGGCATCGGCCACAGGGGAGCGGTGACCCTGGCCGGGTGGGTGTCACAGGGTCTGAGGCTCCAGACAGGGGCAGCCGAGGCAGGAGGGCCAGCGGCGGGTGGGGACCCAGACCTGTGCCAAGAGAGACTCTGTGAGAGACACAAGAAGAGAAGCCGAGATGGGGACAGCGAGGCAGGGAACCACCTTCTCAGTGCGGCCCCTGGATGAAGCAACGTCGGTGGGGGGGGAGGGCATGGGGGCAGCTGCTGACGCACGGTGATGACCCCACGGTAAATAAGCAGCAAGGACCGGGGTGGCGACAAGACGGGTTTCCATGGGCTCAGGACCCCGGGTTCTGGGGCTTGGGGTGGACAGGGACGGCCCCTCTCTGCAGACCCGATTTTGGCTTCCCTCCCTCATGCCCTCAGCAGTCCCCTACATCCCCCCACCCCCAGTTGAACTCCAGGGGCCCTGTGTCTTGTCTCAGGACACAGGGAGCCTAACAAACACAAGAAGGCCTCACCCTTCTGGAGGTCTCGCTCTGGGTATGACACAGACCACAGCCTAGTCTGAGACGTGGGTCACGTTCAGCCTCAGGCTGGGGTGGGGCGTGTCCATCCACTTGTGTCCTCCTCCCCCGCCTGACACACATGACCACCGTGGTGGGAGTGCCCCATCTTATCCCTGGCCCAACCCTCCTCCCCTCAGAAATGGCTCAGGAAAGCCCGCCCACGCAGGGAAGGTCCCGTGGACCACTAGGAAGGCTTCTGAGTCTTTAGAAAGGAAGAAAAAAAAAACCTTCTGTAAGGTTTTCGTTATTGGAGGGGGTGGGAGTGAGTTCAGAAGCAAAGAGGAGGTGATTTGCCGGCCTCCAGCATTTCATGGGGACGGGAAGGGAAGACAAAAGTCCCCATTCTCTGCCACCCACAATGGGTCTTTGCTGAGCAGCACAAAGCCCCCTTCATTCCCCTCCAAAGGGCCTTCAGACCTTCCCAGTGTCAGGCTGGTTTATTTTGCTTCCCTCCCCGAAGGTTTGATGTTGTTGCTATTTCCAGAGTTTTCATACGTGGGTCCCACTGCGAACAGCGGCGTTTGTCCCCCGGGGGATGTGCTAGGCTGCGCCTCCCGGTCTGGGGCGGGAAGGGAAGGGAGCTGGAGCGGCCCAGTGTACGGCCCTGCAGGCCCGCCACGTCCAAAGCTCGAAGCACATCCCTGAGCCCCCGCACCCCCCCCACCTCCCACTCCTTCCCCAGCTCCAGACTGTTTGCTGTTGAAGTCAAGTCTCATTTGACTCGATTCTGTCCATGTCAGCCCTGCCCACTCAGGGCGCTGTCCTCAAGAATCCCGCCTCCCCGCGCGGTGTGTGCCGAAAGCGCCCACACTTAGCTACCGGGCTCCGGCCTTCCCAGCCCGTCCGCCGGCCGGCATGGCCTTGCAGACACGCCGCCTTTTCCCAAGTGACTTCTCCAGGTCAGCCTCGCTTGATAAAGTTAATTGTCCTCAATCTTAAGGAGATGTGGGGGGACAGGGAGGAGAGAGACCATTTCGCTCCTCTTGGCCGGCAGGGGAGAAGGAAGGCAGGATTCGGTCTAGAACATCCACTGCCATATTCCCAGCACCTGCGCAGGCGGTGGTCACAGGGAGGCGGCCAATAAAAAGCCCCAGAGCAGCTGCACGAGGGTGAGAGAAGGGATGAAAGGAGAGTGGGTGGAAACTGGGAAAGCACAGGTGTCCTCCCCACCCCCGCATTCTAGAATATTCTAGAATGTCCCAGGACAGGTTGGCTCTGGGGACAGGCCTGCAGTGGCTGGTTCACATGTGTGGACTTTACTCCCTCCCGCTCCCTGCTGGAGCCTCTCTGCAGTGGAGAGGTCAGTCAGGGACGCCAAGGGGAGCCCGCACAAGGCCGAGGTGCACCCAGCAGCTACAGCAGGAGAACACTCACAGGGCATCTATAGGTGAGCAGCTGTGTCCTGCCGCCCCCCGCAACACGGGACAGGCCAGTAAGACTCCGAGGATGCTTAGCCAAACGTCTGTAAGCACGGCTCTCAACATGAATTATCTCCCACAGCCCAGTATCAGGACCTCAACTCTTCCGTGAAGCCTTCTGATTCAAACCCACCTGGATGGCCGCCCCAGCCCCATCCATCTCTCACTGCGCCTAAGAATCCCCGTGCTTCACTGCAGCTCATTCTTTGGGCCAGCGTATGTTGTTCGTGCGGCGATTTGTCCTCCCATCTCCTTTTCCTCTCTCTTCACCCAGCGTGCAGATGTCTCACAGACCCACGGGCCCCCTAACTTCCCAAGGCTCCAAACACAGCAGAACCTGCCGGCTGACAGCTGACACCCCTCCGTAGGCACGGACATGGGCTGATGTGGGAACTGCCTGCATCATTTGTGCTGCAGATCCGGGAGAAAGGAAGTGCACACACTCGAGGGTTGGAAAGCAGCTTGGGGGTTCTCCACGGCTTGTCCTTCCTGCTCAGAGCAGCTTCTGAAGGAACGGGGATTTTGTGAGTTTCCCTGTGTTTTTCGCCATTCATGCCCTCCCAGCAGAGGGCACTGGACAGTCAGGTGACACTACCAGGCCTGAGGGGGTGTGGGGGATGGACACAGGGGTTGGGGGCTGACTGCAGACAGGAGGTGCCAACAAGGATCAGAGGCCCCTCTTGTGACAGGTCTAGTCTCTTTCTTGATGGCTCGTGACCTCCGCAGGCGACGTCAGGTTTCTGACTTTAAACCGTCAGGGGAGAGCTCGTGTGTCTTATGAATCAAGCCCCTGTCCCTGCCGGGCTGTCCTGGATGTCTCCAGGCAGAGGCTGCACGGGCCCTCGGCGCCCCTCACAGTCCCGTGGGGCTGACCACACGTCCCGAGCCATCCTCGGCCCACGACTCATTTCCTGGAGCCCAGGCTGCCTGCGCTCTCAGGGCAACTCTGTCCTTCCCTCACAGCCACTCTCTTCAGCAGCCTGAGCACCTACCTGCCCATTTCCTGCACCATCCTCACCCCCTTGCCCACTCTGCACCACGTCACTCCACAGACCTGCTGAAGGCGGCTCTTCAAGTGGTGGCCTGGGGAGCCGCTGGGGTGGCTTCATGCATAGCCACGCCAGGTGCTCTTGGTGACGACAGGTGCTCGTCAGCCACCAGATATCTCTGCCCCAGCAGCCTGGCCTTCACCACCAAGCTCTGCACCTTCAGCCTCATGGCCACTGGGGGCTCCCTGGCACCTTGCCCGGCCCACTGTGGCTGTTGCTGGACCCCTGGGGCCTCCCCGCCCCTTAGTAGCACGCCCCTCGGCTGGAGTTTTACATCTTTTACTTCAGGAACCTCACACTCCATCATGACCTTGGCCTTCCGCCCTCCTCGGCCCAGAGAATAACTGACCGTCCCCTCTGCCCAGTGCTCAGGGAGCCGTGTTGGCTGAGATGCCAACCGCTGCCTGCCCGCCTCACGCTGTTCCTGCCCCTGGGGAGCTCTCCTGCTGGCTCTGGCGAGGCATCTGGCACCCCCCTAGGAACCCCGACCCTCTTGGCAGACTCTTGCCCACTACTGTGCTGGGATCCTTACCTTTGTGGGTGGCTGGGCTCCCCTCGCCATCTCAGGCGCCCCCTGCTGCCACACTCTGGAACTGCGCCCATCACCACCATGCCCCCTCTGCCCAGGACCAGCTCTCTGCACTCTCTAGAAGGCCTCCTTGCTCCCTCACTCAGTCACCCCTGCAAGCTCCTGCCTCCACCCCCGTCGCCTCTGTGCTGAGCTCTGCAGAAAGTTGTTAAGAATCATCGTCCCACTTCAAAAGAACCCCTGACCCTCCCTTTCTCCCTGGGTTTGTCTGAGACGGAGATGCTTCCCCAAGGGGCACCTCAGAGATGCTCCAACCCGTAAGCCTCTTGACCGTGCCTTGGATCTAAAGTGGCTGCTTCCTCCTCCTACCCTTCTTCTCTTCCTCTCCCTCCTCCCCCTTCCCCTTCTCTCTTGCCTCTTCCTCTTCTCCCTTTTCCCCTCTCCTACTCCTTCCATCTCAAAGCCCTCTCCCTTTGCCTTCCACGTGGCATCCTCTCCAGCTCTTCTAGGTGTTATTGGCCCACCTGCCCCACTTGCCCCGGGACTCCCAGAGCATCGGAACCACACCTTAATCCCACAGAGTCCCGCCCCCTGCCTCGCCCCATCCGTGTGGACCACACTTCAGAAAGAGCGAGCTATCGGGGGTTCCGGGCTGCAGGCCAGTCTTACAGTGAGGTTCCAGGACAGTAAGGTTAGAGTCAGTAGCAGATTTAAGGGGGCAAAAAACCCAGTCATTTATTAATAATTACTGAATCTTGCTATGGTTTATAAATCACCGGGGGAGACAGAGCAGATTAGCCCATACATAATTCAATGGCCCATTTTAAAGGAAAGGTAGAGGACATGTAAAATGGCATCGACCATAATTTATGCTTGAGCTGTACGGGCGGAATGCTCCACTGTTCCCGTTCTTCTCCCCCGGAAGCTATTACATCACTCCAAGCATCCGTGGTCTTGTATAGCACCCATCATTTATCACGGAGCCAGAATATTTAGCTAAGCAGCATGTGCCCAACCAGAAACACTCAGTTTCTCACACACCTCTGTGGGATGGTTCAAGGAGGGAAGGAACAGCTTTCTACATAACGTGCTGATCACGACGGGCATCCTCTGAAGCCCTTTCCCCTCCGCAGCTGTCTCGGCCGAGGGAGCTGGAGGCCCAGAGCCAGGGCAATGAGTGGTACAGCTGGGCAGAAAGGACCTGCAATGGGGCCCCTTTACAGAGGCCCTTTCATGTAGCATTCCAATCCACTGACATAAGGACTGGAGACCCAATCCTGAGTCTTTATCGAAGCCTTTGAGGCCAGTCAAGATCTCCAGGCCAGCTCCTTGCCTAGCGTGTTTGACCCAACCATCTGGGCCCCCTGTTAGCTGAGACATGAGATGGGACTCCCTGGAAGAACATGGGGTACCACCGAAGGAGTCTCACTGAGCACAGGACAAGCCCCAGTTCTGGTTGGGCATAGAGAACCTCGATTTCCCGGCCTGCGAAGGTGGGAGATACTTACTAGTCTGAAGCATACTTACTGGTCTGTAAAGTATTAGGACGGCCGTGAGAGGGAGGAGCTGTGTGAATGGAAATTGGCCTCGTGATTACGACTTCCGGGACAGAGAGAAACGTACAGTTCTAACCCCCACCGTCAGCCAGGAGCGGCCCCATATTTTAAGAGCCACGGTGGGAAACCAGAACTCGCAGAGGCTGGCAAGCTGTGTCCCCGGGATTCAGGCCCCTTACCTGTGTAGTCCTCTTCGTCCTCGGGAGCTTCGGCCTGGGACGGCGACAGGGAGGCCTTGGGTGGCACCAGGTCCGGGGTGGACAGCTCTAGCATCCGGGAGCGCGACTGGTGGGAGGTGAAGGTGTTATACGGGTGCTCCGCCGTGCCGTACAGGATGAGGCTCCATTCTTTCAACTTCCCTGCAAGGCATCCAGCCCCCAGAGTCAAGAAACTGGCCCCTCGGCCTGGCCACAGGCTTCTGCCACTCACAGAGGTGCCAGGCACTGCCCCGCTCAGGCCCCCAAGTCCCTGTACCCCAGCAAGGCTATGTGGTCCCCGCATTCACTCCCTCGTCACTCAAGGACCCGGGATACACCTACTGCCCAGGCCATGTTCTCTGCCCAGGAGTCTCACTGTAGCCCCCTCAATGGCCCCCACCCCTACCACCAGCAACAACAACCTCTTCCCCATGTGCCTCCACATATGACAACTGGGCTACCCCGAGCAGTCCTGCTATTTTAGTCCTTAAGCCTGGATCACAGAAAGACTGGTCTCGGGCTCCTTCCTTCACAGCTAGCCTGGGCAAGTGGGGATGTTTGGTGCAATGGCAGTGGCAGTGCAGCCCAGATGTGCACAGAGGCTGGGTGCAGGGCATCCCATCAATGGCAGCGGGGTTTGGGGGAAATGAGGGATCAGTGTGGAGAGGGTGGTGGCTGATGGGAGAGCACTGGCCATAAAGGGGGTCCCGGGAGGGGTGGGAAGAGGCAGACAGCAAGGACTGTGCCCCACCACCAGCTTCCACATGGGATGGATGGCATGCATGCTGTTAGGTCTTCTCAGGTGTGCAGAGAACTGGAAAACCTGGCCTGCAACTTCCAGGCAACACCCAGATGTTTTATAAAGAGCCTGAGGAGCAGGGTCGGATGTGCCGATGGGCTGGATCCACTGCAGGCCACGGGCCTGGGTCTCCCGTTCTTCTTGCAGTGCCACCAGCATTGGTGACAGTGGGGCCATGTTGGGGAGGTCACTGCTGTCATCCTCAGACAAATGAAGGGGCTCAGGCCTAGCGTGACCTGCCCGAGGACACACTGTTCGTGCTGGTGGACTCACTGCCACTCCAGCCTCCCTTGGTTTCTTCACAACTGGGCCATCACCAAACCCGGTCACACCAGCTGATAGCCACCCCCATGGCCGCTTGTGACACCACCACGACCCACACTGGGGACGGTGACTTTGCCAGCTTCACATCTGTGTTGGTTGGGAATTTTCCCGGCTTCCTCTTCACTTCCCATCGTGGGCGCCTTGCCCATCCGAATGCTTTACCTGGGTTTGTCCAACCTGTGGCCCGCGGGCTGCATGCAGCCCACGATGGCTGTGAATGCAGCCCAGCACAACATTGTAAATTTACTTAAAACATTAGGAGGTGCTTTTTTGTGATTACGTGTCACAAGTATTTAATGTGCGGCCCAAGACAACTCTTCTCCTTCCAGTGTGGCCCAGAGATGCCCAAAGGTTGGACCGCCTGCTTTAGGCAAAGGGGGACCCGTGCCCTGCTTATTTGCTCTCTGTGTTGCTATAATCCCCTCTGCTCCCGCTACCGCGCTTCTTTGCTCTGAATGGCAGGCCCTCTGTCTTTCACTATCTGTCTACATTCTATTTTTGCAACATAGGCAACTCTGCTAGTATAACCACTTTTTCTTCCATTTCCGGGAATCTCTCTGGCTCTCAAGTCCCAGCACAGGGGGCTCCTGCTTGTCCACATGCCCCGTCAGCCGTGAGCTGTCGTCCTTGCTGTCCTAGTGGGGTCCCGGGAGGACAGAGGCATCACTGGCCTGTAGCTCACCAGGCAGCACGCGGATGCTGCTCTAAACGATGTTTGATGGTGATTTTGTTACCCAATGTGGCACGTAGTGGCACTATTTCTTCTTAACCATGGCCCTGGCCAATGCCAAGTCCGTGGTCCCAAATGCCTGCAGCCCCCAAACCTCCCTAAGTCAGGCCCTGGACAGCCCAGGCCTCTCCTGGCTGCTGGATCAAGCACTGGAGGACGTAGGTCCGTGAATTTGAAAAAACACTCCTGAGCCTGCTACCTCCTAGGATGCATCCTTCTGAAGGCTTCTTTTCACTGCTCTGAGGCCATTCCCCTAACACATTACTCGCAGAGGCTGCACAGGTAACGATGCGGTACAGGAAGCAGTTCCCACGGGCACAGGCGCAGCGTCACAGTCCCTGGTCAGGAATCACCATCCATTCTCCATCCCCCAGGGTCACATGAAGCTACATTTCAAACCCACCACGGAATCTGGGCATCTTAACAACCAAGCGACGGACCGTAATTAAGGCGGGAGCGCGATGGCTACGCGAGAGGAACCAAGCGCTCTATGAGCTATAATTGGAGTTGAGATTTATTTCAGGCTTCTATGATGTCGCCGAAAACCCCCACCCAAGGCTCAGTGGCTAAAATTGGATTCTTATTTTTGAATGTAGTTTTGGCAGGACAAACCAGAGGGGCTGCTCCAAGCTGAGGATTAGCATGCACCCCGTCTGGAGGAAGAAAGAGCAGAAAGAACGCCAAGAAACCAAAATTGTAGATGCTAAGAGTTCTCATAGGAAGGAAAAATAACTTTTTTTTCTTTTTTTGTGTGTGTGTGTATGTGTCTGAGATGACAGATATCACTCAACTAATTGTGTTACACATTTCACCACATACATGAAATCAAGTTGTTACACTGTACTCCTTAAAACTATTCAATGCCACACTGGCTGGTGTGGCTCAGTGGATTGAGCACTGGCCTGCGAACCAAAGGGTCGTAGGTTCCATTCCCAGTCAGGGCACATGCCTGGGTTGCGGGCCAGGTCCCCAGTAGGGGGCGCTCAAGAGGCAACCACATATGGATGTTTCTCTCTCCTCCCTCCCTTCCCCTCTCTCTAAAAATAAATAAATAAAACCTTAAAAAAAAAAAACACTATTCAGTGCCATATGTCAATTACAGCTCAATAAACCTGGGGAAAAACAAATTCCAAGAAACCAGAAAGAGGGGACTGAAGGGGAGGCAGGAATTCAGGAGGGAAGACAGACTTCATTTTTATTTACAAAACCCATAGCATACATTACCTTTCACACACATACATTTTTTAGAAAATGTGTTTAATTTATAAAAGCTATGAACAAAGTGCTTGTATTGGTCAAGGAAAAAAAAAACACTAAAAACCTGTAGTACTCAGGTCCTGATTGGGTGGCTTGGTTGGTTGGTGTATCGTCCTGTGCACCACAATGTGTGGGTTCAATTCCCGGGCAGGGCACATACCTAGGTTTCAGGTTTGATCCCATTGCTTGCTCTCTCTCTCTCTCAAATCAATAAAAACATATCCTCAGGTGAGGATTAAAAAAAAAGCTGTGGTACTCTGATTTCTATTTTGGAATAAACAATAAATATAAATGGCTCAAAAGTGAGTAAGTAAAGGGAATACAGGGAAGTCTGCCCCCAGCCCAGCGCCCTGGCCACCACTTCTCTCCCCACAGGCAACCCGGTGACCCGTGTCTCATGCATCCTTCCCTGGGGAATTTTCTTCTTACCCAAGCGAGTAGGGACACATACCCAGCCCTGTCTCCTTCAATAATGCACGCGGCATTCTTGCTTCTCCCGCCGACAATGCATCTGGGAGAGCTTCCCATCACTGCATCAGAGAGGTGGTATCATCTACCTAACTGTCCCCTATGGAGGGGCACTGAGGTTGTTTGCAAACATTTGCATTATAAACAGTGCTGCGACTGTGGTCACACAAGGAGGGACCTGGCCCAACGAGCACGGCAAGGACCCTGGAGGTACACGACCTGCACTTGACTCCAGGCTCAGCCGCCTACCAGCTGTGTGACCTTGGGTGATGACTTCATCTCTCTGACCTTCAGCTTCCTCGTCCATACAGGGGGGATGGTACTAACAGCACTGACCTTACTGAGTTGTTTGGGGCATTAATGACTTACTGAGAGTAAGACGTTGGGCACAGTGACAGGCATACAGGTGCTGTTCCTCAGCGTGAATAACATCTAACAGGCACCTCACTTCACACCCGCCCCGACCCGCAGTCCCGGCTGAGAGGCGCCGGAAGGATCGGATACCAGGGAGGTGGAGGCACAGCTCGCGCTTGCTCTGGGGAGGCGACACTGGCGGGTGTGGAAAAATCGAGATGGATGAGGACAGAACACATTCAGAGCTGCCCCGGACCCGGGCCCGAGCCCCCACTGAGCAGAACTGCTATCAGAGGCAGGAGGAGTTTATTTTTATTTTTATAATCGTCACCCGAGGATGTGTTTATGGATTTTAGAGAGAGAGGGAGAGAGACAGAGAGAAACATCGATCAGCTGTCTCCCAAACACGCGCCAACCAGGGATCCAACCCGCAACCCAAGCACGTGCCGTGACCACGACGCTCCAACCCACTGAGCCACCCAGCCAGGGCAAAAGCACGAGGATCTCAGAAGGTCCGTCTACTTTGGGCCAAGCATTTGACAAACGTGTGTTATTTATTATTCCAGCCACGCGGCACGCCCGTTCACGTTTTCCTTACAAAAACTCAACCAATAATTCCTTCACTTCCAGGAGGAGGGGGCTCTTAAAAGGGGTCCCCACCCAAACTCTTCGGCTTTCTTGCCACAGACTCCTGAGCCTGTACTCAGGACGGCCCCACCAGGACTCTGCCTCCAGGGGTCACCAGCAAGGCCCCGGCAACTGCGACCCGGGACAGGCTGGGTGGGGAATCCATGGCTAAGCCCTTGCGGGGCTGCCAAGAATGGATTTAGCGTCACGCACTATCTTCAAAGCAGCGTTCCCCTCAGTGAACTGAATTCATGATGGATAAACAGGAATATGCCTGTCACTCAAAGGCAAAACGAGCATTAAGGATGAATTTGCCCATAGGAAAGGCCCAGCAGGCATGAAGCTTCTTCATTCTCTGGCATTTTGAATGAAACATGAAAAACCCTGGAGCAGGCCCTGGCTGGTGTAGCTCAGTGGGTTAGGCGTCATCCCACAAAGGGAAAGTCACCGGTTCGATCCCCGATCGCGGCACCAGCCTGGGTTGCAGGCCCGGCTTCCCAGCATGAGAGGCAATGAATTGATGTTTCTCTCCCTCTCTTTCGCCCTCCCTTCTCCTCTCTCTAAAGATAAATAAATTAAATCTTAAAAAAAAAAATCCCAGAGGGGGATTTGCAATTAGAGACAGCCGATAGAATGGGGGGAAGGGTCCCATTAGATTAAAAACTCTGATCTAACACTTTTAGAAGCCTTTGGCAATTAGAGAAGTTATTCACAATAAAGTATTTATTAATCCTCCCCCACCTCCATACTTCAGACAGCAGGGAGAAATTCTTTAGACGAAACACAATAAAGAGAGGAGGCCTAGAAAAATCAAGAAATCTGTTTTAGTCTAATCTCTGGTGGAGGATTTTCCTTCTGAAGCTCAGTGAACCTGAGTCACAAAGTTTACAAAGTTGAACGCAGGGGTTTGAGTGGCAGGAATAAAAAAAGGCTCTGTTTACGTATAAACATATAAAACTAGACAAGAACACTTTAAAAGAGTGAGTTTTATAGTATGTGAGCTGTATTTCAATGAAGCTGTTACACGAAATACTGTATACATATACACACATAGAAATGCCAACCTTTACTCAATAAATTTAACACATAGTTAAAAATGCACGTTAAAAATGACGATCAAGTGGGAGGAAGATAAAGGGTATGTAGGAATGGCCTGGAAAGGACAGGAAGCGTACACACAGGTGTGTGCCCAGCCCCCATACATGTGCACGTACACACAGGGGCACACACACATCCTCAGAGCCAATCGTAAGCCAGGGGCCCTGGCTGGGTGAGGTGGCTCAGTTGGTTACAGCATCGTCCAGATACACTAAGGTTGGGGGTTCGATCCCCAGTCAGGGCACATACAAGAAGCAACCAATGAGTGCATCAATGAGTGGAGCAACAGACACATGTTTCTCTCTCTCTCTCTCAAATCAATAAATTAAAATGAATAAAACAGGGGAGATGGGAGAATCTTCCCTATCATCTTGCAGGCACAAAGCCCATTAAAGATGGTAATTTCACAGCAGGTGTTGGAGAAAAGGGAACCATCACAAACTGCTCATGGGAATGTAAACTTGCGCAGCTCCTTTGGAAAACAGTGTGGAGTTTCCTCAAAAAATCTGTGGCATGATCCAGCAACCCCTGTTCTGGGCAACTACCTGAAAAAATCTGAAAACCTTTATTCATGAGGATATCTGTACTTACGTTCACTGCAGCATTATTTACTGTAGCCATGACATGGGGACAACCTAAGGGCCCTCCGATGGACGACTGGATAAAGAAGATGCGGTAGACATACACAGTGGAATATTACTCAGCCGTAAGCAAGGATGGAATCCTGCCGTTTGCGACAACATGGGTGGATCTTGAAAGAGTATCATGCTAAGCGAAATAAATCAGGTGGAATAAAAAGAAGATGACTTTACATATGACTTTACTCGTGTGGGGTATAAAACAGAAAGCAACAAAAGAACAAGCAAAACAAAGAAATGAACACTCAGAGACACAGACAACAGTACAGTGGTGACCGGAGTGGAAGTGGGGGAAGGATGAGGAGGGTAAAGGGGTCAAATTCATGGCAACTGAGGGAAACTTGACTTTTATACGGGTGATGTATTATATTATTATAGAGGTATACGTGGCAACTGATGTAATGTTATCAACCAATATCACCCCAATAAACTTAAATTTTTTTTAAAAAGATGGTATTTTCAATGCCATAAAAATGACCTAGTAATCTTAAGCTCCAGGGTTTATTTGGGGGGAAGTGTTGAAACATCAATTAGTTGCCTCCCATATGCACCCTGACTGGGGACCAAACCCGCAACCTAAACATGTGCTCTTGACTGGGAATCGAACCCACAACCTTCGGTTTACGGGACAGGGCTCCAACCAATGGAGCCACACATGTCAGGGCTGGCTGGATACGCAGTATTTTTATCACCATCCACTTCTATTTCCTAGCTTAAATTATGATTTTTTTTCTCCTTGGACACATGAGCTATTTAGAAGTGCATGAGCCTTTTCTACTTATCTTTTAAAATTTTGATTTCTTAAGTGGTATGCTAGAGAGCAAGGTTTGTATGCCACAATCCTTCAAAATACCTGGAATCTCGCCAAGTATCCTGCCAGGCGGCCGATTTTCATTTGCGCTTGAAAGGGAAATGTGTTTATTCTTCAGTTGTTGGGTGCAGAGTTCCAACAGCCACATTGCAGCTAACCTGTCAACTGCTTTACGCAAACCTCCCAGTCTTCCTGATTTTTGCTGTTTTATCCGTCCATTATATTTCAGGTACACTAAATCGTCCACCTTATGTGTGTGTCTGTCTTGTGTCAACAAGTTTTTGCCTTACACGTTTGGAGGTCACGTTAAAACTGAACCAAATCACCCTGGCTCGTGTGGCTCAGTGGATTGAGTGCTGGCCTATGAACCAAAGGGTCACAGGTTCCATTCCCAGTCAGGGCACATGCCTGCATTGTGGGCCAGGTCCCCAGTAGGGGGCGTGTGAGAGGCAACCACACATGCATGTTTCTCTCTTTCTCCCTCCTTTCTGTTCTCTCTAAAAAATAAATAAACTCTTTAAAAAAAAATTGAACCAAATCTTTCATCAAATATGCAGTGACCCTCTTTAGCTCTAGGAATGAGCTTCCCCATGACATTTCTGTGTGTCTGACGTTAATATAATGATACCAGATTTCTCTTGGTGGGTATTTGCCTGGTGTCTCTTTTCCCATCCACTTGATTATTAACTTTTCCGTTTTCTTCTCTTTAAATATCACTCTTGGATGTACTTCCATGGGTCAGTCCCAGCAGGAAGTAGGGTAATTAAAGTAGGGTCCTTAAGGAGGGTGAAGTGCAGGGACTGTTTACGAAGCTGTGGGCAGAGCCCCGGGAAGCGCAGTGGGCGGAGGAGTTCCCGGGAGAGAGGAAGAGAAAGGGTGTTAAGCCCTTGGGGGCACGGCGGGATGCTCGGCAGCTCCTGCTGGAGATCTTGGCTGAACTCAACCATAAGCCACAGGAAAGACATCTTCGGGGATCAGCCCCTTTGAGGCAGAGGGAGGCAGAGGAGAGTAAAGATGGCGTCTGGTGCATGCATAACATACGCCTGGCACAACAGGAAAGATATTTTGCAAAAACCTAATATGACACTCTTTGTCTTCTAATCAACGCAATGCGTCTACTGACCTTTATGAAAACTATCGATATAATCGGACATATTTTTAACAACTTCTTTTGCGGTCTGTTTCTGCTAGTTGTTCTGTTCCTGGTCTTCCCATTGCCAGACACAGAAGTCCACCACATCTTTTAACATTTCCATGTTGTCTTTGTTTTGGGGTAATTTGTTAGCAATTTAGAAAAAAAATATTAACCTTGTACTAGAAAATAATCAAGCAGGTTATAAAGAAAATCTAATCATAAGCTGGGAGACAAATGATCAAAACTCGGAAGGGGAGATTTAAGATTATCTTTTAAAAATAAAAGTCAGCCCTGGCTGGTGTGGCTCAATGGACTGAGTGCTGGCCTGTGAACCAAAGGGTCACAGGTTCCATTCCCAGGCAGGACATATGCCTGGGTTGTGGGCCAGGTCCCCAGTAGGGGGCATGCAGGAGGCAACCACACACTGATGTTTCTCTCCCTCTCTTTCTCCCTCCCTTTCCCTCCCTCTAAAAATAAATAACTACAATCTTAAAAAAAATAAAATAAAAAATATAAGTCAAATAGCAGATCAAAATAATATTCACAGGAGCTCTGACACAGAAAGGGTTATTACATCTGTATTTTACTTAGAATGATTATTCGCTTAATAGCAGCAACACAGATGTCTGAGCACAAAAAAGGAAAGGGCGATTTTCAAAAGGGAAAACATGGTTTATAGACAAACACTTGGAAAAGTGTTCACCCTCTTTACTGGTTATCACAACACAAATTAAGGGGAAAAATGAGTTTTCTCCCACGGACCTGGTGAATGAACATGCCAACCCACACCTCGTGAGACCGTAAATGGGTTCAACTGTTTTGAAAAGCAAATTGGTCACATGTATCAAAAGCAGATGTTTTTGTGGTTTCCACCTATGATTTGTCCCGGTAATTTGACTTCTGGTGAACGATCCCAGGGAAATAATTTGAAATTTAGGAGAGGGCTTTTGGCATTAAGCTGTCTATTTATAACCACAAAAGAAGCCAGAAAGCAATCTACATGTCCAACGGTAGAGGGATGCTTAAATAAAGATGGCATTTCTCCTTGGCAATGTATTATAAAACAGATATAAAATGCTGCTTACGAAGAATACACAATGACGTTAAAAAGTGCTTGATATGCAAGGAGCAGAAATGCGAAGTGATGTCTGTGGCAGGGATGGAGCTCTGTAAAGTGTCGGGGGGAAAGACATGGAAATGTAGATATATTTCTGATCGTGACGTGTTTCTGAAAGTAATAAAGTCAACCTGAGAAGGGGTTTCGGGAGAATTCTCCCTTTTTCCAAATCCTTTTTTTTTCTGGTATCCTCACCCAAGGGGATGTTCATCGATTTTAGAGAGAAAGGAAGAGAGAGAAAGATTGATGTGAGAGGCAAACACCAGTTGCTTGCCTCCTGTACGCCCTCTGTCCAGAAATCGAACCCACAACCGTTTGGTGTACGGGACAACCCTCCAACCAACTGAGCCCCCAGCCAGGGGCCGTATCCTTTTACTTTTCATTTTCATTCACATTTCGGATTTTATTTTACCATTTTCTTGCATTCCCATTCAAGAGACACAGAACCGAGGGAATAATGCTGTGCATCACCCACACAGGGACCTTGAGCCTGGACCTGGGTGAGTGGGGACGCTGGGCTTTTTCTCTTCAACTAGAAGACTTTGGGGAAGAGAGTCGCTATAATGGTCCCTCGCAAGAATCGAAGGGAGGCACAGAGTCCAGTGGGATGAGACACTGAGAAATGCGGAAGCAAAGAAGGTTCAGAAAGGAACTTTCGGGAAGCGTGTGCATGCGGACTGGAAACCTCACTGAGCTCTCAGTTCTGTCTCCAGGGAAGAGGGAGCGAGGCTCCACGTTCACTCGCTGCAGGGAAGCCGGCAGAGAAGGTGCAGGCTTTACACCTGACTTCCTTTCCAGCCACCAGGGCGAGACAGACTGAGCCACGGAATGCAGCAACACGTCAACTTTCACTGGGAAATGAAGATTGACTCCAGTCAGAGGTCAACAAAAGAGGCCAATAAAGCTAACAATACGATGAGAACAGCCACGCTTCTAGGAAGAAAAAAATATAGGGAAGAGAGGCTGAAAGGAAATCAGGAAATCACAGAACTTTTTATCATGAAACAGGGAAGAAAAGCAGTCACCCGGGAGAGACTAATTTCTCCTGCTTTGAACCGATAATTAAACGTTTTACTGAGTACGCAAAGCTGAAAACGGGGTTGCCTAAAGTTATACATGCTCCTGATTTAAACAAGGTTCTTGGTGGTGCACCCATTCATTCATTCATTCATTCATTCATTCAATGACTCTACGACTACTCCCTTCCCCAAGTTCAAAGTCCTGCACTTCCAAAGGCAACCTTTGCTTGTCAGTGGTGAAGTCACACTGGACCAGCTTATCTGTCGCTCTACAATGTTACACAGAGGTTATCGAAGCTCGTGGTCAGTCTGCCACCTGGACACGCCCTGTGGCCTCGGCTCCCTGGACAATGAGGCTCAAGGCAAAGCCCATGCCTTGAGGCTTTATTGGGAGGTGCTGCCCCGGGACAGAAAGAAGGGGGAGATGAATATCGAGCTGGCCAAGCTTCAGAACAAAACAATAGTGTGCTTGGCCAGGGGACATTTTCCAAACAGGGCCTGTGGGGACTGTCTATCAGAAAGGGTGTGAGCTTTACCTCCTGTCTGTCATTAGGCAAGACCCTGGTGTACTTCTGGGTTATGTTACCTGCCCTCCACCCCCATCCCCCGCCCCCTGCCCGGCCAAGACAGCTAGATGCCGGGGAGGCTGAGAAGGGCTCGTGTCACTGGAATTGGAGAGAAAAGCCACAGGCTTCCCAAGTTCTGCTGGCCTGCCCTGGGTTTGGCTCCCCCTGGGGTCGCGCTGCTCCTACCTGCGTGGGAACAGGTGAGGCCCAAGGGCGGGGCACGGAACCTGTCTGGGAGCTACCTATGGATATTTATGGAGTGAAACGCAATCACTGAACCAGCTCACTGAACTGTTGTAAGTACTCTTTGGAAAGGACCTAATTCCCTGAGCTTCATCATCATCATCATCATCATCATTTCTTAGTCTTCTATTCAAGTGATTATAGCACCTTAGTGAGACACGATTTAGTTGTTTAAGGCAGAAATGCAGAATTTGGTAGAGAAATGACACGTCAGATGGGTTCCTGTCCCTGATCATAATCTTGAAACTTTTTGGAATCCTCATCAAGGGTTTGTTCGTAGAAAACCTCCCAACTTCTGAACCTCACCCAGGCCTACGGTGTAGATACTATTACTCCCATCAGTCATGTGCAGAAAGACTAGGAGACGTTCCGTGCCCAGGCCAGACAGTGGCCCAGGGGGAACTCAGTCCCCACGTCCAGGACGCTCTGCTCCAGGGTCACCTAAGGTCTTAACCCCGTGTCCCCACTCTAATGTACGTGGTGACCTGGTCCTCCCTCACCACCCACCTTCCCACAGCCACTTCCTCTTCCCGGTCCAGGTGACCTGCATGTGGTTCGGGTCTGACCTTCATCACTAATCTGCACCCTTAGCGTTTGCCCCGCAAGCTCTGGTAAGTTCTGCCCCGGGCCTCTTTGAACTTGCCCCAGCCTCAACGTTCAGGTTCGTGGGAAACAGCAACTCAAAGATGGGATTCCACAGAAGGGAGCGGGTGGACTCAGGTGTGCTGGGCTGAGCTCCAGAGAAAACCGAGACGTGTGGGAACTTCAGTGGCTGTGGCCCCGGGACACACCTGCATGTACACAAAAGCCCTTGAAAGGCCAGTGCAGGTCAGCGTACGACCCTTCTCACGGCATTTCCAAACCCAGAGGTTGGCTAGCGATTCTTTGTTTCTTTGGTTTGCGAGCAGATGTTGTGCAAGAGGAAGAGAGAACAGACATATGCCTGTGAGGTCAAGACTTGAGAGAGTTTTCCATTTCAGTCCATTGAAGAGATAGCAATCTAGCTCGCCCTGAGCGGAGCAACCCTGGATTCTGCTGCTTCCAGTGTTCTGTGTTCTCCAGAGTCACAGCCCATTTAAGCTTCCTCCAAGGCTCTCTACCGGTCACCTCGGGGCTGGGACGTTCCCGGAGGGAAAGTGGACCAGTTCTTCAATACTATGGTTGGAGCCGACACTGGCAGCGGGTGGGTAAGAAGAGCGGGGATGAGAAACCTGGGCTTCCATGACAACCTACTATGTGCCAGGCTGTGCCAGGGATGTTCACTCCCATCCAGTGCTCCCAGTGCACAAGGTCTCCCAGGTAATCACCGGTGGAGCCAGTACTGGGAGCCAGGCCTGACTACCTCTACATTCATGTTCTTCTCGCCCAAGCATTGGTTTTGCGGCCCCGGGAAGTTCTGCTTGTTGTCTTGCTATCATACTTACCTGGTGTTTTAAGCTATATTTTCTGTGATTACTACAAAAATTACGTTTCTTTTGTGTCTTGGTTATTTATGTTTTCTGTATGAATAGCCTTTACAGGCCTTTTGCCTATTTTTCTAGCAGGGTGCTTTTCACATTTCTTAGTGATTTATAAGCACTCTTTATATATTAAGGCTATAACACAGTATAGAACCCTGTTTGAGATCATGTAACTACAGGGAGTTGAGAAGTTACAGATGTCTGAGAAGGTGTTGGCCTGTGTATTGGACTATTCTAATACAAAATATTATTTTTTTAATTTTCCCCTCTTGGAAAAATGACTTTTTAACATACTGAGAATTCAATGATAACTGCTTACTGATTAGCAACACGTAGTCAGAAAAATCATTTGATGTATGAAATAAGCGGTGAAGCCCATGGCAATTAGCCCTTCACACCTGTGAGTGGGCCTTGGAAAGAAAGAAGTAAAGTAATGAATGAAGACATCACCATCCAGCCCTGGCTGGTGTAGCTCAGTGGATTGAGCACCAGCCTGCAAACCAAAGGGTCACCAGTTCGATTCCCAGTCAGGGCACATGCCCGGGTTGTGGGCCAGGTCCCCAGTAGGGGGCGCACAAGAGGCAACCATACACTGATGTTTCTCTCCCTCTCTTTCTCTCTCCCTTCCCCTCTCTCTAAAAATAAATAAAATCCTTAAAAAAAAAAAAAAAAGACAATGCCATCCAGTAATGGGACCGAAGCTCTTCTTAGAGGGGGGATGGCTCAGTTGGGATAAAGACGGGGTGGCAGATGCAGAGCCATTGTAAGGTCTGAGTCTTGGTTCTACATTGAACGCACCTCCTTTGCGGTTCACTCATACTGCCCAAAGGACAGTCCTTTACCTACACAATCACCGCGATGTGCTGGCGAGAGCCACTTGGAAATCCAACGCGGTGAAGCACGGTTTGCCCTCGGTTCCATCCCTAACTTGTCCCCCGGAGGACAGAGGACAGAGACACTGGGAGAAAAAGACACCCCTTTCCGCTGGCCCAGGAACCGAAGAGGAAAATAGATGACTAATGGACGATTCAGTATTTTTTTTGTAAGTTTTAAAAAGATGACCTAAACCAGGTGCAGTGTGGCAGAGACAAGTATTGTTTGAGCTAGCAGATTGCTCCGCGGCCTGAGGTACTTAATAAACCCCGGGTCTTATCCGAGATTTTGAGGTATTGTGTTCTGCACACGACTGGAACTGGGTGGGCTTTTTTTTTTTAAGCAGTTACGTTGCAGAGATGTGAGTGTCTCCCACACCCACCCTCTGGTTCTCAGAACCCCCTTGGAGACTTCTCAGCGCTGCTCTCTCTCTGGACGCTGCGTTGTTCCGGCACGAAGGCCGGCAGTGACCAGTGGGATTTACCCCACCCTCTGCACCAACTGCACCAGAAGGGCCACGCCCAGGACTCCTTGCTCCTGGGTTCCAGATTGCTGGGGTTAGAGGTCACCTTGGTCATCGAGGGCCACCTTCCCAGGCTGAGGGCCCCAACAGACAGCACCAGGCTGCCCTGCTTCGAAAGTCAGAGAGTTCTCACTGTTCTCTTCCTGCCTCCTTCCCTCAGCGCTGACAGAACCAAACTGACTCCATCTTGTGCTCGGGGAGGAAGTGCTAATGCCCATATGTGCCAGCCCAGAGGGAGGGAGCCATCCTCGCCATCTGCCTACACTTGTTTCTGCAAAGACCACCTCAGGGGCGATGGCTCTCCGCAGGGCACAGCTTGCACAAGCCACCCTCCTTCAGAAAGTGCTGCAGGGAGGTGTCGGCTCTGTGACAACGTCGAAGACCATGGCCCAGTCCCTCAAATTCCGATAAGTCACGGAAGGTCGGAGCTGGCAGCTACCAGATGTCTATTCTATTCCTGTCTCAACCAGCCACAGGCCCAGATTCCAGCCATGTCCACGGATGGGCACCGGCCTGTTCGGGACTTAATTCAGGGCCAGCCCTAGACAGCATCCCTTGTATCAAACCCACAGAATGGGAGAAAAAAAGTTAAAAGTGCCTTTTCTGGTAATGACCTAGTACCCAGAATATTTTAAAAAACTCATACGATTCAACATGAAAAGACAGGACAACCCAATTTTCAAATGGGCAAAGAGACTTCAGTAGACATTCCTCCAAAGAAGAATTCTGGATGATGAAAGATTCTCAGCATCTTTAGTCATCAGCGAAATGCGGACCCAAACCCCAATGAGACACCACTCCACACCAGTAGGGTGGCTACGGAAAATGGAAAGAAAACAAGGGTCGATGAGGATGTCATGAGATTAAAATCCTCCTCTGCTGCCAGCAGGAGTGCCTGACGGCGCAGCCACTGTGGAAAACAGCCCAACGGCGTCTCCGAGAGTTAAGCACAGAATGACCACGTGGCCCAGCCATTCTGTTCGAAGGCACGCAGCTGAGAGAATGGGACACACGTCCACAGAACATGTACACGGATGGATGCTCAAAACGGCCGTGAGGGAGAAACGCCCCAGACGTCGGCCGGCGGGTGGGAGAGCAAGCCGGTGCAGTTCGGAACACAGAGGAAGGGGGCTCAGTTGTAAGAAGGAATGGAGTGTGGATGTGCACTACCCCACGGGTGAACCGCGGAAACGTTATGCTAAGCCTAGTGTATGATTCCATTCACGTAAAATGTCCAGAGAAGGCAAATCCATTGAGAAAGACTGGATCAGGGCCTCCCAGGGGCTGGGAGGGGCTGCAGAGTGACCAGTGATTGTTTATTGGGTACAAGGGATCCCTCTGGCATGATGAGAAAGTTCTGGAATGAGATAGTGGTGACGATCGCAGGACCTGGCGAATGGACCTTAAAATGATGAAAACGGTGAGATTTGTACTACGCACATTTTACCTTCATTAAAAAAAAAAGACTGCAGACACCAGAGTGAAATTAAAGTCCTAGAGTTGACGAAAGGGTTGAAATAGGAAAGTCGCGAAATCCCCAGCGCCTCTGACCTTGTTTCTCCGGGTGGCGGACCTGGGACGGCATGTCTTGGATTTCCAAGGTCCATTCCCCCTCGGCCTTTTCTCCCCAGCAGTGCACGGTCATGAACTCCCAGTTTGAAAACCCTTCGTTGGAATGGTCCAGCAACCTGCAGTGGGAGACTCGGGGTCAGAACACAAGGGAGCCTGAAAGGGGTGGGGGCTGGGGGTGGGGGGCCAGTCCAGGGAGGCTCTGTCCTCAGATGGCTGGACCGCCCACCCAGAGGAACCTGGCCCTAAGCTGAGGCCAAGGTGCAGGGAAGACATTGACCACTTTCACACCCTTGTGTACGATGGTGTCTTCCCTCCATTATCTCATGGGGGTCTCAAAACACAGAGACACGGTCCTGACCGGTGTGGCTCAGTGTTGACTGGCAAATGGAAAGGCCACAGGTTCGATTCCCGGTTGGGGCACATGCCCAGGTTGTGGGCCAGGTGCCCAGCTGGGGGCGCACAAGAGGCTACCACACATTGATGTTTCTCTCCATTACTTTCTCACTAAAAATAAATACATGAAACCGCAACTTAAAAAAACTGGGAGACAGACAGGCTTCCCAGGCGCCCCGTGTGAGACAGGGAGTCTGCCGTGGTGGTCGCCTCCCTATTTGAGAGAGAGACCCCAGGTGATTGACTGCCTGCAGACTCGCTGGAGGGCACTGTGACCCCTGTCCCTGATCTTCCCAGCACCAGCTGGTCACCAACGAACACCCTCAATCCGCCAGGTTCCTTCAGAAGGCATTTGGTCCCTGCACACCCCAGGAGCGGCTGCTGGAGCCCAGGACCCCAGTGCCCGAAGGCAGCGAAGCACACAGAGGTTCGGTCACGGAACTTGCCCTTCAGCCCCAAGGGTGCCTTTCCAAAATGCCAGCTCAGGAACGAACTGAAACTCCCACTTGTCTCCGAGCCAGCTCTGGCATGCCGTTCTCCAGAAGGTACCAAGAAGGAAAACTGTGTTAACTACCCAAGCTTGTGGGAAAGGGCTGCCCCTTCCTCTCCTGGGCTTCACAGGTTTCATACTTGGGGAGGGGCCGGAACAGGCCTGGGTGGTTCACAGAGTGGGTGGGAGGCATCCCTGGGAGCAATGTAGGGGACCAGGAGCTTCCTCCCCTCAGCCAGCCTCCCTGCAGGTTCTGATGAGCTTCCCCTGGTCCTTCCCCACTGGGCCTTCCGCTCTGGGCTATTTTCTCATGTGGATTTGGGCAGAAACAGGAAGCTACTCCTGGCCTCCCCCCCCCTCCCTTCTTCCAACACAGGAGGGGGTTCGGGGGGCGGGGGCACTCAGTTTTCCCTCTTTAGAAGACACAATTCCAGCTTTTTCTGTCTTACTCTTTCTTCTGAGTCTAATCTTCCATCTCTACTTTGGAACAATATACTTTTTTAATATTAGGGCTCTATTGTTCATCAGAAATCCCAGATAGCGATATTTTCTATGATGTAACCTTTGATTCTCAACTGCGGGTTCTCTGAACATCCAGCATAGAAAAATGGTTACCAAGGGAACCTCGTTTTGCCTGCAGGGCAGTGAGGTCGGGGTGGGGTGGGGACACCCCGTACTTTCTTCTACGAAACTGCAGAGGTCAAGGCCGATTTTCACACAGGATGCCAAACAGAACCCAAGGCCCTGGGGACAGAACAGACTGTCTTTTAAGGTCTGAAGTACTTACCAATGTAAACTCACTCTTGGTGGGGAAAAAAAAATCTGGCAAGCTGAAAAAGCTGCCGCCTTAAGCAAGAAGTGAAACCCAGTGGAAGGTAATGGATCCTATAATCGCAGGATCTGCCTTGGGGAGGAGAGAAATGCAAATTCCCGAGGCTCAGGTGACTGCCAAGTGGCCTCGGGGAGGGTGTGGAGTGCGTGGTGGCACCGGTTCAGCTACCTAGCACATGGGTAGTGATGAACCAGTGAACACGGAGGGCCTGCTCTCTAAGAATCCAGGGGCTCAGACCCTGGGCCTGGGCAGGAGGATAATTAGCGGGAAAGGGCAGAGAGGAGGATGCTGGGCCGCTGGTAGGTCCTGGAAGGTCAGATAGATGATGTAAGCGGACGGGAAGGGCAGCCGGTTGCCTGGGCCGGGGATCGTGCCTGGCGTGTTCATCTACATGATCCCCTTTAGTTCTTGTGACTTTTCTGAGGGTGACAGAGGACTAAAATGACATTTCCAGGTGTGAGGAAGAAAGGGAGAAGAAGTGGCCGGCCCCTGTAGGGGTGTCTCGGGTCCTGTCATTGCTGCTTACAGGACCCTGCCACCCCACCACCTGCAACCTGCCCCTCACCCGCTAGGCCAGCCTGGCCTTACCTCTTGGCCAACAGTTGGGACTTGGTCCCCGAGGGAGAAACCAGGTGGATCTGGAGGTCTCCTCGGCGCGGGTGGGAGATGGAGATGCGGGCCACCACATGTTCCAGGTAGCCCACGCGCTGGTCCGAGCGGTTGGCACAGGCGGTGGTCAGAGCGGTGGTCCGCAGCGTCTGCACCAAGGGGATGCTCCTGGGAGGGGAGGGGGCAGTTCAGGACAGGTGTGGCCTCTGGGTGTGGTCGGTGGGGGTGAGCTTGGGCCCCTCCTCCTCACGCTCAGAGGTCCCTGTCTGAGTTACCTCGCCTGCCCAGAGGACGTCTGTCATTCTGGAATTGGCTTAGAGAGACTTAAAGGACAGCTCCTCGGGCAGACTAAGCTAACACACCCAGGGATCGGCCCCCCAACTGCCTGGGGTCGGCGAGGGGCTAAAATCCCACCACTTCATGTCAAAGACTGGCCTTGAAAATCTGGGTCACCATGCTGAGTGATAATAACAGCAAAGATTTCCTGAGCTGACCGCAAGCCAGCAGGCGCTGGTCTGAGAATTTATAAGGATTAAGCCATTTAATCCAGAGAGGTCGAGGATCGGGCCAGAGGTCACAGTTATTGAGAAGCAGAGCTGGGGTTTCAGGCTCCAGAGTCCACGCCTCCACCTCTGGGCCTCGCAGGCCCAGAGAGACGGTCGTGTGGGCCCACGCGTGTCTTCAAGTCCCCGGGAAAGAGGAGGTGGCCGAGCAACCCGGGGCCAGAGCTGGCCTCTGGGGCTAAGTGCCCTAGTTGAAGCCGTAATGACTGGGCCAGAGTCACGGAGATAAACAGAAGCTGGTCTGCTTCCGACTGTCCGTGTCCCCTGCCCCTGGATGGGAACACGCAGTTTCGCCACATGGGAGGGAATCTGACGACAAGCAGCAAGCCCCAATCAGTCACAAGTCAGTTCCACCAGAATGTTCTAACACGCTCCCAGAGGAGGCAGGCACAGGCCTGCTGCACCTGGATGCCGCTCCCAGGCCGTCCTGCGGGTCTGGGGCCACCGCGGCTGGGCGGAGGACTTGTGAGATGGAGGAGGGTCCTCTGGCTGCCCAGCAAGTCCCCCTGCTCGGCCAGCTCTCGGTCTATCACGGCGAGCACTTTACCCATGATGCCCCACTGTCCCCTCGGGAGGGGAGGCTCGAGGCCGAGGTCCAGTGCCTCTCAGGAATGACATCGCTTGGCCCTACTGCGCCTTGAGTCATAAGAAACACTCCAAACAGTTACAGGCAGTGATGTAATTCCCTCGGAGACTGTAAAACTTTGAAAACATGATTTGCATGCATCATAAATTGATTTAGGGAGGTTGATTGCCTGCTCCCAAATTTTACTGTCTGCCTTGCTGGTCAGCAGGCCGCCCCCGTGGTCGCAGATGCGGAGCCGAACAGGAAGTTCTGGAGAGTTCTGGAGGGCCCCAGTCCTGCCAGGGCCAGAGAGACCCCCAACTAAAGGTTCCCTCCCAGCCCGCACATTTAGAATTTCCCTTAGTTCAAAGTACTTTTGATTATCAAATCATTGCACATCATTTAGGCTGAAAATAAATGTTAACTAAAAAAAAAAAAAGAAAGAAACTAATTCAGTACGCTAATTTAGACAATGTTGTCCACTATCAAGTTCCACAGTGTTTAATATACAATGTTTAAATTTACAGCATATATTTTTCTTCTTCGTGAGAGGAGGGGGCTGAATTAGCTGGCTTTCCACATTCCTTCCAACTTTAAGATTCAATTTCATGGGGAGAAAAAAAGACAATAAAACATACAGTCAATTCTTACTATTCACGGTTCCATATCCGCAAAGTCCCCTGCTCACTAAAATGTATTTGCACCCCCCCAAATCAATACTTGAGGGGTGTTAGCGGTCATCTGCAGATATACACAGAGCAGCAAAATATTTGTGTTGCCTAATCCACAGGTTTCCAGCTCAGGTGGAACGTGGCCACTCCGCCTCTTTGTCCCATGCTGTAAATAAGTGTGCATTTTTGTGGTCTATTCGGTGGCACGTTTTTCACATTTTTTTGTGCTTTTTGTTGGTGGTTTCCCCGTTTAAAATGAGGCCAAGCCTTGTGCTAACTTGCCTCCTGCTGTCCCCAAGGGCAAGAAGGCCGGGATGTGCCTTCTGGAGAAAATCCGTGTGTGACAAGCTGCGTTCAGGCCTGAGTTAGAGGGCTCTTGACAGTGAGTTCAATGTTATTGAATCAACAATATATAGCAGACAAGGAGTCTTTGAACAGAAGCACGTATCAAACACGGTTCTGTATTGATCGGTGGACGAAATGTGACCAGCGGCTCACTCTCAGAAACCTAGTGAAGCCTGTTATTCTCCCCCCAAGTGATGATTCTGTCATCGAGAATTCAGCCTTCGCGGTGACTTCACGGAACATGACTACTGTGAATAATGAGAGTCGGCTGTGTTATTCAGATTTCAGTCCTAATTTTAGAAGGAAGTAGCATTTACTATTTGGGGAAGACAGGAGAGCATCAAAAAAGAAGTGAGGGAAGGCAAGGGCTGCAGAAGAAATGGCAGCGTTCAAGGGATATCAGGAAGCAGGACAAATGTCACGGGCCCAGGTGTGGTCACCCACGGGGCAGGACAGCAGAGCACCCCACGAGTTTTCTCAGCACGCCCTGCCATGCCCTGTGGAGGGAGGACACGGTAGAAGAAACCAGAAGGAAGAACCTCATACAGCCCTGGCTAGCGAAGTGGGTTACAGCGTCGTCCCTGATACACCAAGGTTGAGGGTTCGATCCCCGGTCAGGGCACATACAGGAAGCAACCAACGAATGCACCAATACATAGAACAACAAATCGATCTCTGTCTCTCAAATCAATTTTAAAAAAGCCCAGGAGGGAGGTTTTGGGTGGGGGGTTGAGGGGGCTAACCATCCAGAGATAGCCCGAAGGAGAGAGGGGCTTGTAGCTTCCTAATCAGGTGTGAAACTAGGCAGTGTGCTGGAGTCAGGCTGACGTAGGTCCCAGCAACACAGGACACAGTGGCCACACGGCCTCACCTGGTGGCCTAGCTAACCTGCTGCAGATGAGCCTCCAGGGCCTGGCCCCTCGGGGGCCGGCAGGTGGCCAAGGCTGGAGGCGCTTCCAGGTCACCAGGGCCAAGGCGCTTTCTTGTTCTCAGCTCCCGGCTGGTAGGGGACAGCAGGGAAAGGCGGACACATCTTTTGGGGACATGTGGGCCACTCTACTGGGTTCAGTACCGCCCGAGTTCCTGGGACGTGTTCCTTTCCTAAGGGACAAGGCGGACTCCGGAGACAGGCAGCCTGCGGACGCAGCTCAGCCCCACCATATCCCAGCCCCTGGCTGTTTCTTAATTCCTTTGTGCTTCAGTTTCTCCCTCTGTAAAATGGGGATAATAGTAGTGCCCCAAACTCATAGTCTTGTTGGGGCTTTGAGTAAGTGACTGATTACACAGCAAGTGCTTGGAATGATGCCTGGGGCACAGTAAGTGCCTGATAACCGTTATCCATCCTCCTTATCTGTGTATTTATAGAGCTGTTAGAGGGTAAGCACGCAGGGGCAATGAAATGCCAGAGGAGTAAGTAGTACGTGATTCACCCGTAGTTCATTCTTGAACACCTATAAATACGTTGTCTGCTCCATAGAAAACCCTTAAAATTCAACGCAACATGTCCTTAAACAGTCCAAACTTTTAGAATTGAAGTATCTTTGTGTGTGTGTGAGTGCTTTTCCAAACCTGCTAAAACTAAAGATGAACAGGCAAATTCCTGTGGCTTTAAAAGTGGGTGTCTTGCCCTGGTTGGTGCGGCCCAGTGGATTGAGCACCAGCCTGCGAACCAAAGAGTCGCCAGTTCAACTCCCAGTCAGGGCACATGCCTGGGTTGTGGGCCAGGTCCCCAGCAGGGGGCGCGCGAGAGGCAACCACATATTGATGTTTCTCTCCCTCTTTCTCCCTCCCTTCCTGTTTGCCTAAAAATAAATAAATAAAATCTTTAAAAAAAAAGTGGGTATCTTTTGCCCTGGCTGGGTGGCTCAGTTGGTTGGAGCATCATCCCATACACCAAAAGGTTGCAAGTTCGATTCCCAGGTCAGGGTACAGACTTAGGCTGCGTTTTGATGCCCCTTCAGGGTGCATATGGAAGGCAAGCGATCGATGTCTGTCTCTCACATCGATGTTTTTCTCTCTCCCGCTTCATCTCTAAAATCAATACACATATTTTTTTAAAAAGTTGGTGTTTTTCTAGCACCGAGTAGAGAGCCGTGGATACCATCATAAGCTGTGTCTCCGTAGCCTGGGATTTTGAAGGTACAAGGAAGTGTTGGTTAGAAAAATCCTGAGGATCAAATAAGATATTTTAATACCTGGGCCTCCTTTTCATTTACAGAGATTGTGCTAAGCCTGCCTTTCTTTTTTCGCATTTAGAAAGGTTCTAAACATATCAATTTTATCTCCCTCTCTCTCTCTGACACACACAGACTTGAAAATGATTTCCACAGGCAGACGGCGCCGGTCATGATCTTCTTTATCTTCCTTTAATGGAAGAAAAGTTCTGAGTTGAAGGAAAACGGCTTGGGCCCAAGACTAGGCAGGTGTATCGCTGACACGTGTGTGAATGTCACAGCTGAGACCCAGGTCCAACTTATACTGTCATCGGTGAGGGCTCTAATGAGTCATTCTCTTTCACCAAAGGACCTGTTGAATTCGAGTGACTGTCCCCTCACCCTTGCGTTTAAAGACTCTTATTTACTTTTTAGAGAGGCGGGAAGGGAGAAAGAAAGGGAGAGAAAACATCAGTGTGTCGTTGCCTCTCGCGCGCCCCCTACGGGGGACCTGGCCCGCAACCCAGGCATGTGCCCTGACTGGGAACTGAACTGGCGACCTTTTGGTTTGCAGGCCAGCGCTCAATCCACTGAGCCACACCCGGCCAGGGTGTCACCCTTTGCAAGTAGACTTAGCGCTCCCTGAAAGCTGCCTAGGATGAGCTTTGCCCTCTGTGGGCATCGGAGAGGTGGGCCAGACACCAGGGTGTCTGTTCTGGGGGGCTCAGTCTGTTTGGGGGTTGGGGTAGGTGACAGGCTGTAAAGAGACGGCTCAATGAAACTGGCCTTGGAGCGGGGGGCACCTGGGCCCCCTCATTCCTTGGCAGCCCCACCCCTGCTGCCCTTCTCTGCCTGACCTTCTAGAAATTTCTCATTCTCCCTCAGGAGAGGACCTGAACTGTAACGTCCAGACTGGAATGGCCGGCAGAGGGCTTGGGGTCCCTGTGTGGCCTTTCTTCAGGTTAAGGGGATCAGCAATGGCTTCCTCCTGACGGGGCGGCTTCTCGTGTGTCTGCAAAGGCAGCCTGGCTCCCTTCCACGCTGCCTCTCTTTTGCTGCACTGTCCACCTGGGCGTGACTCAGGAGCACGTATGAACGGCAGCAGACAGTCCAGCGCCAGGACAAGCCAGTCCAACAGAGGGATGCTGGCGGTGCCCGAGTGGGCACAATGCTGGTATCTGAGCACAGATGGGGCCCCGGGCAGAATCCGCAGCGACGGTGGCCCACCAGCTACTTCGGGGATGGCTGTGAGGATGCCTGCCCAAAGCGTGACATATCGCAGGAGGGGGCGGCCAGCTCAGGGCTAAGGAACGTGAGAGGGCAGAGAGGGGTCACGGTCCTTCATTCCTGCCCCTGCATGAGGCCATCCATGCCCAGGCTCTTGAACTCAGAGTCTGCACAGTATTACTGCGGAGATGGCCATAGCAGCCCCCAACCACTCTGTGATACCCCACCTAGTGGTCGGTGAGCACAGCTCCCTGACCTTCATCACACGGGACAGAGAGGTTCATTCTCTCTCTCTCTCTCTCTCTCTCTCTCTGTCGCTCTCTCTCTCTCAATCTCTCTCTGCTCTTCTCCACAGGAGGCAG
Organism: Desmodus rotundus; assembly: GCF_022682495.2. Taxonomy (NCBI): domain Eukaryota; kingdom Metazoa; phylum Chordata; class Mammalia; order Chiroptera; family Phyllostomidae; genus Desmodus; species Desmodus rotundus. The sequence continues at coordinate 27,724,377 of NC_071396.1, read as the reverse complement.
CCCAGGGCAGGTTTGGGACATCAGAGAGAGTCCTAGGACTCCACCACGAGAAGGAGAAACCAGAATGAGGCCAAGAGAGTGGACAGCAGGACCAGGAAATGCAGGTGGGGCGGGCGCAGGGAGAAGGAGAGAGAATGACAGGCATATGCGAACGAACACGTTTCCATTTCTGAGCCGAACGGTCCCCGCAGCGTAGGCAGACAGGCCACTGGGCTGGAACTTTCTGCCGGGAGGTGCAGCCCAAAGGTGTACCTGAGGGGGCATCTACCTCCCCCACAGTAATCCCCCACCTGCTGTCTCTCTCCCTCGCCCTTCCCCTCCTCTGGCCCCTTCTCTCTGGAAGCCCCCTTGTCCTTAGGGACCGCTGAGTGTGCCATTAAGCAAGTGGTTTGGGATAGCAGGCTGGCCGGCTATTCCAGAAAGAGTCTGAAACTGCTAAACAGGAAGATGGTTTTTCTTTGAAAAAGAAGTCCGCTTCTTCCCCTGTCTCTGAACCTGAGGAGTCCTTTCTCTGCTCCGAGGACAGGAACAATGTCATACTGTATGTGACTGAGGGGCTCCCCAGGCCTGAGCTGTCTAGCCTCGGGGTGCTTTCACTTTCAAAACAAAATAAAATAAAAACAAAAACAACCCTTCGCCACCTAGGCACCACTCTGCCATCTTAAAACTATTTCCGGCGGGAGAAAAAGGGCTTCATTCAGGAGCCTTCCGGATGGGACGTAGGCAGGAAGGTCACGGCCTCGCATGCCCGACCCGCCCCGGGAGCCCAGCACCACCTCTCCGAGACTTTGATATCCACGTGCCACACATTTCCCAACAAACAAAACAAAGGTAAGCAAAAGGCTTCGTTCATCTCAGAGAACCCCCCGCTGTCTTCTGAATTTGATAGTCTAAGGCTCCCCAGGGAGAATGATGCTTTACAATCTCCAGACTGGGCCCTGGCCCCCGGTGGCTCAGTTGGCTGGAGCATCATCCTGTGCACCAAGAGGTCGCCGGTTTGATTCCCGTTTGGGGACCATCAGGAGGCAAAGGATCCATGTTTCTCTCTCACATCGATGTTCCCCTCCCTCTCTTTCTCCTTCCCTTCCCCCTCTCTACAGATAAATAAATAAAATATATAAATCAAATCTTTAAAAAAAAAAGAGAGAGAAATGACTTTTTCTCCAGCTTGGCAGGCCCCAAGGGGAAGTGCGTGTCCCCTGTGGATGTGCACAGGGACGCGAGTGCGAACACTGCCCCGAAGTGCTGGACAGCAGAGTCCAGGCCACGCCGACGTGCCCGCGGCGCCACGCGCTGCCGCAGCCGAGCCTCACCTGGGCCTCTTGTCGGTGACGGCGACACAGGCGTGCTGGCCGGGCACCGCTGTCCACTTCTTTGCCGCCAGGACCAGAGCTTCTGCATCCACCAAGCCGAATCCGTACAGATGGCTAACTGGAAAGACAGGGTCGTCAGACATGGCTCCCCTCCCGGCCCCCGGCAGTGCAGCAAGGCCCTCAGAGGGCACCTGATTGGTGACCTCCACGGCCCTGGGACAGACCACCTGTGACCCTCAAGGGCTGGAAGGAGCCGGACCACCTCCCGAGAGCCCCAGGCAGTGGGACAAACCCTTCTGAGGATCGCTCCTAAGTCCTTGCTGCTCAACTCAATCTGAGCTACACTCCTTTGGGTGCGGCATGGGAGGCCTGGAACTTTCTGTGCCTTAATTAAAGGGACATGTCAGCATCTATGTCCCTAGATCTTAAACCAGAGGGAAACAACTGAGACCCCTGCCCCCCCACCGCGGTTGACCTCTTGCTACATGTCTTTGGCCATTTTCTTTCCCTGCCGAATTCCAGGGCAAGCGGGGACAGAGGCACCGAAGTGTGAGTCCCTATGAACTGGCCCGGTCTGGTGTTGAACTTGGCCAGTGCAAGACAGTTTCAAAGTTTAATTTAAGAGGCAAGGTCGAGAACCAGATACAATCTATTTTCCTATTTAATTAGGCCAAAATTGAAATGTAGGTCAGCTCTGGTTACAGCATACCCTGCCACCCACATTCCTGCAAAACAAAGGTACATTAGGCCTAATCAATGGTCCCCTTATTGAAAGGAATGTCCCCTGGAACTCTTGGTGGCAATGCTTGACCTATATTTTACAGATAGAAGTATCAGGGCCTGGTGTTGAAATAGTTGGATGTCAGCTTCAGAAAAGGGGGCGGGGAGAAGTTCTCCCTAACATACCATGGCTGAATGCAAATCTTTTCCAAGTATCTCTGGTAAGAAGCCAGAGAAAAAAAGCTGGTAGCATAGTTCTATAATTACCTGCCTGGGAGAGGTGCCAAATATGTGGGTTATGAGTCTTGACTGTGGGTTGATTTCAGGGTACCTGGGTCTGTAACAGGCTGTTCTGGGGGTAGAGACCTTAGGGTTCTAGGAGTTACTTTTCTAACATAGGGGCTTGCCAAGAGAAGTTGTATAGTCAGAAAGTAACTTCCACAGCTATCTCAGAAGTTTTACAGTTAGAAAGTAACTTCCATAGCTACCTGAGAAGTTTTATAGTTAGAAAGTAACTTCCATAGCTATCTCGATGTCTTCATCATACAGATGAGGAAATTGAGAGCTAAGAATGCAAGTTGCTCTTCAGGGGCACACAAACAAACATTTTTTTTAATCATAATTATGGATATGTTTTAATGTTCACTAGAAAAAATATGACTACATATCAAGCCCGTGATTAACTAGATGTAATAAAGTTTCCTTTTAAAGTATGTTTCTTCATGTAAAAAAAAAAAAAGAGGCAAGTCGATTTAAAGAGAACTATTGAGTTCACAGTGGTAGAATGGCACCTGGCTATGGCAACAGTCATGAACTTTAGGCAACCTTGAACTCTAGTGACCATAGGTCTCTTCCTTAATGCTAGTTTGAGGTTCCAGGATACTTTTCGGAAATCGCCAGGTACATCCTTTCCATTCTTGTGACACACTATTAGTGTTATCTGGGATTCTTTCTGAGAATCCATGTCACCCCTCCTAGCAATTCCAGGAGGTCACCCAGGGGGCCGACCAAGACGGGGCAATGGGCCCTAGCCCAGCGCACCGGGAGCTCCACACCTTTATGCCCGGCACCGTTGGTTTTCCAGTCGTTTGCTTTCAGGTGGGCTGGCCTGGAGGTCTTCACCAGCAGGTGCTGCACGTCCCTCCAGGTTAACTGGCCGCTGCAACGACACAGGGACAGACCGCTGTCACCAATGCTGACAGCTGCACATGCGCATTCAGAGCTGGGGCGCCAGGAGCCAGCCCCGAGTCTGGACTTGAGGCAGACCCAGCGGCTCCGTGCCTGGGCCAGGGGCTCGTTCACAACCTCTCTGTAAAGAATGGTTTCCAGCGAGTAAGCCCTGAGATAACATAGCGCAGCAGGTGACCTCAGATCCACAGTGTGAAAAGCCCAGCCTTGCTGCCCAGCTCTGCTTGCGTTTGCACAATGGTGATGCGGGGCTTGTGGCAGTAGAGAGAGGGACATCCTAACGCAGACGGCGAGTGTTTGTGAGACTCGTAAGGTGACCGTGCACCATGCTCAGGCCCTCAACTGCCGGGACCCCCACCTGTGTGGGCCCGCCACCTACAGATCGCAATTTGAGATTTTAGTAATTCTGCATTTACCATCCATTCATTTTGGTGCAAAGGAGAGAGATTTCATTAAAAGAACGTATGGCTGCTAGTAAAAAGGTACAGGTCAGATTTTTGTGAGTCTCAGATACATTTTCTTGTCTTTTCTACACCTCTGATGTCAGGGTTCAAGTTAGGATGATGCTCGGGTAACACGCTCTGTTCACAGGGTCAGTGCCGGGATGCAGACAAATGCCGGATGCCCCCTCCATGACGCGGCCTTTGCCCTGTCCTCCGACCAGTGCCCGTCCCCACCCACAGTCATTACAATGGCCTTTCCGATCACCTCCTCTGCGTTTGCGTGTGTTTAAAATACACGTAACATAAATCTACCACCTTAACTGCACTCGCATTTGTACCACCGTCTCCACCATCCATCCACAGAACTTCTCATCTTCCCAAAGGGAAACTTTGCATGCCTTACACACTCCCTCCCCATCCCCCGGCCCCTGGCGACCGCCCTTCTACGCTGTGTCTATGAATTCGATGTTCCTACCTGCCTCATGTGAGTGGAATTGCATGTCCTTTTGCCACTGGCTCCTTTCCCTGAGCACCCTGTCCTCAGGTCCATCCACACTGTCACTTTGTCCCTTCTTAAGACTGGATGATCTTCCGCTGTGTGGCTAGACCACGCCGTGTTCACCCATTCACCTGCTGATGGACACGTGGACTGCTTCCACTTTTTGGCTGTTGTGAGTGATGCTGCCGTGAACACGGGTGTCCAAATATCTCCTCAAGTCTCTGCTTTTACTCCTTTTAGGTCTCTGCCCACATGTGGAGCTGCTGGATCTTACAGGAATTCTGAGTGATTTCTGAGGCCACGCCACACGGTTTTCTACAGTGGTGGCACCATTTCACATTCCCACCAATCATTCCCTCTTTGCCTGTCTTCCTCGCAGGGGTGCACACCTGTGGCTCGGGTCTTGGGCTCCCAGTCCTCCTACCTCGGCGCTCAGAGTCTTTAGGCTCCCGCCCCGGGCTTCTGTGATTTCTCCATCATGTTCCTTCCACTGTGCTGGTTGCTGGCCGCATCCCAACCATGCCCACGGGTCCATTTTCCAAACCCTTGCTGGGCACAGGCTGACTTGCTCCCCTCCCCTAGCCCACTGCTCTTCCTGGGGGCCCAGAGCCAGCCTCGCTGTCCGAGGAGGGTTCTGACAGCCTGGGGGGGCCCTCGGCTTCGCATTCTGGTGAAGTGGGCACCGTTTCAAGAGTTCAGACAGAACAGACATGGCCGGGCCCCTGGTGACCTCAGTGACCTACGAGTGACCTCCGTATCAGTGGGGCCACCTCAAGGATGGCTGGAGCCAGGCCTGGTAGTGCGGCATAACGTGCCAGAGAATGGGTCCGAGGAAGAGAGAACGTCCAAATCCATCTGAGAATGAGGAAATCCATTTTATTTTTGACCTTGGCAGTAAACTCCCAAATAGAGTTTGTCTGGAAAACACGTCTAAGAAATAACGTTGGAAGTATTTTTCAGTGAGGAAGGGACTGATGCGAAGCCCCGAGATGGCCCCAACCTGTGGATGACCTCAGCAAGACGATTCTTACGAAAGGAGGGTCTTTCTACATTCTTGTTGCTTCCTGTCTACAGGCCCTCCCTGGGGCCCTGGAGCCCTGGGGCCCTGGGCCCCTCTCCCCCCAGGACGGTCTGGCTCTCCCTGCTTCCTTCTGCGGCAGAAGTGAGCAAAGCCAGACGGCAAAGCTGCCCACGAGGTCGGTGGGCCTGCTGGCCAGACACCTGGGCTATACCCCCGGTCTCCCAATCACAACTCAGACTGCGGCCCCTGGTTATTACGTGTTCCTTCCCAGACCAGCCCTGTCTGTGTCTATGCTGGCGGTTGCTGCAGTTTTCCACGAAGATCCCTTGACTGGCTACCCGTAAACTTCTGAGGACGAGCTAAAATGATGGGAGATGACAATCGATGCTTTCACGGGTCCCTCCACGGGCCAAGTTTCATGGGGAAATCTGGCACCAAACAGGGTTTGTTTTGTACTTCGTTTTGATGAACAAAATCCCTCGCATGTTTCCAATAAGGCATGGAAGAAACTATGAAATAATGAACTGCTAAGTGCGTGGAAGTGACTTTCCACACCAGTAACTAATTATTTAGAGTTTTACAAAAAGAGCCTCGGGACACAGCCGCTAACATGTTGGCCTGAAAAACGAAATGATCTCACTGCTCCTTTGTTAAATGGGCGGCGCTTGAGCTTTATGCTCTTTTGCCCGGTGCGAGTGAGCATGCAAACAGACATAATTACAAGGATTTGAGCAACTCGAACATGATTTTTGACTCATTTAAAATCCTATCCACGACTAATGACTACTTCACAGGGCTGGGTTGTTCGGGTACGTTTTTGATGCATAAACAAAAATTTGCTTTTAACACCATGGCTTGCTTTGCTGTACATACTAACGACTATATATACTGATCGCTATATGTTTTTTATTACCTCGTGGCACATAAAGCATCACCCCTGTATTGTCAGTTTGTGAACCAACACTCAGAAAGACCAGCTGCAGCAGCCGAAACGGTGATTTTGCTGTGTGATGCTGAGGGGCAGGGGGCTTGTGGTCCCACAAGGTCTTGCAAAAGGAAAAGGGGAAGGAACACGTCATACTCCTTAGAGATGGCCTTGGAAAAGAAGCAAATTCCTGTCACCTGCCTCGACACGGATGAACCTTGAGGACGTTGGGCTACGGGAAAGAAGCCAAACATGCCCTGGCTGGTGTGGCTCAGTGGACTGAGTGCTGGCCTGTGAACCAAAGGGCCACTGGTTCAATTCCCAGTCAGGGCATATGCCTGGGCTGTGGGTCAGATCCCCAGTAGGGGGTGCACGAGAGGCAACCACACACTGATGTTCCTTTCCCTCTCTCTCTCCCTTCCCCTCTAAATATAAATAAATAAAATCTTTTTAAAAAAATAGACATGTTGCTAATAAGCTTTAAAAAAGAAAAAGAAGCCAGGTACAAAAAGACAAATACTGTGTGATTCCACCCTTAGGAGATACCTACAGTAACCACAGTCACAGAGACAGAACAACAAAATGATGGTTGTTGGGGGCCGGCGGGAGCGGGAATGGGGGGGCTATGGGTTCAGTTTTGCACTCCCCCCCAATTCATATGTTGAAGCCCTAACTCCCAGTGCCTTGGAATATGACGGTATTTGGAGACAGATCTTGGCAGGGGAATTAGGTGGGATCACCAGGGGGGACCCCGATGCAACACCAGGAGCTGGACACCCACAGATGGGAGACCAGGTGGGCAGCAGGGAGATGCAGCCATTTATACCCCAAAGTGAGAGGCCTCAGGAGCAAGCCACCCTGCCAACACCGTGGGCTTCAACTTCTGGCCTCCAGCCTGGGAGAAGGAGATTTCTGTCCCCTCCCACCCCCACAGTCTGCGGTATCTGGTGAGCACCGCCCAAACTGGTGAAGACAGGGGGTTGTTTGATGGGTTCGGGGTTCTGGGTCGGGGCAAAGAGACAGTTCTGGAGGTGGACGGCAGGCGATGGCGACCCAACCGCATGAGTGGACGTCGTGAACCGGCGGAGCACTTACAGAGGGTTCACACGGGCCCGTGTGTGTGTTGGCAGGAGGGTATGGTACCTGCTACCACACACACTCAGCAAAGACATGAAGAAAAGGAAGGGAAAGAAAGTGGGCACTTACTTTGCTTCCAAAGCCAAGGCGATGATCCCCGCCACCATGGGGGCTGAGACCGAGGTCCCTGTGTGGCCGTCTGTGCAGTGGTGACGCAGGTCCGTGGTGAACTGGGGGATGGAGGGGGACAAGAGGCGAGGTCAGATATCATCAGGAGAAGTCAGGCGACACTCAGAGCCTGGTCCTGGGCATGTGTGACCCCGGGTCCCAGGGAGGGGACAGGTGTGACTCGGACACATCCTGGCCACCAAGGTGCTTGCCGTGCCCGGGGCCCCCTGCGGAACTGCTCGGCTCTTGTGTGTGGTAAATGCACCCATGACGGGAACAAGCTAATCGCGGGGCGGGGACGAGGCGGGGGACAAGGCCGATGGAAGACGAGGTGCACACAGAGACACAAAGGTCAGACGAAATGGAATGAAGGGGACCCTCCCTGCAGTGTCCGTGGCAAGACCACCGGCCAGAGTCCACTATAACAGAGCAGCTGGAAACAGGTGGACGTGCCTGGGCGGCCCAGAGTGCACTTCTGTCTGTAGCCAAAGGTCACAGGTCATTCTGCCCCTGGGAGGTCCTCCTCAGACAGCTGACAATGTCCCAAAGCACCGAGTTCCAACGACAGCAGCAGGCACCCCTGGAGCGTTCTTGACCTCAGAGGGCCCACAGTGAGAGACCATGAAATGGGCCGTCCTCTGTGGGAGGGCGAGGCTGGCTGTGCCTCACTGCTGCACGGCCTGATGGGGAGACCCTGCCTTTCATCTGATGTGGAGAAGCGGTCACCACCCGATCAGCTACAGGTGTGTAACACCTACTACGATACATGGGGTTTTGCTACCTAGCATTCCCCCCATGCAATTTTGCAGATGGAATTAAGGTCGCTAACCAGCGTCACTTAAATCGGGGAGAGTACCGTGGGTTATCCAGTGGGTCCCAGGTAGTCACAGGTCCCTCTGAAGTGGAATGAGGCAGGAAGCCTGTCCAAGAGATGAGGCATAAGAGGGACCCGACCTATCACGGCTGGCTTTGAAGAGGGAGTTGGGGACACAAGCCAAGGGATGTGGGTGGCCTGTACAAGCTGAGAATGGCCCTGGCAGACAGCCCACAAGGAAACGGAGCTCCGTCCTATAACCTCAAGGAACTAAATTCTGCCAGCAACCTGAATGAGCAAGGAACGGATTCTTCCCTGGAGCATCCTGGATGGAAGGCATCCCAGCTGACACCTGGATCCAGGTGTCTTTGGGGAGGGCAGCTGAGGAGAGAGAGGGGCGAGGATGCAGCATCTCTGTCCCCAGAATCTATGAGTGGGCACAGTGACATGTCCTTTCCTGGCCTGCTGCGGGAGTTGCAGCTGGCACCTGGCACGTACTCACCCCTCTCCCGAGACCGAGTGCCCGCGTGGAGCACTCCTCGTGTTCAGTGAGTGAGTGGGAAGCCGAGGAGTGAACAACAGATGCTCACTTTCGACAATGCGCCTTTTATCAAGGGTCGCGTCCCCGCACTGGGTAACACCTCCCTTTGGGAGAACGCTGCTCCGTATTCACTAAACGGAGGAACGGCAAGTCCCAAGCGACAGAGGCCCAAGGGAGGCTTGACTTCCCTCAGACACCTGCCAGAAGGCTCAACCACTGTCCACAAGGGCTGCTGATCCCCTCGCAGGATCCCTAAGGGGGCTCAGAGCAAAGACTCGGCCCTAGATGAGCTGAAAACAGAAGTGCCGTCCATATTCCCAGAAAAGGGCCCCCGGAGAGCGAGTACAACTGAGAATGTTTGCTCTTGTAGCCTTCCCCAAGCTATACCTTTTCCACACATATGTTAGCGCTTTATAGCTAAGGCGTGTGCACACACGCATGTACATGCATGAACACGCACACACAGTTTGATTAATGAAGCCGATAAAGCTCCTGCTCCCAGGGATGGGAAGCGCTGGCCTCCCAGCACAAAGGAAGCCCCGGTGCAAAGTGTCCAATGACTGTCTCCGCCTCGCTCCCCTCCAGCCAGGGGTTTTGGAACAGGCAACTGTTTTTACGAGACTCCAGCCAGCCGGTGTTCCAGTGAGCGTGATTCTTAAATGAACAGGACGCCATTTAGGATCTCGGCCGCCTGTCCCAGGGGCGCGTGCTCCAGTGGAAAAGAAAAATAACTTAAATTAGTACCTTCGCTAACTGGCCCAGGGGCCCTCTGCCAGGCTGGCGGCCGAGCGATCGGGGCTGACCTTTCCGCCGGCGCGGAGCATGGCGGGCAACAGGGAGTCTGTATATGCTGCCCCCGGGGGAAGGCAAAAAATAACCCAGCAGAGCCTTTGGAAAGGTGCATCCCAGCAGCAGAAGCGAGAAGACGCCAGTGAGCTTTAAAATGAAGCCGCGTCTGCCCTGTTCTGTGGCCTTGCGTTTCCAGTGTCTAAAACCCCACTTAATGACTGGACATTTGAACTGTGCATTACTTTCAATGTCACGCCCACCTCTCATCCTCCTTGTAAAGTCGGAAAGGGAAAAGCACAAAGTCTGTCTATATACGAAACAGAAACAGTTGCTTTAGCCAAGACAAAACACCCTGTGTCCACCGAAGGGAGCTGCGCGGGCAGAAACCTCTGCTGTACGCAGTGTCTAGAAAAAGTCCTTCTGTCGGGAAGGAATGCCCCAGAGGAACACTTGGATTTCTCCGCTCTTTCAGCATGAAGTCAAAGCCTTCTCTTACGCAATTCCGCACGTTGAAACGGAGCCGGTCGCTTGGATTCTGAGCGCCGTGACCACAGAATGTGAGACAGCTAAAAGGAGACTCGTGGTGAGAATGCACCCCGTTCTTAAAGGGTATTTTTAGGCCTCTAGAGCTAAGCAGGGTTTTAATTGGCATTCTGTGCAAAAATTAGCAAGGCAGGGCCTGAGGGAGGTTGCCATAGGACTAGGGTTTTTACTCGGAGGCACAACTGGTTCATGGGTGGGTGAGGGGTCCCCAGGGACCCGGGACACGCTGGCCCAGACCTGGCTCATCATTCTGTTAAGAGGGAAGGGGACGTGTCCCCAAAGTGCCTGGGGGCACTCACGATTTTGCGATCGTAGAAGGCCCCGCTGCTGTAGGTGGTGGCCAGGGTGGATGCGCACTCCTCCAGGTACCACGGCTTCTGGCCGCTCTCGGTGGTGCTGCTCACGGAGATGGTGTAGATGCTGTTGGTGTAGCCGTCACAGGAGCAGTAGTCACCCTCTCTGCCGCCGTTCCCGGATGCCCAGACGAAAATGGAGCCCAAACCCTGCCGGCCCTGCGCGGGAGGGGACACCACCAGGTGTCAGCCGGCGGCCGGGACCTGGCGGGGTGGGACTCGCCCGCAGCCTGCAGTCCCTTCCAAGGGTTCAGACCAAGTGGAGGCCACCTGGTTTAATTTCCTCAGAACACTTTTAACTGGAGAAACTAGAAACTTCACCTAGAAACTAGAAACAACCTAGAAACTTCAGACTCACAGGGCTGCCCTGAGGACAAGACCAAGAAGGACCGCTGGGTTCTCCCTGCGAAAGCCCAGGGCCCTCGTACAGCTGCCCTGTTCCAGAGCTCTGCCTAGAATTTCCTTCATAAGGACTGATGTCACAAAGACCAAACTGTGCCACAGGTAATGCTAAGACTAAAGATGGTGGCTGAATTTATAACATGACTTTGTTTTTTAATTTATTTTTATTTTTATTTTTAGAGAGAGAGGGAACGGGAGCGAGAAAGAGAGGGAGGAAAACATCAATGTGTGATTGCCTCTTGTATGCCCCCTACTGGGGTCTTGGCCTGTAACCCAGGCATGTGTCCTGACTGGGAATTGAACCTTCGACCCTTTGGTTTGCAGGCCAGTGCTCAGTCCACTGAACCACACCAGCCAGGGCTATAACATTACTTTTTCTAGACTGAAAGACCTGGTCCTGTGGGGAGGGGGCGAGTTTCTTGCAAACCCAGCAAAGAAGCACTGTTTTTTTTCTACTACTCCTAAAGAGAGAGGAAGGGAGAGAGAGGAAACATGGATGTGAGAGAGAAGCATCGATTGGTGGCCTCCTGTATGCACCCATACCGTGCACAGATGGAGGAACAAACCCACAACCCAGGCATGTGCCCTGACTGGGAATCGAACCCGCAACCTTTCGGTTATGAGATGACGCTCCCAACTGAGCCACACTGGCCAGGGCGAGAAGCCCTGTTCTTGGAGAGCCGGCTACATTTCACACCAGGGACGGGACCTTGATCTCTGAGTATGCAAGGTGGTGAGTGCCCGCGGAGGCACTTGAGCAAGCACGGAAGTGGTCAGGCCCTCGATGCCAGCCAAGGCCAGTGGCTTCCCTGGTGTGCAGAGCTCATTTTTAAGAACGTCCCCATGAAAGCGAGTCTTTGAAAGACAGTGGTGGGTCCAGGTGGGTTCTCGTTCCATCCCACACCCACAGAATTAATGATGAGTGCCCAAACCAAGGGGTCACCCTGGCCACAGGCTCCAGCTGAAGATGATGAGTTCACCCAAGACCCACTCAGTTCAAGTGGCTGGACCAGCTGGTGGGCGCAGCCAGCTCCGGAGTGCCCGGCCAACACCCGTCTGCGCACGGAACGAGACCCACAGGGCTGGTAACTCCGGCGCCCTTGCCAAAGACCCTCCTTTCCAAACACGCAGCAGGAAATTGATACTTACGCCCGACAACCAGCCAATTGAAAGGAAACTGTCAACAACATTCTGCAATCCCTTCGGAGTCCACGTGAAGCCCTACTGCTGACGGGACGCACACACTCTCCCTCAGCGTTCAAGGCCGCCCTGGGCTGAGAGGACCTGCCCGCTCTGGAAGCGCCACGCCGCTCCACTTTGCAGAACAAGTGACCACAGTTTTCCACCCTCCAGTGCCCATTTGTCATAATCTGACATTTCCTGCAGCCCCGGCAGAGCCCACAGGAAGGTCCCTCGTGTTTGCCCAGTCCCACTGTGCACGTACCCTGGCGTCCCCGTCACCGGTGTAGACCTGATCTAACTACCAGCCCAGGGTGCCACAGACAGAAAGCTTAGTCACAGTCAGCAAAAAGATCAATGTTCTGGAAGAAAGGCCCCGAGCGCTAGGGAAATGGGAGTGTCTGGGCATTTAATGACCTGCAGAAAAAGAGGAATCAGAAGCTCATTCAAAGTCACTAAAATCCAAACGAAAAGGTATTTAACCCATCAGAGCCTGTCTTTATTCCATGACAATCGTCTCTAAGACACTGTCACCCCCAAGTCCCCACCCCACTTCAAACTACTCATAGAAGGTTGTGGCTCCGCAGAATGCAGCATGGAAGCTGACTGCCCAGCAGCACAGAGAATGGACTCCAACAGAACCCTCGCTCTTTTTTGCTTTTTTAAATCCTCACCTCAGGATGCGTTCGTTGGTTTTTAGAGAGAGAGGAAGGGAGAGAGAGAAACATTGATGTGAGAGAGAGACATCGATTTGTTGCTTCCTGTATGCGCTTTGACCAGGGATCGAACCCACAACCTAGGTACATGCCCTGCCTGGGGATTAAACCCGCAACCTTTTGGTGCATGGGAAGATGCTCCAACCACCTGAGCCACCCGGCCAGGGCAGCGCCCCCATTGTTGAGCACGCATAGGAATCGCTGGGGCTCTTGTTCCTGGTGGGTCTGCAATCCTGCATTTCTATCGAGCTTCCAGGCAATGCCGGGGCTGCCGTTTCTGGACTCCGCTCTGAACGTCCAGGGTCTAAAATGCCAAAGGCCACTGCAGGGTCCATCTTCCCTTCTGGATGATACTTGAAGGGTCAGTGTTTCAGGGCTTCCTAGTGACCAACAGGCTCTGAGGCCTCTCCCGCGGCCAACCACCACCATGTCCCTGAGATGAAGTCAGGTTTTCTAGAAAAAAGACTGCAGGTGACAAATAGGTTGTTGAGGAGGAAGAGCAGGTGGAGGGAGGTGGTTTGGGCAGAGATCATTGAATTTCCAGGAGGATTTTCGGTGACAACTTCAGACAGCTGTGACAGAAGGCTCCCCATATGATGTACTTCCAGATAACTCAAAAAAAGAAGAGAAAAGAAAAGAAAACCTCAGGAATTCCAAAACACGGGACAAGAATGACAGGGAACCACAGGATCCCCCCTCTGCGACTTCCTCGGTCCCCTGACGGCTTGATGAAGCTCATGTCGCTCAGAATTCTGAGTGCAAAGAGCCGTCGCTGCGCCCTACACTTCCCAAAGTCCTGTGTGCACAAACCTAGTGAAGCCCAGGATGCCGATCACAGCCTGCAAACAAGCTTCCCCGCTCCCGGACACAGGGGGTGCCCCATCCTCAGCTCTCAAGTCTTTTGACGTCATCTCGTAGAAGGGACAGGCATGCAGGGTCCACACCATTCGAAGCAACGACTTCCATGCGGAACAGAATCTCTAATTCACAGCTTAAATTAGCTCAATTTGCAGGAGATTTCACTTGGCTTCAAGCATGAGATCCAAGTGATGTAGTGGGGGGCGGGAGCCAAGTATGGGGACGATGCGACATGGGGATTCAGCAACCCCTTGAGGGCGGCAGCTGAGCTGGTGATGGCTGAATCCTACAGGGTCCCCGGGCTGGCACCTGGCCAGGAGGTGATGGACACAGTGGTGAGGCCTGAGCCCTGGAAGGGTGAGGGGATGTCATGGGGTTAGGGGACATTCTAAGAGCTAAGTGCTCAATCCTCATACCAGGAAATTAATACCAGGAAAATAACCAAACTCAATATACCCAGGAAAACAGCCAAATCATATCATTTAGGAAAAGGAAATCATGAACAGATTTTTAAAACATTGCTCCTCTGTCCTGACTGATGTAGCTCAGTGGGTTGGGCGTCAGCCTGCAAAGCTAAAGGTCGCCAGTTCAATTCCCGGTCAGGGTACATGCTTGGGTTTTGGGCCAGGTCCCCAGTAGGGGGTGTGCTAGAGGCAACTGATCGATGTTTCTCTCACACATCAACATTTCTCTCTGTCTCTTTCTCCCTCCCTCCCTTCACTCTAAAAATAAATAAATGAACAAAATCTTAAAAGATTGCTCCTGTGCAGGGCAGGCAGGGGAGAGAAAGGCAGCCTTCACTCTAGCACTCTTGTACTATTTGGTTTATCCATTAACTCTGCATAAACTACATTTTAGTCACGCTGCATGAGTCGCTCTAAGATAAGAATTTTTTTTAAAGTCTAAGAATCTATAAATAATAAAATGGTCCCACCCCCTCCTCCCTCCTCCTGGCCCCTCTGTCCTGTGCCCAATAGGGGAAGTCAGAGGTTTAGATGCTGTCCAAGGATGCCTGGATTTCCTGCGCGAACCCCCGCCAGCATCATTGGGCCCCACCTTATGCTCTGGGCTGGGGCTGGTTGGGCCACCCAGGGCCACCTAGACGCTGACCACAGCTCCGTCTGTCTGGTCCAAGAAGCTGTCCTCGCCCAGAGAACCGCCTTGCCACCCTGCTTGTTATAGCTGGGTGGTGGCCAGCCCCACCTCCCGCTCACCCAGCCTGCCTGACTCACGAGGACCGGGAATGGATCACACCACAGAGAGACTGGGGCTGGGCCTCTGGGCCAGCCAGCCTCCCCTGTGTCCCCTGAGCCTGTCGCTGCTCTGTGTAGTCCCTGCTGAGGTTCCACCCCGCAAATTCTAACCATCTTGGGCTGCTTGTTGACAGGGAGGGGAGCAAGCGAGACCAAGACTTCCTGCTCCAGGGCCGCTGGCTTGGACCCCCCCACAGGACAGACACAGAAAGCTCCACGCTGGGTATTTCTTTGCGCAGCTGAGCCGAAGCCAGGACACCCCTCCTGCCACCTGCACAGTGCAAATAGAAGGCCACCCACCTGCTCACCGCCCTCAGGAGGGGCAGCCAGGCTCCAAGGCACAGAGTCCAGGCTGGGGGGTGCCTGCCTGGCATCCGCTGAGACGGCTGTTCCGTGATGAGGAGCTCGACTCCCACTCTGAGCCCCTCCCCTGAGCCCCTGAGTGACTGACTTTCCCCTCAGCCTGGCCCTGGCACAGTAGGACTTCCCAGTGCCATTTCGGGGCTCTGGACTGTGTCGCTCTGAATTTTCATTGTTAATTTTTTTTTTTTTTTTACTATTCCTCCACCCCCTCGAGCTCCCCCACAGCCCTGGCTCACTCACACCTTTTTAATGCCATACTCGAAGGCCTGCTTCGCCAGCTGGCCCGGCCCGTCCACCGTCTTCCCGTCGTCGTCTGGCCCCCAGCTGGCGCTGTAGACGGCGATGTAGTTGGGTCGGATGCCCAGGGACTTGGCCTCCACCACGTCGGTCACGTCCCCGTCCAGCATGCGGATGCCTGGAAGCAGAGAAGGCTCGGTGGGTGTGTGCTTGTACCTGCAGAGACGGCGAGCCTGGAGCAGGGCTCAGCCACGGAGCCGCCAGACCGCTTTGGGGGTTTGCCTGACGGCCTCTGGAACCCCTCTCTCCCTGGTCCACATACTCTGGCAGTGAAGAGAACAACGCTCCTTGGAAAAGAGAGGGTTCAAACGGTTCCCTCCACACCATGATGCCACATTGGTATTTAAAAATGGACATTCCTGTAACAGAACTCAGAGCCATTTCCAACTTCCCTAGCTGTTCAGAGTTTGTTTACTTCTCTGTCTTTTTAAAAATATTATTCCACCGCTGATTTATAATTAGGAGCTATTAACCTAGAAGCCAGAGGCCACGCCTCAGCCTACTGAGGGGGGGGGGGGGGCCGTGTCATCTCTGCGTGTGCTCCCTGCAGGGGCCTTTAGGAGTTGGGGTGTACGGCTTTCTTTAGGGAGTACCCTAAAAGGCGAGGGGTGAGTGGGGTCCCATGAGCCTCTCCCAGTGCCTGCCTCCTGGCCAGGGACTCTCCCTGGATCCCACCCTGGATCAGCACTCCACGCGGCTGCTCGACACGCACTGGCACCCCACTCGGAGTCCCCCCTACCCCCGAACACTCCCCGCACCAGGCCCAGATCCATGTGCTTGGTGCCCATACCCTTCTTCAAAACGAACTTTAAGTCTTAGAGCTACTTAACACATAACGGAAAAGGGGACTTTTTCTGGTTATAAGACTAATTTATGCTCTTTGCAGAAAGTCTGAGCAATAGAGGAATCACTAGTGATGATATTTGGATTATTTTCTTCTAGTATTTTTCTTTGCCTGCAGCACATAATTCTGTTCACGTCCGTCCCCACCGCCAACTGAACTTTATACAGAGCATTTCCCGGAGCCACAAAAGACTCTTCCAAGACGTGAGTATTAATGGTTGCAGCCCCCTCCCCTGCACCCCCCAGCTCAGGCAGCATTGGAGGTTCACCTCACCAAACAGAGGTCCCCCTCCCCCCACAGGCTGACTGGAAATATTCACTCTATATCCCAGAATCTACCTCAACATAGTAGGCACCCAAAACACAGAAACTCAGGATATCATTGATTTTTTAAAAACAAAATAGTGATTTTTCCCCCAAGGTGGTGCAGGCTGGAGCAAGTAGAGCCACAGGGAGAAGACTCTGTGAGCAGACACTGCCCCAGGCGCTCGGGGACCAACGTTTCCTGTAAGTTAAATCCTCCTGTGGCATCCGTTTAAAACTCTAGGTGTGGGATACTCTGCTGTCCCATCCCATCTCCCTCTCTGCTCCACAGCCTCTCCTCAGGAGTGGGTGACAAGGTGTCCACGTCTGCTGGCCACGTGGCACCATGTCAGTTTCTGAACTATGTGACAGCTTCCCTGGGCCATCCGGCAACCAGGCCACTGAGGTCCTGTCTTCGGGACATCGGGCTGCAGCGGCAGCAAAATTCCACAGACGGGATGCCATCAACAGCAGATGTTGATTTCTCACACTTCTGGAGGCTGGGAAGTTCAAGGTCGAGATGCCGGCCCACCCACTTCATGCCTCACAGACAGCCCCCTTCTCAACTCAAAAGGATGATTCACAGGAAGTGCCTGGCACTCGGCAGGTACTCAATGTACGTGTTAGAGGCTAGTTTGGCCCTGCTGAACTCCTGTTCCCCCATCTACAAAAACAGGGTTGATGACACCTACCTCCAGGGGTTGTTAAAAATAACTATTTTTTATCTTTTTCATATACTATTCGATGTGTAGGAAGGATGGCACATCACACAGATGTTTGTTACGACGCCTGATAAAATAACAGTCACTGTAAACCCCCCACCCAGTGCAAACAGGCACACGGCCCACTGCGGCCTCCACCAGGGCCCTGCCCCGCACCGCACAGAGCAGACCGCTCGGAATTCTGGGTTGTCCTTTCATCGCCTTTGAAAAACTACAGCACTTGAATACCATCAATTGTATGCGTGCTTAAACAATATGTTACTCAGTTTTGCTTGTGTTTGGAATCCACCCTTTGTCGGTGACATGTGGCGAAAATCTTTTCCCTGCTGATGGTCTCTGCCTTCCCACTTTGTTCAGAGTTGTTTGGTAAACAGAATCGGAACCGATTTCCCTTTGAAGGTCAAGGGAGTTAGAACGGGGGCCCGAATCTTTTCTGGCTTGTTGGGAGCTATCATAGGGCCCCGTCTCCTTTCCACAGGCTGGGCCACGCCTCCTCCGTTACATCAGCTCATTGTCCCGCCTCCTTTCTGACTTCTGGGTGGACATGAGGGACCAGGGCGGCCCAGGAAGTCTCCTTCTCTAGTCCCTGCTGTGTCCCTGGGCTCCTCTCGGCCACTGAACCCCAAAAGAAGGGTCACAACGAGTACCAGACATCAGCGGCATGGTGTGGTAAAGGTGTAACCCCCTGGCAAGATAAGGAGCAACTCGCAGTGGGGAAAAAGAGAGCAGAGGACAGAGAGCCCTGGAGTGGCAATTCCACCGTGTGACTTCGGGCCAGGGTCCCCAACTCTCCAAGCCCTGTTTTTCACGGGTAGTTTTTCAACTACCTGGCAGGGTAGCTGAGAGGATTAAGTGGATGTTGAGGCCCTGGCCTTGGTGTTGTTTGAGAAACAGGCTTCGTTCCTCAAACAGCCTTACTTTGGACAAAGGACTTTCTGGGGCAGGAGATTCAGGCAGCCAAAATCAACTCTGATCTTCTAGTGGGGAAATGCCACCCACTATTCTAGGGCTTCTCCATGCAAGTCATGGGTGCTAATGCTTATTCTTATTTTTTAATCCTCCCGAGGACATGTTTATTGACTTGAGAGAGAGAGAGGAAGGGGGAGAGAGAGAGAGAGAAACATTCATTGGTGCCTCCCCTACACACCCCGACTGGGGATTGAACCCGTAACCTAGGTATGTGCCCTGATGGGGAATCGAACCTGTAATCTCTTGGTGTGCAGGATGATGCTCCAACCAACTGAGCCACCCAGCCCGGCCAGGGCTGGATTGCCTATTTTAGCAAAGAAGAACGTGATGCCAGTAGCCATCCCCAAATACGTAAAAACATGACCGCAGTGATTTCCCGACAGCGCTCACGATGCCTTCCTCTTGGAAAACGAGTGACTGATGTGTGAGAAAAAAAGCCTAATGTATTCAGGTTTTCGAGAGCCATCTAGTTCCCCCACACTGACAGGTTGCCAACAAAGAAAAGGCAAATATTTTCAGTAGAAACCTGCTGTTCCAATATTAGCTTTAAACATGAATGGCTCCCTGGAAATGCCACATTGAAGAAAAACAATAATTTTTATAATGAAAAAAAAAGAAACCCATTTGTCACCAATGATGAGGCACAGAAATAATTGGGACAAATCATTTGGATGGCAGTTTAACTGCCAGTTGTTAGCAGGCTCACAGCGGCCGCAGCAGGCTCACAGTGGCCGCAGCAGGCTGGGTTCGGAGCTCATGGGGGCTGGTCTCCACTCTGGGGGCTAGCCGGTGGGCACTCGGTAGAAGCTGTTTTGAACAGAGAGATGGTGGTGCTTTGCAGGACCTGACGAATCTGTCTTTGGGCAAATAACTGACGGGTGCCGTCGGCACTACTGGCCCCAACAGACCCTTCTGCTTGTGGACGGGAGCTGACACAGGTCTGTCTCACTTTTTTTTTAAAGATTTTATTTATTTATTTTTAGAGAGAAGGGAGGGAAAAAGAGAGGGAGAGAGACATCAATGTGTGGTTGTCTCTCATGTGCCCCCTACTGGTGACCTGGACCACAATCCAGGCACGTGCCCTGACTGGGAATTGAACCAGCAACCCTTTGTTTCTCAGCCTGTGCTCAACCCACAGAGCTACACCAGCCAGAGCAGGCCTGTCTCACTTTAAATCATAGATGCTTTTCTACAAAATTGCCTGAAGCCAATCCTATTCATTTTCATTTTTTAATTTTTTTATTTATCAATTTTAGAGAAAGAGGAAAGGGGAGGAAGAGAGATCGATTTGTTGTTCCATTTACTGATGCACTCATTGGTTGATTCTTGTATGTGCCCTGACCAGGGAATCGAACCTACAACCTTGGCATATTGGGACAATGCTCTAGCCAACGGAGCTACCCGGCCAGGGCCCTAATCATATTTTAAATGCCCTTGGAGGGCTTGCTTAAATGAATGATTTTACAAGTCTCCAGGTAAAGTTCAGAAACCTACCAACACTTTTCCCACATTGACCCGACTCTCCGCCCCTCCCCCTGCTCCTACTTTGCACTGTGACTTCCCAATGACAGGCTCACATACTCCAGGGAAGGCCTGTCTCCATGCGATCGGCCCTGGGAAGCAACACGAGATGGCACTTCCCCTGAAAGTGCTCCTCGGAAGCGTCACGGTAAGGGGCAACGGGGAATTCGCAGTGTCACTGTTTGGGGACACGCGTTCTTTACAGAGGTAATTAAGCCAGAAGGAGGCCATAGAGACAAGCCCTAATCCTCTATGACTGGTGTCCTTGTAAGAAGAGGAAATTCAGACGCAGAAAAACCACAGTTCAAGGGACGACCATGTGAGGACACAGAGAGAGGCAGCCATCTGCAAGCCAAGGGCAGAGGCCGCAGAAGAAACCAAACCTGCTGAGGCCTTGATCTTGGACTTCCAGCTTCCAGAACTGAGAGAAAGCAAATTTCTATCGGGCAAGCAAAAATAAAAAGGAGGGGAGGAAGCAAGGTGGTGCACCTGCATGCACACACGTGTGTGCACATATGTCCACTCATGCACGTGAGAACACATGCACGTGTGCACGGACAATTAGGAGTCCATGTGGGCACACATGCATGTTCACGTGCACACCCGAATGCACATGCACGTGGTTAGGAGCACACATGAGCCCATGCATGCACTCACACACTCGCATGTCCACATGTGTGTGCAAGCACACCCATCCCGATACAGGAAGTCAGCTAGTGGCCGGGTCGCTGGCGTCTGGAGGGAGGCAGGCAGGGGAGGTGCCCAGCAGGGCCCACTTTTGCTTATTGAGAAGTAATGTATTTTGCCATCAGCAAATGAAGGGCAATGCGAGAGCAATGAACAGTGGCAAGTGAAATTAGCTTGTAGCTTCCTGAGTGTGACAGATAGGCCTTCCCAACACATTTTGCTCATTAATCCTGAGTTTACTGCAGTAAATCCACAGAGGACTGGACTGTTGTGTTTTCGTCTGGTTTTCCCCACTAAAACCATATAGTTTACTCTGCTCTACCAGCAGCCACTCGGGGCCAAGAGAGGCTCGACGGTCACTGAGAAATGCTACCAGACCTAACAGGTTCCTCATTACTGGGGAAGACAGTGGCAGGGCTTCCGGATCTCTGACAATGCCCGCGCATGAGAAGCTCGGCCTGCGCATGCCAGGCAGCGGTGGGTGGTCTGCAAGATGCCAGGGCACGCCTCAGTCACCTTTGTCACACGCAGGACTCAGGGTCATGCTGAGCTTCTCCTGGCCTCCTGCTGGAGCGGATCCATGTCCCTGCAGCGTGGAGGTGTGGCCGGGGCCAGGGGTGGCCCGTGAGCTCCTGGACATGTCCTGCCGTGGACTCTGGGTCCATGGGATGAGGCCCCTGCCAGGGAGGGTCTCGCACTGACCATGTCTTTTACTTTCTGTTTTCTGATGCTTTGATATCTTGGGGCCTGGCTCGCTCTTGGTTGGGGGGGTGGGCAGACATCCCACATCCCCGAGTTGGCCAAGTCCTAGAGATCACCAGCCACTACACCATGTTTGCTTCCTTCATGTACAGACCAACCAATCCCAAGCCCACATCCCAAGCAACTCCTTCAGGGGGTCTCATACCCAGGACCACCAACTCTGTGACCGCCACCCCAGGGCCAGGCACGAGACAGTGAGGGGCAGCCCCTACAGCCCGAGCCCTGAGAATACTCTGAATGGCCAACCCAAACCTGCCCAACCGGCCCTGCCAGTTCCTTCCTACGGAAACCACACGAAGGCTTCAGTCCACTGGTTCTCTCGCTCCCTCTGCCCCCGGCTGCCCCTGGGGCTGCCCTGTGTGGCCCCCCATGGTGCAGCGTGGCCCCTCCTTGGGAACCCTGTCAGAAACTCCGTTCCATGCCATCATGTCCTGTTTGGTTGGCCTCGCCAGACCTAAATAAGTAATAACGGAAAGTGTATTTTCAGCCAGGACACTCCTTCCTGAGCAGGTGCTGCCGATTTGGCACACAATGGTAGACTGAAAGAGCCTCGGGAAGAAGGATCTGGAGTTTTGACGTCCAGACTGGTGTTCACGGTCTGCCCCACCAGGCAACAGGGGCCGGGGAACAATGGTGAGTCACCCAGGGGTCAGTGACAGCGGGCAGCGTGGGGCAGCGGCAAGAACAGCCAGCTTCTGAGCCCAATGGGGCACCCCTATGTACACCCCGCACGAGGGGACAGCAGGGACCCTGAGAGGACGTGCCCTTGTGACAGAGTGGGCGGGGCGAGCCCATGCCTGAGCTGGCCCCTGAAGGAGACGGGAGGGTGGTGGAAAGAATGACCACACCACCAGGAAAGGAAGACAACAGCCCTGACACCAACAAAGGCCACCCGAGAGCATGTTACGTGAACTTGAATGTGCTCTCTGCCCATCGGATCGGGAGCAAGGCCGCTCCCCATTCAGTGTCTGAGAGGACAATCTCAGAAGCCATGGCCGTGCAGCCCTGTGGCACACGAGAGCCAGTGCCACATGTCCTCTGGGGGTGGCTGTGGCCAGAGACCTGGGGAGGGCATGGCCACCAGGAGACTGAAGGCGCTGTGGCTGAGGCTTGTCCATCTCCTCTTCCCCGGGGCTCCTGCTGAACCCAGGGAAGCTCAGACCCAGCAGGTGGGGGCCTTTGAAGAGAATGTGGGGGTGAGAGGGGAACCCCAGTTCCCTGAGAGTGCCAGGCCCCTAATTCTGTAGATGCCCACATTCACTCAATCCCCGCAAACCTCCCAGAGCACTTGAACTCCCACTGCAGCCGCAAATGCACTCGAGGTCTGGGAAGATGAGCCTGTGTCTTCACCTGTCCTCTGAAAACACTCACAGGCCTCGGCTGCCGAACGGAAACACGAATGAGACTGCAGCCTGTGACTCTGAATTAACATAATGAGCTCATCTGCGGGCCCGGATGAATTTCGCTGTGATGTGCTTAACATCTTCATGTTGATGAGAAACGTGATTCAGTGCCCCCGTCAAAACGTGGAGCAAAATCCTGCAGAGACAGTTTCCTGACGGTGTCCCACATTTTCTTCCCAGAAACAGATGAAAGAACAGGCTGCAAAGATGTACGGACTTTGTGCGGCCTGAGCGAGGGAGATTTCCTGTCTCAAAGCGCCTGCCAGGCCCCAGGAGGGCAGGTCGTGGAAGCCTCCAGGGGCCCTGCTGCTCTGCCGCCTGCTCCCAGCGGCTGCGGGATGTGTCACTCAAAGAAGCTAGGTGACACTTGTCCTGCCATAGGAATATGTCTGAATCTTGCTAAGCACCTGCACGGCTGAGGAAGTTGTCCAAAACTAGGCACCTTCTGAAGCTAGAGGGGAGAGGGTCCCACTCGCCTGCCCCATGGGCGGTGGGCTGTCCAGACACAGCATGTTCTGTTCAGGCCGCATGGACACCTGGCTCCCTGGAGAGCCTGCCTCACTGGATGCGGGCAGGGGCAGGAAGCCAGCAGGACCACAGGCGGCAGCCAGGCTCACACCTGCGCCCTGCAGTGTGACAGCGGCCCAAACACTTCCAGAGGTGTCCTGGTGAGCCCGATGATAGTGACAGTGGTGAACTGACGGCTCAGGGGATGCAGCCAAGCCAGACAGCTGTTCCCCCACCAGTGCCAACCAGAAGCAGATGGGTAAGAGGGAAGAAGCATCGCAGGGCATTGCATTAAAAGAAAAAAAAAAAAAGGCTAACAGCCCTGGCTAGTATGGCTCAGTTTTTCGGAGCCTCATCCCATAAACCAAAAGGTTGTGGGTTCAATTCCCAGTCAGGGCACATGCCTGGGTTGCAGGTTCGGTCCCCAAGGCAAGGGGTGTGCAAGGGGGCTGCTGATTGATGTCTTATATCGATGTTTCTCTCCCTTTCTCTCTCTCTTCCATTTAAAGATTTTATTTATTTACTTTTAGACAGAGGAGAAGAGAAGGAGAAAGAGAGGGAGAGAAACATCAATGTGTGGTTGCCTCTTGCACACCCCCTACTGGGGACCTGATTCACAACCGAGGCCTGTGCCCTGACTGGGAATTGAACCAGTGACCCTTTGGTTCACAGACTGGTGCTCCATCCACTGAGCCACACCAGCTAGGGTTTTCCTTCCTCTCTTTCTAAAGTCACTATGCATGTCCTCAGGTGAGGATTTAAAAAAACGGTTAACAGAGTAAGAAAAGAAAAGTTAAGGGAGAAGACAGGGCTAGGAGTGATGACCGCTATCCTTTCTCTCTACCTTCCCATGCCATTCCCATGATCAGAGGCCGAGAGAGAGAAGCAAGGGCAAATTACGTTTGGAAGGAGTATGAGTTTGGTCAAGGAAGAGAATACATGTTCACCTCCTTTTTGCTTCCGTTCCTGCTCACAGGCTCGGTGGCCACTGTCCCCATCTGTCACTGCCATATCCTAGCACCAAAGCTCTGTGACTGCAGAGGAACAATCCAGGCAACAGGCCAGCAAGAGGGCTCAACAACAGGATGCAGGGCACAGAGGAAAGGAAGAGTGTGCCGGGAGATAGAACAGCAGAAACTGCCCGATCTCAACACCAGAGAGAAAAGAGACTACAAAAAACCCCTAAACCAACGGCAGCAACATCTCAATAGAAAGGAAATGGGTCTCAGAGGCTTGTGGAACGCTGATGAAAGATCATGTCACTGAGTCCCAGAAGGAGAGGGGAAAGAAGAGAGGACTCGAAAAGGACTAGAAGAAATAATGGCTATGCTCTGTCCAAAGCTGGCCAGACACCCACCTATAGTTGCAAGAGGCTTTCCTTCTCCTCTTGGATTTTCTGAATTATGGTTGACAATTGAAGCCAAAATTTTAATATTTGCCCTGGCCAGGTGGCTCAGTTGGTCTGAAAGTCATCCCGTGCACCAAAAGGTTGTGAGTTCGATTCCCGGTCAGGGCACATACCTAGTGTGCAGGTTCAGTCCCCCATCGGGGCGTGTATGGGAGGCAACCAATGGATGTTTCTCTCTCACATCGATGTTTCTCTGTCTCTCTCTCAGATCAACAAATTAACTCAAAGTGGATCTCTCAAAATGGAAAACAAAACTCTAAAACTTTTAGAAAAAAAATAGAATATCTTTAGAATCTAAGACAAGGCAAAAATTCTTAGATTGAAACAAACAAGCAAAAAACATGATCCGTGAAAAGGAAAAGCTGATAAATTGGATTTCATTAAAAATCAACTCTTTTAACTCTGCCAAATGCCCTGTTAAAGAGGATGAAAAGACCAGCTACAGAGTGGGAGAAAATATTCACAAGCAAGATAATCATCAAAGGATGAGCAGCTAGAATATATAAAGAACTCTCAACACTCAGCAGTTAAAAATCAAACACCTCGTTTAGAGAGTAAGCAAAAGGCATGACAAGGCAGTTCACTGAAGAGGGTAGAGAGAAGGCAAATATGCCCATGAGCAGATGTCAAACATCACTGGCCTTCGGGAATTGCCAATTAATGGGCTACCACTACATACCTATCAAATAGCTAAAAAAAAAAAAAAAAAAAACAACCCCAAACCAAACAAAAAGAAAAACAAAAAACCCAAAAAACAAAAAACAGTGATAATACCAAATGCTGGCAAGTATGCAAAGAAAATGGATCACCCAGACATTGCTAATGAGACTATAAAGCTGCTCTGAAAAACAATTTGCCAGTTTCTTAAAAAATAAACGTGATGATTATACAACCCAGACATTATACTCCTGGACATTTATCCCAAAGAAATGAGGACTTACATTTCCATCAAAACCTATTCAAGCATGCTGGTAGGCGCTCTATTTGTAAGAGTCCCCTAATGGAAACAACCCGGACGCCCTTCGATGGGTGGTGGATGGTTAAAATCAACGGTGGCAAGTCCCTACCATGGAATGCTGCTTATTAACAAAAAGGTTTCAAGAGAAACTCCAAATCTATACTTTTATATAAAATCTCTTCCTTCATAAATGTTTGCTAAAGTTTTATTAAAAATAACACTGGTGTGGGTCATACAGATCACGTATGTGGCCTGCGTGCCCCAAGCTGTAGCCTCTGATCGAATTTATGTCAATTTTTGTCCTAAGTAAGTGCAGAACCAAAATACTCTTCACACACCCATTGGAATAATTACAAAAATTGAACATGAGTTGGACCACCAAGAAATTCTCACCAACTCTGAAAAGACAGATATTACACAGACACAGTCTCTGGTTCTGATGCAGTAAGTTAAAAATGAGCAACAAAAGGAATGCCAAAAAAAAAATCTATGCAGTTGGAACAAATTTTAAATTCCTTATAAAGAGAAAAATCAAGGCTGAAAATAATTTTCCAGAAGTGAGTAACAAGGACACTATAATTTAGCCAGAGAGGAATAATGAGAGGGAAATTTATAAAACATTTATTTGCTTATGAGAGAACATCAAAGGCAGAAAGCAAGGAACTCAGCATTCTATTCAAGGGGCTAGAAAAGAACAACAATAATGAAAATTTCAAAGCCGAAGGAATTAATTAAAAAAAAGTAGAAATGCGTGAATTAGAAAATAAAAGAACAATAAAAAACAATATAAATATAGTTCTTTTAAAAAAGTGATTTTGTAGGAAATAGCCAATTTTTCATTAGTCTGATCAAGGTCAAAAGAAAAGATACCACAAATGAGATTAGGAACAATTATAGGTCTAAATACGGAAGATAGATATTTTTAACTAGTGATGTTAAATTTCTATGTCACGTATTTGAAAATCTGGACAAATGGAGTATCTTATGGGGAAATTAAACTACCAAAATTCACTCTGGGAGAAATACAAAACCTGGAAAGATTGAACCTTTTAAAGGGTCAGCATGTCTAGTAAGCTTGATTAATCAGCTCCACCGATACTTTTAAAAACAGGCCATGTCCACAGCAGATAAACTGTTTCAGAGCCCAGTAAAAGACAGACGGTTTCCTGCCTCAGGCTAAAAACCAGCATCATTCCGATACCCAAACGGAACCCAGACAGCAGAAAACCCAGCAACTGTAGCTCAATCTAGCTTATTATAAAAAGATGCACAACCATACATCAACTATTAACAACTGAATGCAGGAACGTATTAAAAGAACAAAACTCTTAATCAAACAGAATGCATTCCAAGAAGGATACAGTTTCAAGTGCTAGGAAACCTCTTCCTGTGATGTACTACATGGAACAGATTCAATAGTAAAATTGAAAAATAACATCCTTACCTCCATAGATGTTTTTAAAAACGCGTAATACAAGTCAGCATCAAACCTCTTAGCAATCTAGGAATATAAAAATGCCCTTAACTTAATAAAGGGTAACGTAGGAAACCTACAGAAGACATCTGTCAATGGTACAGAAACATTTGGTAGAAGACAGAAAAAAATAACAAAGCCAATTCATCACCACTATTTCATACTCATCAAGAGTCCCGCAGTATTGAAACAGCCGTGAAAAAGAAAATGCAGTTATTAAAATTAAAGAGATAAACCCCACCATTGCATTTATGGACAGCTTTCATTTACACCTGTCTAGAAAAGGCAGGAGGTAAAAAAAATAATAGCAGCTACACAGTTCATTCAGGTGTCTCCATACAAAACAAAAACAACACCAAAAATCACCAACACACAAAAATCAGTTGTTTTCCCACACCCACGTCAATAACAATCAATCAGAAATCTAATGTTTAAAAAAATCAAGCTAGGTATAAACCTAAGAAGAGACGTATAAGATCGGCATGAAGACAGTAATAAAACTTTTGAAAATGATGTCAGAGCAGACCTGAAGACATAAAACATACCATGTTCCTGGGTGAGAAGGTCAACATTGTAAAGGTGTCAGTTCGCCCCAATTAATCTACAATTTCCATGCAATCCCCATCAAAATCCCAACGGGAATTTTTACGGAACTTGACAAGCAGATTCTTAAGTTCATCTGAAAGAGAAAATGTGCAAGAAGAGCCAAGAAATCTTTGAAAAAGAACCATAAGAGCAAATTTGCCCTATCTCTTATCCAAACCAAAAAAAAAAATCCTCTTCAACGGTCATATTTAAAAGTGACTTATTGCTTAGGGCTGCAGAACAACGGACTAATGAGACGTGACTGAGGATCCAGTACACATAGGGGGATTAGGATGTGATAAGGTGGCATGTGGAAATCACCAGCCACTGGGAGGAAAATAAACCTGGATCTCTCCTTCCCACCATTCACAGCAATAAATTCCGCGTGGATTAAATAGCTAAACACAAAAGACAAAACCATAAAAGTTTTAAGATGGACTATGCTTCTAAAACTGAGTTTTCAGAGGAAATAAGAGAGAATGGATTTATTATCCTGGGTTCTTCTAAGCAAGACCCTAAACCCAGGAGGCATAAAGAATGGTTCACACGGCTGTCATCATAAACAATTTTAAACAGATTTTTATTGAACTATCTAGAAAAGGGGCATAAATCATCAATGGACAGCTCTAAAACTTACAAAAAAAAATAAAAGTTCCCTAAAATGAACAGGACTTGCATTTAAACACATAGGTGTACCCCACTGTCCTCTCTGAAAATAACGAGGTGACCTGTGTTTCTGCAATAATTTCCCCACAAAGCAGGTCGTGCACCCCAGGGCCACGGGGCTGGGTATGTGTTTGGAGAGTTTATTTCTTTGCCGCGCTCCGCTGCTTTTACAGCAACCAAAAAAAGAAAAGAAAAGCTGCCTAAGTGTCCATTACTTTAGAAACAGGGAGTTCTCACCAGGAATTATGCAGACACACTGTCTTTCTAAGAACAGGAGGTTTTTTTGTGGCAGTGTTCATTGGAAGAGGCAAAGTGAGGGGCAGTCACCTCCGCCCCGTCCCACGTGGTCAGCGTAGAAGGAATGAATGCCAATTCACCAGGTTGGGGGGGGCGGGGATCTCTTAGAGCTAGTGAGCTGGCAGAAAAGAAAAACCCAGGCCCATGCACCAAGTTCACGGTGCCTGAGGCCCAGCTCACTCGCCCGCTCCTCCACCCCGTGGATCTCAGCATCTTACTGAGACGCTGAGATGCTCAGCATCTTAGAGAGCAAGTTCCCGCCTCCTCTCGGGCCAGTCGCTGATCCTAACCAGAGAGTGACAAGCATGATACCCTATCCAATGATGCTGCAGGAAGTAAGGGGGAAAGGGGCATAATAAGGACAAGAAAATGGTGAGAAGTACAAGCAAATGTTTCTCCGTAAAACCCAAAGTTAATGAAAATAGGACTTTTCTCTGAAGCAAGAGCTCAGAAAAGGTACAGGTGTTCAGTAAAGAGAGACACAAGGTGTGTTCTTCCTCAGGGGGAAAAAATCAAACAATTTTAGGAATAAAAGCCACATTGGTGAAGCTGTCAGAGATGTTGAGGGCAGGCTTGAGAAGAATTGAGGAAAAATAAAATGGAAGAAAAAAAAAAACCCAAAGTTAAACAGGATTAGAAAGAGTTCTAGAAATCATGAAATAGAAATCTAATATATTTCTCAGTGGTATCCATGAAGAATAGAATGGGACATATGGAATCATAACTAATTCAAAATCATAACAGAAAAAAATTTGCCTGAAATTTTAAAAAAGAGATTTCAAGTATACTGAATCCTAACAACACCAGTTCCAAAAGTAGCCTCCCCCAGAGGTGGCCCAGCAAAGCTACTGGACTTGAAAAATAAAGGGAGGATTCTATTCAAGCCAAAAAGTCACGTCACCTATACGGGACCGAAATCGGGCTGGCCTCAGACTTTTCCGAGCAGCACTGAATCCAGAGGGCAGAGGGGCAAGGCTTACCCGGTTCTGTAAGGCTATAACATATGACACAGGTGTACTTCAGGTGTAAAGGCAGCCTTTGGACTTTCGCAAAGAACTCAGGAAATACAGGACCCGCTAGCCTTCCTAGAAAAAGTTACTGAGGGATGTAATCCAGCGAGTGGAGGGGCGAGTCAAAATAAACGGTCCAGGGATGAAAAGACTGTGCTGCAGTGATGGAGAGCCGAAATGGAATGACTCTGAGAGTCGCTGTAGCCCACGGCCAGTCCTGAGTCCCGACGAGGTGACAACGAGCAGACAGACAGGGAAGCTGGAACTGAGGTGCGGGCATGAAGAGGACACAGGACACTGAGGTGCTAATTACCTAACATGGGAAATGTATTCAAAACAGAACCGAACAAAACAGTCACCCTGGCCTCCTCTCAGCTTTTATAAGCCCAGGTCTTTTATTTTGAAAACAATCTTAAAAGAATTTTTGAAAAAAAATACCTCATCATAATGAAATGTTTATGTGAAACTCAGCAATGCATCCCTTTCAATTGATGCCTCTTCTGTTGGAGTCACATAAATCAAGCAAATTGATTCAAAAGTGAAACGTTAAACACATAAATAAAATGAAACATGAAATTACATCTGAAGTTCAGCAATTATTCAGTTGGAGTTAGTCTCTTTTAAGTTTTCCTAGAATTAAACAGTGTGTTTTTACTAAAAACAAGTTGAGTATGATCAAATGTTAATATAATAACATCCATCGATCCATCCATCCATCCATCCATCCGTGTATATGGCTTAAAGGTTTCCACAAGAGTAAAGGTCAAGAGATGGGGCCTGCAGTCAGTCTGGTTTGATCCTGGGCAAGTTACTTCACCTCTCTGGCCCTCATCTGCAAAATGGGGGTAACGGCAGGGTGCAGGGTGGCCAACCTGTGGCGTCTCTGGGCCACACCAGAAGAAGAAGCGTTGTCTTGGGCCCCACATTGAATACATTGGAACATGTAATCACAAAAAAAATCTCACCATGTTTTAAGTAAATTTACGATTTTGTGTTGGGCCGCCTTCACGGCCATCCTGGGCTGCAGGCGGCCTGCGGGCCTCAGGTTGGACACCCCTGTGGCATAATGTTTTGTGAAGACACAGAGGCCTCAAATCAGCCCTATCATCTAACAGACAGTCAGAACTGGTCAGTCCTGTTTTCACCGGGACCTAGGTGACTCTACGTTCTTCCTTGTACCCTTTTGAACTTCGATAAAACCATTACATCTATTTTACAGGCCCCTTAAACCTCTCATTTGGTAACTAGTACCGAACCAGTACTTCTTCCATCTGATTTCATTACTTTATGTGATGGAACATACGAAATGTGCAATTGTACAAAGAAAGGTTTGTAGAAAATGATTACTCCCTTTGCATAAATAGGCAGTCAGATTTTTCACAGCCCATCGGCGGTGGATTTTAAACACTTCCACAACTTCTCAGAAACCCTTCCATTCAAAAGGTGCAGCCTAATTTCTCTCTCCCTTCAGCGTGTGTTGCATAATCTGTTTCTGAGACAATGGAGTCTGATCGAGGTGATGGTGTGTGACTTCTCAAACTAGGCCATTAAAACATTGCTGTGTGCTCCTGTTCTCACTCTTAAATTGCCTGTAATGAGGGAAATTAGCTACCGTGTTAGGGGGACCCCCTAAGCACCCTGTGTACTGGTTCCCATGGTGAGGAATCAAGGCCTCCTGCCAACAGCCAAACAGGTGACCCATCTTGGAAGCTGATTCTCTGCCCCACTCAAGCTATGTCAGATGACAGTCATACCCAACAGCTTGACGGCTGCCTCATCATTGACCCTGAGCCAGAACCCCTCAGCTGAGCCACCATCGGGGCCAGAGGACAGATGCTTCTTGTTTTCAGCAGCTGTGTTTTGGAATAACAGTCCCGCAGGGACAGATGACTAGTACACCAACGATTTGGCAAAGGAATATAAGCCACAAGTTTTAGCCCTGATATCGGCAGAATAGCTTCTATCACGCTAACTCTTCTAAAGATAGTAATTATGAACTCTGGACAAAATGTTGATTCTAAAAAGCTTTTAAAAAACACACCTTTGTAAGATCATTGGGAAGCAACCAGAAGCAGGCAGAAGCAGGCAGGGCGTTCAGTGCTTAGAAGAAGGGAACCACGCTGGGTAGGATCCGAGAATCTTTGGCTTTCCTCTGAGGGAACTCCCCGTGTCGCCTGGTACTGAGAGGCTAGAACTCAGGTAGGAACGTGCAGTCTTTTCCTCCTGGGGATGCACGGGGCGGAGTTTAGGACTGGCAGTGCAGCTGGAAATTGAGAGAAATCCCAGGAGGGAGAGAGCCATAGAAGAGGACACAGACACTCCCCCAGACACTTGGTTGACCTGTGAACTAAACAAGTTTGGGCAAGACTCTAAGAAGTCCAGGAGGAAAAGAATCACTGCAGGCTGAGTGACCTGAGCAGCTATTTCAGTCAATTCGGAGTCAGAGATCTGGGTAAACATTTCATTCTTTCCATTGAAATGCCAGTAGGATGACGGTCTAAGAATAAAGACTATATATGCTCGCACTGAAGGATTTTCCTGAAGGCAAAGGACAAGCCAGAAAGAGGTCATTAAGAATGAATAGTCAAGCCCCCGAAACTTCAAACTTGAACCGATTGCTAGAACAAAACTTGCTAGTACTCACAGATAGCAGAATCCAGAGTCTCCACAATGAAGCATAACAATGGCTAGTGTGTAATCAAAAATCACTAGACATATGCAAAGAAAAAAGAATCTGTGACCCACCGTAAAAAGAAAAAGAAATAGAACCATACCTGCAAATGACATAGATATTGGAATTACCGCAAAATATTTTAACGTAACTCATAAATATGTTAGAGAGTCTAAAATGAAAATAGATATTTTGAGTGAAGAGAAAGGGAATCTCAGGAAAGACTTGGAAACGGTAGAAAAGAACCAAACTGAAATCATAGGACAAAAAAAAAAAAATCACAGCATCTGAAAGTTTTAAAAAATCAGTGGATAAAATGAACAGATTGGATACAACAAAATAATAAAGGACCAGTGGTCCAAAGGTAGTGCAATACAAATCACAAAGAGAAAAAAAGGATTTAAAAAAATAAACACAGCCTCAATAGCTAACAGCTATAATTGGTGCCCAAAGAGACAAAAAAAGATATTTGAAGAGATATTGACACAAATGTTTCCAAATTTGATTTAGAGAAACAAAAAAGAACAACACAGTAGGAAGCACAGCAAATCTCGAGCTGGATAAGTATGAAGAATGTCAACCAAAGGACAGATTTTAAAAACACGTTGTAAGAGCAAGCAGAGGGACAGTCACATGATACAAAGGGGAACAAATAAGAAGGACATCTAACTCATCAGCGGAAACAATGGATGCCCGGAGACAGTGGAAAACATTTTTAGGGTGCTGAAAGAAACACATGCCACACTCAAATTCCTTGTCCAGCGAAATTTCTCTCAAAACAAAGATAAAATAGACACGTTGATATACAAGCTGAGATCCTTTCTCCCCAGCATACCTACACTTCAAGAAACACTAAAAGAGATGTTCAAACCGAGGAAAAATTGAAAGCAGATGGAAATTGAAGCTGGAAAGTACCCAAGAGCCCTGGGAATGGGAACTGTGCAGGCAAGAACATTTCTCTCCATTGAAAAAGTCCACTGTTTAAAGCAAGGAGAGCAATGCATTGTGGGTTTACAACTTGAAAGTAACCCTGTAAACCCAACAGCTGAAAGGATGAGCGTGAGGATGGACTCGAATACTCTGTTTTAGGTTCATACGTTACGCATGTCCCTATTCCCCAGATAGACTGGGTGAGTGAGGGCATGCACTTCAATCTCCCAAGCAACTATTTAAAAATAAATATAACAAGCGTTGGCTCCCGGTCAGCTCCAGGAATTCCTCAGAGAAATTCTCCACTGTGTGCTGTGTTACCCTGAAGGTCGCCCTGCCCTGGGCAGGGGGCTCAGAGTGGCGACTCCCCCTGTGGAGGGGAAGAAGCGGGGACACGGCAGCTTTGGGGACGTGGCTGTCACCGGTTTCCAGGGTTAAGCCAGCCTCAACCTACACACTTGCCTCTCCATGGCCAGCCCCACCCCACAGTCCCTGTCCCTTTGTGGCAGCCTGCTACTGATTGTCCAGCTCCTCCTCCATTCCCAGCTGTGCCCTCCTGTGTTAACATTGAGTGCCCTCGCCGTGGGCCTGTCCTGCCTGCCTGCCACTCCCCGTCTGCCTCTGTCACTTCAGCACTTGGTCCTCTACGGTCTTATGTCGGCACCATTCCAGGACATGCTGAGCTCCCAGCGGTCCCAAATGGTGCCTGTCATCCCTTCATTCGCCCCCTCGGTGGCCAGCACAGTACGGCGCATGCAGTTCACGCTCCAACATATGTAATGCATCAATTTAAAAAAGGTTCCTATTCCAGGGACCTGGGAAACCTGGGTGGACAACCCCGCATGAGCATGGAGCACATGCGGTGAGAACACGCGGCGAGAACACGCCATGTTTACGACGCACCTCCTCAGGTGGCTCTGCGGCTTGGTGACTCCCGTGACCCACCCTCACGGTCTGCGACCACAGAGCTTTCTACACCGGCACTGTCAGACTGCCATCGGCTGCCACACCCCCTGGGGAATCTTGTGATAAAGCAGATTCTGACTCAGTGGGTCTGCGGAGCCTGCCTTTCTAACAGCTCCCAGGTGATGTCACTGCTGCCTGGCCAGGGACTTTGGGGAGCAAGGCTCAGAAAACCCCAACGTGGGGGTCTACTTCTCCCTCAGACCAACGTCATTTGTAATTTGCCCCTGAGAGTTTCAGCAGCAGGGACAGAGCTCCCTGTGGACTTGGCCCTGCGTTAGTTAATGCTTTCGCAAACGATGAATGACTTTGTCGTCACAACCGATCTGGGGAGGCAGCTGTGTCATTGCCATCCTTCCCCAATGGGGGAAGGACCCTAGGCTCAGAGAGGTTACATTGGTTGTCCAAGGACACACAGCCAGCGGGTGGTGGGAATGAGAGGGGTCCCCAGGTCAGCCTGGCCCTACAGCTCACAGGGAGACTTCTCGGACATCTTCATTCATAGGAAGCCCCAGCGAGAATGTCTCCACGGAAAAGAACTTTAATGAAACAGCAAGGCCGGGTGACAGGCTCTCCTGATTTGCTTTGTAGGACAGACACACCCCAAGTGGTTCATGCTGCCATAGAATGACAAATCCCAGGCACTTCAGAGATTTCCAAGGGAAAGGGCAGGCAGCATTCTATTTAAGTCCAAGCTGGGGATTCGCTTTTCAGAACTCAAGTTCTCCAAGGAGTGGGTGGTCCAGGGAGCCCCTGGCCCCGCCTCCCCACGTTGCACTGCTCCTAGTCCAGCGGAGGGGCTACTGCCAGCCCACAAGGGCAAAGCAGCAGCCAAGGCCATGCCCTGGGCAGGTGGCCCCCCCGGCATGGCCACTGGAGTGAGCATGAGCAATTTCCAGCTGAGAGACAGTCCTAGGGGAGCATGGTGGTGGCCCAAGGTCAGGTGGGCCCACTGGGGACTGACTGTTCACGCCCCCAGCCCACACCTGCTCAGTTCCCAGATCAGC
Organism: Desmodus rotundus; assembly: GCF_022682495.2. Taxonomy (NCBI): domain Eukaryota; kingdom Metazoa; phylum Chordata; class Mammalia; order Chiroptera; family Phyllostomidae; genus Desmodus; species Desmodus rotundus. The sequence continues at coordinate 27,689,229 of NC_071396.1, read as the reverse complement.
CATGTGCACCTAACCAGCTCAGCAGGGCACTTGGTGACAGCTGCCAGCACGAGCTGTCACACCGCCAGGCGCAGGGGGTAGGGGACAGGGAGACGTGGGGCTCTGTGCTGTGAAGCCCCATCTGAGCAAGGGAAGCTTCACTCACAAACAGAGAAGCTGAACAACAGAGCCAGAGACTGCTGGGGTCAGGGGCCTGGAAGGAACCCCTCCTGTGAACGGGGGGATGGGGACTGAGACATGGGGTGAAGGGGCAGGTGCAACTAGAATCGGGCAGCGCTTCCATGGAGCACAGCAGGGGATGGGGGCGCAGCTGGCCACAGTCCTGGGTGCACTGAGCCAAATGGGGAGGCAGGGAGAGGCTCCAGGTGTCATGAGAATTTGACAAGCCCTGGAGTGTGTGGTAGACGTGGTGACAGAATTCCTGGGACTACCGTGGAGGGGCAGGAGCAGGGGCAGGGGCAGGACAAGGGGGCCGGCAGGCCTGAGCGGGAGTCGGGGCCTGGGAAAGGCCTTAGTCTGTAAACTCTGTGGGGAGAGCGGCCGATCCACGGCAGGACCGTGAGGAGGAGGGAGCCGGCGAGGCCTTTTAGAAGTGGTCTGGTGGACAGAGGTGACTCAGCGGCCAGACTAGCAGGGCCACAAGTTTAACAGAGGGTGTCTTTCTCATGGGACCGTGCTGGCTTCTCGGGCAAAACCGTGAGCAAGCCCTCTGCCATCGGGCCCCATTGCTGTGGGTGGGGGGCCACCTGGTTGTGTGGCTCAGGGGCAGAAGGCTTCGAACCCCAGGGTCTGACACGGCCGGCCAGGGCCCACGAGGGTGCAGCGCCTGGAATGCGCAGAAATGGACGCCCCCCCCATCCCCCCCACCCCCACCCCCAGGCCCTGGAACTTCCAGGCTGCGCCCGCCCCGGGCCTTACCTCCTATCTTCGCGTTGTATGCTATGCCCACGATGCAGCAGGAGTTGTTGGCTGAGGCGGCGACTTCCCCTGCGCAGCGTGTACCGTGCCTGAAACCCAGGGGAAAAGGAAGTGAGGGCTCCGCCCAGCCGTTCTAGTGAATTCGGCGTGTTGCTCCGGTCTCCTGCGCCAAGCCTCCGTTATCCCTACGCCCAGGAATAACACAACAGCCTGTTTCCTGCCCCTCCTGTCCCCACGACTCCGGGAGGGAGCATCCCGCCAGGACTTACACAGCCCGGGGCAGCCCTAAGCCTTCCACACCTGCAAGCCGGCAAGGCCTTCCTGCCACCTTGAAAATGGTGTGCGCGCCCTGACTGGTGGTGTGGGTTGAGCATCATTTTGTAAAGGGAAATGTCACCGGTTCGGTTCCTGGTCACAGCACATGCCTAGGCTACACATTTGGTCGCTGCTTGGGGCACAGGCAGGGAGGCAACCGATTGATGTCTCTCTCCCTTCCTCCCTCCCTTCCCCTCTTTCCGAAACTAAATAAATAAACTCTTTAAAAAAAAAAAAAGAAAAGAAAATGGTGAGTGCTTGCTCAGGTCATCGCTTCCTAACACCCCACGTCGGGACAGGGGGCTCCTGCCCCCAGTGCCAGTGCCCCTCTCCTCCCAAATTCTGCATCCCCCTGACTGACAACACCTGCCTCGCAGACAGGATGGAAGAAAGAACAAAAGCTCTCCTGTGTCATGCCGGGTGCCGCTTCCTCGCCCCTGCTCCCCTCGGACAGCCCTCCTGCCGCCTGCACCCCATTTAAGCAGGAGCTGAAGAAAAACACTCCTAAATCAAACGCCCAACAGCGGCAGAGGGACTATGAAGAAATTACCAGAAAAACAAATTGCTTTCCACAGGAACGACCCCGTTTTCCAGTGAGCCGCGGCGGGTCAACTCCTCCAGCGGAGGCCAACACACCCGCGGGTTTAAACAGCACCTCTTTGAGAAGCAGCCCCAGGGGATTTCACTCATTGATGGAAACCTAAAAACCACCTTTAAAAATAGCCCTGGCCTGCGTGTCAAGCCCCTGGCAGGGACTCATCCGTCCTCCTCTGGGCCTCGCAGGCACGGCCAGGGCTGGTCACGGAGTCACGGAGCTCGGCGTCTCACCCAGGATTAATCCTGCCCTTCAAGGGTCACCGCGTGGTTGCTACATCATTTGTCACTGCCCTGTTGCCGTGTGGCTGGGACACAAAGCGCCCTGCACCCCAGGCATGCTCCCTGCTCAGCAGGAAGGGCACCTTGGGACGTGAGGCAGGGACGGCAGCCCCGGGCCAGGCCTCTGCGGGTCGCGGAGCTCTGCAGCCTGCGGTGTGGACCACATCGGCTGGCTGAGCCTCCCTGCGCAGCGCCGTGTGGGCGCCGCTATCTGAACCTCAGAATCGAATCCACTGAAAACTGAAATACTACGTACGTTGACAGGACACACCTTGGCTAACGTCTTGTCAACAGCGGGGGAGAAAGAAAGGGCTTTGTATTCTTGGCCTCTAAATGTTTTTGGAAGAATGCTAAGCGCTCAGGGTGTGGGGCATGCTAACAGAGAGGACACAGCAAATCAGGTCCCAGGACCGGGTTCAAAAACCTGGACTCCACCCCCAGGGCTGCGGGGGGGCAGCATGCAGGACCCCTAATCTCTCTTGACCTCACTGTCTGCACCTGCAAAGTGACCATGACAGCCCGCAGGGACTGACCACCAGCAGTGTGGTCTTGACCTGTCACCTCACTGTCCCCACCCCCAGCCCTTGGGAGATCAGGAGCACTCTGTCCACGGGGGAGTCTCTGGCACCCAGAGACTCCACAAAGGGACCCAGCTCACCCCAAGCCACACAGCCAGGGATCGCAGGTCTGCGATTCGAACCCCGATTTCTCCGACGTCACTCAGGCCCCTTCTGCCGCCCTTATCAGGTCACATGACCCATGCACTCCAACCGGCCAAACAGATGTTTGGCTCAGCTGCTCACGGAGAACATTGGAGGCAAGGGTTTTTCTCTTAAAGCACTCTGACCCGGTGGGAAACAGGGGCAGCGTGGACCAAACACCTACATGTAGCTGCGCAGCAGAAGTGAGCGGCACTCCAGAGGAAGAGGCCAAGGTCACAGAGGCTGGGGGCTGTGCCGGGCTGGCGTCTGGCGTCTGGCCCCTGGGTGAGGCCCAGACACGGGCCAGCCCATGTCCGAGGGGGGTTCTGCAGGGAGGGGGCACGGGGAAGCCAGGAAAGGGGGGCCGCTGGGACATACTTGTTTTCGTTGCTGGCGTCGTATCGTGGAGAAGGGTCATGGTCATTGCCGTTGACGTCGTAACTTGCGTAGGGGTCCTAAGGGATGAAAGGTAGTGAGCAAGGAGGCACAGACACCGCAGACCTGGTCTCGGTGACCACTTCACCTCTATCGGGAAACCGAGAGAAGCACCCACTCGCTCCTCCGTCACTGCGCCCATTGCCTTCCATACGTTTTCTTCTTTTTTCCTTTTTACTAGTTTATCGAATGGACGGGGCTGACACTGATCAATCAAATGATACAGGTTTCAGGGGTACAAGTCCCTGATGCATCATCTGTATATTGTGTCTTACATATGTCTTCACTGTGGTAAAATACCCACAGAGAGACACTGGCCATCCTACCCCTGTGCATGCTGCAGTGCCATGCGGCCGCCCCCACCGTCCTTCCGCAGCGCTGTCTGCAGCGCACGGAACGGACACTCCACGCCTGTCGAGCACTAACTCCCTTCCCCCAGCCCCTGGCCACCCCCGTCCTCGGTCCCGTCTCCACGACCGTGACGCCTCTGGAGCCTCCGACCCGTAGGGTCAGACAGAGCTGTGCTTTGTGACTGGCCTGTTTCACTCAGCACAGTCTCCCAGGCTCATCCACGCGGCAACAGGAGCCAGAGTTTCCTGCGTCTGGCATCCCTAACGTGTATGTTTTGGGGTATACACACTGGTAATCAGAGACTTCCTGTAACTTTGTATCTTCCACTGAAAACATCTGACCAAAGCTGTCTGGTGCTGTTGGCAGAGCCTGCGAAACCGGTGTTTTGAAGGGCTGCCTCGCTGTCTATCGAACAAACGGATGAGACACGCTCGCACGAGCCGTCGTTGGCACCCAGCTTTCCTATGGAAAGCACCTATCACATTCACCACGTGCCAGGCTCTCCTCTTAATGCGCAAGAACCCGTTTAACCCTCGCAATGACCCCAGGAGACTGCAGCAGCCCCGTGAGTGACCTCAGGGACAGGCGGTGGCACCAACAGACAGAGGAGCGAGGCAACCTGCCTCCGGCCCCCAAGCTGCTAAGCCTCAGAACCCGCACAGGCACCCGGCTGGGTTCAGGGTCCAGAGCCCCTGTTTTAACCCTGGTTGGATGTGCTTCGGAGCTTCTTAGAATCCAGTCCTACAAGTATGTGTGATTCCTCAAACACGTGGCCACATCCCCTGGCAAAACTCTCCCTGGTGCAGGGCGACACGTGGACGTTTATTTATTTCACAACCTCCGCCTGCCCACCCCCGGCCCAGATTTCCATACTGCCTATTTTAATAAGGGGGGAAACTCATTATACAGTTGATTCTTAAACAATGTGGGGGCTAGAGTCACTGGCCCCCATGCGGTCGAAACTCCGTGTTTAACTTCACTTTTTAAATGTGTTTTATTTTCTTTATGTATTTGTTTAGTCTCCATCCATCACCATTAATCCCCCCCAAGCCCTTCTCCACCTCCCTCTTTAGATCTGGGCAGGCCTAGGAGGAGTGAAAATCACCAGGCAAGAATCAAATGGCCCCGTGGGAAGCTGTCTGCAGATCCCACCCGAGAAGATTAGGGTCTGGGGTCGGTGTATCCGGCATAACAGGATCCAGCTTTCACCCAGCAACCAGCTCTAGCTATTCAGGTTCTGACACCCAACTGCAGGATTTTGGGCTTAAAAGCCCTGATCTAAGAACAATGAGCGAGTCCCAACCTCCCTCGGTTGGCCCCGCTTTCCCTCTTACCCCCGCTAATAAACCCTGCTGTCCTTAGCTCGAGGCGTCCATCCAGTTGCTTGAGCGACTCCGACCTAACACCCTCCACTCCCCACGCCCCCCGCAATCACCACACTGTTGTCCGTGTTCACGAGTTCCTCCTCTTTCTTTTTTGGTTCATTTTTGCTCAAGCCATCCTTCCTCCCTCCCCTCCATGCATAACTTCCGACTCCCCCAGAACTTAACCACTAACAGTCTACTGCTGACCAGAAGCCTTCCCGATTCCATAAACGGCCGATGAACACCCATCTTGTAGATAAGCATACTACATACTGTATTCTTACAAGAAAGTAAGCTAGAGAAAAGCAAGTTCTTCAGAAAATCATAAAGAAAACCCAATTACAGTACTTCCGGAAAAACAAAACAAAAAGCCGTGTCTAAGGGGACCCGCACCGTCCCAACCTGCGCTGCTGAAGGGTCGGCTGTGCTTACTCAACCAGCACGTCACTTCCAACAGGGGACTTACGTAATTGTCGACCAGGTCGGGGTGATTCCTCTCTATGCCGTCATCCAGGATGGTGACCACCACGTTCTTCCCCGTGTAGCCTCGCCTCCACGCCGCCTGCACGTTCATCTCTGATCGGCAGCGACTACTCTTGTGCCCGCAGTGCTGGAGGCGGAGACACAAGGACGTTCTTGCCCCAGAATAGACACCAGCTGCGGCCCAGCAGAGGCACTCCGCTGCTCTCCAGCAGGGGGGCAGGGAGTGCTTGCTCATGCCTGAGAGCCACCCCTTCTCCCCCAGTTCCAGAGAGTACCAGCAGTGTGTGTGGGGGCTCCTCTCGCCATGCTTGTTCTGCACCTGCCAATCTACCATTTTCCTAGGACATCATCCCTCTTCAGGGGCCTCGGACGGGGGGGGCTCATCGTCACCCCTGAAGGAGCCCCATGGCCTTCATCAGTGAAGGCTTCCCGGCTCAGTGGGGCCCCCCCCGGGGACTTGCACAGAAGTAAAACAATTCACAGGAAAGCTGGTTCCGCCCAGCGTGAAAGGGGCGGTTTAGACCCAAGGTGGAATGCAGTGCGAGAGTCAGTTTGGAGTCTGCCTGGGGGTGTGGGGGGGGCGGGGATGAACCTGCCCCAGAAACATGCCCTGCAGCCAAGGGCCTGGGGCCAGACAGGCCACGCCCCACTCACCATGTACCACATGTTGGACCAAAGCGGGTCGATGAAATCCAGGGCGTGGGGGTCCCTTCGCGCCTGTCTCTTCACCCTGCGTTTAACTTCTTGCTGTTGGAGCCATTTGACCTGTCAGGGAGAAATGCAGTTACAGTTTATTTTAGTGTACTTTATTTAATTTATTTATTTTTCATTGAATGGATTAGGCGTGACACTGGTTCATAAAACTGTATCGGCGTCAGGTGTACCACTCTGTAACACGCCAAATGTATGTTGTACTGTGGTTTCGCCGCCCCAAGTCCAGTCTCCTTCCGTCACCGTGCGTTCCCCCGTTACCCTCCCTGGTCATCACCGTCCTCACAATGCTGTCGTCTGTAAAGAGGAGTTTCTTTGTTTGTTTTTCTTAATCCCTTCATCTTTTCCGCCTGGCCCCGCAGCCCTCCCCCCACCCCCGCCAACCTATGCTAAAAGCGCTCTCCTGATTTTAGGTGGTGGTCCTCTCATGAATGTCTGTGTCCTATTCTATGTCTGTGACAGGAAGTTCCCAGGGGACATTTTCACTTCAAAGCCACCACAGTGGAGAGATGAGAACCTGTCTGTGTGTGTGGCAGGGACAATTTGCCACTCTGGACTGTGAAATAATGCCACTCCAAAAGAGAAAAAAAGACCTCATGACATGGCCCACTGTCTGCTGACCCCAGTCCCCAGCATGAAAAGGAATGATAAGAGAGGAGAGAAACTGGTCAAATGGATATCAGAAGTCAGAAGCAAGATGTTTTCCAGGGCGGGCACGAATAAGTCAATTTTGGTAATCCACATATTGGGATTTTTAGCAGCCACTGGAAACAGGATACCGAAACATGCATAGAGAACATTCTAAAAAAGCAAACATCAAAATACTAACAGCGGCAATTCCTTGGTGGTGACATTATTGCAAATTTGAAAATGTAAAAATTACCTGCAGGGTTTTACCCACTTCTTTAAATCAGAATGATCTGCCTTCACAACCACGGGAAAACGTTTGAGGGGCAGAATAAGGTATATTTAAGGGTGGGAATCCAGGGGCCAAGCTGCCTGGATTTGACACCCAGCTTCACACCGATCAGCTGTGCCTCGAGCAGCTCACCCCTCACCCTGGTTGGCCTCAGTCTGTCCACCCGTATAATGGGTCACCGTGTGCTATTGAAGGGGGCACTGGTACAGCAACCGGCATACATTACATGCTCGGTGTAATGTATCGGTGCCTGGTACACGGCTGTATTAATGGTGAGTGTGTGCGTAAGAGAAGCTCAAGCTGGGAAGAATATTTTTCCACTTTGAAAAGGTGAGAGGTGGGCGAACAATTCCCATGTCCTGGGGCAGGTGAAGGGAGAGTGGGGATGGGAGCCTCCAGAGCGGGTGCAGTGAGGGCCAGCGGGACCTGGAGGCCGCCCAAAGCTGGTGACCCCAGACCATGCCGCACGGCCATCCCAGGCGCTGCGGGGGCCACCTGAGGCAACATGTGCTGAAAATAAAGGCAGAGCAAGGGCTGAAGGGGCAAGCGGCAGCTCAGCCCTCTCAGCCTCGCCTTCCCCACATTGTCCGGAGGGAGGACAGACAGCCCCAGACCTGGCCCCGGGTGGGGACTGACCTCGACAGCACCTTTGGTCTTCGACAGGACAGAAGGCTTAGAAAGAATTATGGCCGCCCATCCTGCCACCCACGTGTCTAGAAAACACCACCAGCTGGTCAAGTTCCTCAGACACACCACAAAGAGCTCAAAAACAATTTCAGATTCAGACCTAGAACAAGCCTCAGTCCCAAGTCCTAGTTCATCTATAATCACCATTCATCGATAGATACATCTGTGGGAAATAAAACTATTCAATGAGATATTTTGCTCCTCACACCCTCTGATGGTGTTTTGCGAGTTCCCCGTATGTTGCTGTCTGAACTAGAAAGCTTTTGCTTGGTGTGAAATACCTAGGACAATATTCCTGCATCTGCTAAACACGCTGTTTATAGAGCACAGTGGTACGTCTATTGCTAACAAAGCGTCACTCCTGGGCGCGTTTCCGTCTGTCCTGCCTGGGCGACTCACCTCCTGTCTTCCTAACACCCAAGCCTTCTGACTGCTGTGCCCACCAGGCAACACTCCCCGTTCAGAGAAGGTGGGGAACTCTCCTCTTCAAAGCCCGAGTGGGTGACTCCCCCAAATCAGTTAGGTGATGTGGGAAAGCATGTTGCCAGAAGTCACAAAACCATTCCCAAGGGGGATGGATGAAGGAGTGTGGGCCTCCCGGAGCCCCCTCATAGCTGGGCTCTGGGCGAAACTCAATATAAATACACAGTTCTGAGGGGAGTGATGGTGTGGGGTCCACAGCACAGTTTGGGGCTCCCCCTCTGTCCGGGGCTCAGGGGCAGCCTGCTCCCCGTGACAGGCAAATAAAGACTTTTTTTTTTTAACGACTTGGCAATTTTAAAAGAGATTTTATTTGTTCTTAGAGAGCAGGGAAGGGAGGGAGAAATAGAGAGAAACATTGATTGGTTGCCTCTCACATGTGCCCCAACTGGGGACCGAACGCACAACCCAGGCATGTGCCCTGACCAGGAATCGAACCAGCGACCTTTCACTTTAAAGGACGCCGCCCAACCCACTGAGCCACACCAGCTGGGGCTCGATGAAGCATCTTGAGATGAGATCACCCCGGACCATCTGAGTGTGGCTTTAGGCCAATGAGAGTGTCCTCACAAAAGAAAGGCAGATGGAGATGTGAGACGCTGGAGGAGAAACTCGCCTTGTGGACAGGGAAACAGGGATTGGAGGGATGCAGCCACAAGCCAAGGAATGCCCAGGACCACCAGAAGCCACAGGAGGCAGGGAAGGACCCTCCCCAGAGCCCTCAGAGGGGCCGGTGTCTTCTTATCCTTGAGCACAGACGTCCAGATGGCAGAATGGTCAATGCGTCTCTGCCGTTCAAAGCCACCTAGCTTGTGGTCGTTCGCTATGGCAGCCTGGGAGACGAATATACCTTTAAATTACAGCCTTAACCAGGGCTGAGGTTTTAAATGCCTTAGGTGACCACGACACCCTTTGAGACGGCGTCTCCTGCGGTTGTGGTCTGCTCGGAATGGGTGCCAAACACGGTGCCGCGTCCTTGATGCCCTCTGCCCTTGTCACTCCCACACACCAGCGCTGGGCGGGGACAGGAGCAGCGAGGCGAGCTCAGACAGGGCCCCGCTGCTCCTGGAGTCCAGGGAGAGGCAGGTGCTAATAACTGCACACGTCCAGAATAGAAATGTACAACCGCTAGAAGGAGCGTGTGAAGTCAAGGACTCCAAGCCAGCTGCCCAGTGGCAGGGCCAGAGGAGCCCAGCCGGGAGCGGGCGGGGAATGGAGACAGTGGGGAAGGTGGTCTGGGCAAGGCTGGTGCAGGGGAAGGAGTAGACGTCACCCAAAGAGGAGCCACAGGGGAGCCAGACCAAGGAGGGAAGGCAGGGTAGGACACCCCAAGGGACAGTGACACTTTACACTCGTATTGCACAATGTCCCTGAGGAGGGTGGAGAGAGTCGATTTGGGGGGCAAGGATGCCTGCAGCAAGCCTGTGAGGGAGGGTGGGAGCTTGGGTCAGGGGAAGTTGACAGGTGGTGGGACAAGTGTGGGGGGAGGGGGGCTGCTGCTGAGGTCACAGCGGGCAGAGGCGGGGTCAGAGGTGTCGCATCGCACGTGGGACGTGCTGACTTCGAGATGGCATGGAAGTGGAAGTGCTCATCATGCCTCGGAAATAATAAAGCACCGGCTTTTAAAGCATTGTCTAAACTCAAACTTTCTACCCCTTCCTAACAGCCATTATTCCACTAGACCCCGTTGGGTGGGCCTGAAAACCTGAAGGGCCAGCTGGGAATCTCTCCTGTCCCCATGTGGGCAAGCCAGCCCATTGGTCCCTGGGCCTGCCCCTGGCCCGGGACACAGTTCGTCAACCCCACGACCAGTCTGGTCACTGCCAGTCTCTGGGCCTGCACTAGCCAGGAAGGTCTTGTGTGTTCGCACACGAACCTCCCCCATCAGACCCTATCTGTGGTCAGTGGAAACATCGGCCTCCACGTTGCATCACCACTGGACAGAAACCTGAGCTTCGATTACACTCTGGGGGCGAAGTCCCATCTTCCAAAACAGAACGTCGCGACTCCGCGGCTGCAAATCATTTTCCGCAAAAACAAAGCCTCAGACCGAAGGCTGCCGAGGCCCAGAAGGAGCCACCGAGGGCCCACCTAATAACATCTTTATCTTTCTATTTCTGTCATCAACCTGGCTGAGACGCGAAGGGCGGGGAAGGGCTGGACCAGAGTCATCACCCGAAAATGCAAGGGTTGGAAGACGCAGGCAGCAACGAGGGACTGTAAGCCAGCTTGGAAGGTAATCAGAACGAGTCATTTAAAAAAAATGTGCAAACCCTTGCCGCTATTGGCCGGAGCTTCTGTAACATGCACCCTTCTCCCGACTCTTGGCCACAGGACACGTTAAAAACAAATGCTTTCAGTTTGCTTAAATGACAGCCCTCGGAAAAACCCAGAGACGGCTATGATGCATGCAGAACAGCCAGGCTGGACTCCGAAGGCAGGGACCGCTGAACAGAGCCCTTGGAGCAAAACGGTAAAAAACAAACAAACAAACAAACAAACAAAGAGGTAAAGGTAATTAAGAATGTAAGGAGAACCAGCGCGCGACTCTGGTGCAGAGCAGCACAGAAAGTGCTTCGTCAATGTCTGAAGTCTTCCTTTTCCTCCGCGTTTTGTTGGCGTAAACGGACACTCTGTCAGCGTTTATGGGAGCCAGGGGCTGGGCTGTAAATTCCATCACTTATCAGGGCCCTTTCAGACCAGGCGGACTGGAGCTAATTAAAATGAAATACTATCTGCCTTTGACTGAACTTTGTCCTAAGCCCTATCACATTCATTTCCACTTGGGTCATTCCAAACATATTGGCGGCTTGGCGTTCCGAAGGCTCTCCGTGATATTAAATCATCTTTTCTTTTTCATAATCCTGTTCACGGCACAGCAGTCCCAATGCTAACTTGTCCCAAAACGGCTTGGCTGACGTAGGAAAACGTCCTGGACTAAGAAAAGGTAACCCTGTTTAAAACAATTAATCAACACATTTTGGGGAAATCCTCACCCGAGGAAATGTTTACTGATTTGAGAGAGAGAAGGAAAGTGAGAGAGAGAACCATAGATGTGAGAGAGAAACATCGATCAGTTGCCTCCTTAAGGTGTCCTGACCAGGGATCGAACCTGTAACCTTTAGGTGTATAAGGCAATGCTCCAACCAACTGAGCTACCCAACCAGGGCTAAATACATTTAACACCAAAAAGACAGACAGACAGAGAGAATGTTACAGTAAGTACTTCTGCAAAAGAGCTGATTTTGCCCAATATTTAATCAGAACAAGGAGGCGGAGGGACTATTTATTAGTCAGATTGGCAGGGAACTGACGTGGTCTGCGTTGACACCAGGCGGATTTACGCAGAGGTGTTAGCTTGTCTATAGCACTGTCCCTGGGGCTACACGTTTAATTAGAACCGGGAGGCGAGGTGCGGGGAAGTCGCAGGCAGACCTGGAATGAACACACTGTTCTCTCTTCCCCTCTTCTTTATTGGCAGGATGCTTTGATAGGGGCCCTGCCAAGAGCTTATTAGGCAGCCCTGTCGGAAAGGGACTCTTATTAGAGAAGACCTAACTGCTGTAGCCTTTGTCTCAGAAGTCTGTCCTTGCTCCCGTCTCCTTCCTTCGGGGATGCAGGGATTAGGGGACTGTTTTGCCCGCAGGCTCAAATGGGAATAGGGCACTTTCAACACACTCAAAATGAATAAACGCGGCAGCTCAGACGCAGGTCTGGGGCCCTCCCTTCCCACCTGGAACACTTCCTGCCCTGCCTGCCTCTCATCTCCCTTACGTGCTCCAGGTCTCGCTCCCGCTGGTGGGCATCTCCATATCCCGCACCCCCTCCCCCTCCCCCCCCACAGGGCCACGCCCCCAGCAGGTGCACAAGTGCATTTTTTGTTGTTTTTAGAGAGAGGGGAAGGGAGGGAGAAGGAGAGGGAGAGAAACACCAATGTGTGAGAGGAACACTGATTGGTTGCCTCTCACACACCCCCAATTGGGGACCTGGCTGGCAACCCAGGCCTGTGCCCTGACGGGGAATATAACCCCTGACCTTCCAGTTTGCAGGACGACGCCCAACCCCCTGACCCACCCGACCGGGGCAACAATCACTATTTTTGGAAGGGAGGAAAGAATGTTGCAGTTGAATCCCTTTCAAAGTTCTAATACTGAATCACTAAAGCAAAGAGGATGCCTACAAAACGCATGTTAAACCTCCATTTCAACTCTGCCTTGACTCTAACAGTCGAGGAAGAGACGAATTCTCAGAAGTCCTGGGCCAAGGGGACCAGGAAAGTCACCGTCCCTTTCTCATGCCTGTGTTGGGGGACGGGGACTCCCCGTGCAAACAGCTTGCCCGTCGTTGTAACTCTCTGTGGGGTGACAATGTAATAACTCCGAAGGCTTCAGATGAAGGACACGCATGTTGTCGTCAGCAGACAGACCATTCTTGCGTAAAGTGAAAGCAGGCAGGGTACAGCGTCGCCTCCCTTCTGGAAGCTTCTCCACACTTTGACAGATGGTGGCCCACTGCAAACTTCAGCCCCTCCTTGCAGCCTCTAAGAACCCAAATGCTGTGGTGACCAGTCTGTGCTCTCTGCACGGCGTGCCCCTTCCTCTCGGCGACAGGGATCCAGGCATCGGGTCTGCTCTCCCTCCTCCCGGGACCCCGTTCTGTGGGAATGACCAGTGACAACCTGGCTTTACCTCTGAGAGCGAAAAGAGATTCCAGTCCCTTTGGAAAACTTTCCCTCGAGTTCCACAATGAACACACGTGGGGATTAACCAGTGCCCTGTGTGATCAGGGCCGACGAGGGGTGTTTAAGTGCCCAACCGCAACATAACCCCTCAATAAACGTTAAATTCCATTCCCTGCTCTGAGGGAATAATGGGATTAGCTTCGTGTTTGAGATCTGTCTCCTATCTGTCTTCGCCCCCTGCTTCCACCCACCTACCACCCACCCAATGAACTCAGGAACACGTACAAGACCTCACATGACCACGCCCCCCGGGGGCCACTGCCTCGTGGGTTCAAATCAGAGCCACGCACAGTGACGCGCTGGAGAAGGGTGACTCCAGAACGGTGTCCAGGGACAAACTGTACCTCCCACCCCCCCACCACCCCAGCTCAGTGGATACAAAAGGAGCCATAGTTGTCAGGGGTGCCTTGGAGTGGCACCAAGAACCCATTTCTCCATGAACACTTGATGTAAAACGGGTTCTCTGGGAAATGCTGAAATAGGGACCGGAGGGAGACAGAGGGGGAGAGAATCATCAACGGGAGAGAGAAACATCGATCGGTTGCCTCTCCTACGCACCCAACTGGGGGATGAACCCGCAACCCAGGCCCGTGCCCTGACTGGGAATCGAACCTGTGACCGTCTGGTTTGCGAGACGATGCCCAACCCACTGAGGCACACAGGTCAGGGTACCACATGAACTTTTTAAGGAAAAAAGAAAGTTCACTGCCCAAATTTTTAAATTCATTTCAATTTTTAAATACTCATCCTCACAACCACAAAAACATCCCATCTGCCCACTCTCTAATACGTCATTAAAACATGTGCTTGAATTGCCTAATCTTCTTGCGTCTATGGGTGAAGAGTCACATACTTACCTCTTGTAACTCATGCGTATGTTGTTGATTTTCAAACTTTTAAAATATCACAAATTCTATATTCCCTCGATTGTTGCTTCAACCTAAAATCAAGAATTTAACTTCTCCAGTCAGACAAGGGACGCAAACATTGGAATATTCAGATGGTCTGACACGCAGTTATACATCGCTTCCGTTTTGTCCAGAGAGAATACGGAAAGCCAACGGCTATCGGGAATCACGTGAAAATCCGCATCCAGGCTTTTTCAGAACCACAGACCCAAAGGGAAAAGCCAGTGACACTCCCGGGACGTGCCCCGCCCAGGGAGCAGACTGTACCTGGGGGTCCATTCTGAGGAAGGTGTGAGGGCCTCTGCTCCTCCAGGTTGACCTTTTAAAGGTCTTGCTGTGGTAAAAGTGATAGTAATTTTCCAGGCTTCCGATCTGCAAAACAAGAGGCAGGATGTTATTTGTGAACACAGTCCCACAAACAGCTGCAAAAACCCTCCACCCCACAGCTGCCTTCTGGAACCTTCTCCGAGAGGGCCGTTCTGCTGCCAGAGGAAGCACCCCCTCCAGCAAGCTCCCCCAATCCTATCTCTGGTCTGGCCTCTGCCCTGTGTTTATAAACATGCAGGTGGATTTCCATACTCCTTTTTGGATAAACAACATTAGGAATGCCAGTGAATCACACGCTCGACCGAAGCTTCCAGTCCGGACCAGCGCGGCCAAGTTTTTCAGGCAGGAACAAGTGTTCATTTCGGGTCAAGCATCCTTCAAGGAGCTCAGTCCGAGTCATGTCAGGTCTACACCAAAATATCCGCTTGTCAACAAACCCTGTCCGCTCCGCCCCACGGGCAAACTGGAATATCTAAGAATGAACGCTCGCGCGCCAGGGCGAGAGGGAAGCCAAAGAAAACACGCAGAGCCATCTGCTCGGGAACCGTGTGGGGGTCAGATGAGAACACTCAACCCCCCCGGGGCGTCCCGCCTTTCTCTGGACACGGGGCAGCGTGGGGGCTGGAGGACAGCTAGAGAAGTCGCGTGGCCTCCGGGATGGGCCGCCCCTCCCGGCAGCGGTGACCTGCCCTCACGTCGGATGGCCCCTGAGCTGTTTCTTGCTCTGTCACCGGTGGCCATACATAGCCAGAGGGTCACCACCCCGGCATGCAGGGCGTTTTCAATGAAGAGGGACCAAACGTTACATAGAGTTTCAAGTGGGCCTTTTCGGCTTCAACCATCCTAACTTTTTTCCACCTGCTGACCAATGGGTGAGTTCAGGGTGAGTTGCCTCACAGAGCAGGTCTTATGGAGTGACCATGAGCGTGGGTTTTGGGTCAGATGAGGCTGGCCTGAACCCTGCCCATCCCCTTCATCAGCACTGGACGTCCCCCCTTGGGCAAGGACGTTTGCCCCGTCCAACCCCGACTGGCCCCTGGGAGGTAAGGAGAACCGAAGTCTACCGAACTCAGCACGCGCTTTGCTGCCTCCGCCTCACTCACAGCCTGTCTGTCCACTGTGACCAGACGCCAGTAGAGCTGACTGGGCCAGGCAGGGACCTGGGGGGACGGGGACGCTCTGAACGGCCATGTGTACATCTTTCCACAAGAAGATAAAGCAGGTACGTCCAGAGAGGGCCCACCAGCCTCAAGATCTCCAGGTGCCTTCCTGAGGTAACAGGGCAAGATGGCAGGTTGGGGGGCCCCCCACTCTTAGGTGGGGTCACTCATGACTGCCCTCTGGCCCTGACTCACAGATTGGAGGTTGGGAGAGAGCCACAGACATGGCCCCATTTCACAGATGGGAAGACCGAGGCCTGGGGACGAGATTGTGCCCAATGTTATACTCAGAGCTCCGGATTCCGACCCAGCAACGACCTCCCCATCCTGCCCGCAGGCAGCCCCTGACACCAAATGACATGCAGACGCACAGAATTGGGTGTGGGATTATTGCTGTGTTTTTGGTTCACTTCCGGGTCAAACTGACAAGAGCTGGAATCATAACACTAGATAGGAAAGTGGGGGCGGACTCGGGACTTTTTAATTTCAAGGTACTCTTCGAAGTGAGGAAATAAATATTCGTGTCTTGATTTGACATCTGCATTGACGTTGAAGTCACTCCCAGTCCTGGCTATACGAGGCTGCTGCCCCGTCGGCCACAGACTGGGCGGCGTTCATGCCAGGCCTCACCGCTGTGGTCATGACCCACATGCTCTGCCCACCACCTCTCACGCCAGTGTCTGAGCAGCCTGCCTTTACGCACTCAGGAGCAGTGACTTCAACAGGACCCTGCGTTCTGAGGGCCCTGGCCACCTCCTCGTCCCTCCTGTCCCCAACAACATAAGACACTCTTCTGCCTCATCCCCAGTCCTGCTCAGCTCTGCACCCTTCCAGAACCTCATGCTGCAATTCATCAATGAATCTGATCCCTGGTCTGAGAGGTGGTTTTTATTAAGGCACCACGCCCAATTCCACAAGTGCTTTTTCCTCCTTCTCACCCATGGTACTTCTGGAGTTAGAGCCCGTTTCTCGGTACACCATCCGAGAAAGGGAACGCTCGGCCGAAAGTGTGACACCTGTCTCTTTACTCCACACTGATAGGTAATTAAACACATCAGCTGATGAAACTGATAATGCCATTAAAACGTCATGAGAAACCTCGCTAAATATTCTCGGCCCGCACGTTGAAAGGAAGGAGATCAAAAACCCCACAGTGATGAGAGTTACGAGGGACTCTGTAAATATCTAGATAATATATACACGCAGTGCCACATACAGGGCGGGCAAAAGTAGGTTTACCGTTGTAAGTGAAACAGAGCTGACTCTTGTATTGTCACTTATTGATTAGTGTACTGCTTTCCATGCCAACAACTGTAAACCTACTTGTGCCCCTCCCCGCACGGACAGTACAAAAGGGTGCAGGTAATCGGGAAACAGCCCTCCCCCTGCCTCCGTCTCCCAGCCACACTGAGGTCCCCAACCTCCACCGGGTGCTCCTGGTTCCCAAGGAGAGGAGCTGCACACCCCGTCCCAGGTGGCAAGCTAGGAGTTCTCATCTCAGCGTGGCCTGACGAGGTCGATGTTATGCTTAGCCTCATCTCGCAAGATGGGGAAACTGAGGCACGGGGTGGTTAAGTCACTTGTTCAAGATTGCTATTATCGTCAGCGGTACAGTCTGGATTTGAACTCAGATTACTTCATTACTTTATTTACTTATTTATTTTTAGGGAGAGGGGAAGGGACGCAAGAAGAGAGGGAGAGAAATGTGGATGTTGGAGGGAAACAGATCGGTTGCCTCCCACACACACCCCGACCCGGGACCGAACCCGCCACCCAGGCATGTGCCCCGACTAGGAATCGAACCGGCGACCTTTAGCTCTGCGGGACTCTGCCCAACCCCCTGAGCCAGGCAGTCCAGGCCAGTGCTCACATTCGTAACCATCACACCTGCCTCTCTGACCACAGATGGCACTCGCTGCCATGGGGGCTCCCACGCATCTGCTTTCCCGTGCTCAGCAGCGGGTGCTGCCCTACACAGCCACGGGTCCCGACAGGTGTGCGCTCACCTTCGCTCCAGAGCAGAAACCGTGAGTGACACTTACCGCGTCCTGAGCACTTACCTATTCCACCCTGCCTGTGAGTGTAGGCATGGGTGGATATGTGTGTGTATTTACATATGTGTGGATGTGCGAGTGCGTGCCTATATGTGCGTGTTCAGATGCGAGTACATGTATGTACATCTGGATACAGCTGTGTGTGTGTGTATGTGTGTGCAAGAGTCACAATTGAGTGGCTCTGCCATGCACCCAGGCAAGTCTCTGGCTTTCTCTCACATCCAGCGTGCCCTCCTGGGTCGGAACCTCTGGATCCGAGGCTTGCCGCCTTGGTCAGAACCACCTGACGGCTTCAGAGAACCTTGTGGGGGCCAGGCTGCCCTCGCCCCGCAGTCTGAGGGCCATGGACGCCTCCTTGTCCTGCTGGCTCCAGAGATCTGGGCTGCTGCTGGGCGTGTGGCTTCTGGAACCCCTGCCCCGGAGACGCTGAGCTGTTCCCAGAGATCACGTCAGACCCAAGGGGGCAGGAGGCTGCCCCTCCCTCTCCTGCCCAGCCAGTCCCCACTGGCCTTTCAGGGTCCTCTGGGAATTGGTCCCATACACAATGCTGAGGCCTTCGGGGCCAGGCCACACCCTGACTTTGCCTCCTTATTCCTGGAGATGACCTGGGGGAACAACAGCGCCCCATGTGCATGTCCACACGTGACCCCACCACTCTCCGGTCCTCCCTAGTCTGTCCTTCCTCCCGAGGAGTCTCTCATCTTGGTGAACGGCACCACCATCTTTGCGTCCAGCGCCACCAAACCCTCTGGAAGTGACCTCTTGCATGGTCTTCAAAGTTGGCCCCCACCCAGTGCAGGAAGCCCCATTGCCCTGTTTAGGTCACCGCGGGACCCTTGCTGGTCTCCTGGTCTCTTCTGCAGCATCCCACTGCCCTACCCAGCCCAGCTGTGTACCTCAACAGCACACGAGAAGGTCTCACAGCCAGGCCCGGCCCCGTCTGAATCGCCTCTGTCCTCCAGGGACGCTGCCATGTGTGAGGGATCCACACCCTTGAGCCTGCTCATGTCAGCCACCTCCCACCAACAAGACAAACTCTTGCTTCCTTTTAAACCATCACCTTGCCCGTCACTGCCTCCAGGAAGCCCTCCTGGACTTCCCAAGCTCAGCTCTGCCCACACGTGGCTATGATGGCTCACGGGTTGTACACTCCATCCAAAGGGCCCAGAACCCTTCTTCATTCACCACAGCCAATAGGCCGTGGTGAGGAAGCCTCTCTGGGGTCGCAGGTGGGGGTGAGTATAAAAAAACTGTAATGCCCAACCCGGAAGGGGCTAAAGCTAAGGGTGGTGAGGAGAAGCCTGGGCTGGGGTGTTTACGGGAAGAATCTGCCTGGTTGTGTTGGGTTGCTTTCTCCAGTAAATACGAGTACAGTCAGCTTCAAATCACCCCTCTGCTTATACCGGTCAGGTGTGAGGTTGGAGGGATCACACCCACCTTCCTGAGGGGAAAAAATAAAGATGACGTAGTATTTTTTTCTGCAGATCCCAGAGAACAGAGGAAAGCCCCAACTAATTTATCACGTTTGATCTGTAGCAAAGTCACTGATAGCAGGGCAAACCCACCTCAAATGACACGCGATCGTTCCAAAGGTCACCCCCGCCCCGCCCCCGGCCCACTCAACCCTCCAAGGATCTCGACCTCAGAGGCAGGTGCGAGGCTGAAAGCCCCAGTGTCAGCAAGCTGGGTGGGTGGGGGGTGGGGCGTGGGGCTCAGCACACACTTTGGACAGTCCACAAAAATGCCACCGCTACCTCCTGGGCCAGCACAGCAAAACCTGCCTCAGGGGAACAGCGGATGGGCAGCCCCACGGGTCACAACTCAAGGTCTCAGAAATGAATGGGCTGCAGATGAGGCTTCTGACTGCAAAATAACCGTCCGCTTTATCAGCCCCGAGCCTGCCTGCGGCGGGAACAGATGTTCTGAGCGCTGTCTGCCTGCAGCCTCCACAGCCTTCGGCCTGAGGGCCACGGCTTTTGGGGACGAGTCCACAGGCAAACGTCACCGGCGTCAGAGTTCAGTTATATAACGTTATTGATCCCAGTTGGTCTGCTTAAGAAAAACACAACTAATTAGCGCCTATAAAAAACCTACACACCAAATTAATTCTGTCTTGCTCTGTGACTTCCGCCTGAAGAAAGTTATAAATATGTGGTGGATGGCCACTGAGCCTATATTTAGCCAGCCCTGGGTTACTTGGTATTTATAATTAAGAAAGTCCAGAGAGAGAGAATGGACAGTTTGTTGTTATTTTTTTAAAGCATGAAAAAAAAAATTTTAAACCCTGCTTCCCATTTTGGTCACATATACACATAACAACATTCTGTTTTTGCAATAATTATAATTCTGACCCGAGTTAAGATTATTGCACAATTTCCTAGTCTCCTGAATTTTCCTCCCTCAACACGTATTCACCCAAAGCATGCAATTAAGCTGCTCCAATTCCTACAGATTCCTGGAAAAAAAAAATCTTTAATTTTTTTACTTAGTAAACTTCATTTTTCTCTTCCCGGAAGCCAAATGGTCTGGCTTTGCGTGGGGACATTTAATTTACCTACCTGGCCTCCGCCGTTGCATCCGCAAAGAGTCCCCTAAAAAGTCTACAATCGGTCCTTGGAAGACCCTCGTTCTAAACCGTCTACTGGTTAAAGGTTCCTTTATGGCTGCCTGGAGTCAGTCGCTTTACCAGATTTCTAAGCCCAATCCCCTTCGTATTCATTTCTGTTTCATTGTGATTGAACAGCGAAGACTCCTTGTGGAAAAGAGAAATCAGTACGAAAGCCACCACATGGGTCAGACCCTGGCCTGGGGAGTGTGGGAGGGGGAGTAAAGCGGAGGCCCAGGGTGACCCAGAGCAGGAGACAGTGTCTCCGCTGGCACGGGGTCCTGCGTGCGGGAGGCCCCTTCTGGCTGTCAGCACCCAGGCAGGGCCAGGAGGGTGTCCACACGGGGAGGCACGGACAGGGCGCAGGGCAGACTGGCCACCCACGGGGGGAATGATCAAA
The DNA here is from genome assembly GCF_022682495.2 of Desmodus rotundus. Lineage (NCBI taxonomy): Eukaryota > Metazoa > Chordata > Mammalia > Chiroptera > Phyllostomidae > Desmodus > Desmodus rotundus. The sequence continues at coordinate 27,668,794 of NC_071396.1, read as the reverse complement.
TACGGTGATGTCATCGAATACGTTAGGGCAACTCGAGTCGGATTTGTCACTGCCGGACAAGAAAGGGACGCTAGAAAGCACTGTGTGCAGTGGGGCTGGAATGAGATTTCCTGGTGAATCTAGTTTCCAATCTAGGTAGAGAAATAAACCTGTGTGTGTGTGTGTGTGTGTGTGTGTGTACACAGACAGATATCCCCGCCGTCCCCCACTGGACAGGCCTGTGGGCAGGGACACCCCCACAGCAGCTAGCCCACCCAGCACCCAGGGCGTGGCTCCTCAGTGCCGTCTGCGCACTGAAAGTCACCAGGGCTCCTGGGAGGAATGGCTGACCTCCGGGTTAGGGCAGGGGCGTGCAAGAGAGACCTGGATTCCACATCGGGGCGGAGAGCGAGAAACAGCCCAAGAATTCTCGAAATACAGGACACAGGAGGCAGATTGAAGGGCACCCCCGGGCCAAACTGGGGACAAGTTGGGCATCGAAGTAAATAATCTCTCGAGGAGCTTACAATCCATGAATGAAGTAGGAAGCCACCAGTCCACAGAATCAATAACAAATGCCAAGTTTCATAGGGATACGCTATTTTGACAGAGTTTCGAAGTACCTCTCTGCAAAATATTTACTAATTATAAAGGGGCAAAAAGCAACTGTATGGTGTGAATCCAGGCTGGAAAAAACCCTTAGTGAAGTGATCGGTAAGAACGTCATCGGCCACAGGGGCACGAAGTGTGGGCCACACAGTCAGATGCGGTCATAGCTCTGTGTCTCTCCCGCGAGAGCCCCGGCACCAGCGCAGAACCTGGACGGCACCCCAGCAGACAGCAGACACACCCACAGGGAGGGACATGTCCCAACACAACTGGCTGATAGTATAGGATACGAGGTCACAAAAGTGTAGAGGACGGTGGGGACCTGCTCCAGACCGGGGGCACCGAAGGACGCTGCCATTCGAAGCCAGAGTGGAACCTGACTTTATTAAAATTTCTGGTATTTTGTTCATCATGGATTTTGAGGAATTAATTTATTCTATTTTATTTTTTTATCCTTACCCGGAGACATGCTTATTGATTTTAGAGAGAGGGCAAGAAAGGGAGGGAGAGAGAGAAACATCAATATGAGAAACATTGATCAGTCACCTCTCGTGTGCACCCAGACCAGGGACTGAACCCACAACCCAGACACGTGCCCGAACCAGGAATCAAACCCATGACCTTTTGGTTTACAGAACAATGCTCCAACCATGTGAGCCACACTGGCCAGGGCTCAAACATTTCTAAGAAAAAGAATGTTTTAATTATAATACAAGAGAGCAACCAGAATCCTCACCACTACCATTTCCCAAATAAAGCTGAAAGACTCGTGGCCTAGAATCAAAGACAAAACCTCCTCCACCTCTCTGAGAGCATCTCTTCTAACTCCACGTCGAAGATACTGGGGCAGCACGGTGGTCCTGGGAGTCACGGTGCCATTCCTTCCTGGCACGTAAGCAGGACCCATGAGGCCTTTGTAAAAGACACAAAGCCCAAGGGGTTCATTTCAAGGGCAGATGACCTCTGAGGTCAAAGGCCACTTGAGGCCTGGCCCCGCCCCCAGGCTCGCCCCGCCACTGGACTACACCCTACCCAACAAGCAGCTGATTGGACAATGAGGACGGCTTCACACCATGCACCCCTGCTGCCCACTAACTACTCTGTGCTATGTTTGATCTCCAATTGCAAAAGATACCCCCTGATGCCAACAGGGCCCCGGCAGGCACCCCGTGATGGGGAATCATGCCAGGTCTCTGGAACTCTTCTAGAAAAGCCCACACCCCAATTCTACATGAGCGGCCCCAAGCTTTTAATAACGGCGACTAATTTTAACATGTTAACTCTACTGTGCAGCCTGCCCAGAACATGCCTATGGGGGGGGCTAGGCTTCTCCTCAGAAAGCCTCATCTGGAAAATGGGAAGAGAGCTTTAGGACATGCCTAAAAGATCTGCTCTTAGCAGTGAGCATGTCGGTTTGTGAATGGAGTGAAGCATGACTGTGACCTTGGGCACCAATGACCAGGTGCGGCACACAAGGGCAGGCCGGTTACATGGATCCAAGAACTGAGCACCCAAGGAACAAGGTGGGAGTGGGGGTCACTTTGTTCCTGCTGGCCCCTTCCCTGGCTCCCCAGAAAGAGGGGCCAGGGCCCTGGCTGGTGTGGCTCAGTGGGTGGAGTGCTGGCCTGCAAACCAAAGGGTAACTGGTTCGATTCCCAGTCAGGGCACATGCCTGGGTTGAGGGCCAGGCCCCCAGTAGGAGGTGCACTCGAGGCAACTGCACATTGATGTTTCTCTTTCTCTCCCTCTCCCTTCCCCTTTCTCTATAAATAAATAAAATCTTTTAAAAAGAAAGGAAGAAAAGAAAAGAAAGAAATGAAGACGGGCCAGAGCTGGGCTGCCGTTCGGGGCTGCCTGACTGAGGAAGGTCAGCAGGCTGCAAGGTTTGAAAAACATGAAAGGGATTATTGTCCCGGAGAACGAAACGTTTAAAGTGCAAACTTTAATATCTAAAAGGCTCTGACTTCAAAGCTGCTCTCCTAAGGGAAATTAAAATGTACTTTAGGAATTAATCTTCAAAATTTTCACTTTCAAAAACAAATAGCTTTTCTACCCCAAAGAAGTCAGAGCAGGGTCTCACACAGACCTTTGCACAGCCAGTGTTCACGGCACCGTTATTCACAACGGACAAACGGCAGAAGCAACCCAAGCGTCCACCGACGGATGAATGGATGCGCAAAACAAGGTCCATCCGTACAATAAACTACCTCTGAGCCTTCAAAGGGAAGGAAATTCTGGCAGGTGCTGCAGGTGGATGAACTTTGAGGACCCAGTGCTGCGTGAAAGAGCCAATCGGCACAGGACAAATCCTGTGTGTCTGCCCTTACGTGGTCGAGACCTCGGTGGGGGGTGGGGGCGGGGCGTCGGGCAGAGGGAGGCGGGGCGTCGCGTTGAATGGATGCAGAGTTCCCGAGTGGGAAGATGCAGCTGTGGTGGAGGCGGACGGTGGCTGTGTTACTGCAGCGTGCAGGTATTTGCTGTCACCGAATTGTACACTGAACACATGGTTAGGACGGTCAGTGCAGTTCAGTACATTTTACCACAAGAAATACAAAGTCTGTCTCCTCTGCATTCTCTCTCTCGCTGCCTTTCCCCCAAACTGACTCCCCTCCCCCGTGTCAGCCAGGGCGTGGGGTTCTCAGCTCCAGGGACGGTGGCTTTGGGATGCCAGAGCCCACAGGAGAAGACAGGAACCAGAGCAAGCCACGGTGCCCGGCTGTAATTACCAACTGCTCCTCGCTCCAAGCAGCTTGCCCCTCTCCTGTGCCCCTCTCTACTTTGTGGGTTCTCTTCAAGGGGAAAAGGACACCAGGGAGGGTATGACCGTCCCCTTGGAAATGGCCTGAGTTCACCTGATGCCCCCATCCCGGCTTCCTTTCACCCCGACGCCCACCCCCAGTGACAGACAGCCTTGGACCGGGCTGCGCCCCCCGACCAGCCGCCTCAGCTGACCTCCCGGGGGGCTCGCCTGACTGGGACGGGCAGCACGCACTTTGGGAACATCAGTCCTCCCGCGTTAGTGCCCACACTGAATAACACCGATGACACGCGGACGGAAAGGGAAACGCACGCTGTCATTTGGCCCCTGTGACTCAACCCCAAGCTAGTCATGAAAAATGAAGAAGCCGGGGATGAGGCAGCTGCTATGATTTCACCCAGACGCAACCCGAGGGACACCCTTTCCCGGCTGCAAAGCACATGTTGGTCTGTAAACGAAAAACAGGGCTTCGTGCAAGGGTTTTCGTGTTCGCCCTTCGCCAGTGGCATTTGAGACTTTCCTCGCAGGCTGCTGCTGGCTGTGTGAAGGAGCCAGGGGGCCCCCTCCCCGGCCTGTCTGCTGTCTCGAGGGAGAACCTACATCTGTTTTTCTCTAACCCTTCCGTGCTAACATCAGGGCGTATGGAATGTTTGGCAATCAAACATTTCGACAGAAACTTCCCATTCAAAGCAAAACTTCAGAGGTGCACATTGGTCGGCAAGGAGGAAGGGTTTGAAAGAGAAGCAGGAGAAAACATCATCTCATTCTCCGCCCTCTCCCCTCCGCCCAGGATTCCCTGACACAACGTGTGTGCCAGCGTCTCGTCAACGAGGGGCCACAGGAATGCCCACTCATGGGGCGGTTCTCCTGCAGGCACTGGCTGGTGCGTTTGTTGCTAGCGGAGCTCACACGGTGACTGCTGAGCGGCTGTGTGTTCAGTACCTTGTTCTCTCAGTGGAGATCTGAGCCAGGCACGACAGTAGGTGCCGGGGGGATCCAGCCAGGCTCACGGGGGCCCGGGACCTGCCTCCAGGGGTGGTGGGGAGTGAGATGCACTGAGCAGGGCCAGGGAGCCCCAAAGGAAGCACTTCTGCCCAGCTGGTGTGCCGACGGCAAATAAGAAGGGACAATGTGCCTCCGAACAGGACAGAGACCCACGCTCTAAGGGACTGAGGTCCCAGTCTGGACAGAATACCTTCTTTGCCAGGCTCCCAAGGGAAGACGAGGCCCGTTAGGGAGAAGGAAGGGCACAGGAGGTGGGGGAGGTGGTGACAAAGGGACCCCAGTCATCACCTGGCATGGACCTGGGGGGACACTCCAAGTACGAACTTGGGCCTCGGAGCCACACTACCAGATCAAAATCCCAGCCCCCCTGTTTCACTGAAAAGGCTCTGGGCAACTTCCTTAAAATCTCTAGGCCTCTATTTTCCTTCCCATTCAACGGGGATAAAAGCACCCCCCCCCCCCCCCCCCCCGCCCAATGGTTGCTGGGAGGATAAATGATGCAAGATACCTGGGGAAATGACGGCATGGGGTCTGGCCCTGGGTAGCACTTTGGTTTTTTTCAGGTAGGTTTTTTAAAAAAATATTATTTCTTAAAGAAATGATATGCACCTTGCTTTTGGGTGAAACAAAGAATTGTGCCCTGGCTGGTGTGGCTCACTGGATTGAGCACAGGCCTGTGAACCAAGGGGCCGCCGGTTCGATTCCCAGTCAGGGCACATGCCTGGGTTGCAGGCTAGGTCCCCAGTAGGGGGCATGAGAGAGGCAACCACACACTGATGTTTCTCTCCCTCTCTTTCTCCTCCCCGTCCTCTCTGACTAGAAAAAAATAAATAAAATCTTTAAAAAAAATGAATTACAGCAAAGCCCGGTGCGACATCAGCGAACAAGTCTCCTCTGCCCTTTGATTTCGATTTTTAGAAAGTGCACTTCTTTATCGGTGGTCCCTGTGGGGAAAATTATTCCACCTAGACAGAGTCAAAAAGGTCAGAGAGAACAAGGTCACCTTGTTGGCCAGGCCTGTCCCCTGGGGGGTGTGCGGGGGCAGGAGCTGTCCTCTGCTGCAGACCCTGGGGGACACGCAGGGTCCGGGTGGGCAGCCCTTCCCACCACCACCACCCACACCGGGCACACAGGCTCTGTCCTCCCTGACCACCCGCTTTGCGTTTCCAGGGCCCTGAGACGAACTTACTTCTTACCCCTTTCATTTTTATCCACTCCTAAAACGAGGCTGCAATCCTGGGCCGAAACATTTTTCAAAGCTCTCGACTTCCGATTCTGTAGAAACGAATTCACACCTGATGGCATCGTGCACATTCGCAAGTCAGGACAGGCAAGTTCGCCCTGAGTGAGAGAGACGCGCTTTCGTCCTGAGAGATCCAGACTGACGCCCACCGCTGACCGGAGCTGAGAGCCGGGCTTTCTAACCTCTCACTCCCAGTTCCGCAACAGCGTGTCCCCTCGAGAGAGGAACTGGGTCAGCAAGTCTTGAGGTGACCTGCAATGCAGTGGTGACGTGCCCATTCTCCCGGGGCTCGCTAGCTCCACGAGGGGCTGGGCAGCTGCGTGTCCCCTCTCAGACAATGAGCGGCGCGGCGATGTCACGCCACCCCACCTCCACTTTCACCCTGTTTCTCCCAGATGTTGCCGGGCGGGTGGGGGCGGGGGGCGGCAAAGGGGCTGTCTGTCTGTCACAAACCCAGCAGGATACCAGGGAACCGTGGCCACTTTCCCCCTTGTCCTGCCAGTAGGGAAGGTGCCGGTTTTACTGGTTTTTCTGGTTTTTCAAGAGAAGTCCCCTAAGGGTGAAACGCTGATAAGGATTCCAAGCTTCTGAAAACATGCTAAGACACAATAAAGGTACATCCCCGGGCTGTCCTCAGTGCCTGGGCCACCCTGTGAGCTGCCCCCCCCCCCACCGTCACCTCACCCCACCCCCCCGGAGGACCTGGGTGCAGCCCTGAGCAAGGCTCCCTGGGGTGTGTTCACCCATCTTTGGACCATTTCCCATTTCCGGGGACCATGCCCTGCTCTGAGTGTCCTAAGGCATACCCCCTCAACCTCTCCTTTTTGGGGGAACCGGCCTTGGCATCCCAGAACCTGTTTCACGCACGGCTGCAGAGTTCCCAGGAGATCAGCTCCCTTCAAAGATTTCCGTTCCACTTCTCCCCAGGGACACCTACAGACACGACCTCGGGCAAACCCTCGGTCAGATTCGCGGAGACGGTCCGAACACTACACAGCTGCTCCCAACCTCTTCCTTCCCTGAGTCCAGGCTCAGGTCGGCAGCTTTGGCTGCATCTCTGCCAGCTTCTCCCCAATTCCTCCACATCTGCCTCCCTTGGAAAAGCCAAACTGCCTTCCATTTCATTTGATTCCCCCTACACTCCCAGGTAATTCCTGCCGAATTCTTCTACGCTCCTGGCTCTTTGCAACCCACACTTCTGCGGCTGGTGTGGTTCTGTGTACCGAACCTGCAAATAGCGTAGTTGTGCGTGTGGCTCTTCCCAGCCAAGGATGAAAGGCTTTGGAATGGAATATTGAAAACAAAACAAAACACTAAAACTCAACTTGTTTGACAGACTCTCCTGCTCCCAACTCAAAGAAACCATTGCCACCTGGCTCTCGGCATCTGGAGAACCAAGAGTTTGGAGGGGCCCCAGGTACCCCCAGCCTGGCTTGCCCCTCCCACACACACAGTGATCGCTGAAGTGGGCACAATAAAAAAGGCAGATAATGATGAGCGACGAGGATGTGGAGAGGCTGGAACCCTTGCCCACCGCCGGTGCAATTATAAAATGATGGAGCCGCTCTGGAAACCCAGCTGGTAGTGTGTCATTAGCTCGAACACAGAGTTCCCTTTGGAGCCGGCAATTCCAATCCCAGAGTGAATGCCAGAGGGGTAAAGACACACACAGCCACACAAAAACTTGCGCCTGGATGCTCACGGTAGCGTTCTTCACAGTGCCCAAAAACGCGGACACAACGTGAATGTCCGTGATTGACAGACACGCCCAGTATCCATATATTGGTACACCCACACAGCGCAGCAGTGTTTGCGAACACAAAGAGTGAATTCCTGGTACGTGTCACAGAAAGGGAGGAACGTCGAGAACATGCTAAGTGAAAGAAGCCAGTCACACAAACACCATGGGCTGCGTGTGACTCTACTGTGGGAATTGTCCTGAAGAGACCAGTCTGTAGAGAGAGCAGGTACACTAGTCGTGGCCTTGGGCTGGGGAATGGGCAGAATGGGGGTGACCGTGAATGGGTGTGGGGTTTATGCCTGGGGTGATGAAGATGCTCTAAAATTGATTACAGGGATGGTCATACAGCCCTATGAACGTGTTACAAAACACTGAATCGTACCCTTGAAATAGATACATCATCTGCTACGTGAATTGCGTCTTAACAAAATGGTTATTGGAAACCAGAAGACACTGATGCATATGATGATGTTAAACGTTCACTCCCAGTTGAATCAGACAACTGTGCAAGTTAGAAAATAATTCGCAAACTGAGAAGTGCTGCTTCCCACACGTGTAACTGACAAAGCCCAGGACATGGACACCCAGCCGTCCCACCTCCCACGGGGAGTTCCAGCACATGTGCACCAGACGGTCACATGCCAGGCTGTTCTTAGCAGCCATGGCATCAGTAAAAATCACAAGCAAGCACTGTCAGGAGAAGGGACTGGATAAACATGTTGGGATGTGTTGGCCAATGAATACTATGCAGCAGTGAAAACAATTGAACCACAGCTAAGCTGCGAGTGTAGCTACAATGTGGCCGAGCTGTACAAACATGAGGTTAAGGGGGCGGGGGGGGGGGGTGGGGGGGTGGGGGGGTGGGAAAGGCAAGTCCCAGAACACAACGCAGTGTATCATTTTTCTTGAGCTCGAAAACAAAAGCGAGCAATGTATTTTATCTACACATAGCTACACCTGGGTTATACACACCACATGCACAGTGAGGCTGGAGAGGGGGCGGCAGGGTGGTGTAAAATTAACTAAGCGACTGAAACGCCCATGCTTAGCAGCCTACACAAGCAACTCAAACCTAAGCCTATAAATGCCTTAAGGTTAGGAAATCAAAATCTAAGGATGACCGATCACAAACAGCCAACTCGGCGTTCCCGAATAAGGCAACTGCGTAAGCCGCGGCCAATCAGGTGGCTTCTGTGCGTTGCTTCTATGTCTCCCCTATACAAGACCAGCTCCACCGGGGAGCTCTCCTAGCCACTTCCTGTCTGGCCATTCAAATAGATTTTTGCTCAAATTCTTAAAATCTTCAATAAGCGTCAGTTTATTTTTTCCCAGTGGTAAGGGAGAAGATGCATTAAGTAGGTACTATCGATACGTGTCTAGTTTCTGGACCGGGTGATGGTGTCCCAAGTTCTATTAGGTATGCTTTTCATAACTGCTGATAACATGTATGTCATATGTAGTATTTTATATGTATACGGTAACACGTTTTAAAGAAAACAGAGGAGACGTGAGGGCGGAGCCAGCTCTGGTTCTGCCATCTCTAACCTGGAATAAGTCACTTACCCTCTCTGTTCTCACCCTTATTCTAGTCCTCCTACCATTCTCCTCCTCCTCACCTTCATCGCCACCACCCTCACCGGATCCCTTTGGAAAGTGAAAGTGGCCCCCACTGCCCAGCCCTCTGGCATCACTGTCACCCCCCCAGACCATCTGCCACATTCTGCCCGTACGCGGTTATTGGCGCGGGCATCTCCCTTGCTGGAGAGCACATCCCAAGACCCGCTGGCCTGTCTGAGTGGCCTTTCCATTCCCCGCAGCAGCTAGGTCAGAGCCGGTCCCACCGTGACTGGTGGCTTAACCTGAGCAGCTCTAACAGGCCGTTTCTCACTTCTAATAACACAGGGCTCTGTCTTCCCTCTCTCCTTCCTGGCCGACCCGTAAGACCGTGGAAGCAGACTGCAGTCATTGTGATGTGTGGCTGGCCGATCTCACCTCTCCTTCCACCCCTGTCCCCTCTGCTCACAGAATCTAAAGATCTGGATTTCTCCGACTCCCTTGCAGCTAGCATAGCCAGAGTCATATGTCTCCCCATGGGATGTCAGCATAACACCCTGGGGAAGGTGGCCCTTCCCGAATGAAAAGGGAACGACCTCCACTCTTCTACCTTTTGCCCCTCAGCCCTGTCTCCCTGCCTGGAACTTGGACATGAGGACTGAACGTACACTAGGCACCACGCTGCCACAGTCAACAGCTGTGAGAGCAGAGACCTCCCTGCCGAGTGTGGCGGAGTGGACAGAAGAGACACCCGCAGACACGGCAGTGACCCCAGGAGGGCCCACCTCCAGGCCTCCTATGCAAGAAAGACGAGCCCCGCTTTGTTTAGGCCCCCCGTCTCCTGCTTTTGCAGCGGAATGCATTTCTGGATGCTCTCTGACAACGCTCTGAAGTTCGGGGGCTCAGGGTGTATTCCCCGGCCAAATAAAACCCATCCACTCTCAGAGGGGGACCCTTTCAGATGACTGATTAAAGTGGCATTGCAGCAATGGGATCCTCTCAAAGGTCAGCTCTCACACCAGCAGGGAGACCGTCCCGGCTAGTTGATCAATTTGCAGACAATTGCCCAGCATTGCACAGCTTCTCAAGAATCCAGTTCAGAACCCGCCTGGGCAGAGTGGAGGGAAGGGGGCCGCAGTGGGTTGTAGTAAGTGGGCACGGCCACCCGGCCTCCTGGGCCCTGGGCCAGCGGTCAGGGCACGGACCATCATCAAGCGTCCGTCCATATGGAGGGCCAGCACGGAGTGTCTGTCACCCAGAGACCCTTCACGTCTGCGTGGGTAATGACCCGCCCTTTCAGTGACTGACAAGTTTAAGTCCGCACAGCAACACAACAGCCACGTGGGCACGCTTTCCGGGCCGTGACTGCGCCCATACTTTACAGACGAGTGTGCCAAGTGACACCCAGAGGCGCTCGGTGGCGTGCCAGCTGTTGGCTAATTGGGACACAAAGGTGTTGGGACTGGGACCTGGCTCTCAGGAGTCTGAAGTCTGTGTTTTGCCACACAGGCTGTGCCTGCAGAGTCACCGCATCAAAAGGGCCCTATAAAGCGAGAACATGGGTCATGCACCATGGGGAAAGTTGGTTGTTATGGGAAGAGTAGTAAAAGAAGAAAACCACCCACCTCCTGCCTTCCCGGTCCCGGAGAGCCCCACCCATTCCGAGTCTTGCTCACTTAATTAGGAGAGTCAGCATTCTGCGTGATGCCCAGACTAACAAAAGTTTGGGGGTGGGAGGCGAGGGCGGGAAATGGAAAATCCAGCACCCAGGCACACACGTCTCTTTGGGGAATGAGGGCGGACATGCTGTCCCTTATAATTAATAGGCAAAAGCGCATCATAGGCAGCTGCCCCAGGCCCCGCCGGGCTGTGTTCTGGCGACAGAATATCCCTTTATAAGCGTCTCTCTAGGCTCCCAGAGGCCCATGTAAGCTAACCGAAATGCAAAGTTTTATTGAATGCAGAGTTTTGCTTTCTTTTATCTTTAAGGGAGGGTCTTTAACGAATTAATTCCAAGCAAGAGAGTCCTCTTTTGCATCAGGGGTGGTAGGCATGAATCTGGCAAAGGAGAGCACGTCCCACGGGCTGCTGGGAGAAGTGACCAGACAGACCGGTGACCACGCTTGGCTGCGGACGTCCCGCCTTCGTCAACCAGGGCTCATGGCCTTTCTTGCACAGCTTAGCTTCTGCCTCTCCCATCCTAAACTTTTCACACTGGCTAATCTTTTCCCCCCAAAAGACAAACGGTGAAAGAAAGTATGGATCTCCAATCTTCTCCATGATCCCTTTAACTAGCTTGGCATGCCCACTTTAAAAAGAGTGCTTTCCTAGTCTGACTGCAATGCTTGACATTAAAAAGACATGTTATTTTCCTCCCTTTTGGTATTAATAATCGGCATGATGATAATAATAGTATTGTTAGCCCTAATAGGTGCCGAGTAGCTACTTTGGGCCTGGTATTATTCCGACTGTTTGACTGTTGGAAGCGCGAGTAACTTTGATTTTTCAGTAGAAAGGGCTGAGGCACAGAGGGCTGAAGTTATTGGCAGTGAATGCCTGCATTCATCAGTGTTTTCATCTTCGAAGGTCGTTCTGTGGCTTTCCCTGTGCGTGTGTTTTTAAATTCTTTAAGAAATCCTCAGTCAGTTATCAACTCATTCATTTACAAGCATTCGCTTGGATGTAGCTTTTCTAACTGAAGTGGTTATCTGCTTTGGGTCTTGTCCCATCACCCTGGTATCTCAGGAATCAGCAATCCCTAGTTTAGAAGCAGCATAATTAGTAGGCATAAAATAGCTGACGAGAGATAAAAAATGGTATGGGAAACCGAGGACTCAAAGAACTTACATGCACAACCCCTGGACATGAACTAAGGTGGAGGGAATGCTGGAGGGTTGGGGGCACAGGGCGGAGGGGTGATAAGGGAGGAAAAATTGGGAAAACTGTAATAGTATAATCAATAAAAAATACTTAAAAAAAAAAAAAAGAAAAGAAATCCCTAGTTTTACCTTCAGGAAGTAAGGCACTGTACCGACTGCCAGAACAGGGCGGGCAAATTATGCCAATTTACATATTTTATCATAGTTAACACATTTTATTTGGCCAACTCCTCTTAAAGCCCATTAAGCATTTAATTAGTTTTATTTCCTTCCGCAACGACGACATTTTATTTATTTGTCTCTATAATACAATTAACGTAATCTCTGGCTTTGCTTCCCCCCCCTTGACTCAGCTTCACTCGGTCTCCTTTTCGTGACGAAATATTTTAGGTTTCTCTCCTAAACCAAGGCCTTATTTCCAGACTTGCCCCATCCATCCAGTGTACTCCAGGACGATTTTCAGAAAAAATGGCACATCTTCCTTGTGGTATTGAGACTCCGCTCACTTCACGGTGGTTTCCTGTTTTCGCTTCACATCCTTTCATTTCTATTCCGAGCTACGCGTCCACGTTTTAGATCCCTCCGGCATTCATTTTAATAGAATTAGTAGAATCTATAAAGCAAATCAGCTTCATAGAATAATGCTTTCATTCTTCTCCCCTCTCCCTACCCCCTACTTCTCCTCGCACATGCCCTAAATCCACCAGGAGAGGAGGTTCTCCTGCACAGAGGCGGATGCTGGGACTTCGCTGCCTCTGGGCCGGGATGCCCATCGGCTGGGACCCGGGACAGGCCAGCTGCTGGTCCCACACTCCCGTTCCACAAAGCCAGGGAGGCTGAAAATTCTATAAAAAGTCCAAAATTTAATCTGGAACTAGGAGTCCGCAGCACGGCAAGACCCAGCAGGTAATTAGCAGGCAGGCGACCCAGACCGCCACCCCCCTGGCAGGGGTGCCTGTGCCGGGCTTCCGGCTTCTGTGTCCTGGGCCGTTCTGACGCTGAGGGACTTCTCTCTCTGTCTCTCTCTCTGTCTCTCTCTCTGTCTCTCTTTCTGTCTCTCTCTCTCTCTCTCTCTCTCTCTCTCTCTCTCTCTCTCTCTCTCTCTCTCTCGTTTACAAGGAGGTTTCTCCCCGGGGCCAAATTTCAGGGAGCCACGCTAATCCTTTCAGATGCCAAGCAACCCCAGAGCACACCTTATAAAACCACATGCCCCGGAGCCCAGGTTCCATGGGGACTTCTTTGATGACATCATGGGCCCCATTAAATCCCTGGGCTTCTAATCCCCATCTCTAGACACACGTACGATTATGTCTCCAGGGACAGCGGCAGGGGCGTGGGGGTGGGGGGTTCTCCCAACGCTCTGCTGGCCCCGCCCCAAACCTAAGAAGCTTTTTCTCCCAACATTTGATTATGAAAAATCTTCAAACATACAGTGACGAAGTTGAAAGACGTGGACACAGACACCCACATACCCAGCCCCTTGACGCTGCCATTGAGGACCTAGCCCATTAGCCTCCCTCTGTCCATCTGTCAATCCATCTTATTTCTGGAACATTCCAAAGTCGATCGCGGTATCAGTGTGTTTCCCTCTACATGCTTCAACATACACTTTATCATCATAAATGGAGAGTTTGACAATTGCTTATAGGCTTCCCCTTTTGAAGGAAAATTTACTTACGATAAAATGAGAAAATGTTAATTGTACACTTGTGGAGTCTTCTTTAAAAAGACTTTACTTACTTTTAGAGAGGGGGAAGGGAGGGAGAAAGAGAGGGAGAGAAGCATCGATGGGGTGCCTCCGGCACGGACCCTGAGTGGGGATTGAACTGGCAACCTTTTGCTTTGCAAGACGACGCCCAGCCCACTGAGCCACACCAGTCAGGGCTGCGCCTGCTGAGTCGTGATGAGTGTATATGCCTGTGTAACCCACAGCCCCATCAAGTTTCGGAACACAGGCATCACCCTGGACAGTTTCCCCGGGTGCCTTCCCCGTCACCCCCCACCCCACCGATTAGCTTTTCTATTCCACCACAGACTGGTTTTGCCTCTTCGAGAACGTTCTATAAATGGAATCAGACAGCTCTCTTCTGTAAGGCTCCTTTCGCCCTGTATAACTAATGTCTGTGAGATTCATCCACACAGGTACGTTTATCGGTGTCTCTTCCTCTTCGGCGCCCAATAAATGACGTGTACATTGCATGAATACGTCCCATCCGTTCATTCATTCTCCCATCGATGAACCTAAAGCTGAACAATCTAAAAAAACCCTCCATAGTCTTTTGGGGGGGAAAAGACCCAACAGAGGTGGACCCCAGCCTGCTGAGAAACCAGCAGGGGACAGGTGACATGTTCTGACGGACAGAAGCACTTCTCGGTTTGACTCTCTCATCAAAATACCAAGGCCCCCAGGGAAGCCACAGGGAGGCCTGGTCCCAGCAGTCAACGAGTCCTCTTTTGCTGTGAAAGGCTGATGCGGAAGTCAAACTGTGCTCAAGGCTAAGGAACCTCCCAGAAGAGACCTCAGGACAAAGGCCCTTCAATTGGACTGGACTGGGAGCAGTTTGGTGAGACTGCCACTGCCTCCCGGCTGCAGCCATTGTCCCTAACGTCTCTGCGCATCACTGCATGCCCAGGATACGTGCAGAAACACAGCTCTGCCTTGAGACTTGCCTTCTCTTGTACATGGCCTGGCCAGGCGGTTTAGATAAAACACAGGCACCAAGGGGAAAAAAAGTGGCAGCAAATACACAAAGTCCCTTGGCCCTGGGGGACAATGATCTCTCAGTGTCATTGAAAGACGTCCGGGAGGAGGTCAGTGTGCCAAAGAGACCCAGGGAGGAGGCAGGGCCAGCAGCACAGCCCAAGTACAAAGCACGGTAAGTGACCAGCTCAGGACAGGAACCAATTGCTGGAAAGTAAAACCAACTTGGAGTAAAGCAAACAAACCGGCCTGAAGACAGGGTTCTCTGTAGTTCATTAAACTTCTGACTTGAGAAACTGGAAACCCAGCCAGGGCTCTTTGTCAGTGAGAATCAAGATAGGAAATGGAAAGATAATCCTGGTTTTGAAAATGTACTTAACTGCCCGGGCCTGGTGGCTCAGTTGGTTGGAGCATTGCCCTATACCAGCAGAAGGGTCGTGTGTTCGATCCCTGGTCCGGGCACATAGCTGGGTTGCAAGTTCGATCCCAGGTCAGTGCACGTGCGGGAGGCAACTGATCAATATTTCTCTATTTCTCCCTTCTCCTCTCAAAAATCAATAAACATATCCTTGAGTGAGGATTAAAAGAAAAAAAGAAAATGTACTTAGTTGGAATAGGAATGCTGCTAAGACACAGCTTATTATGCGGGGTGGTTAGTCCTGCCCCCCACCCCAACACGTGCCCCAGGAAGGTGGTCTGAAGCATTTCACTTGGGTCTAAAGACTGTTTACTGTGAGAAGGAATCAGTTTGGTTTTACAATGCCCCTGGCGTGGCCAGATGGTAGAGAAAGGTAGAAAACCACGAGAAAGAAAGAAGGAAAGAAAGAAGGAAGGAAGGAAGGACGAACTAACGACTTTATTTTATAGAAGGACCCAAGACTCTACCATAGGAACACAAAGTAGCCGTCCCCACAAACGGGTTTTTGCACCTCGTGCTGAAATGAAGGGTTACGTGGGTCTTGAACTGGCGCAGCCGTGGAATAGAAACTTGTTTCAGCCAGTGAAGCACATCTCGTTTCTGGTACGTGGCTCATCGCGTCGTATCCCCCAAATGAGAAATTAGGAGACGTGCGTAAGAAGACTGGTAACAAGCTCAGGCGTGAACCGTTCCTTTGATAGTGGGATAGAAATAACGTTTCTTTTTACAGAAATTAGACTTGATCACGAGGGACACAAACAGGGGTTTTTGTTTAAGTTGAAGAAAACAGCAGAAGTGTGTCCGACCGAGTGTGACGGCGGCCAGAGACGGACGTGTTTTCTGTGTTAAAAATCTGTCCCCAGAGACAGTCGCCTAAATAAACTCTGAGTGGGACAAGGAGGCACAGATCCAGACACGTGGGGTCTGACAGAGACGAAACCACACGCCTCCGCCGTGACCCGCCGAGAGGACACTCGGAACGCTAACATCGGCGTGGGGGCAGACGTCACTGGGTTCACGGCCAGCCGGATCTGTCTCTGCAATTCATTCCTTGCATAGCGTCGAGCTTTGCACCAGCGCCAATAAATGCTGGCTGAATAAGGAAGTGGCGAAGACGTTTCTCTACCCTCTGATTGACAACAGGGAGTTTGCTCAGCTCTTTTAAAAAGAAAATGATTTGAGATAGAGAGAGCAAGAGAGGAGTGGAGGACAGAAACGTCGATGTGAGAGAGAAAACTGATTGGTTGCCTACCAGGGATCAAAGCCACCACCCAGGCATGTGCCTTGATCGGGAATCGAACCTTCGACCTTTTGGTGCACGTGACGATGTTCTAAACAAGTGAGCCACACCAGCCAGGGCTGACCTCTTAACATGCCCAGAAGTTTTCTGTCTCTCATCTTTTCTGTGCTGGTTATTCTCCCTTCTCTGCCCTGCCCTGTGCCCCTCCAGACAACCCTCCCTGGGCGACACTTCCAGAGAGTTCAGCCAATGGGAAACACCAGAGAGAGGCTGCATCCTCCATCATCCCAGCTCCCATGGGCTCTGCTAACCCCACTTTCTCCCGCTGTCCCTTCAGCCCGAGGTAGGTAGCAGCTCCCACCACTGCGGGTCCCCCGATGCCTCAACACCCTTTTGGGATCCTTCAACCCCACTCACAGCTCCATAAGTAGCCCTTTCGTGGGCGTCTGTCTACCTGGGCCCTCCAGGTGTGCTGTTTCCTGAAGGGATGCAGACGGAAACACTCACTCTCGTACCTGCCGACACACTACACCTGCTTCTTGTTCCTCTGTCTATGAAAAGTCCTGTGGCCCCTTCAAGGTCTGGCTCCGATGCCACTGGTCACAAAGCCTTCCTTGAACTCCGCAGGTGACATCAGCCCCAACCTCCTAAAGCATTTGGAGTCCATCTCTATTTCTCCTGCAATTGTTCCTTGCGTTCTTGGCGGTTGGAGGTTCCCTGCCTTCTTCATCTCTGAATCACGCCAAGGACCAGCCTCCCGCAGCCTTGCACACGCATGGAACTGCAGCTTTTCCTTCAGAGAACAAGCAAGCACACCAGCCCTCGGGGCAGTGCCCAGAGACAAGTAACAGGACAAATGTATGCAATATACTTACAAGGAGAGATTACTATGCACAGCACAGAGACAGCGCCTACAAACGACTGTGAGAAAAGATAACCCAATTGAAAAATGGGACTTCTGGTCAAGACGGCGGCATGGGCAGACATGGCTCGCTCTCCGCACAACTGCAACTAAATTACAACTAAAATGTGGAACCACCATCGCTCAGAACCATCAGAAATCAAGTTGCATGGACGTCTGACGACAGGATTAAAGAAACCACATCCATCAGACTGGTAGGAGGGGCACAGATGCAGAATGGGCTGGTCCTATACACACGTGTGGTGGATGACAATTCGGGAGGGATATCCCGGGAGCGAGGAGTCCCAGTCCCACAACAGGCCCCCCAGCCCAGTGTTCCAGTGCCAGCAGGGTAAGTCCCCACAACTTCTGGCTGCAAAAACCAGCAGGGATTGAGTTGGTGGAAGAAATTACTGGAGCCCCAAACAGTTCCTGTTAAAGAACCCACACATTGACTCACCTACTCAGACTCACTCCCTCTGACCTCCAGCACTGGGGCAGCAGCTGGAAAGGCACCAGTGGTATACAGGGAGAAACTGAAGTGTCTGGCATCAAGGCAAGCAGAGGCCATTGTCCCTTTTCTAAACCTTCCCCTCACAGAGCCGGCAAACTGGTGCCATATCTGAGACTCCGTCAACCTGGCTAACACTGTTTGACCCACCTTGCGGATCCCCAGAGACTCTGCCCCACCCAATTTACAGGCCCACCCAAGCTGATTTTCCATATGAATGGTCTTGATGTATGCTTCAAGTCTTCCTAAATCCTCTCAAGCAAGCAGCAGTTGGCCTTAGTAAGCCCCAGGGCCCAAACTAGCAGCCTGGATTCACGGCTTGGCTTCGCCTAGAAACCTCCAAGCCCAGCACAAGTAGCAGCCATCCCAGATTGCTTTATAACTCAGACAGGGTGGCCCTGGGCAAAACACAGGTGGGGGCTGACCTTGGCCTGTACCACCTGGGAATCCCCAGGGCCTGCACACCCAGTGGACAGCTACAGGCCACATTAAAGCACCATCACCCTGCCCCCGCACAGCTGACCCTCCAGAGGGCAGAGGTTGGCGGTCAGTGGTCACAGATAGTCCTTGCAGCTGACTGGCCTGGGTAAATCCCTCCCATTGATTTGCCAAGAGCAACCGAGGCTCAACTACAAAAGGAGGGTGTACTCAGCCCTCACAAAGGGTGCATGCAACTCAAGTACCCAGCTTGGGTGATAGGGGAGGCTGTGCCACTGGGTCCCCCAGGACACCTACTACATGAGGCCATACTTCCAAGGCATGGAGTCAAAGTAGCTCTACCTAATACGCAGAAACAAACACAGGGAGGCTGCCAAATGAGGTGACAAAGAAACGTGGCCCAAATGAAAGAACAGATCAAAACTCCAGAAAAAGAGCTAAACAATATGGAGACAAGCAATCTATCAGGTGCAGAGTTCGAAACACTGGTCACAAGGATGCTCAAGGAACCTAGTGAGGACCCCAGCAGCATAAAAAAGACCCAGTCGGAAACGAAGGACACACTGACTGAAATAAGGAACAATCTGCAGGGAAACCACAGTAGAGCGGATGAAGCCAAGAATCAAATCAATGATTTGGAACATAAGGAAACAAAAAGCAACCAAGCAGAACAATAAGAAGAAAAGAGAATCCAAAAAAATGAGGGTAGTGTTAGCAGCTTCTGGGACAACTTGAACAGGTCCAACATTTGCTTCACAGGGGTGCCGGGAGGGGAAGAGAGAGAGCAAGAAATTGGAAATCTATTTGAAAAAATAATGATAAAAATCTTCCCTAATTTGGTGAAGGAAATAGACATTCGAGTCCAGGAAGCACAGAGAGCCCCAAACAAGATGGACGCAAAGGGGCCCACTCCAAGACACATTGTAATTAAAATGCCAAAGGTCAAAGATAAAGAGATGGGAGGGCGGTGTGGGAGAATGGGTGAGAGGTGAGGGGATTAAGAAGTACAAATAGGTAGTTATGGAATAGCCACGGGGACGTAAAGTACAGCATAGGAAACGGAGTAGCCAAAGAATTTACATGCATGACCCATGGGCATGAACAGTGGTGGGGCTGAGGGAGTGGGGGCTGCTGGGTGGAGGGAGGCTAAGGGGGAAAAATCAGGACACCTGTAATAGCATAGTCAATACAATATAACTTTTCAGAAAAGAAAGAAAAATGGGCAGCCATGGCCAGTGTAGCTTAGAGGGCTGGGTGTCACCCCACAAACCAAAGGGTCGCTGGTTCGATTCCCAGTCAGGGCACATGCCTGGGTTGCGAGCCAGGTCCCCAGTAGGGGGCATAAGAGAGGCAACCACACATTGATGTTTCTCTCCCTCTCTTTCTCCCTCCCTTCCCCTCTCTCTAAGAATAAATAAATTAAATATTTTAAAAACAGAAAGAAAAATGGGCAAAGAAAATAAAGGAGTAATTCAGAGAATTAAAATGACTAATAACTTTAGGAGGAGGCATTTAACTCTCATGTATTAAAAACCAAAATCAGTAAAAATAGCGTGCACTCATTTCTGCCTGTAAAAATGGGCAAATACCACAACAACTGATACTCCCCAGCCAAGATGGGGGAAGGCCACTTCCTGGGGGTGTGTCCATTGGGACTCTGACCTGCAAAGCCCCCTGCCCACACCTAACACATGACGCACATATACGCTTGGTCTCCGCAGCTCCGCAAACCTGGCGCCCAATCATTTTGGCTCAAATCTTGGAACCGACAGACGCTGTGCAACAAAGAGCGACGTAACCTCTCTGTGCCTGCACTTCTGCATCTGCAAAGTGGGGACCGTATGAGCACCTACCCCACGGGCTTCCTAAGAAGACCGACTGAGTGAATACCAGGAGAGCATGCAGAGAAGCACCTGGCACTGACGAAGGGCTAAGTAGGTGTCTGTGGGATTGACGATAATAACTTCCTTGTTTTTGCTATTATGTATCCTGCAGAAATTCTCATACACATGCAGAGAGCCCTGAATGAGGATGATCACGGCTATGTTGTTTATCATACAAAACACGCTGGAGGCAAATCCAATGACCGTTAATAGGTAACGGCGTAACAAAATAGGTCACGTCCATAAAACAGCTTAAAACTACTTTAAAAGAATCAAGTAACGCCATGGCTGGTGTGACTCAGTGGCTTGAGTGCCAGCTTGCGAACCAAAGGGTCATGGGTTTGATTCCCAGTCAGGGCACGTGCCTGGGTTGCGGGCCAGATCCCCAGTAGGGGGCGCTCGAGAGGCAGCCACACGTTGATGTTTCTCTCTCTCTCTTTCTCCCTCCTTCCCCCTTTCTCTAAAAATAAATAAATAAAATCTTTAAAAATATATAGGTGAGAAGTAGGTATTCCAGTAGGTACTGCTAGGCTAAGAAAAGCTAGGGCAAGATCTCCAATAAAACCAACGAAGTCTACATGTACAGGTGCACACACATTTCTGAACCAAGACACACGCTCACTCTGGGCCCTGGGGGAAGACGTAAATTGGGGAAAGGGTGAGGGGACAAAGGAGGTTTGGATTTTCCCCCTCTTCTATATCTGCACTGTGTGACTTCTCCACAATGAAACAATATTTATATAAAACGTATGGTTTTATAAAACAAGAAAAACACTCCATAAAATCCTTATGAGTTGAACGGAACAAATGTTACCGGGACCTGGGTTGTAGGCCGGGTCCCCAGCAGGGGGCGTGAGAGAGGCAACCACACAGTGATGGTCAGCCCTCTCTCCCCCTCTCTTTCTCCCTCCCTTTCCCTCTGTCTAAAAATAAATAAATAAAGTGTTTAAAAATTTGTTTAAAGAATTAACAATGACTAGCTTTGGATGATAAGCGTGTACATGATTGTTACCATTCACTTTGTTCTTTTCCACATTTTCTAAATTACCTACATACATGTATTCCGTTTGCATCATACCAAGAAAAATTAGGTAATGACACAATTTTATAACTAGGCGGCGCCACCCTTAGGCCCCCTTGTGTCCTTATTCGGCCCCTCGTCTCCATTTGAGGGTGTGGCTTCCTTGGGTGTTTGGTGGGGTGGTGTTCCGTTCTCCTCGGGGCAAGGGAAACGCGCAGGCTCTGGTAGATTGGGTGGAGGTGGGCATCCAGGGAAAGCTGCCTGCCCATGGGACTCATAGACTCCAAAGTCAAGAATGCTGCTGGCATCCTGGCCGGGTAGCTCAGTTAGTTAGATCATCATCCTGATACACCAAGGTTGCGGGTTCGATCCCCGGTCAGGGCACATATGAGAATCAACCAATGAGTGCATCAGTAAGCAGAGAAACAAATGGGTGTCTCCTTGTGCGCACTATAAGAGGCCGGCCCCCAAGAGCCCTACAGGACAGCTGTCCTCTCGGGCCATCCTTTCCGTCTGTACCTCCCCTCTGCCCGTGCCAAGACTCTCTGCCTTACCAAGCCCCTCTCCAGGTCCACAGCCAGCTCAGCTGCCATCTCCCCTCTGCAGTCTTTCTAACGTGGCCGGGGGCAGGGACACGGGCACGGCCTGTGAGTCAGGCCTGAATCAAAGTCGTCCGCGCCTGGGTGGAAAGTCTTGCTCTGCCTTGTGCTAAGTTGTACTAAGTTGGTGAGTCTATTGGTGCCTCAGTTTGCTCATCTGTGGAATGGGAGGGATGACCACAGCCGGCTTGGGTGAAGAGGAAAGACAATGGAGGAGCCAGCGAGTGGAGGTGGGGGCACTGGAACCCAGTGACCCCCTCAAATGAAACAAAGTGCATTGGGGAGCGGGGAGCTGGGCTGGGCAACGAGAAGCCATGCTGGGGACGAGGGTCCAAGGAAACAAAAATGAACCGAGAATCTGACCACATGATGCCGTGGCCTGGCTCTGGAGCTTTCGGGGTGCCGTGCTCATCCCTGAAGGGCAGCAGACAGATCAGGAAACAGCAGCACATTCGCTGATTGAAGAAGAGCAGGTTTGCCGGGTGGACCACATGGAGGATGGGCACCCAGGTTAAAACAACAGCAACCAAGATCAGGTGCAAGAGAAAGCAGCAGCAGCTGGGAAGTTTCCAGAGTGGCAAAGGGCTGCAGTGGCTGGAGCATGCAGCAACAGCGAGGGCTCGTGCCCGGGGGATGGCGAGGAGCCGCTGGCTCCCTGGGCTTTGCTGTGCGGGAGCCTCTGCCCATCTTAAAGCAGAGCAGGCCAGAGTGAGGTTTAGGGTTCACCTGGTAATGTGGGAAACAGCCTGGAAGTGAGGAAGGACAGCAGCGGGCAGTGCCAGGGGGAGCGGGGGGGGGGTGGGTGGTGAGGAGCAGGCTGGGCCGCAGGGGAGAGACCAGGAGGCAGAGTGAACGGGATGCGAGGGGAGGAAGAAAATCTAGGTGAGGCCCGGGCTCCGGCTGGGAGGATGAGGGATCAGCAAGGCCCACAGAGGGATGGCTTTGCCTTCTCAGAGACAGGGGGACCTACAGTCCCTCATCTGAGGAGAGGGCAGCTCTGCCCGCCTCCTCAGCAGCCTTCCCCTTCCCTGGATGCCCACCTGGGGGTGTCTGACAAAGACCCCCGGGGTGGACTGGGGCCCTTTGTGGGCAAGAAGGAGGTTCTGGTTGAATGAACCCAAGCGATCATCTCTGAGAGTCGTCAGTGTGAAGTTTCGACACAAAAGGGATAAAGTCTGGGAGTCAAGTTCTCTTTCAAAAACCCGACCGCGACATTGGACACGGGTTTCTCCAGCCCCGTGGCGAATGCCGTCTGGCTCATCATCACTCAGAGCTCTGGGAGCCTGGCCCAGCTGGGCCGTTTCTTCCCATTGAAAAGAGGGGCCCACTCAACAAGGACTCCTCCGTGAGTGAGTGGCTGATGTCGGGATTCGAGAGGCCGCCAGGAGGGTCAGGAAGCTGAAGGTGATGGCCCCTTTCTGGTCCCGAAGCTGCATGGCAGGCGGGGCGGAGATGTCTGTCGGGCATGCGGAGCTCAGCTGCTTTGCACCCAAGCGACCAAGCAGCAGACAATGCAACTGTTTCTTCCTCGAGTGGTCTTGACACTGAGGGCATTGATGGGCTGGTTACCATGGGAACCCGACCTGCCAATCCCATCCCTTGGAGCCCTCCTGACATCTGATGGCTGTTCACCCCCCCATCTTCCCAGCGCTGGACAGAGGGCCGTGCCCAGCGCCAGGTCTTCCAAACCCTCCGAGAGTTCCCCACGCACAGGCACAAGCCCAGGAGGGGCCCGGAGCCTCTGAATGCGACTCCAAAAAGCAAGGGAGTCGGATATAAAAGTGTGACGTGGAGCGGCGGGAGCCCGACCTGGCTGGCCTCGCTCACTCACAGAGACCGGTCTCCTCCCCTGCACGAGGAGGCTCTTGCAGCCCGGCTTCCCATCCCATCCGACTCATGTCTCAGGCCCCTCGCTGAATCAATGAGCACGTGTCCACCGGCCCCAGGCTGCTGTGGCGTGACTTGTCGGCCACCAGAGAAATGGCAGCATGAAAACTGACCACAGAGAGCCGCCGGAGGACCGACTGTGGACTGACTCGCCCAGGAGGCCCGGAGCTCAGCAGCGGAAACAGATGGGCTGTCAGGCAATGGGGTCTTGGGAGCACAGAGGACAGATGCATCCACAGGGCTGGGGGAGGGATGGCCGGGCAGGGTGAGGGGCTGGCCAGGTGGACAGGCAAAGCCATTCTAGGCAGAAAGGGGACAAGTGGGGGAGGCCCCAGCTGGCGGCAGCAGGGGACCTGAGAGCCACCTACAAGGCCACAGGATGGGTGTGGTCACAGAACGGATGGGCAGGCAGGGGGCAGGGACTTCCAGACCTTGAGCTCAGGCACCAGGGACATGACGGGGCCTTTTGCCAGCCATGAAGAGGAGTAAGTCTGCCGCAAAGGATGACCAGTCCGGTTGCTAAAGTGCAGAGCTTGAGCTGCTGAGTGCGGCCCCCTGGGACTACCGGAAGGGTCGGAGTGTTTCCCCCTCCCCCTTCTCTGACATGGAGAGAGGTGAGCAGACAAAAGGCCTTCTCGCCTGATGGCCGGCCCATGGCTGAGAAGCAGAGACGAGGTCCACCTGCCAAAGGGAACGAAGGCGGAAGGCCAGCGGCAGGGTGTGGGCTCGGCCCTGGCCTGTCAGTCACAGTTCGCGACCTGAAGCAAGTCGCCTTGTGATTCAACAAGCCTGGTGACCCCTGCTTGCAGGATCGGCACGAGGCCACATCAGTGAGACCACCAACGTGGGAAACACCTGCCAGGTACAGGCACACGAGAGGATTGTTGTCAGTGCCAAGGCCAAGCACGACCCAGAAACTCCCCACGTGCAGGGGGCAGAGAGAAGCAGGGGGAGGGGTGCACCCGCAACTGGCCTGGGATGTGGAAGATCAGAGCAACGACCTTTCGGAGGCAAGGTCTGAGCAGAGGCCTGGGGTGACCCCCAGTGGGTAAAGAGCCCTCTGTGGCTCTCTTGCTGCCCAAAGTCCAAGGCCAGGCAGGAGGCTTCCGGCAGGGTCTTCAGCCCACCAGCTCTGTGTTTCTGACTTGCACCCTTGGTTCCTGCCTGGAGAAGCTCCGTCCTTTTTCGGGGACCAGTCAGTGCAGCCGTCCCTGCGTGCCCGATGCTAAGACTGCCCTCGGGTACCTTCCCGGCCCCACTAGCTCTGGTCACCTCTCTCCACCGCACCTCCAACCACGTACAAGGGCAGTCCACTCAAAAAAAAAAAAAAAAAAAACCCTGTCCATTTAAATCTGACCCTCTGATTGAAGATGTCAAATGAGAGGGTGCCCTAGCCGGGTGGCTCAGTCAGTTGAAGCATTGTCCCATACACCAAAAGGTTGAAGGTTCGATCCCCAGGCAGGGCACATGGCTGTGTTGCATGTTTGACCCCAGGTCAGGGCGCATACAGGAGGCAACGGATCGATGTTTCTCACATCAATGTTTTTTCCTCTCCCTGTCTCTTTCTCCCTTCCTCTCTTTCTAAAATCAATAAACACATCCCTGGGGAAGAATACAAAATAAGAGGATGATACTGTATCATAGAGCATCACAATTCTACTCCTATCTGCACACCCCCACCCCAGCACACCCCCTCGACCCCTCTCCTTGTAGGCCAGCCACCGCTCCTGGCTCCCAGCAGAAAAGCAAGACGGCCTGTGACCGGAAGTCAGCCTCGGAGAACTAGGTCACAGGTGACTGCTATTCTGGGCTTCCCCTTGTCCCTCCCAAACCTCCAGCACTCCAGTTAGAAAAAGTCATGGTCCCTTATTTTAACACCTGGCTGAGCGTCCGCCTGGAGATGCAATTTTGTTCACGCTGACTAGGGAATCAGGCAGGCCCACCTGAAATTCTGGGCCAGGTACGTCATGCTCGGCAGCTATTTTAAGGAGAACTATTTCAGGAAAGTTGAAAATCATGTAAGGCTCTTATCTCTTTTAGGCCCCTGGCCCTCAGCCTGCCCTTTTATGCTGAGACTTACAAATTAGCACAATACCCCAGGCGAAGCAAAAACAGGAAGGGACGACGCGGGACCTGCGAGCCACCCTTAGATAAACATCACCCTAGCTGGTGTGGCTCAGTGGATTGAGCACTGACCTGCAAACCAAAGGGTCGCCAGTTCGATTCCCAGTCAGGGCACATGCCTGGGTTGCAGGCCAGGTCTCCAGTAGGGAGTGCTCGAGAGGCAACCACACAGTGATGTTTCTCTCCCTCTCTTTCTCCCTCCCTTCCCCTCTCTCTAAAAATACAAAAAAGATAAACACCCCTTCCAAAAAGCAGCAGCCACCCGAGCTGTTGCGAGTTGGTTTGTGAGACAGGCTTGTTGGCTGGTACCCTTTCCACACGACAAGCTGTGTTTTCTGAGCACCGTCTGTGTCACCGGTGACAATGCGAGTAGGTGACAGTGAGGACCATGGCCCACTCCAGGGAGAGGCTGGTGGCTGGGAGCTGTGGTTCCTGGGCTCTGGGGCCCACTCTGTCCAAGGAGCCCCTCCATCTGCAGCTCCTTCCTGAACAAGCAGACTCCTTTAACATTTCGTGTGTACCTGTGTGTGCAGGTGTGTGTATATGTGTTGTACACGCATGCATGTATATACCTGTATACGCCGCCATAGGAAATACATTCCTTTTTTTTTTTAATCCTCACCCAAGAACATGCTTTAGAGACGAAGGAAGAGAGGGAGAGAGAGGCAGAAACATCAACATGCGAGAGAATCATTGATCAGTTGCCTCCTATACGCGCCCCAAACCGGGTACCGAACCCATAACCTAGGCAGGTCAGGTCCTGTGACTGGGAATCGAACCTGCGACCTTCTGCTTTGTGGGACGATGCTCCAACCAACTGAGCCACACCAGCCAGAACCATATGTAATATATTCTGATACAAAGAAAGTAAAGTGACAAATGCTTAAACACTATTTTGTATAGTTTATGTATATATATGTACACACACACGTATATATGTGTATATATTTTATGAACACTGCAGATAAAGTTTGACATTCCTCTCTCTACTTTCTGTCCCCTCCCTCCCTCCGCACAGGCCACCACTAGCTAGGATTCGGTGCAAATTCTTCCCATGTGTGCAGGCGTTCATAAATATTACAGACGTGCTTAGCGTGTCTTCAAAAGCTCACATGTACACGAGCATGTTGTTCACCTGCACCTGCCCTTTTTCACTCAGCCTGCTTTTTGAGCTATATCTCTGCCGATCCCTATCTGCTGAATTCCTTTCTAATGACAGTGCGCTGTTCCACGGCGTGATTTCTTTTTCCACCTTTCTACTGATGGGTATTCAGATTGGGTCTCCCTGCATTTAGAACATGCCTGGGGACATTCCTAGGCAAGTCTCCTCGGGCACACATGCAAGAATTTCTCTCCTAGGTGTGAACTCGCTGATACAATTCGACCTCGTGCCAAGTCCCTCGCCAGCAGCATCAGAACCTTCCCACTGCCCCGCATCTCTGCCAACACTCGACACCAGCCCTGCTCCATGCTGGCCAATCTGATAGTGTGTGAAATAGCATTATGATTATTGCCTTAAACTTCGCCCTGACTGGTGTGGCTCAGTGGCTTGAGCACTGGCCTGTGAACCAAAGGGTCGCCGGTTCGATTCCTAGTCAGGGCACATGCCTGGGTTGTGGGCCAGGTCCCCAGTAGGGGGCGCACAAGAGGCAACCACACATGGATGTTTCTCTCCCTCTCTTCCTCTCTCTAAAAATAAATAAATAAAATCTTTTAAAAATGAAATGAAAAAAACTGAATCACCCCAGTAACTCTGACGGAGGCTGGATGCCCTTTCTCGAGTTTACCAGCCACTTGGATTTCTTCTTCACCCAAGTCCCTATGTATGTGCTTCCCACTTTTCTACCCGGGACTTCCTCTTTCCTTATGGGTGAAACGATCTGGACCATTGATACATTTTTTGATGTATAGCTTTTAAAATAATCCACGCACCCATCTGTTCGTGGCGTGTTACACTCTCCCCAGTCTATCCTTGCTTTTTACCCTTGTTTCATCTTTGCAATACAGGCCTTCTCACGTATTGATCTTTGCCTTTTATTTATTCTCTTTGCGTTTTGAGGAATCCTTTCCTTTCCCTGTGCCATAAAGACATTCCTACACTCCAGTCATTTCTAAACGTGTTACATCCTATCTGGAATTTACTGTGCTGTATGTGAGTATAGATCTGATTGCTTTCTCCCTGCGAAGAGTCAGTTCTTTTAGTTCTGTTTATCGACTTGCCCGGCCTTCTGCACCCATTTGTAACTCTTCTGCTCACACACACAAGTTGCTCTGTTTGCCTGGGTTTGGGTCAATTCCGGGATGGACAGGACCATCCCGGGGCCAAGGTCAACCGGTTGTGATGACCACAGCATAATGGGAAGTTCCCCTCACTGACAGAGCGCACCCCCGTCCCTTCCTGTTCCTGGTCCTCGGACTTGTCTCAGGCATTCTGGGACCTCTCTCTCCCGTTCGAAGTTTAGAATTCATCCATGTGGTTTCACAGCCCACACAAAATCCTGTGGCTGCCTCAGTGAGATTACATCGGATTTACAGATGAATGCAGGGGCACCTGTGATAGTCGGTCTGTGAACACAATCTGTCCCTCCAATATTCAGGCCCTCTGTTATCCATACTTCTTTGAATAGTTTCGAATTTTCTCCCTCAAAATCTCACTTTTTAAAAAAGATTTTATTTATTTATTTTTAGAGAGAGGGGAAGGGAGGGAGAAAGAGAGGGAGAGAAACATCAATGTGTGGTTGCCTCTCGTGTGCCCCCTACTGGGGACCTGGCCCACAACCCAGGCATGTGCCCTGACTGGGAATCGAACCTGCGACCCTTTGGTTCGCAGGCTGGCGCTCAATCCACTGAGCCACACCAGCCAGGGCTGTGAAGTTATCATTGATCAAGCAACCTGCTCAACTCTGTTAGCCCTAACACTTAACTTCTATTTGACTACCCATGCAGTTAGTTCTGTCATCCGTCAATAGTGACACCTGACTCTTCCAAAGTTTTATCCTTTTTTTAAAGCCGTGGTGCATTGTGGGGGAGACCTCTAGTACAAGGGCAAATAGAAGAGCAAGAGGAGGCTAGTTTGTCTCATTCCTGACGATGCATATTTTGCAATGGAGAAGACCCAGAGCTTTTATCAGACTTCCCAAGGGACCTGTGATTCCAGCAAGGTGCATAACCACCGGTCTAAATCCCCTTTGTGCCACGTGACATCGACAGGACCAGCTTATCAGGTGAACGAAGGAAGAAAGTAAACCCACCAGGCCCAAACGCACAGGCGTGCTAGGACCCATGACAAAAGCAGGTCTGTGAGTCAGGGCAGGTACCAGGAACACTAATTGCCCATTAAGGGTTTAGAGAAAGTCACACAAAGGAGACCTCAGACCGGAGAAGGCGGCCAGAGACAAGGAGCCGGGTCCACAATGGTCACTGGTGACGCACTCGCTTACTGCGCATGACCTCTGACAAGGGGCGGCCAGCCCTGGCCTCACCTCAGTTTACTCACCCGTAAATCAAAGCTAAGAATGTCTACCTCTTATTTATGAGTCACAAGTTCTCCTGGCTGGAAAGGCAAAGAAGGTTTTTAAAGAGTTCTTATTGAGTAGGTAGAGGCTGCAACGCTCCGGGCCTTTTCCACATTAGAAGCGCACTGGGGGGAGGGGGGGAGAAAAGCTGGTTTGGGAATAAGGAGGAATGGGCCCTCCTTGAGTAATCACTCACAGGCACGCACACGCACAGGCCATGGAGACAGAGCATGTCTCCAACCAGCTAACCCCTCCATTTGCTAATGTCACCACAGTGCCACCTCCAGCACTGTGCCTACCAACCCAAGTGACCCGGCTGCGTGGGGTCCACTGTACAGAGCTGGGGGGCAGGGCCTGAGAGACCCCCACCATGTCCCAGGGGCCTGCGGGGCGGAACCCTCTCTCCCACAGGCAAAATGAGTGGCAGCAGACAGCTCGGGGAGTCTGACAGGGCTTGTTCCAAAGAGCCAGCATTTTTGATTCATTCTTCGGACAGAGATTGGGGGGGCGGGGGGGACTCTCCCTGGGCCTCTGCCGGGGAGCTCCCAGCTCAACTTCAGCTCCCCTCTGCCCGTGCGGTCCCAGGACCCAGAAACCCAGGCGCTTTGTAATTTACCACGCAGTTTAAAAGCCACTTTGAGCTGAAGACAGACCGCTGGACAGAGCAGCCAAGTGTGGCAGCAGCCGGGGCCCCCCACCCGGGGCAAACATGAATGGGAGGGAGCCCCGAGGAACGCCACCTCCAGTCTAGGCCATCCACCAGGGAGATTCAGGAACTACAGACAGACACGAGGCCCATGCTACCCACCCAGAAGCAAACTCTCCGATTGCAGCATGTTCGAAGAGACTTAACTGGCCACAACAGAGAAAAATACACACGGACGACGAGGTGGCGTACTCGCAGACACCCTCTGACTCGTGGTGTAAAGTGCAGTTCAGGTGACAGGAGCTACTCTTCCGGAAGGCTGCCCCCCCAACGTGAGCAGCGCTGGAGAGAGCCATGGGGTGCAGGAGAGATGTCACGCAGATTAGCACCTCACTACACTTTGCTGGCTTCTGTCGCGGACACGATGGAACTAAATTTAACACGAAGCTCTAGGGTTTGAGTTATGAGCTGGCACGTCCCTGTCACTTCCCTTGATCCGGCCGAGTGTGTAGTTTGTAGGAGATTTGTTAACTGCACCGAGAGGTCCCCCCGGGCAGGACCTCACTCTCCACTGTGCCCCTCCACGGGACACAAGTCAGGATCGGCCCTGTCTCCACTACCAGGCCGCAGGGCTGGGGCCGGAAAAAGGGACCTGGCCTGGTGGTTCTTTGGGGTTACGCGGCCTTCATGCCCAGGTCTTGTCCTGTCTTGCTAAGTGACAGCATTAGCGTCAGCTGAGACCTAGGGAGGCTCCCAGCTCACTGGCCCAGTCAGGCCCAGCCTGAGGCTTTGCCACCAGTCAACAAGGCATCAGCCAACAACTTGTTGACTGGTTGTTACACACGGTGGCCGAGAAGATCGGGAAATGACTCGCCTAAGGTCACCCTGCCAGTAGGTGCAGAGCTGCCGCTGAACCGCAGCGGAAGCCGAGAAACAAAACAGGCTGCTCCCGACCCAGGCCTCGCGTAAGGGAGCTGTAAACAAGACCCCGCCTGCGGCCCCCTCCCAGCTGCTGGGTCCCAAGCTGTCCAGAAAGCCTCGCTGATATCGATTCTCCGTCACAGACACCAGGAGGTCCTCCCTTCAGGACCCGGGGACACTGAGGGGGCAGGGGTCCCAGGGAGGCCAGGCCAAGCGCACCCGCGCCTGTCACCCAACGAGCAGCCAGCCTCCCGGGCACGCGCTCTCAGGGCCCAGTGCCCCGCGCCACCCGTCGAAGGCAGAGAGTCGCAGGACCAGGAGAGCTTGTGGGGAAGGTGGGGGGTCACGGAGGGCAGGGCCCGCGGACAGAGCGGGGCGCCCTACACCGCTCCACTCCGGCCCGGCCGGGCAGGTGTCCGCGCCGGGTCTCCCCGCTCAATGAGCTGCCCGCGGCGCGCCGGGCCTGCGTGGGCATCCGCACGGGCTACCTGGTCGTCCCCGCCCAGCGTCCCGCGCGCCGCGCTCCCGGGTGACTCCCCACACGGTGCCCCGGCCACCCCCACCGCGCGGGCCGAGCGCCCGGGACCCCTGCCCAGGTGGCCGGGAAAGTTTTGGGCGCGCGGGGCCGGTCGCACTCACCTGGCCCAAGTTGAGATAGCCGTGCGCCGCGGCCACGCGGTCCGCCTCAGCCGGGCCGCCCAGCACTTGCACTGCCCAGTGGTTGGTGTAGACGGGGCGCGGCGGCGGCGCGGGGCAGGCAGCGGGCAATGCGAGCAGCAACAGCAGCCAGCGCCAGGGGCGCGGCGCCGGCGGCCGGAGCGCGAACCGCCGGGGGGCCCCCGCGTCCTCGGCGGCGGCGGCGGCGGCCCGGGGCGGCGGCCGGGGCCCGGGCGCAGGCGGCGCGCGCGGAGGCATGGCAGCGGCAGGCTCGCGCGGCGCCGGAGCGGCGAGTGCGCCGGGGGGTGGGGTGCCGCCTTTTAAAGCCGCTCCGCGCCGGGGAAGCGCCGCCGCAGCGGGCGGGAGCGAGGGAGGAGGAGGTGGCCGCGGCGCGCTCCCGCCCGCGCGGCCCGGTGGCGCCCCTGGGCCCGCGCTCGTGCCGCCCGCACCCGGGCCCGCCGCAAGCCCGGATACCCGAAACGCCCCCCACCGGGAACTTCTCGCAGACTTTTGGGGCTCTCGGGACACAGGCACAGACACAGGGCGCCCCGAGCGGCGGCCTCGGCCCCGCGTGATCTACGGGGGAGCCTGGAGGGAGGGCCCTGGGGGCATCCCAGGTGAGTGCTGCGCCAGCCTGGTGGGGAGGCCGCGCCCTCCCACCTGTTGGGCGGCATTCTGGAGGCCTTGTCCACCCGGTCGGGTTTGACCTTCTTCCCCGGTGGCCTCGCTCATCTCAGCGCAACTCAGCGGACTTGCGGAGGGCCTGGGTTCCAGGGGACAGAAACCACACGGAGGGGCGGGGTCAGGACACCGGCCCCCCAAAGGAGACCTGGTGGGGAAGGAGCGTGTTGAGTGCAGCACGGACACCCGACACGTTAGCCGGGTTCAGAGAGGGTCCAGGAGACACCTAGCGGTCCGGCGGGAAGCTCCAGCCCACCCCGGGAGGCGGGAGGCGGGCGGCACAGGTGAATCCCAAGCCCTGTCTCCTCTTCCTCCTCTGTATCTGTGGGATCTTGGACGGCGCAGCTCTCCACGCGCAAACGTGTGTGTGACGCCAGCATCTGCCCCGTAGGGCTGTTTGGAAGGGGACATGAGGTCTCCACATGTCATAAGCTGTCGATAAATGTTTGCATTTATGAGCCCAGGGCCTGCCCCATGGCAGGTATTCTCTAGAGATGAGGAGACACTGGAAAGCACCCACTGCATGCGCTGGGCTGGTCCGTGGGAAAGTAGGGTGAGTAGCTCCCGCGGCTGCTTGCAGATGACTCTCTGCGTCCCGGAGAATGACAGCAATGTTCCCACGCGAACACTTACACCGCGAGAGGCGAGGCTGGCTTCAGGATTTCAGGATTTGGCTCCGTTCCTCCCAAGTCCTGGTCCCATCGGGCCTCCTGTAGAACGTGGAAGGTCGGCCTTTCCCCTGATTCCTGGGGAAGGGGTAATGCAAATAGGCAGAGAAGGCCTGGAGGGCAGGAGGGGGCCGATGTGGGGCTCCATTTCCAGAGTGTTTGGGGTGCTGTGTAGGACTCGCTGGAGCCTGCCAGAGGGCAGTGGGCGATGAGGGGTGGGACAGGCCGGGGAGAGAGCAGGGCCTGGGCAGGTGGCTTTCCCAGGTCCCCTCCAGCCTCCCTCTCAGGAGCCCTGTGATTTCGTAACCCACATGATTCATCTCTCGGCAGGCGTGACTCACCCCTGCGCAGGTGGGAGAGAGGGAGGCGTGGTGGAGGCCCTTGGGGACAAGCCAAATCCTCCTTCACCCAGGCTCCCGCCCAGGGCCTCTCTTGGAACCTGGGGATGGATTTCCCAAACGTTCTGCCCTTTTCTGTACTGGGTTGGACTTCTGCCCCTCCCTTCCCCTGGCCCAGCGGGGTCAGCTCCCTGGGCAGACACTCCACGGCTGTTCCACACTGCAGGCTGCAGGCCTTGTGGGTCCCTCCTTCCGACGGCCTGGACACCCACCTGCCCGCCCGCCCACCTGAGAGAGAGAGGAGGTCCTAACAGGAACCAGGACGCCCTGGAGGAGGGGCACTGGGCTGAGTTGCAGGGGGTGGGGAGGACGCTGGATTAGAGGTCCCGCTCTGTACCAGCACCACATCTGGGCAACTCTTATCACCTCTCTGGCCCGTTGGCTGGACCGTCTCTCTCCGCCCTGTCCCTTCTTCAAGTATGTGGCCGTATTCAAGGTAACGCTCCCCTGCACATCATCTGAGTTATTACGAAGCAGCTTCTGCCTCCCAAGAGGGCATCCCCCCGACAGCAGCGGATTTGACAGGCAGATAAGAGTTTTTCTGTAGTAATTTAGTAGATAAAGGGATTCAGCCCACTGACCTGAGAGAAGACTAAAATGCCTCCGCATTTTTATTGGGAGGGATCTGAATTTATTTTATTAACAGATCTGGTCATTTTGGGCTAAACTTTCCATTTATCACGGAGGTACCCAGGCAATATCTTGGCTTTAATGTTGAAGAAAGACCGGCTTCCCAGAATGAACATCCTACATCAAATCGTCTCCCAGGGGGTTGCCATTGATTTACACCGTGCGACAGGAGTAGCTCAGTCACGGAAGTGCCAGCCTTTTTGTGTTGCGATAGGATCTGTAATAAAACCCGGCTGCTCTTCCTGCAGGGAGGGGCTGGCTACTCACAGGTGCCCTGGCTCTGAGGATGGCCCTTGAGGGGTGGGGTGGGCTGCACCCCTAGGTTGGAGGACCAGAAAGGTGCTGGGAGCTTGCTCACATGTCAGAAGTTGCAGAAAGCATGAATACAGAGACGCGCTATCTATACCAGCGTCTTCCCGAATCAGGATCGGGCCGCGGGGGCCCAGGTTTGCCCAGGACTGCCAGGACCACTGGACAGCAGGGGACGTCACCCAGCCCCATGGGGTGTGTGGACACAGAATCTGATCCAGAAACTGCTTCCATGTAGACACGTTACTGAAAAACCGGGTTTGGGGAAATGCGCTGCATTCAGGGGGCCGGGTGCATCCCTCCCCGGATGTCGGAGGGGCGCCACCTTCAGGGTATGGGAGAAGAGCCCGCGTGAAAGCCCAGCTTCACCCCTGCTCGTGTGCCAGCCACCACAGGCAAGTTGCCCCAGTGTCCTCTGCTGGCAATGGCGGTGATGGGGCTGTCCCCGGGCAGGGGCGCAGGCACGGTGAGGCCGGCAGGAGCTGATGCGTGAGAAGCCCCTTGCCCAGAGCATGGCGCTGAGTAGGTGGTCAACAATGGCAACGACAGTGACCGCGGCTGCCCCTGGACCCTAGGGGGCCCTCCAGTAGGATGGAATGATCGAGGCTGGCCCCCTCTGCCGCCCCCGCCCCCATGGACGGGACATACAAACGTTGAGTCCTCCAGCCACGCTGACTTGCACATTTTTTCACATGTTAACATGCCTGAAATCAGGCGACGTCTCACAGCCGGCATTTGGGGGTCACAAGGGTCTAGACAGAGACTGAGTTCCAGAGACAGTGTGAGATCTCAGCTACTAGCTCCTGAGATCCCTCGGGGCCACCTGGGTAGTGTGGCCCGACTGAGCCCCCGTTTATGGCCCAGAGAATCAGTGCGGGACATTTACCCCTCCTTCCACCTGGGCCAAGGTGGAGACCGGAGTGCTCCCTGCAGCCCATCTGTACGTGGCAGGTTCATCCGTCACTCCTTCCTACACCGACAGCGTGGCCCGTCATTGGTGCGGCTTTATGGGGGGGCCCCATCAGAGCTTAACTCGGGCAGTTTTCCTTTGTCAGTAACACATAAAATACCGATGCATCTTCCAGGGAAGGGCATTTCTCAGACCTGCTGCCATATGGTCTTAATGCCTTCAAGACATATGGCAGCAAAGATGCCCACTAACTTCCCTGAACTGTAGCTGACCTGTTTTCTTGTAGCGTCTATTACCATCCTACGGCAAAGGTACAGAAAGCCCGATGTTTTTCAGGAAAATATGTATGAATCTTGGCAAGGCAAAGGAAGGTTCTTCCGTGGCCCAGTCAGCGTGAATTCTCAAACACCACGTTACGGTCGGAAGCACACACCTGGATGCTGGGGGCAACTTTCAGAGGCCCAGCGTCCCGTGGGACTTACAGGAGGGACATTCCTTAGAGGAGACGGCCCCTCCCACCTGCAGAGGGTCCCCTGCCTGGGGGACTGGAGATGCGGAGACCACACATAGCTCGCGGGGACCTGAGATGAGGGACAGCCTTCCACCCGGTTCCAGGGAAACCTTCACCTGGGCCAGGGGCTTCCACAAACCAGGGGTCTCCACCTCTGTCCCTTTCACCCCCAAGCCCACCCACAGCTGCTCCCTCCGGCATTGGTGGGCCAAGGGCCCTCCCCATGCTGCTCTAGGCCCTGCCTGCCAGGCTGCGTGAGTGTCTACACGTCCTGTCTCCTCAGTGTGGCCTCGGATCCACACGGGCTGACTCCTTTCGACGAGGGGAAGTCCGACCATCTGCGGCGGGGGACGGCGCAGAGCGGCTCCCAGCCCACTCCACTCCCACCCACTCCCGCCCACTCCCTGCCTCTCTGTTTCCTCACAGAGCTGCTACAGATTGGAGCCTCTCCTAGCCAGCAGGGAGGCTTCCCAGGGAGGGAGGGCAGGGAGGAATGTTTCTGGTTTCCTCAGGGGAGGGATTCCCGGGAACCCCCAGCCCATCTCCTCTCCAGCCCCACTGGCCGGAACTGGTCCCAGGCCCGCCCCTCCTCCCCTCCGCCAAGTCATCACTGACCACCGGGGTCACCTGGGTAGGTTTCTATCAGTCCTGGGTTTTCTCCTGGGGAAACAAAGGACTGGGCCCCACCACCCAGGCATGTGCCCTGACCAGGAATTGAACCTGTGACCTTTCAGTTTGCAGTGGGACGCCCAACCCACTGAGCCACACTGGCCCAGGGCATCTCTCCCTTTCTATTGTATCACCTTCACTAGAGTCTGTTGGGCACACAGCAGGCTGCGAATGAATATTTATTGAAAGGAAGGAGGGTAGGAAGAAAAGGCCAGAGGAGGAGGAGGAGGAAGAGGAAAGCACAAATATTCAGAAGGAATACATTCTGGAAATTAAATAACACAGATCTCAAATAAATGAAATAACACAGCCTTAAGCAGCTGTGTCTCGGACCACGCCCCGCCCTGCCCTCCCACCCCAAGGCTGCACTGCCTTTTCCCAAGTCCTGGGCAGGACCTGGGTCTGACTCCTGTGTGAAGACATCACTGCCCAGGATGTCTTTCAGGTTCATTGCCAAAGCTGGCTTCCCCAGGGAGAGGATATTAGGAGCTGGGCCCCCTCCTGGTCACAGCAAATGGAGGGAGGCAGCCAGCGGGGTTGGGGAGCTTGGCGGTCACAAGCTGGAGAGCAGTGGAGCTGGGAAACAGCCCTGTCTCAGAACTGCTTTGGAGACGGAGTGTAGAGATGGGTAATGGGGAAAGTGCTTCTCGGTGGCCAGGCTTGGCTGGGCTGGGGGAGGAGCTGGCTGCTGGGGCTCTGGTTGGGAGGTTCCTGCAGCCGCCCCTGTAATTTCTCTCTTCCCTCAGGGAAAAGGAGGCCAAAAGGCAAGACCACCTCACTCTGTCCCCCTGCCCCTGGGGAAGGGGATCTCCCTGTCCCTCTCCAAAAGGGCTCCTCCCCTGTTGCTCCAGTCCCCAGAGAATCCCTCCCTCCTCTGGGGATTTCCCACAACCCCACCCTCGATCCCCTCCCGGTCCCCAGATCCCTCCCCTCAGCAGAACGTCAACTGGAGCTCACCCACCTCATCTGCTCACTCCACTTTCACTGCCAAGGTCCTGGAAGAGGTCACATCACATCACTCTTCACCTGACAGTCACTCTGGACCCAACTCCCCAGAGACTTGGCACCTGGCGATGAAGGAGCAGAACCACCCTGCCCCAAAACCCTCATCTGCCCTTGACATTGGTCCTCATTCCCCTCTGTGGTCCCGTGGAAGCCCAGTCTCTCTGTACCGGTTTCCTCCCTTCTTTCTCCACCCGCCCCTCCACCCCCCCTCACTCTGAGCGCCCCACCAAGGCCTCCCATGGGTGGGTGGGCCCACTCCTATCAGGGATGTCCTTCCCAGCCCTGTGCCGGTCTCCCCGCCACCTCAGTTACTCACGCACGTCCCCGCCCTCACTGTGCACTTACCCACCAGCTTGAAAGAACCCTCCTCACTCACTGGCTCTCAACCCCCTTCAATCCAATAGCCCCTGACCACCCCCACGGCTCTCAGCCCTGCCACCAGCAGCCCCTCCCCACCAGGTGCTAAATCTAGCGGTCAGTCCCCCTCTCAGGAGCCTCTCCTGTCCTTGAAGCAGGTCCTCCTGTGGCCTCCAGGTCACACACATGCACACACACATGAATGCACATGCACACACCCCGTCCCAGTTTCCTGTTGGTCCCACCTCAGCGGCTGCTGCTTTTGAGGCTCCAGGGCCCGGAGCCCAGTTATCCGGCCCCCTCTGCCTTCTGTTCACCACGCTCCCCTAGGGACCACAGACAGTCTTTACAGTGCGGCGAGCTGCTGATACAGGGCACGGAGGAGCTGAGATGGAGATGAAGGAACAATCCGGGACGAGCACAGGCTTCCCCACCTCTGGGTGGGTTAGCAAGGTGTTACCCGGCTCCTGCGGAGCGCCCAGCAGCGGGGGCTGGCACACGCAAGGGCCCTGGGGCAGGAGAGGAAGTGGTATGGTGGAAGAGCCGAAGGACAGGCAGAGGGGCAGGGGCAGTGAAAGGAAGGAGCAGGAGAGGGGGCCGGAGGGACGGCCAGAGACCAGGCTGTGGCAGCTTCCTCAGCCCAGGCAGGAATTTGCAGAGGGACACGCCCAGGCCACTGTTCCAACCAGCCCGGCCTCGGTGGCTCTCAAACCTGTCCTTGCTGCCTCTGTCTTCAGGAGGCCACACCTTGGCTCGACATCCTCAGCTCTTTACTCAACATCCCTACTCTCTTTGGCATCTCAAACCCAGAGTGACCTATGCCAGCTGCCTCACTGACCCACCGTGCCCTCCCCATCCCTCAGCTCCCATTCCAGCCAAGGTCCCTAGTAGCTTTACATGTGGTCTGTCTAGTGACCACCCCTCACCCACCACCCCGAGTCCTTTCAGCCAACAGGGTGGAGACCAAGCTTGGGGGCACAGCCAGCCCAGCCCTTAACAAGCCAGGGCTGTCTTTCTTGCTGGTCTTGTCCCACCGTGGGGCCGCACGCTCGCCGTTCCCACAGGCACTGGCCGTTCCAGCCTGGGCAGCTTGACTTTCGCCTCTTCCTCCCTGGCTCGCCTGTCTCCACTCCTCTCTCGCACGCTCGTATTCACCTGGCAGGCCCACGGCTTGGGGCGCCTCCTCTGGGAAGCCTTCCTAACCCCAAAGCGTCCCTTCTGCGCCCCAGCCCTCTCCCTCTCTGCACCCCCCCACCCCCCCCCCCGCCGCAGAGTTGCTCTAGCGCCGAGGCCAATCCAGGCTGGGTCTCAACCACGGTGCTTCACCTCACAGGGCTCCCTGGGCCCACTTTCCTCCCTGGTAAGATGAAGCCTTGGACCCAGTGGTCTTGCTCCCCCCTGTTTAAACAAGATAGAACTTGGGTCTGGCATTTTCCTAGAGCAGCCTCTCCCAGGACTTTGGAGGAGGGATGGGCTAGTCGGCGTGGGTAGGCAGGGCCCTGAAGGGAATTCAATCAGTTAAAAAAAAAAAATCCATCAGAGCCTTAGGTTGTTTTCTTTTATGAATGTGAGAGCCAGCTATAAACACAGATATTCCTCTTTCCAGGTTACGATTTCCTCCACAGGAAGGGATGATTTTCCTAAAAGAGTCAGGAACAGAAGGGCCGATTGCAAAGATCCTGCAGCCAGGAGCAGACCGAGGGTCAAGGGCAGCAAGGCCTGGGTCTGGGTTCGTGCTGAACAGCCCACCACAAGGCCCCCAGAGCCTCCGCATCCCTTTCCACGTGCGGTGGCGAACTCCCTGCAGGGTGGCCTCCCTGGGGTCTCTGAGACAGGGTGGGGCAGTGGTTAGGGGTGTGGGCTCCAGGCTGAGCGTGGAATCCAGCCAAGCACTTGCTGCCTATCACTTTGGTTACTTTTGGAGAGGTCACGTGTCCCCCTATGCCTCAGTTTCCTTCACCGTAGATGAGACTTTGAACATACATCCTTGTGGACAGCTAGTGATGTCGCCCTGACGGGACAGGGATGGTGCTGAGACACGTGGCCCTGGTTTGGCAGGCACTGGCGGGGGTTGTGGGGGCAGGTGAGCAGGGCACGGTGGGGCACCGTGCTCAGCAAAGTGCGTGTAGACACTCCTAAACCCTGAATGATTCCTGGCACCGTGCTTGGATCTGCGTGGTGGATTTAGGGCTTCCACCTGAGGCTTTTCATACACTCCTCACTATTTATAGTCTAAACGCTCCCGAATCCCCAGCACAGTCCTTCCTGCTGTTTTCTCTCGGCCCAAACTCATCGCCGGCAGAGACAGGGCTGCATGATCCAGACCCCCAACGGCCCCCCTACTCTTTTTCCTCCACGAACAAGACCCTGGGAAGCCCCAGGGCTGCCGGCCATCAGGCCTGATTCCTCCCGCTCCTTGGAGCTCCCGAGCGACTCCTGCCCTTCAATGTTGTCGTTTGTAAAAGGTTGCCGATCGGGTAACCGAGGACCATCTGTGCGGCTCCAGTGGTTTTCTGTCGAGGTCTCTCCACAGGCATTGGGGCCAGCTCCCTCACTCTCTGGCTTTCTCCTTGAGCCCTTTCTCCCGGCCTCCTGTGCAATTGATCTTTCATTAGAAAACAGCCCGATAAAGCATCTCGCTCCCTCCTGAGCGCATGGCCTTCACGGGTCACAGGGGGTCAGCGTTGTTAAGAAGAAAACCTAATTCAGTCCCCCCCCCCCCCCCCCCGCCCGGGGAGCCTTCTCTCTCACAGCCAAGAAGCCGCGCCTCTCTGGCCGAACCAGAGGGCCAGGTCAGGACAGGAAGTGATGCTCACGGCCTGGAATGGGCAGGACAGCAGGACATGGTCCAAAGGGACCTGGATGGCTCATGCAGGGACACCAGAGGCAGCATCGCCCTGTGGTCAGACTAGAGTTTTGGAATGACCATCTACGTTTTCATTCTGGCTCTGCTGCTTTCTAGCTGTGTGACCTCAGGCAAGTCAATTAACCCCTCTGGGCCTCCCGTGAGTCACAGACGAGTGCTCTGACACGTGCCCTGCACTTAGACAGTGTTATGTAAAGGCTATTACTATGAGGCCAGAGGTTTAGCGATATCTGACTGTTACTAGTAAGCACAGACGGTGCTAGAAGCATCTGTGTGTGTGCGCCCTGGGCTGGCCAGCCCCTGGGGTCAGCCTGCAATTCCACCGAAGGAGACCCTCCACGTCCCAGACCTAGATACACGCCTAATGAGACGGAGGGCATCAGGGAGGGAAGGAAGGGGCTGAGAAAGAGAAACACATTGACTGAGCCCCCTCCCCACCAGAAGGCCTTCCTGTACCTGTGTGACAAGTTTCCATGGTGACAGATGATGACTAGCATTAGTGCGGGTGATCCCACGGCCAGGTATAAAAACTCAAACCACTATTTGGTACGCCTGAGACTAATGTAGTGTTGTACACCAGCTACACTTAAATAAAGTAAGTCGAGGGGTAAAACAAACCAGGCTGTGAAGAGCCTATCATGTCTCCTGTTTTGCAGAAGGAAGAGACAAGGCTGGAAGGGCCGTGCGCAGAGCTTCTGACCCCGGGGAGGTGGGATGAAGGCTCCAGCAGGGGCAGAGGGCAGCTGCAAAGGCAGAAGACAAAAGGCGGAGGGAGGAAGCCAAGGAGCGCCCGCAGGTCCCTGGCTCTTCCTGCGAGGGATGTCCATGGATGACCATCAGGGTGGGAGAGGCCCCGAGGTGAGAGGAGGGAGGTAGAACTCTCCGGCTGTTCTAGTCCCTGGTCTGCAGGAACCGGGGGCAGGCCTCACTGCTGCCCCCTAGAGGAGACAGGCGGAGGGAGAGAAACAGCCTGGCCCTGCCAGCCCAGGGAGGCCCCTGAGCTTCCAAGGTGGGCTCCCAACCCAGGCGCCGCCCTGACTCTCTGCCTGTATCCTTCCCCAGACCTCCCTATCAGGGGGGACTCCAGCAAGTGAGACCCGTGGGTGGTGGCAAAACTGGTCCTTTGGGATGGAAAGCCCAAGGGCGCAACAACTCTCCAGTTACCTTCTTCCGGAGGCAGTGAAGTGCCCACAGCTGCAGGTGTGTGCCTCTGTGAGGCCGGGGGCAAGTACCTGCACAGGTGGTTGAAGGGCTGGTGGGCAGGGTTGCCGGGTAAATACTAGGAGCCTCGTGAAATTGCAATTTCTGATAAACAATAAAAACAAGTTGAAGGTGGGATATACGTATACTAATGACATGCCTTTTATTTACCTGAAAGTCACACTTACCTGGCTGTCCTGTATTTGGATTTGCTAAATCTGGAACCCCTACACGGGGGCCAGAGGCTCACGCTGGAACTGGGGTGGGTACTGGAGCGTTAATATTGTAAAAGGAAGCGCCAGGCTAATAAGGTTTTGGCTTAATAGCTTAGGACACTTTGTGACGGAGCCAGGAATCAAACCATTAGAAGTGTCTTGTGCCCTGGCCAGGTGGCTCAGTGGGTTGCAGAGTCATCCCACACAGCAAAAGGTTGTGGGTTCAGTTCCCGGTCAGGGCCCATACCTGCAGGTTCGATCCCCAGTCAGGGGTGTAGAGGAGGCAAATGATTGATATTTCTTTCTCACATCGATGTCTCTCTCTCTCTCTCTCAAAGAAAAAAAGAAGTCCCCGGGGTGAGGATAAAAAAAATTAAAAGGGTCCCACTTTCATCCTTTTAATGTCTCCCTGCTGACGGAAAAGTCACTCTGTCAATGGAGGGTCTATAAACATCTCTCTGCCCCCAGTGGCAGTTTGGAAGTCAGGCCAGTGGCATTTGGAAATTGAATTATACTTCTTTAAAAAAAAAAAAGAGGAAGGCTTCTCTCTGGGGCAGCATTCAGATGCCCGTGAGCTCCTCCATCAAATATGAATATCCTCTTAGAGATAAAAATTATGGCGCACTTAAAAACGAGCATGTTATGTCAGCACTGGTGATAAGTTGATTTATTACTGTCTACAAAGAGGCAACTCTAAATGAGCCTCGCTGGAAGCTGGCTCAGCGGGCTGTGACTTACGAGGCATTCTCTCCCTGGCAGGAATGAACCCTCCTGTCAATCACTGTGCCTTCCCCGTGGCAGGCCAGCCGGCCAGCTGCAGGGAGCGGGCAGGGTCCCCAGCTAGTGCCCACTGCCTGCCGGGGCCGCCCCACCCCGCAATCCCGGGCTCACCCCGCGGAACCTACACGCACACCCTTTATACGCTCTAATAGCATCTGGGGACGTATGCCCTTTCTGACGCGAAAAAAATTCGAGTAACATGATTGGTTAAGTCTCTGAAACTCACACTTACCTGGCTGTCCCGTGCAGTGATTTGCTAAATCTGGAAACCTTACACGGGGGTCAAAGCTCCCACTGGGACTGGGCAGGGCAGTGCGTTGCTGACATTTTAAAAAGAAGTGCTGGGGTTTGTAAGAAGTAAGGGTTTGGTTTCAAAGTTGCACCAACACCAAGTCTGTTTG
Source organism: Desmodus rotundus (assembly GCF_022682495.2). Classification (NCBI taxonomy): domain Eukaryota; kingdom Metazoa; phylum Chordata; class Mammalia; order Chiroptera; family Phyllostomidae; genus Desmodus; species Desmodus rotundus. The sequence continues at coordinate 27,625,964 of NC_071396.1, read as the reverse complement.
CTGTGCTAGTCCTGCCCCCTCCTCGCACGTCCTACCCGCCCTCCCGTCATCCCAGACGCCTCAACAGTCCACGTCAGAGGTGCACCCCTCTCGCCTGCAATCAGTCTTATTTCTTCCCTTTCGGTCATTTCCTTAACATCTGATCTGTCCTCCTTGGTTTTCAATTTTGTTTTTCCTCCATTTTCCGGTCACTGCACCCACCCCCACGGATGCTTTCCCGACAACTGTCCCCTGTACGAGTTCCCAGTGTGAGTTCCCAGCTGGTCGCTCTTGCCTCCCTGTGAGACCAGATGCCCATGAACTTCTCCAGCTCTGCGTGGAGGGAGCAGGGAAGAACAGCTCAGCTCAGCGGCGCCCAGGGTGAGGTAGCCCAGCCCCGGGGAAGCAATTCCAGGCATGTGGCGGCTCCAACACCAGGCGGGAGGCTTTGGGGGCCACACGCCGCCCCTGGCAAGGAGGAACCCAGCACAGTGGAGGAAATGGCAGCGCTGTCTTCTAGCGCCAAATGCTGCTTTGCGAAGGTAAAGCGGGGAAGGGCTGGGCTAAGGACTGTTACTCACTGTGGCTCTGTGCTAACGAGCCCTTCTGAGGGGCCGCAGAATAATAACACTCCAGACCACCCACGGCACCGCCGAAAGCAGTCCCGGCACTCTCTGAGTCGGGTTCATGGGCAGAGTATTTTATCGAACTGTCTCCTCATTGGCCGTCTACATCCACCACACCGCTAACATATTGCTAACCGCCAGTTTTGACTGATGTATGCTTTGTGGAGTTAACAGAGCACTGGCTGTTCCTGTGTCCGTGGACCCGGAGTTCTTGCTGGTCTGCATTGCTCTGTGTTCGGCTCAGAGAAAAATCACGGATCGAGGCAGAGAAGAGGCTTATAGGCTGCCCGCAAATGAGCGCATGAAAAAGCAAAGAGGTATCGAAATGGCACAAACTTCTGCCACCGGCTCATCATATGAACGCTTTTCTGGCCAAGCACGTTTGTGGTGAGGTTCTCCATCAGGCATGGGGGGTGGCTCCCTGCCGACAGGCACTGGGGCGTGGACCAAACTCAGGCAGGGTGGGTCATCCCAAGTGTCCCCGGAGCAGTTTGGAAGTGTCATGCCAGTGAGTGATGGGGCACCAGGCAGATGGAGCGTTCACAGCCCATCTTGCTCCCAGTAATTCTCACACAGCCACAATTCCGCTTTTACCTCCCCAGCATGCTTTGCATGAAGGTGATGTGGCTTCTCATTTACGATGCAGCCATGCGCTTGACCTCCACGCAAATACGCTTTCCTTGGAGCTTTTCCGATGCTGGGCGAAGGGTTTGACCCACAGCCCCAAGGGGACAGATACCTACGTAGTCATTAAGACTAAGAAACACGCGATCGTGGTAGAATTCTAAGTGTCCGTGGAGAAGTGGATGGCACTGAAAATGGCCCGAAGGCCTGCATTTCTGGCCAGGTGAGGATCCTTTCCTCGTAAGGCAGGTAGTGGTCATGGGGTTCTGCCGTCACCCGGAAACACCAGACTTGATTTAAAGGTCAGAGCATTCACCGATGCTGAAATGTGGGGGTCCCTAGGCTGCCCACGCCATCCCCGGGCTACCTGGCCAGGTGTGAGCGTAGGAGGTCAGATCACTCTGGGGGCCTGTGCCCACGCACCAGGGGCCCCTGTGACTCCTATCTGGGCTGGTAGGCATGGTCCCCGGGAGGTTTTGCTGGGTGACCTCGGAGAACAGGACTCCATTGGCGCCTGCCACGTGGTCAGTCCCCACCAACTCAGTAGGGGGCCTGTCTGCTGTGGCCCAGAGGTGACTAGGTGGTGGTGTGCACAGGAACCAAAAAGGCTCCCCAAGCCCCCCGAGCTGAACAGGGTCCCCTCGTACAACCCTCAGATAGGATAGGCACCCAGGGATTCTCACTGTGACCGGAGGTTACGGCAGAGTCCCCTCAGAACAGAGGGTCCCCGCTGGCAGATGGCTTTGTCACTAAAGGTCACAATAATGGACCATCACTTACACCCATCCATTTTTTAGGTCCTCTGAGACACAGCATACAAAAATAACTTGGCTGTTTTGATTCGTAACTCAGACACTTCACTTTTCTCCTAACCCTCCGGCACAGACCCTGCAGCCCTCAAAACAGCACGTGAGCTCGTCCCGAATTGTGGGGCAGGAGGTAGTGATGAGGAAGGGGCATTCACTGGGGACTCGCCCGTCCCCCGGCAGGGCCACCGAGCCTGATGACAAATGGGTAACAGGCGTGGAAGACCCTTCTGCTCCCACTGTCCCAGAATTTTCCCTGCTGACACATTTCCATGTCCGGTTCTCAGGGCGTGGCTGTCTTCACAGTTCCTCGTTTTATTTTACCCATTGACAGCATTTCAAAATGCTTGTTCTGAACGTGCACGGGAGAAGGAGGCATACCATACAGTGAAAAGCAAGCCGCCCACTCCGCTCCCTTCTCCCACCTGCGGGCCCGGGAGCCACCGCCTCCAGCCATTTCTGCAGGGGGCTCTTCTGGTGCTCTGCATTCTGAATCCAGACGACCTGCTCGCGAGTCTACGTCAGTCATTGAACTGCGGCACCACCTATGGACTCCTCGCGAGGAAACACGAAGCCTTAGCTCACTCGCCCTACCACCCTCCCCTCAATTCTGACGGTGATTACGTGTAGTTTTTCTGTGGGTTACCTTTGTAGCTTTTGATCTCACACCGCGATCTCCTTTCTTGTTCTATTATTTTCAGGGAACATACCGATTTCTGTAAACTATACCCTGAGATCTTCTTACGTGGTCAGAGCTGACCGTTTTACATACATAATTCTGTCGTGCTTTTTCCACAGGTTGGCTCCGAAAACCAACAAGCACTGTTTCTTCCTTGTGGCTTTGTAAATATTAATCCCTCCCAGTCGATCAGTATGCTAGGGCTTCATTTCCTCCTCTGTGGGTCCAGGGTCGTTAACGACAAACCGCACGAAGAGTCAGTAGATACATTCATGTTGCATTTTTGTTTCCTTCGTATTTGACACAGACGTGAGTTTCTTACCTTGCTTTATGTTTTCCTTGGGACTTTTAGTTGCCTTAACTTTTTCTATGTTAATAGAAGAAATGTACCTTTGTAAGATTTTCATAATTACTAAACCTCTTGATCATACCATTTCTTGAAGCTTTTTGCTGGAAGGAACGGAAAAAGTGCCTTGGAGATAAGCCTTCTGATACTTATAAATGTGAAACTCTATTTTGCTCACATGCATAAGTTTTCTGTGTATAGAATATTGGGTTTTAAATGACATTTCCCAGATTTTTTTCTTCTGGAATCCAATGGTCCTGATAAGGTGTCTGAGACCAGTATTATTTCTGCTCTTGTGAAGGGAATTTTTCTTTTCTCCTGGAAACTCCGTAGGTGGATGGTCTGCAATACCTCAGTCTGTGTCAAGGTGTGAGTCTTTTATTCTTTGCCCCACTTGGAACTTGGTCTCTTAGTCTGGAAATAACTATTTTTCTTTGGTTCTGGGAAACTTTCCTCTGTCATATCTTTATTCTTTTAGTTTTGATCAAAGTTGTAGGTTTACATGGTTTAAAAAATAGTTTGGCAGTCTTACAATGAAGTTAGCTGTTTCATCCCCATTTCCCAGAACTACTTTTGAGGGTTTTAGTCTTCTGGTATTCGCCTCCATACTCCCAAGTAGCATGCTTAAATTCCTATTTATTGATTTTTGTTTGTTTGTTTTGAATATAATATATTGAGTTCAGGAAGTGGACAATGAAGTTTCAGCTCGCTTACTCCACTTCCACACCCTTAAATATATTTATTTTCCTTCCCAAGCTTCTCATAGAATGGTATAAGTTTTGGACAAATCAATATTCAGCATTTATACTAGTATGACTATGTCAATATTACACATCACGATTCCTTTTCTTTTCTTATATAGTTTCCCCCCCTACTGGAGTCAATGTTTTTTTTTTCCATTTCTTTAGCTTTATTTTTTATGTACCTATCACCGATATATCCCCACATTCTTCAACAGAAGAGAAAATATCCTTCCCGAGAAAGAAAACATGAGCATTTAAAAAATTTTTTTCTGAGACACTGCATGTCTGAAAATGACTCGTCTTTATTCTCTCCTAACAGCCAGTTGTGAGTCTGGCGAGGGTGTTGGATTCCGAGGGGGGAGAATCGTTTTCAAAGGAAATTGGAGCGCCCCTGCTGCACGATCCCTGCGATTTCAGCATTGCTGTTGAGGAGGCTCCCGTGGACGTAACACGAGACCTTTTCTACGGGACCTGTATTCTTTCTCTCTGGGAGCTTCCGTACCTTCTCTTTGTCCCCAGCGTTTTGAAACTTTTCACTGGCGTGTTTTGTGTGGCTTTGCTTTCATCCATTGTGCTGGGCACTTGGCGGAACTCCGGGTCTAGAAACCGATGTCCTTTGTGTCCAGGAAATTTTCTTGGATTGTTTCTGAGGTAAAATGCTGCCCTGCATTTTTGTTCTCCTCTATTTTTGTGAGTTCTATTGTGTAAGCTCTTCTACTGTCTGTCTAGTTAAATTTTTTCACTGTTTAGCTTCTATTTTCCATTCCTTTGCTGGAATTGTTCTAATCATCGCGCATTTTCCTCAATTTTCTCTCTAGGCTTCTAGTGAATTTCTCACTTCTACTTTTTCTTTTAAGTTCCAAAAGCATTTTTTGTTTTCTAAGTTTTCCTTTCTGTAGCAATCTTTTATCAGTGTATTATCAATTTTTTATCAGTTTTTCTGTATCAATCTTTTATACTTATTGAAGTAAAACTAAGATGTAATTATCCACATTTAAAGGGTACAGTGGGCCCCGGCTGGTGTGACTCAGTGGATTGAGCGCTGGCCTGTGAACCAAAGAGCCACCGGTTCGATTCCCAGTGAGGGTACATGCCTGGGTGGTGAGCTAGGTCCCCAGTGGGGTCCACGTGAGAGGCAACCACACATTGATGTTTCTCTCCCTCTCTCTAAAAATAAATATAAAAAATCTTTAAAAAAATGAAGTATGCAGTGTGATGGTGTTGGAACCTTTACAACAATTGATATAACAAAATATCCACCACCCTGCCCGCACTTCCTCCTGCTTCCCCTCACCACGTGACCACCGATCCTCCCGTCACTGTAGATCAGTTTGCACTTCCTAGGGCTTTATGTAAATGGGAATCATACAGAACGTTCTCTGCTTCTATTTAGCTTCTTTCCCTCGGCATAATGATCTTCAGATGCACTCACGCCCCACGCAGCAGGGATTCATTCTTCTTCGTTGCCGCATGCATTCCATTGTCTGTTTCTTATGCCGCAGTTCGTTTATCTGTTTATCTATCCGCTGATAGGTATTTTGGGTTGTTTCCGGTTTGGAGCTATTACAGAGAAAGCTGCCATAAGCTCCTTTGCCATCAGCTTCTGTTGAGCAGCCAGGTACAAGACTTTATGTGAATGCACACTTTCCTTTCTCTTGGGTAAATAAATACCTAAGAGCTCTGACCGGTGTGGCTCAGTGGCTTGGGCGTCATACCGCAAAGCGAAAGGTCACCGGTTTGATTCCCGGTCACGGCACGTGCCCGGGTTACGGGCTGGTCCCTGGTTGGCGTGTAGAGGAGAGGCAACCGATCCATGTTTCTCTCGCACATGCATGTTTCTCTCCTTCTCTCTTTCTCCCTCCCTTCCCTTCTCTCTAAAAACAAATAAATAAATTTTTTAAAAAAATACCTAGGAGGAGAATGGCCATACCACATGGTACATATGTTTAACTCTTTAAGAAACGGCCGGCATTCACAGTCCATCCCTGTATGACCAGCGGCCCCAAAACTTACCACCTGACAGCAACACACGGTCTGCATCTCCGAATGTCTGCGGGCGGGAAGTCAAGCACCATTTGGCTGCGTGAGTGCGGTCGCGGTGCGGGCCAGCAGACTCTCAGTTCCTGGCCAGGTGGGCGCCTCCAATACCGTGACTCGCTCTGTCAAAGCCAGTGAGGGAGGGAGTCTGTTAATAAGACAAAGTCACGGTCTTCCAGAACCTGGTAGTGCCAGCAGCACCCCTGCAGTGTTGTGATTTATATTGATTAGGAAAGAAAGATTTAACCTCTTCCCCCCCAATTTTTTAATCCTCAGGCAAGGATATGTTAGTATGGATTTTGGAGAGAGAGGAAAGGGGAGAGGGAGGGAAAGAAGCATTGGTGTGAGAGAGAAACACCCATCGGTTGCCTCCTATGCGCCCCCTGACTGGGGATGGAACCGGCAACCTGTGCCCGGACCAGGAATCGAACCCAGATCTTTTGGTGCACGGGACGACACTTTAACCAACTGAGCCACCTGGCCAGGGTGAAAATTAAAGTTTTTTCAAACCAAAAAAAAAAAAAAGTCATATATATTCACAAACCTACCATATGTGGTCACCTCATTCCTCTGGGCAGATCCAGATTTAAATGTAATGTCATTTTCTTTCTGTGTCTATGACTTCTTTTAATAATTCTTGTCATATGTGGCTGCTGGAGATAAATTCTTTCTGCTTTGGAATGTCTGAAAAAGTCATTATTTACCCTTTGTCTTCCACGGGCATATTCACCAGGTATAGAGTTCCAGTTTGACAACTTTCTCCCCTTTCAGTACTTAAATGTGTTCCTCTCATCTTTTGGTTGCCAATAAGAAGTCTCACTCACTTCTATTTCAATGTGACTCGTTTTTTCTGGACGCTCTTCATTTTGTCTTGATCTCTGACTTCAAGCAATTTGATTATTTGTGCCTCGGTGTGGTTTTCTTTATGCTTCTTATCATTGGAGTTCATTGAGTTCCTTTGATGAGTCGGTTTGTAATTTTCACCGAATCTGGGGACGCTCTGGGCAATGTTTCTCCAAATATTCTTTCTGCCTCCTACCCCCACCGCACCCCGCTCCCTCTTTCTGGGGTGTCAATGACACGCACAAAGGCCACTTCAAGGTGTCCCACAGCTCACCGATGCTCTGTTGGGGGTTTTCTTTTCTTCTTTCTTTCTTCTTCTCTCCATATTTCACTTGAATCATTTCTCCTTATGCTTCCAAGCTATTCTTCAGCATCTAACATGCTGTTAGGCCTGTGTGGTATTTTTTCACATCTAGAAATTTGTTTTGGTTCTCTCTTCTGCCTTCGATATCTCTGCTAAACCCATCACCTCTTCCCTCTGCCTCCGGGAACATAGGGAACATGGTTAAAATAACTGTTGTCTAATTCCATCTTCCTGGTCATTCCCAGGTTTTCTCTTATTGACTTTTCATTATGGGTCATATTTCCTTGCACGCTTGATAACATTTGACTTGATTCCAGGGACTGTGCATTTCATTTTATTGGCTAATGGGCATTTTATATTTGTATAAATACTCTTAAATTGTGCTCCTGGATGAGGTTAAATGACTTGGAAACAGTTTGATATTTTTAAGATTCCTCCAAGCCTTGCTAGGCTGCAGCAGGCCAACCTTTAATCCGAGGCTGGTGTGCCTCCCACTGACTAAGGCAGTGCCCGTTTGCAGTCTCCACCTACGTCCCTATGAACCATGGTTTTTCCCTCTGGCTGGTGACAATATGAACTGTCCCCAGCCCCGAGGAAGCTCTGGAGTTTTGCTCCCTCTGCTCTTTTGGGTGGTTTGTCCTCTGGCCTCCCAAGCATGCCCAGCTGAAGGTGCTGGGGGAATGGGACTATCTCCAGGGCTCTCTCCTCCAGGACTCTGCATGGGAAACCCAGCCATCCCGGCCCTGCCTGGCTCCCAGCTCTGTCTCCACCGCTCGGAGAGGCCGCCAGGCCCGCCTGGACCCCCCTCGCTGAGCTGCAACTGGAAGCAGCCTGGGGCACTCTGGGGGTTCCCTTCTCCTGTTTTCCCTCCTCCAGCCGTCCATCCCCATGTTGCCTGATGTTTGGTGTCCGAAGGTCACTTTCATCTATTTTGTCCAGATTTTCACTGTTTCAGGAGGGACAGTATTTCTGGTTACACTATCAGCGACACGGAAGTCCAGCAGTCCTGTTTGGTGGACACACTTATTTGTTTCACGCCCTCCTTCACTCCCCGAGTTCTGTTGGGAGGGTTGGTCCCCGCTGGATGTGACCCATCATCCCTGAGGTCCCCTGGGAGCCCCAGACTCTGTCCCGCCTGTTCCCCGCGCCCTCTGCTCCGCATCTCCCTGGGTCCGTCTCGGTGTCTCTTTGGCTTATAGCCCCCTCTGTACCCCGCCCCCCATTCCTGTTTGGGGAGACTTTTTCATTTTGTACCTCTTTACTGGGGCTTGGAGGAAAAGGGAAAATCCATTTGCAAAATCCACCACCTTAAACCAGAAGTCTGTTTTCCCATAGTCTTCTGAGCCCTTAAGCTTCTGCAGAATAAACACATAATTGTTTTTTGTTTTTAACTTAGAGAAATATCCATGTAGGCATAGGCCAACCTTTCAAGTTCTGAGCCAGTTGGTGCCCCGCATCTGGGCTACACGATTTTCCTATCCGCGGTCCTGCGTGTGTGGACAGAGAGCGGGGGCCCGGCGGGGGGGGGGGGGGGGGGGGCTGGTTCCTGGGGAGGGATCTGAGCGAGGCCAATTTTGCTGCAGCAAGATTTGTGACTCCGAACAGAATCCTGAGTCACCGCATCGTAGGCCCAACAGGCAACCTGAGGCTGCGTCTTGGAATTAAACTGAGCTGGAGCCCGAGCACATTGGTCCTTGGGTGGTCCTATCCTGCAAATGGCACATCGTCCTTGGCCCCAAGCTGTGGCTGGATGCCGTCACGGCCAGCCGAGGGACCTGTTGCTCCAGCGCGCGCCCCTCCGACGTGGCTTCCCAAGCTGTTGTTTTATTGATGCCAGAGAGTCCTCGCCGGTGACGGATCACACAGCAGCAGATGCACGGCCCCCAGAGGAGATGAAAGCTCTTTGAGAAAACTCTTCATAATTAGTGCAGAAAGACAGCTCCCGTGCGGCATGACAGTCTCCTTCCTCCCCTGTCAGCGAAGAGAGAATACAGATGCTCTCTCTGCATCTCCCAGACGCTCACCTGCCCTCATAAATTATGTTTGGGTGGAACTAAGGGTAATTCCTCAGACCCACCCCCCAATTATTAAAAAGTCCTTATTCCCCGTGTATTGCTGAGCTGCCACAGATGCAAAGATGGGTAAGCATCGATACAGTACAATCTCCTGGATTTGTGCCTTTTTTTTAATTGTATTTTTGTCATCACCATTTACCCCCCTATGCCCACCTCCACCCGCTCCCCCATCACCACTGGACGTGGTGCTTTTCAATTTCCTGTTTCACAGAGTCTGAGATGTAATTTCCAGGGCAAAAATATCTGTCAAAGAGAACGTTCCACAACCCGGCACCTTCAGGGTTCTGTCTTCCTCCCGTTAGAGACGGGATCTAAAACCATCCCATTTAAATGTGAACGGCGACTTCCTGTTAAACCCTGGATGTAGCAACCAGCAAGAAATACGGCCCCCGGGGGTGAGAGAGGAAAAAGAAAAGTTTCTGTATACAAAGCCCTAACATAACAAACAAGCAGAGGCATTTCCTGATAAATAGCGCCCAAGCAAACATTCATATCCCTGCCTCTCCTGTATTCAAAATATTTTTACTAGACCTAGTGCAAAATATTATTAGCATTAATAGTGAGTTTATCCTTCTTGGAGCAGATCCAGGCCCCAGTTCGAACAGAATGTCTGGCAGGAGCCAAGGGTCGGAACGTTTCTCACCGCAGTCGCTTTGGCTTTAATTCTCTTCGTTAGACTGAGGATGGATATGAACATCACCGTGTTTGAGGGACCAGCGCCCCCCTGCCCGGGGCCCCCACAAACACCTACCACACATCCAAATGTGAATGCCGGAGCCACAAACAGGCAGGACGCGGTGTTACGGACTGTCGTCGCTGTGCGGTAGGTTACAACCCCAAGACTCACTGATTTTACAACTGGGAGTTGGTACCTTTTGACCACCACCACCCATTTGCCCCGCCCCCACCCATTTGCCCTGCCTCCACCTCTGGCGGCCTTTATCATTTCCAAAGAGTGCACACACCCGCTGGACACGGTCTGAGGACTTTCTACAAACTGACTCCAACCCCATAAACAGCGCCCAGGCCCAGACCCATTGGCAGCCGCCCCCCACCCCGGTGTCCCATCAGTCTCCCCTGCCCGCGCCCTCCAGGGGTGACCCCTCCCGGGGCGCCCTTTTTTACATATTTTCCCAATGGGGACTGAAATTCCAGAATTGAATGGAGTCATCTAGGTGCAACTTTGGGCCAACGCATTTGAATTGAGGATGTCAGACCCACACAAGACCAGGAGCGAGGTTCAGAGGACCCCATTCAGCATTCTCCCAGGAGCAGGGCAGGGCGGGGGGAGGGAAGGCAGGAGGGAGGAAACCATAGGAGCAACGGGGAGTCCAGGCAAAGCTGCTCAGATGGCAGGGTGGCAGGGTGAGGTGTGGGAACACAGAGCCCTAGACAGAGCAGAACCTGGTGGAAAGGACTGGGCGGGGGAGGGGCTGCTCGGCAGAAGCAGCAGCATCGGTTCTGTGCCTCCTTCTGCGGCCAGCCATCCGGCTCGGTGGTCCCCGAGCCGTCAATGACAGTGGCTTGGATGCCACCACCACCCCTGAGAGATGGGCTTGGAGGCTCTGACAACAGCCTGTCACCCTCCCGAGTGGGCCACTCAGTGAAGAAAGCAGGAGCCGGGGCGGGACTTGCTGCGTGACCTCGGGCAGGTCACACGCAGTGCCGACTCTCTTCGTTGCCGTGATGCAGCTGGACGCCAGAGCCAACCAGCGATGTCACTGCTGAGTCTGTCTGCTCCGTGCTCCCGGTCGAGGTGCCGCAGTGGGACTGTGCTGGCTTGCGTCAAATATGAAAAGCTTGAGAGGAAAATAGGATTTCTCTAAGAAGGTGGCTCATGTGCTGGAGGCGGCATATTGCTGCTTATTCTGAAAATGGTTAGTTTTCGCACAGAGAGACCACGGCACAGAGGACAAGGGAGGCAGAGATTCAAGCACTAGAAGAAGCTCCTAAAAGCGTGGCCCTGCTGACAACTTGATTTTGCACCGCTGGCCTCCGGAACTGGGAGATGACAAATTTCTGCTGTTCTAAGCCACCCAGTTTGTGGTCCTTTGTTACAGTGGCCCTGGGAAACGAACACAGATGATATGATTTAAGTAGCCAGGCCTAAGTGTCGTCTGTATGCTCTGGACGCTGGGCATCAGAGCTAGATGCTCTGTCTTTATTTTAGGTCAAGGTCACCAGCAACACTCAAGGACAGCCAGTAGAGTCTGGGAGTTAAGAGCCCAGGCTCTGGAGCCTGAATTCAAACCTTTTGTTTGCCCTTCCCTGCTGTGCAACCTTCGGCAAGTCACTTAACCTCTCTGTTCCTCAATGGCTTCATCTATGGAAAGGAGATAAAATTGGGTTGTTAGGAGGAATAAATGAGTTAACTTATGTAAAATGCCTAGAGCAATACATGGCACACAAGAAGTGCTTGCTAAGGACCAGAGCTGCGGTATCTTTTCATGCGTTATCCAGCCCCTTGTTTACAGTAAGGCTCCCGTGGGCCACTTCAAGGCCTCTACTGAAGCCAAAGTGGGTATACACAGGGCTGGAAGGACCAGGCCAGGACCTGGAGTTAGAGTGAGATCAGGAATCGAAGCCAGGGAAGAAACACCGACAGCAAAGCGCGTGCAGAGGAAGGACCAGGATGGGCAACGTGCTGGAGATGCCGGGGGACCGGCTGGGACTCAGATGCCAGAGGACCAAACAGGCACCTGCAAGTCTGGGCCAGCAGGACCTGGAGGCGGGAGGAGGTGGAGCCCTACTGCCAAGTCCCTGCTAGAGGGCCCTAGGGAAAGGCAGGGCCTTAAGGACACTCCAAGGAAGGAGTGGGGAGGCAGCCACTGCCCCCTAGGTCCCCGTGTGGGATGTGGCACCATGGACCCCCGTCGGATGGGAAACGAGCACTCGGAAGGTGGAGAAGTGTGCCCTTGGTCACACGGCTATGGGCACCAGGGAGTGAGTCCCAGGCAATGGCCGCTTGTCCCGTCTCACGTCGTCAGTCCTGAGTCTGGCTGCTGGGGGCCCCCCCGATGCACACAGGGCCACAGCCTGCAGAGCGGCCACGGGCCTCAGCCGACAGCCCCTCTGTGGGCATGGGAGGCTGCACCCTGGCTCCCCCTCCTGCCCGAGCAACATGGGGGAGGGGGAGGCCGGCGTGCCTTTGGCCCCAAGCGTACATTGGACAAACAAACAGCATTTAATCTGTGACGACAGGCACGGCTTCATGGTAATTACTGGAACAGAAACAGGCCCAGAAAATCTCCTAGCAAGCTCCTGCAGCTCAAGGAAACATAAAAACTCGTGGCAATACTTTCGGAAACAAATGGCAAAGGATGAAAAACTGTCCAGAGGTGAGGGGACAGCCACCCCCCCGCCTGGGGACTCCCCCCAGTGACGGCTGTGGCACAGCTCTGTAGCTCATGGTCTCATTTCCATTCTTAGAAACAATCCATTTATTCACCGGCACAACTCTGGGTAACACGCTTATGTCTTCACTCCATCTGGCATCTTTAAACGATACCTACGGATTCTGCACCTCATAAAAAATGAGAATTTTGCCCTGGCCACTGTGGCTCAGTGGGTTGGCGGTGTCACCTCACAAACAAAAGGTCGCGGATTTGATTCCCGGTCAGGGCACATACCTCGGTTGTGGGTTGATCCCTGCCGGGGCGTGTATAGGAGGCAAGCAGTCGAAGCTTCTCTCTCGCATTGGTATTTCTCTCTCTGCCTTCCTCTGTCTCTAAAAAAGCAATGAAAAGAATGTCCTTGCTGAGGGTAAGAGAGAGAGAGAAAGGGAGAATTTTCCTCAGTGTCCTACACGTACTTCCTCTCAGCCTCTGAGTCTCCCCGGGGTCTTACTCACACGTGGTTATGAAGAGCTTCTGATTCAGGTCTGAGGCCAGCCTGAGAAGCTGCATTTCTTTTTGTTTCGTTTCGAAGCATCAATGTGCCTCTTGTGCGCCCCCTATTGGGGAACTGGCTCACAATGGCATGTGCACTGACTGGGAATCAAGCCAGTGGCGACCCCTTGGTTTGCAGGCCGGCGCTCAATGCACTGAGCCACACCAGCCAGGACAGCATTTGCCTTTCTGATAAATTCCCCGGGTGATGCCGATGTTGCCGGTGGGGAAACACATTTTGAAAAGCATGCCTTTCGAGCAAATCAGCCATTGCCAGTCTCATGCTTCTTCGTAAAGTGTGTTCAATTTCTCTACAAAAAAAAAAATTCTACTTTGGGACCAAGGTTGTAACCGCTCTATGTCTTCAGGGGGCAGGGAGGCCAATGGACCCTAAACAGACAGACTTCCAGCCGGTCCTGCTGTGGTCACACTGCCCTCCCCACCCTCCAAGCCTTCCAGCTTGCAGCCCGCGCCCCTCTGGGGGTCAGGGCTGGATCACCCCCAGAAGGCCAACCTCCAACAATGCTCTGAGCTGCGGCTCCACCTTTCTCTTCCCTGCACACCCATCCGTTTGCTTCTGGGCTCACCGATTGTTTTTCACATCTTGTGACAGCCAGATCTTTTGACCCTGCCTCCAGCTGGCGTGCACGGAAGGCCACCCCCCGCACGGCTGTCCCCGGTGTGCACGCTGGCAGCTTTCCTGCAGTCCCCAGACGAGAGCTCGTGGCCTGGCCATCGCGTAGCACATGTCAACGGCACCCTGTGTGCGGGCACCATGCTCCGTTGACTGGGCCGGAGGAAATGTCTTGCAACTGTGAGCAGGTGCTCAGCTCCCCTGGGTTTGTCGCCACTGGGAGGCCAGGGCAGTCACAGAGCAGTCAGAGCCGGTCGCTTAGGGACAGAGTGGCGATTACTTAAATATTTAAAGCAGATGCGCTGCGAGCGGCTGTGGAGGCAGCTTGTTGTTAATATTTAACACTGGGAAAGCAACTGTTTACAGGACAGATTAGCAAACATCCCAGATTGCTCAAAGCCGGGGGTGGGGTGGTGGGGGGGGATAGTTATGGGACTAGCAGCTGCTGCTGTTCCCAGATCATGGTGGCTCTAGACCTCAAGGCCACAGGGGAGGGGAGGCTCCCAGCTGCCTCAGGGGTTCGGCGAAAACTATAAACACAGGTCATGGGCTTGGCAGCCCTGCTCCGGAGTCAGAATTGGAATCGTGGTTTGCAGGAAGCCCAGCCCTGCAGCTGGGCCTGGGAGGTGGCTCCTGGCTAGTCCGCCAGGCCTGCACTGGGGCAGCTGCATCCTGCGGCCCCTGGCTGGGTGTCCTCCTGGTCCCCAGCACTGTCCCGGGTGGGCTGCTGACAGCTCTAACTTGTGGGAAGAGTCACAAGCCTGTTTGAAAGTCCTCCAGCTCACACTGGGGCACGCAGGGACACCGAGACAGACTGGTCCCTAGAGACAGGGGGAAAACAGGGAAGCGAGCCTATTTTCAGGGACTGTCAGACAGGAGTCTGTTTCGTGACAGCTTCCCCTTGCCACGCACCTGGCCTCTGTGAACCTGAGCAGCATTACCTAGTCTGCATAAATCAGGCTGGGAGTGAGGGCTGACACCCTAACCTTGCCTTATTCCCTTACCACCCTCCCATATGGGCCTCCTGGAGCCCCTCCCCCCACACGGGTCGCTGTTGAGTTCCACTGGGCGTGAATTTCTAGTTCAAGACCAGGAGGCACCACCATCTTGAATTCAGACACTGGTCTCCTAGGTGCCGTGGGGGAAAACTGCACGTGGCCCGACGAATCTCGCTCCCTGTTTCACCATCCAGGACGTGGATTGTGAAGTGGCCCAACCACAGACCCGAAACCCCGGCACCTCCTGGCACATCCACATCCATCCTCCCCAAACCGCCGCTGACCTTGACTCACAGACAGCTCTCCCAAAGCTGTCTGGTCATGTGTTATAAAGGACACAAGTGCCGAACAGTGTCTCACTATGCGGAATCTGTCCGAGAACTGGGGCCCCACACGCTAATCCTTGGTCAGATAATTTTTCCTTCATTAGAACCAGTGTTTGGGTAGATGGTCAGATAATTTTTCCTTCATTAGAACCAGTGTTTGGGTAGATGGTGCGCCCTGGCTTTCACAACATAAATATCTTTTTATCTTCTGAGAACAAGTAGCGCAAGGCTGTCTAAGGTACTTGAAGAACTTTTTTTGGTGCCCCCAGCAGAGCTCTGCAAACAAGATGTCTGAAAGGACACTTGAAGGCAATAAAAAAATCAACACAACACTCCAACAGTCAGCAATTCTCTCCCCACAACAGAGAGGCCTGCGGGGCCCCGAGGTACCTGTGGAAACGGAGCAGTCACTTGCTCATTCTTGTGGGCGATTCTTATTTCATATTCACCCAGCGTGTGAATGGCCTTCTCTCTGCGGGGGAATCGGCCATCTGGGTGGGAGGTGAGACCTACTTCCCTGGCCTGTGGGAGGAGCAAGGCTCAGCTGTCCGGTGCCTGGCAGGTGTCGGGGATGCCGTCTTCCATCACCAGGTGTCTGGGTGGCCGAGCCGGCGCCCTGGGTCCGAGGGAGCATCAGGGTGCTCAGCACCAACTGAATCCCAACCACACGTCCTGGCCTTGGGCTTGGGCTGAGGTTACAGCCACCCAGCGACTCCGGGTTCCTGCCCATTTTCCCAAAGTCACTTTACCTCCTCTATTTATTTATTTTTAACCCTCACCCAAGGACATGTTTTCATTGATTTTGGAGAGAGAGGAAGGGAGAGGGAGAGAAAGGGAGAAACATTGCTGTGAGAGAGAGGCATCCATTGGCTGTCTCCCAAACATGCCCTGACCAGGGATCGAACCCGTGACCTTTTGGTGCACAGGCAGATGCCCCAACCAACTGAGCCACCCGGCCAGGGATCGCCTCCTTGTGGGCGAGGCCCTCACTGCTCTCGGGGAGGACCCTTCCTGTCCTAACACTGCCTTTGTTCAGTGCCATCCAAGCCTGCTGGAGGAAGGCCCAGCTCCGACCTCTTCCCTGGCCTCCTCACAGCCCCTCCCGCTTGGGCATCCCGACGGACTCAGTCGTTGCAAAGATCACACACATCAGTCCGGATTCGGCAGTGTGCTCAGGAAGGGTGGGGGGCACCCCCTGTCTGTCACAGGGGGTTGGAAAGGAAAGTCTGCAGCAAACTCCCGTGTTAGCCACTGCACACAAACAGCTTTCCTTCTCTTTTTTTAAATCCTCACCTGAGGATGTTTATTGATTTCAGAGGGAGAGAGAGAGAGAAACATCAATCGGTTGCCTCCTGTGCATGCCCCCGACCAGCAATCGAACCCGCAACCTTTTGGTGTACGGGATGATGCTCCAGCCAAAGGAGCCACCTGGCTGGGGCCAAACCGTTTTTCCGCTTTGCTTTCCTGAAGGCCAGGCTGCGCAACTCCTAGGAACAGTGGTCCTCGGGCTTAGCTGAGTGGTTCTCACGGGGTGACCCTGTCCCTGGCTGAGCCCAGCACGATGGAGAATTGTGTCAGAGAATGGGGCAACCCAGAGAGGGCTAGGTCAGCCCCGAGGCTTGAGGCCCTGTGTTGCTGAGCTTAAGCCACCCGTCACCAGGCAGAATCAAGGTTTAAAATAAAAACCCAGTTCTGCCCTTGGCAAATTGAGGAAGTGGCAATTCTCGTGCTCCTGAGTTTTGGGGTGAGCTTTATCCCGCCAGGTTGGGGGTTCCCCAACAGGAAGCATGGTCATTTTCCCAGGTGAAGGGTGGGCCCCTCTTCTCTAGGTCTGTCATGCATTCTCACTCGACAGAAGCACCCTGAGAACCTGCTGCATGCGCGCCCCCGCCAGCTGCCCAGCCAGCCAGGAGGAGGCTGCGCTGTCCGTGGTCCTGGGCGTGGAGCAGGTGTGGCCACGGGGCTGGCGAGGCTGGCACGAGCTGTGGGTGCAGCTGACACCTGGCTCTGGGCAGAGGAGAAGGACACCCCAGGCCACAGTAAAGACATCCCTGGGAACTGAAGTTCAGAAGGGGCGTGTGGGAGCCACCCCCACCCTGCAGCTGTGCACCCCCTGGCGGGGATGTGGGTGCGGCTCTGGACTGGACGGAGGACAACAGTCTCCCTGCATGGCGGTCCTGGGCTCACAGCCTGTTTATTCCTTCTTATGCCCCAACTACCTGTGTGTTCTCTTATCTATGGGTGTCCATGTGTAACACCCACTACTGGGGGGGGTATGGTTTATCTATATTAAATCTTTACACTTTCTTCTTGTGGCAAAATACTCATATACTGGACATAAAATTTACCATCTTAAGCATTAAAAATCTTTAAATTTATTGATTTTGGAGAGAGAGAGAGGAAGAGAGAGAGAGAGAGAAACATCAACTTTACGTTCCACTTACCAATTCACTGGTCAATTCCTGTGCGGCCTTGAACCCTGGAGCATCAGGACGTCGCTCCAACCACCTGAGCTACCCCACCAGGGCCCGTCTTAACCATTTTTTTAAAAAAGCTTTTATTTATTTATTTTTAGAGAGAGGTTCAGGGAGGGAGAAAGAGAGGGAGAGAAACAGCAATGTGTGGTTGCCTCTCGTGCGGCCCCTACTGGGGACATGGCCTGCAACCCAGGCATGTGTCCTGACTGGGAATCGAACCAGCGACCTTTTGGTTTACAGGCTGGTGTTCAATCCACTGAGCCACACCAGCCAGGGCACATCTTAACCATTGTAAAGCTTACAGTTCAGTGGCACTAAGTACAGTCACACTGTCATATAACCGTCACCACCACCACCTCCAGAACTTTCATCTCCCCAAACTCTGTCCCCATTAAACACTAAGTCCCATCCCCAGCTCCTGGCACCTGCCTTTCTACTTTCTGTGTCTGTGAACTTGACTCCTTTAGGAGCCTCAAAGACTTGTCCTTCTGTGACCGGCTCCGTTTGCTGAGCACAATGTCTTAGGATTCACCCCTGCTGCGTGTGTCGGGGGTTCCTGTGCCTGAGGGGCTGAAATGCCCCCTCGTGCGGCCAGACCACGCTTCGGTGCCCATTTGTCTTGTGGGTACTTAGCACTATTTCCTGTGTCACCTGCACAGGTAACATTCCTCCACTGGCCTGGTTTGGTTTCCTGCTTTCACTCAGCACCGTGATTGAAGATTAATTCCTGTTCCGTGAGCACATCTCTCAGTCCCTGCCGTACAGGTGACTCGCCCCTTCCGCCTGACAGACGCTGATGGGTGCCAGCCCCTCCCCACCACCCGGCACCCTGCCCCGAACATCTGCCTGCGGCCCCCACCGATCGATCGTTCTCCTGCTCCCACACTTACATGTGCCCCCGTGGGTCCTTTTTACGGCTCCTTGCTTCTGCTTTACGTTATGACTGCCTTCCCTGGGCTGAGGACTTTCCTTACACTTAGTTGAAATCCTGGATCTGCCTGAAAATTCTGCTCCATGGGCTGACCGACGTTCGGTGCGTGGTCTCCACAGAGGAGATGCTGCCCGTCTTGGACTTCTACCTGCCTTTGGCCTGTGGCTGCTGCTCCCCTGGAGGGGGAGCCACCCCATTTGGGGACGGGTACTGGGGAGGGGGAGCTGATGCACCGGTGCTGAGCTGGGAGCCTGTGTTCCTCCGGGAGGGGCTGACGAGAGGGAGGGATGAGCCCTACAACTACAACCACCTTTATCTGCTGCTGCTCCACCAGAATGTCCCTTATAGTCACAGGTGTCGGTGGCCTCGGGGGGAAGTGCGCTTTCAGGGTCCCAGCCCGCCAGCCCTGGGGAGCAGAGAGAGGGTGGTGGCCAGGAGAGGGTGGCTGAGGAAGGCTGGTCAGACGGTGCCCAGCTTCCACGGGCCCCTTACCCTGCAGGGCCTGACTGCACCCTCCTGCCCATGGCTGTAGGCAGGGCTGCTGGTCTCTACCCCAGACGCCCCTCCAGGCAAAGTGGGGCAGAGACAAACAGAACTTCCACACTCCGCCCCTCTGCCCTGGCGGCTGAGCCCACCCTTGGCACCCCATCCCTACCCCCGTCAACCCTGGGCCTCCCCAGAACCTCTCAGTTTTGTGCCCCCTCCTTCTTCGGAAGGGTCCCAAGGTTGATGCTGTGGTTGGGGGGGTGAGGGCAGGCCCTGCTTGTCCCCCGCCTTGTCCAGAACCAGAATCCTGTCATCCCTCCTTCTGCCCCCACCAAGGCTACTGGATTTCCAGCCCACGGCGAACTCACACAAACGTTGGTGGCTGGATGGATGAACAAAGCTCATTCCAGAACCTTCCATGAATCGGTTTCCCATCCCCCACACCAGCTCTGCCCTGAGAAAACACACCTTCCCATCTGTCCCGAGTCACTTGGCCAGACAAAGGCTGACAGGACCTGGACTCAAAGTCACTCAAAGGTAAGCCATCTTTCACCATCGCTAGTGGGGGAAAACCAGCTTGACTGGAACATTCTTAAAAAATGAAACAACGGTAAAAATGTATGAAGAGTCATTTATGAAAAGTTCATTTTGTCATTTATGAAAAGTTCATAAGGAGCTCACAGATACCTGTGTGCATCTGTGAGCTCCTTAGAATGCTGAAGGAATCTATTGCAGACTGGTTTTTCGCATAGTTTTATAAGCTTGTAGGACATTAATAGACGATGCTTCCACGGCCTCTATGACCGCCAGGCCCGGTCCTACGCTGTGCGCGTGGGCAGATGTAGAGATACAGCTGTCCGCCCAGGTGCACGTGTGTGTGTCTACAGGAAGTCTGTGCCTGCCGTTCATGTTTGCGCACGCAGGGGTCCTACACATCCATCCATACCTGTGCATACTGACTCACGTTCGCTCACAACAGCCGTGTGACACACTCCCGTTGCTGTCCCCATGCCGCAGGGGAGCAGGCCGAGGGGCAGAGAGGTGAAGAGGCCTGCCCCTCCTGGACCCCGTGCCGCCCCTCACTTCCTGTGACTGCTGCGAGCTGGTCCTGGAGGGAGGCTCAGTCTGGCAAAACCCCGAGGGCCACACTGGTCTCCCCAAGGGCCTGCGACACCGTCACCTTGGGACGTGCTCACTGGCCTTCATTCTCTCCTTGTTGACACCCCCTGGCATGTCCCCTGACTTCATTTCGGTGGCTTTGCCCGTGACTCGGGGCTCTGCACACTTGGCATCTGCTCCCTCCAGGGACCTGCCCAAGCGCACCCCTCCACGCCTGACACCCAGTGGTGGTCACCCAGGCGGAGCCGCGCGGACAGGACCGCTGGGCAGGGTGGGACTCTGGTGTGGGGCTGTTTGCCCCTCACTGGCAGACACAGCCAGCGGCGTCGCCCCGAAGACGCAGAGAGCAGGGTGAGGGCGGGGCTGAGTGGCGCCACGCAGGGGACATGCCCACCTTGCCCTTCTGGAGAGGATGGAAGAATAGCGGGGTAGACACCTCCTCGAGGAATCTTCTGGAAAAGGAAAGAGAAAGGGGGCAGCAACTAGAGAGAAAGAGGTGAAGTGGTCTTTTTATTTGAAGTTGGTCTCTAAGGCATGAGAAAAAGAGACAGTCCTGTATTTGGAGCCGCTGGACACGACCCCGGAGGGAGTTAAAAATCGCTGGGGCCTGGCAGGGGCCGGGAGGGACTGGCCTGGGGCAGCCAAGAAGAGGGCTGGGGACAAGAGGGGGCGCTGGCCTCCACCCACCCGGAGGATGGACAGCAGGCTGCAGCCACAGGGAAGAGGCGCAGTCTGTGGGCTGGCTCTGCTCCAGCCCCAGGCGCCCGAAGGAACTCCCTCCTGCTCCCATTCCCAGCCCTGGAAGGCTGCCTGCAGATGCCCTTCTTGCAAACCTGCCAGGGCCGGGTCAGGGTGGAAATCCGCAGGCTCAATCTCCGACCTCCATCCTAGGGTCACCATCTGGGCCCCTCAGACCGCACCCTCCATTCCCGCCCCCAGGGGAGCCAGGTGACCGGGAGGGGCACTTCTGAGGGGCTGCCTTCAACACCCTTTACGTGAGGAAAGGGGCTGTCTTTTCATTTCTCATCTTCTCCTTTAGCGTCTTCCATGCATACGACGTTTTCTCCAGTCTTGGCCTTGGCTTTCATGGAATGCATCCACTCCTAGTTAAACTTTTAAAAAAGGAATTCAGACTCGAGTGCAAATGGGGAATGTAGCTCAAAACGGGAGATGCAAAAGAGAAACTCTTTTTTTTTTTCCAAGTCACTGCAAATATTTTTGGAATTTCTTTTGCTTTAGAAAAAGCGACTTGCAGACAGTCTGCATCCTGTGTTAGCACCAGGGCCTCCGGTGTCCTTATCTGTAACCCTAAAGCGCCCATACGCAGCCCACACCCCCACGCTTCCCGTCTGGCAAAATCCAAAGAGGGGTCCCCTCTCCCTCTCGCCCACCACCCATCCTCCCCCTCCGCTTCCAGCCCTCTCCTTCCCTCCCTTCCACCTTCTCGGAGGAGTGTGGACAAGCAAGCGGACCCCTCGCAGGAACCACTCAGAGCCTGCAAAGCAAGCTGATGCTACACCATTGCAAAGTACGGTTCAACTTGAGGGTCCCGCAAGTGACATGGGTAGGCAGGAACGCCACCCACGGGGGGCAGGCAGAGCACAGTAGGGCACATATGCAAAGGGACAGCGAGGCACAATGTAACGTATGCGGGGGGGACAGAAGTAGGTTTCCAGGTGTGAGCACGCCAAACACACAATTTACTCCTGTATTATTATATATTTATTATTGATGACTGCATTATTTTCTACAGGAACAACTATACACCCACGTTTGCATGCCCCGTATGCTCCAGCTCTGGGGCACGTGGTTCGCACACCAGGGACGTTCAGATGGTGACAGGGACAACTGAGGATGGTCAACCCACATGGCTGAGGGACCCCCTCTCTTCTCCTAACTGGTGCTGTCTGGTTGCCCCATAAAGGTCCCCCCAGAAGTCCAGGGCTGGGCTGAAGGCACCCAGCTGTTCCCATGAGGTAGGCCAGGGGCCTAGAGGTGCACTTGGCAGGCCGGCCCTCGCCCAGGATGGCTCCACTTTCCTTATCGGACCTTGGAGGACCCCTGAAGTCCAGGCCAGGCTATTGGTCAAACAAATTACAGTGTTTCCATACATTGGTGGGCCAGGAAGCCACCCAAAGTGAAGACTGCTGTGGGAATCCACTGACAATACCTTTAGGAGAAATGCAGGCTAAGAAGGCTCCCCTTTGGTGGCAGACGTCGGGATGGAGGACAAGGGACGCTGGGACCTTCCTGCCACTGGGACGTTCTCCACCCTCATCGGACGGTGGGTCATAGGAGCCTACAGTTAAATCACTGAGCGGCACACCTGAGATTGCATCCCTTCTCCGTCGGAATGCTGCTCCTCGATTCAAAAGCAGCAAACTCGTCTGCAAAACTGTATGTGTAGCACGAAAAAAAATTTTTTTTTGATGTAATGTGGCAGGTTGCCTTTTCCCAAAGTGGCCACAGCAGTATTTCTGGTCTGCATGCTCCTCCAGAACAGATCCAGAGTTGGAGTCCCTCTCACCCATCCTTGAACTTGGCAGGCCTTTCTGACGGCTTCCACTATGAGTAGGCGCTGGAAGTGAGGCCATCTGACCCCTGAGGCAGGCCAGAGAAGCTGCGGTCACCTGAGGTCTCACCTGAATGTGTCTCTGTCTCTCAGGACACATTCCGTATAGCCTGGCTCCCATGCTGTGAGGAAGCCTCGGCCCTTGAAGGAGCCGACAGCGGCCAGCACCAACCTCCGGCCCTGCGAGGGAGGAGATTTCAGATGGCTTTCCAGCTCCCTGGCTTCTGGCCTTGCGGCTGAGGCCACAGACATCACGGAGCAGAGAGGAGCCACCCCCCTCCTGTGCCCAGCCCCAATCCCTTTCCTGACCCACAGAATAACAAATGGTTGTTTTATGCCACTAAGCTACACAGTCGTTTTGTTATGGCAGTTCTAGTCTATTCAGGCTGCTGTAACAAATAATACCAAAACTGGGTGGCTGATAACCAACAAACGTTTATTTCTTACAGTTTTGGAGGCTGGGGAGTCTGAGACCAAGATGCCAGCAGATTCAGCATCTAGTGGAGGGTGTCCCAGCTCACCAAGGGCACCTGCTCGCTGTCCTTGCAAGGTGGAAGGGGTGAGGGAGCTCCCTGAGGTGCCTTTGATGGGGGCGCTAATCCCATTCCTAAGGCCTGCACCCCCTGACCTCATCAGCCCCAAAGCCCCGCCTCCTAACACCATCACACTGGGGGTTGGGTTGGGTTTCAGGATGTGAATCTGAGGGGGCCCGAACATTCAGATGGTATTCGAGGGCCGGAACCGGAACTGTCTGCCGTATGTGTGGGCGACGGGAGGAAATCTCTCTGCACCTGAATGCGGCGATTAGAGCTGCTCTTCTTTCACTGTTTTCCCGTCTTTCCCAACCATCTGCAATAAGCTGGCATCTTCCACGTTATGCAAATAAAACGAAAACAACACGGGTGAACTTCTCAAAG
Organism: Desmodus rotundus; assembly: GCF_022682495.2. NCBI lineage: Eukaryota > Metazoa > Chordata > Mammalia > Chiroptera > Phyllostomidae > Desmodus > Desmodus rotundus. Next base: position 27,602,555 of record NC_071396.1, on the reverse strand, counting down.
GGGAGCGGGGCGGCAGCACACATTCGGGCGTGCTGGGCCGGGTCCCCGCTGCCCTGCTGGCCCCTGGCTCGGGGGCAGGTCCATGGGAGGGCGAGAGGGGCAGGTGAGCTCCGGCAGAGGGGGCAGAGGGGAGGGGGCGCAGCCACTGCGTCTGCACCTGGGTTTGTTGGCCGCTGTCAGCCTTCCTCGAAGGGGCCTGCGCGGGCCTGTGTGCATGGAGGCGGTGGGAGGGGCACCTCCCGAGCCAAGAATGCATTCCTGTCCAAACCTCTCCTCTCCAAACCTCCCCCAAATCAAGTTAATTAGGGGGCCTTGCCTCAACTGCTTGCTGTGCCTGACAACATTGATAAAGCATTCACCCGAGCGCCTGCATTTTGAGTTTTAGGCACACAAATGGCCAGGTTGAGACTAACCGCCTTCAACACAAACGCAGTGGGTGGGGCACCTCCCTGGCCATGGGATAATAATGCTCGGGCCAGCGTGCCCACCCCGCTCAACACTGGCCCTGTGTCCTCTTTACTGTTCTGCTTATCATTCTTGTGGCTCTTCCCACGCTCTGAAAGTATCTGTCTACCTGTCTGCCATCATCTGTCTCCCTTCCAGGATGTCTTGGTGAGGATGGGAACCTGCTGGCCAGTGCCACTGTCTGCCAGCATGGCTCAGTGCCCGCTGCCTGGCAGGGCTTGTGCTACCCTCGCCAGGGGGTGGGGGGGGGCAAGGGAGGGACTCAGGGTCTGGGATGGGTGCTGCCGATGGGTGGGCGAATAACACAGAGCCACACAGTGCCCCCTGTGGCTAAATCCTACCCAAGGCAGCCCCGGGGGGTATCTGAGGGGTCTCCACTGGGGCTACCAGGCCTCTGGAGAGGGTGTGAGCCCTCGTGCTGGGTCTGCCCCCAGGCCTCACCCCCTTGTGCCTCAGTTTCCCTCCTCTGCTGCACGCACCCTATCAAGCACCATGCTCCTCGGGCTTATCAGGAACAGGCGAATACAGTCAACGCCCACATTTTCTGAGCACCTGCCCCGTGGGCTGGGCCCCTTCCTCACATTCGTGGCAGCCCAGGAACCAGGCGCAGGAGTGGGGTAGGAGGAGTGACGGGGTGACACAGCCACGGAGGGGGGGACTTGAGCCCACACTCCACGTCAAAGCTCTGCTCTCCTAGAGCGAAGGCCGCCCAGGCCTCACTCTGCTCTCAACAGGAAAAGGTCTGCAGGTGACGACAGGTAGCCTCTGTACTTCCGCGTGGCCCTGGGTGCCCCTGGGGCCCTCAGCGCCGGGGCAACAGCCGTCAGCGTCCCCAGGCCGGGGGGTGCTGGCCGTGACCAGGCCAGAGAGCTCACGTTCAGGTCCGCTTCCCTGGGAAATGGGGCGGGGCCTACGTGGCAGGTGCCAGAAGCCAGGAGGGCGTCCAGTGGAGTGCTCACTTCACACCGAAGGTCACTTTGCAGCTCCTCATCCGCCGCCCCCCACCCCAGCGCAGCCTGTGTTCTGAGTGGCCCTCGTGTGGCGGGACCGCAGGGGACACAGGACGTTCTCCACGTCCAGCGCGGTAACAGGGTTAAGACAGCTTGGGTTAAGACGGAGAGTCTGAGGGTCTGATGGCCTGCAGCCGCCGCCCCACACCTGTCCGTGTGACTGCGACCCGGGCTTCCCTGCAGCTCTAGGAGTCTTGGCCTCCGAGGCTGGGGGCACGCCTCTCCCCACCACCCCGCAGATCACAGCCGCCCACCCGTGAGCGAGCGTAGGTGCGGGTGGGGAGGAGTCCGCAGGGAAAGCCGGTCTCCAAACAACAATATGGAAAAAGTATTCAGGAGAGTGCAGAGCAGGGTCCCTGCAAGCCGCCTTCATTAACGTAAAAAGTAAGGAAACTTGGCAGGGAGGCAAGGAAAATTACAGTGTATTTCCTGCAGGACCGTATGGGGCATCCTTGGAAATATCTGGAGGCATAATGAGTTTACTGTTCCTCTTCCCAAACACACACCTTCCTGTGGCTCACCTGTCCCTCCCCCCCCCACCCCGGAACGCAGTTATTTTTGGGTGGCACGCATGCCCTGTTTAGAGCGACCTCACTGACGCTGCTGTCACAGCCTCGCCAGGCAGCGGCACGTCTGGCGCTGGGTCAGGGTTGGAGGTTTGCGTGTTTGCTCACAGGGAGCCTTTGAAAAAGGCCCCGGACATGAGCTCTGCCATAAAAGCCCATTCAGAACCAGGGGGAGGCTCGACCGAGCAGAGTCTCCAGTCCCCAAGCAGGATCCCCCAATGACACGCTGACTGGATGAACATATGGGGGTCCCCAGGGGTCTGTCCCTGTTAAAATCCCTCTTGGCATCTCCCGCTGTGGCTGCGGGAATGTGGCCCCAGAACCGCCCCCTCTGGGACCACAAGGGGACCCAGAGCGACTGGCCGGGGGACTGAGGAAGACAGGAAGGTTTCTTTCCCCCCTCTGCAGGAAGAAAACTTGGACCTGCCCCCTTATTTTAAAAAGGACTAATTAAATGCCCAAGTACGCATAGCTGCTGTGATACATGCCAAGGAAATTATCTAGAAAGCAAACCCTCAAATGTGCCCAGGCATGAAACGATTCCCCGCAGCAAAGATGACACCATCAGGGTCAGAGTGAGCTTGCAGGAGCAGCCCTCCCCTTTGTGCCCCCCCCTCCCCGTGGTCCCAGTCCCAGGAAAGTTAGAAGAATGGTGGGAATGCGGAGGGCCGCCCACCCCAAGCAGGTTCACTCCTCGTCCTCCTGGGTTCTGAGGGCTGACCCTGCTCCTTCAACCACTGTGTTCACCAGAGTCCTCGGCCCTCCAGTGCCTGGCACTTCCCCCTGTTGGGACACCGTCTTTGCAGCCAGGATGTCACTGGGTCCCACAGGCTTACACATGAGGTGGCTGACATCACTTACGAAGGTGTGGAGTCCTCAGGAAGTGGCGGACACCAGTGGCCGGGAGATGCATTTGTTGACTCCGTCGATGGGTGAATTCACGACAGAGGGGCTGCTGTCCGTCCACACCTCGACGGCTTTCTGATGTCCACCCATCGGGTCCGGTCGCCATTGTCCTCTACAGATGGCCCAGGTGGGGGCTTCCCCTAGGAACAGCCTGTTCGGTAAACACCAGGGGCCAGTAAGCAGAAGAAACAGGTTCCACCTCACTAGGGGCCAAAGGGGGACAGCCTTTAAAACTCTGTGCCATCCTACAGGTAGCACATTGCAAAGGCACAAAGACAGGTGTCACTGGTCAGGACAGTGACCCCCAGGCTCGGTGAGATGTGGAGAAACAGGGTTTTTGACCACAACGAAGAGCAAAATTTGCTGCTGCCGTCCTGGGGGGCTTCGGGCAATATTTTCAAAGCCTCAAAGCCAGGCCAACCCATTTATACTTCCATCGGTGCTGGACCAGCCGGTCTCCACACCTGCCATGGAGAGCAACGGGGAAAGCTGGACAAGAATCTATGAAACACTTGCTTGAAGGCACTGGGGTGACCTCAGGCAGGGGGAACTTGCAGGGCCAGGGTCCTGGGCAGAAGGGAACACAGGAGGTAAGCCTGCGCACTGGTGCTTCTTTCTCTTGACGCGTCAGCCAGTTCCCAAGCTGTGGCTGAGATGTTGAGAAGCAGATCAGCAAGCAGTGGCAGAGAAGCTGACAGGCTGGGCAGGATTCTTGGGGGCCTCAACGGACAGCCTCTTCGGATGGGGGGCACCAGGTGCCATAGAGGGTAGGTGATGGAGGGAACCAGGTAGACTCCCCAGGCTTGGGAGAGCTGCTTGCAGTGACTGAGCACCCTGGTTTGTGTGGGACTGTCCTGTTTTGGCAACAAGAGTCCCCTGTCCCAGGGAACCCCTCTGTCTCAGGCAGGCCCAGACGGCCGGTCCCCCTCGGTCCACCCTAGGACGAATGCTGAAGCCCAGCTTCAAGCCGGCTCGGTCCCTGACTAGATTAAGTGCCCTTCCCCTTCTTTGATGCTTGTCAGAAGCAAAAGGAAATCTTCTCTGGAGAAAGACACCACCTCGGGCCTCAGATTCTCCTGTAGTTGCCACGCACAATGTCCAACACTCAACGAGAAATACGCAGTCCCGAAAAGTGAGAAGGATGCGCCAAGAGAATGCACAGAAAATAGAATGTCGGTCTCTGAAAAACTTCAAAATGGCCCAGACGGACGTGGCCCGGAAATGCAGACAAGATGTGCATTTTCAGCCGCACCCTGAGAGCGATAAAGGGAAACCCTGGGACTTAACGATGTGGAGCTAGACTACGAGGCACTAGTTAAGTTCAACTAGAGGTTAGACCCGGATGAAGAAAACAAGTTATCCTGAAGGTGGGTTGCAGAAGTAAACACAGGCAGAAGCAAGAAGAGAAAAATAGTGAAAAGAATATAGGAGACAATTTAAGACAAATATATGTTGTTAGAAGGAGGAGAGAGAGAGAGAGAGAGAATGGGGGCAAGAAGTAATATGAGAAGGGACAATGGCTGAGAATTATCCAAAGAGAATGAAAGACAGAAGCCGCATATTTAGGAAGAGCTACAAAGCCCAAGCAGTGTAAATGAAAAAGAAAAGCACACCTACACACCACCTAGGAAAAATGCTGAAACCCAAAGAGAAAATTCTAGAAGCAGCCGTAGGAAAAGACCACATTTCCTTCCGAGGTGTCAATGGGAGCTGGTGAACGGTGGAAATACATCTTCAGAGCCCAAAGGTACATTTCTTTATTTTATTTTTATTTTTATATGTCCTTTGTACATGTTCCTGAAACAAAGGTACATTTCTGCCAACCCAGAATCCCACGTCGGAAAGGACACCCTTCGAAGGTGAAGGTCTAATGCAGACATGTTCAGACAAATGAAAACTCGGAGAGTGTTTCGGCAGAAAACTTGTGTGAAAGAGACCCTTAAGGGAATGGGGAGCATAAGGGGACTAAATGGCAATGGGAAAAATATAATAAAGATATTATATATATATATACATATATATATATATATATGTATATATATATATATATATATATATATTAAAAGGCCACTAAGAGTTCTTTAGGCAGAAGGAAGGTGTCCCTAGACCAAATCATAGAGACACGGGGGAGGAGGAGGGCAAACAGAAAGAACGTGGATGAATGAAGATGGACCACACGAAACAACAGTGATGATTTGGGGACACTGTGTGACTGACATTTCATAACAGTGAAAGATCAATCCACCAGGAAGACATAATGACTCTGAATTAGCCCCGAAGCTGTGAGGCATAAGTGGACAAAACTAAAATTAAAAAAAACAGACCAATCCACCGTTATACCCGGTAATTAGCACACCTCTCTTAGTAACTGAAAAAAGCAAGTCGACCCCTCCCCGCAAAACGTGGAAGCTGGTAACCACGCACAACACCGAATAACACACTTAACAAACAGTCCGACAGGCGCAGGTAGAACTCCGCACCCCAACGGCGGGATGAGCTCTCTTTCTAACTGCAGGCGGGACTGGCTGCATCTGACAACATTCCGGGATACGACTATTATCCCGACGTATTTCCAACCGCGGAAACGCTGCATTCTCTACCCACAGCACAATCAGGACAGAAATAAGTCACTGGAAATCAACCCCCAGGCTCCGCCTGCCCCACGCTGCCCACTTGCTGTCGCTCCCCTGCTTTGCGCCCGCAGACGCTCACATGGAAGAACAGAGGGTGCGCACAGTCTAAGAAGACCACCGGCAAGGACAGCGCGAGACACAGCTGACAGGAGCTGAGGGGTAACACTGCCTCAGCTAGAATTCTTACTTTCTTGATATGATTCAGTTCACCCAGACAATCTCCCCACTCTCCCCACCACCAGTCTCCTTTTCTGAACTTTTTTTGTCGTTGTTGTTGCTTCCACATGAATGGCTGTTTGGTGCCCTGTGGCCCCGCCACTGTCACCAGAGGACAGCTGACCCTGCTGGGACAACCCATTGCTTTCCTGACGAGGCTGGAACCGGGACATAGACCCCTCTGGGGCCTGGACTCAAGGATGAAAAACTCAGAGGCTCCCCCCAGAGGCTGTTGTCCAAGGTAGCAGGGCTCAGAGGGGAAGAGAGGAAACACGGGGATGAGAGTTCTCACTTCCCCACAGCAGCCAAGGCCAGCTCTGTTCATGAGACCCACTGCCGTGCTTCCGCTGGACACTGATCGACGCCCCAGGATGCTGCTGTGGCAGGCCCTGCAGGTGGGAGCCCTCGCCCTCCACCCCAAACTCCCGTGCGGGGATTGAGAAGATGCAAAGCTAGAGTCCATGTTTCCCAGATTCCCTTGCAGCGAAGACTGCACATGGGACCCACCAGGCACAGACACGTGCAGGACACTGGGAGGTTGGAAGTGAGCACCCCAGGGTGGTGGCCACCCTCAGGGAGAGAGGTCAGACCTACAAGCAGAGGACGGGGTGCCGGGCCCTCCTGAGTATATGAAGTAGAGGGCCTGCAGTCCTGGCCGGAAGCTGTGGGCAGGGACGGCTGTTGCAGTGGCGTTTTCAGAAGACAAGGCGTGTGGACTACTCAGGCATCGGTCCCGGCTGCAGAATCCAAGCATGGACCTCGACCGCCCAGAAAGTCTACCAAACACACAATATGCTGTAACGAGTTCCTTTCTCTTAAACTGCAGGGTATTCCGTCATCTGCAACTAAGAATCCTAACTAATACATGTGACAATAATAGATTCCTCTTGCCCTGGCTGGTATAGCTCAGTGGATTGAATACCGGCTTGTGAACCAAAGAGTCACTGATTCCATTCCCAGTCAGTGCACATGCCTGGGTTGTGGGCCAGGTCCCCAGTAGGGGGCGCACAAGAGGCAACCACACAATGATGTTTCTCTCCCTTTCTCCCTCCCTTCCCTTCTCTCGAAAAATAAATAGAATCTTAAAAAAAATATAGATTCCTTTGCTGAAGGCTTAACTAGGTGCCACTCGCTTGCAAGAAAAACAGCTTTAATCAGTACAGTAGCCAAATTGATTATGCAAATTGTCTGTTTAAAAAAAACAACTTTGAAATGGATTGAAAAATTCTTTTGTCCAAATAATAGTTGTCTCTGTTGTCAGGCAGATCGTGGTAGTCCCTGCGCTATTAAGACATCTGAAAGTCTATTTTTATAGAACGGGAAAAGTGCGGGGAACATTAAATAGTTAACATTTCATCTGATAAGAGGTCGAAGATAAAAACCTTTAAAATAAAAGTACTCCTCTTTACTGGAAGGTCAGGTCTAATGCTGTCCTTGAGTCCCCAGGACGTGCGGCCCGAGTGACCCTCAAGCTCACACAGGCAATAACAGGATGGGGACAAGGAGCAGCATTGCCTGACACTGGTCTCGTCTCTCCGGCACTGCGCAGCCTCTCTGGAGGCAAAGGTTTCAGAGCATCTGACTTGGGCAGAAACAACAGGCGGAAATGAAAAGAGAACATGACCTCATTGCATTTTTAAAAAACGTAAGGCCATGCTGAGAGAACTGATCTGGGGAAGGTGTGTTTGGCTGAACCCTCGTTCTTCCGAATCCCTGCACCGCCCACACCTCGGTGTCCCGCGCCGCCCTTCGCTCAGGTGGCCTGCATGCAGCTAGCAGGCCCAGGGAGTTTCTGTTGAAAGAAGTTTTGCTTCTTCCCCAAAGACACACTCCGACAGAGACATTTTATTTCTTTAAACAATGCATGGGAACAGTGTATAGCAACCGTCACGAGAGGAGACACTTGCCATGGCAGGCGGGGGCTGCTGGAACGAGGGGCAGATGGCTAGAGCCATGGACCGGCCTCCCGCGGTGCCTCTGGCAAGCGGGGCGGACACAGGGGAGGAGCTGGCCTCTGGGTCCCTGCTGGGCACCCAGGACCCTGAGTACAAAAGGTCAGCGCCCTGGCCAGTGCGGCTCGGTTGACTGGAGCTTTGTCCTGCGGACTGCAAGGGTTGCGGGTTTCATTCTGGTCATGGCACGAGCCTAGGTTGTGGGTTCGATCCCCAGTCGGGGTGTGTACGGGAGGGTGAGTGGTTGCTGTTCCTCACATCGATGTTTCTCTCTCCCCCTTCCCCTCTCTCAGGCAGAAATGAAAAATTGTCCTCCAGTGAGGGGAAAAAGAAAAAGGAGATGAGCCACTGGCCAGAAGGGGTGGCTGTTCATGGCACAGACACCACTGAAAGTGTACTCAGAGGGGAGGCAAAGCTTTCACCGGCAGAGAAGAAAAAAGAAACCTGGACTTTGTTGTGGGCAAATCACTGAAAACCAAGAGGAGTTGCTTCCTTCCCAACGCATCTTCGGGAGATAGATGGTATTTCACAGAGTCAGCCAAACAGGAAATGAATCAGTGTTTGAAATAACAGTAGCTGCACAAGACTGTTCTCAATTCTCTCCAGACTCGGGAAGAATCTGAATGTCAGGATTAAGGAGATGTGAGTTCTCTGGCATGTGCTGAGTAATGACCCTGAGTTCAACAGCCTCGTACACAGGTCCTGGAGCTGGAGGTATGGGAAGCAACGGCTCTCATACTTTAATAGAAGCCTTACCCACCTATTTGTCTTTGCCAGAAACACCCAGGGATGCGTAAATGGGAGCTTGGCTTGGCCTGTCCTTTCTCAGGTGGATGCTGGGAGCGCTGTCTGACCGTTTCTCATGGATGAATGGGAAGCCGCATGGCTGTGTTTGGTCTTCTGCCTTCAGCGGCTCAAGGCGCTGCCCCTAGAGGGCTGGACCGTCTGCAGCCAGCGGCTCAGTGTCCGTGTGAGAGCCTGCCCATGGATTTCACAACAGCACCAATCAAGATAGCCCCAAAGTGGAGACCGCCCAAATATCTATCCGGATGTGCTGTTTCCATACAATGGAATATTATTCATCCATTAAAAGGAATGAAGCTATGTCCTGGCCAGTGGGGCTCAGTGGGTTGGAGTGTCTTCCTGTACACCAAAAGGTTATGGGTTCGATTCCCAGTCAGGGCACGTGCCTGGGTTTAGTCCCCAGTTGGGGCACATATGAGAGGCAACTGATAGATGTTTCTCTCTCACATCGATGATTCTCTCTCTCTCTCTCTTTCTCCCTCCCTTCCCCTCTCTCTAAGAATAAATAAGTAAATAAAATCTTCAACTTAGGATAAGACTTGGGTGAGATCCAAGAATGAGAACGAAATGGATTCTAAGCAAAAGAGAATTTTCAAGGAGGCTGCAAATTGGAGGCGTTTGTTGAACAAGGCGGATGCTTCTTCCCTCCGAGAGAAAAACAAACTGAGCGGAAAAGCTTTGATGCAAATATGAAGCAAACCGAAATACAATCATGGCTTTGAGCAAGGGGCGGCAGGAAACGCAGCCCGCGTGAAACGCTCTTTCCGGGACCTGAGATGCTGGCGACAGCCCCGTGCAGTGGCAGCATGGTTCCGGCACATGGCCGGGCTCCATAGTGACACATACCCGCGGTCAGAGTTGCTTCAACTCGGCTCTCTCTCATCTGCTGATGTCCACCTTTGAGCCCCCGCCTACCCATCGAGCTACAGCTGTGTCGGTTCGAAGGTGGGAGAGCAGAAATGTGCCGACAGAACTCGGTGTATGTGGGGGCGCCAGGTCCCCATCCCCCAGCGGGAGGAATGGGGAACGGGGACTCCAGCTGCAGGAGCCAGGACAAAAACAGGCGAGATGCTTACATCATCTAAATGCCCTGGTCTGATTTTCCTGGGAACGCTTACAAATTCTGCCAGCACATACCAAGTTTGCTGCAGCTTGTGTTCTTATTTATTTATTTTTGTTTTTGAGCAGTTTGAAGGTTACAGGGAGAAAAGGAGTGGAAAGTACAGGGAGTTCCTATAAACCCGTGGCCCCAGCAATGCCCCCTATTTTTCATATCTTGCATTAGTGTGGGCCATTTATTACAGCTGATGACTCAGGGCCACTTGCTTGTCTAGGTTGAGAATGCTCCCTTATGTTATTGTCTTGGCTTTTACCAAGCTAGGTGTCACCTTTTAAATTTCAGAAATGTACCAAGATAAGTATGTATCTTCCCCTTGTAAGTTTGTCACAACAGATGCAAGTTAATTACATTACGTACGGATGCAAATTAATTATATTATGTATAAATCTAAGTTAATCACATTCACAGATTTCCAATACTGAACAATAACAGTGAGGAAAATGGATCGATAAATAGTGTTCGGAAGTTTTGGAGAAAAAAAAAATAACTTGGATCCTGACTTCAAACACCACCCCCGAAAGGAAATTACAGATAGATTAAAGATCTAAATGGAAAAGTCAAAAGCGTGAAATACTCAGAGGAAAGCACAGAAGAATTTTTTTTTTAGATTTTATTTATTCATTTTTAGAGAGAGGGGAAGGGAAGGAGAAAGAGAGGGAGAGAAACATCAATGTGTGGTTGCCTCTCACGTGCCCCCTACTGGGGACCGGGCCCACAACCCAGGCCTGTGCCCTGACTGGGAATCGAGTCGGTGACCCTTTGGTTCGCAGGCCTGCACTCAATCCGCTGAGCCCCACCAGCCGGGGCGGAGAGGAATATTTTTATACTTCTGGGATTGGGAAAGACCTCCTGACCAAAACCCCACCCAGTGAAGTGGATGCAAGGGTCGGTTAGGACAATGGGCAGCCTGGTCTTCCCCACTGTGGTCCCTCCCCACACAGCCCCTGGCTGCCCCCTCCAGAGGCAGAGCAGCCCCCGTCCCGGCTGTGTCCCTGCTATCCTTGTCCCTGACCCTGTCCCCACCCCCCATACCTGCGCCGGAGCAGCAGCACACAGGAAAAAGAAAGATGACGAGGGAGCAATGCCATTTCTGCCTGCCCTGCTGAAGACTTTTTTGAAAATTAGCTAGTGGAAATTTACTGGGGAAAAAAAAATTAACAACAAATGGGAAAAGATGTACCCACTTAATAATCTATAATGAATCACAGGAGCACAGCTAGTGAGACTGTTTTCCTTCCCATTTGTGCAAGGGCTCCTTTATTCAAGCTACGGACGGCTGGGCTCGTCCCAGCCCCACAGTGACTCTGTAAGCCAGCAATGAGGAGAGCAGGGCAAGTGTCATTCCAGGGGCAGACGGGCCTCTCGCCTGTTCCAGCCACCAGCTGACCCCTCAGGGCGCCCCGCCCCCTTGGCTCTCGCCCTCAGCGCCTGTCCGCATCCTTCTAGGAACCTTCCTCTTTGGCTTGAATAAGCCCTGCTCTACAGTCAACAGTCTCCCTCTCTCCTCCATCCTTTCTCTTAAGTCTCTTTCCGCTCTTTCATCTAAACAAGTCTGAGGTCACCCCCAGCTCCCTGTGCCAACTGTCTCCTTGGGTGGGACTGCTCCGTGGTATTGTCCCTTCGCTACCTTTCTTTCCTATGGCCTCGGGAAATGCAGATTAGGAATGGTCAGACGCTATACTTTTGTGCCATCTCTGGCTTCTCAGTGCATCCGCATGTGTCTCCAAAGCAGACAGCTCAGTTTTGATATCCTGGGGAACACCTGATGCATACATAGCCTAGACTTACTATCCCGAAGACCATGTATCATTCAGGACTCCTTCAGTTGCAGGAGACAGAATTCCAACTCAAAACAGCTTCTGTTTAAAAGGGGGGCAGGAGGGGAACTTATGGCTTGTGGAACAGGGGCTTCCATGAGAGCAGCTGGCTTCAGGCATAGCTGGATCCAGGGGATGGGCAGTCTGTTCCCCAGCAACTCCAGTGAAGGCTATCATTGGCCAGCTTCGGTTGACCCTCACCATTCCAGAGGGATGGAGTTCTCTGATTGGCTGGATCTGAGTCATAGTGGGGGTGAGCCATGTAGCCAGAAGTGGGGGGTGAGCCCCAACTGAAAGAAGGCTCCTGAAGAGCTGGTCAGACAAAACATGAGCCCCTTCAGTCCTACACCATAATTTAAGCCCCCAAATAGCCAGACAACTACAAAGAGAGAGGGGGATCCTTCCTGAGTCTGAAAATCCCCTCCTGGGGTGGAGGACTCTTCCCCACTACCCATTTCTCTCCTTAATCTGACCGTCAGGCTCGGCAAGTCTACAGGGGCGTATTAAAGTATAAAAGCCACAGAAACAAAATTGAAAATAAAATTTATGACCCTTTTTCAAACCAATATCCTAAAGCTGACCAAGACAGCCAACCAGATATGGTCCCCTAAATTGCAGGAGAAATTTACTGGGCACTTATACTTAACCACACGCGTGCAGGGGAGTCTGGTCATTTTCCAGCCCCCCAGGGAACGGATGAAGAATGTCTCAAGGATCTCGCTTGAGACAGACAGTGAAGGTATACTGGCTGGCAATGGGCTCATCTCTTCCTTATTTCTGCTCATCTCATGGAGGCGCATCGATTACAGGGTCTTCAGGCCACCTCCCAGGCCCGTTATTGCCACAGAAAAGTTCTGAGGATGCCAGAGGATGTCTGTGTCTCTGTCTTAGAGATGCAGGCAGTGTAGCAAATGTCTGGGCCGTTCTTGCCTAGGACATCCCATTCTTTTCGATGTAACCATTCTCCTTCCACTGGATGGAAAAGGAGCCGGGCAGGGTTACGACTGCCCACAAGACCCCTGCTCCCAAGGACAGCATCTCTTAGATTGCAGGACGAAGACCGGAGGAAGCATGGACCCTTCACCTTCTGGGTCCAGAACATTCCATGGGGCAGGGGCCAACTTCCCACTGTGGCTGACCTGTTGCTCGCCCATGCAACAGCTCTTCTGCATTCTTTCCTGCTAACAGAACTCCCATTATTTCTGGATGGCAATGTGCCCAGCAACAAGGAATGAATCAGGGAACCCTCTGCCAGTGATTGGTGGTAGAGACAGTCATGTGACCAGTTCCAGCCAATAAAGTATGAGGAGAAGCCAGCTAGGAAACTGTGGAACCATTTCCCTTCCCAATTAGAGACAGGCATGGGAGGAAGAAAGTTCCCTTTTTGCTGTCCCCTTTGCTCTGACTTTGGACACGTGGTGTCAGGCAGTGCTGCTTTGAGCTGCCACACCCATGTCAGACCAGAGAGTCTCAGAAAGGTCACTTTAGAGGCACTGATCCACCACGCCACTTCCAGCCGCTCTGCTTCTGATGGGATTACATAATAACTCGTGTATTGCATGGGATGGTAGTATATTCTGTCACTTGCTGCTCCGAGCAACCAACGACTATGCTCACAGTCGCCCGACTGGCTTGAGACAGAACCAGGATAAGGGGCCAGGCCAGTGCCTGTTCTGGAATCATCAGGAAGAATTCTCCCCATGGCCCCAGCTGCCCACTTGGCCTTCCCTGGCACCACGCCATCGGGGAAGCTGGATGCTTTGCCATGCTGTCTGCAGGAACGGGAGTCCAGGCTCACCCACTTGCATGGGTAGGGTGCTGCCATGGCTTTTCTGGGGTGTTTGGCTGGATTAGAGCAGTTACTGGCCACGAGCTTTCTGTCTTGCTAGGCTACTCCCATCTTGGTCCGTTGGTAAGAGCGGCTTTTGTTGGACCCTTTGTGTTCGCACTCACTGGTGTTTCTAAGTTGCTCGCTTTTTCAGGGAACTTGTTACCATGTTGTCCCTCGGGTCCTGAGGTCCCTAGCCAGTCTGCCTTTTCCTTTTGACCTTTGGTAGACTTATTGTAATTTAATACATAATGTCCAGTGTTTTAACTGGACTTAGTGATAGGAACAGGAGAAGTATGTCTTGACCACCTTCCTGGACAATGTGCATTCTCAGATGTGAATTTTTCTTCATTTACCTGGGATCGGGAGCCCAAGTCGATTTATCACGGCACAAAGAGGCCACCCTTTAACATTTCTGCACAGTTCCAAGCCCACGTTACATTGCTTTGCTTCTGAAGAAAATCTGCAGAACAGAAACGATCCTAAATCTATTGTACAGCCTGGACGCCACACAAAGGTATGAAGCCCATGAAAATGTTAAGACAATTTACTGAGGATTTGGGGACACTGATTACCAATTTTTGTGGCTCAGCCCTTAAGCACATCTGAGAATAAGTTGCCATCATCACTGTCATTATTGGAGGCTCAGCCGTCCTGCACATCTGGACCCCTCCCCGACTTGCATGGGTCCTTCTGAGTCCCAGGCAGCGGTTATCTGGTTGCAGCTTTTATAAGATGTGCAAGAATAAGCGGCTGGAATTGGAATTGGTTATGATGACTCTGTGTTTCTACTCTGCTGTCCCTCTGCTATCTGTCCCCTCGTAGCAGTTGACTTTGGGATGGCTGTGGACTTCTAGGGTGGCTGCAGATATGATGAGGAGAAGGGAGCCAGGGATACATTTCATCTGAGTTGAGTGGGATATATTCATGCAATTCATAGACACTTCAGGGCACAGTCCAGTTACTGGACATTATCTGGTATAGGAGTGACTTCCAGAAATGCACACACTGCCCACTGTGAGGACATATCTGGCAAGTGACAAAAAGATACCAGTGACTACCCTGAATCACCAATCCAAAAGAACCTATGCACCCCGATGTTCATAGCAGCACAATTTACAATAGCCAAGTGCTGGAAGCAACCTAAGTGCCCATCAGCAAATGAGTGGATCAAAAAACTGTGGTACATTTACATGATGGAATTCTATGCAGCAGAGAGAAAGAAGGAGCTTATACCCTTTGCAACAGCATGGATGGAATTGGAGAGCATTATGCTAAGTGACATAAGCCAGGCAGTGAGGGACAAATACCATATGATCTCACCTTTAAGTGGAACCTAATCAACAAAACAAACAAGCAAGCAAAATATAACCAGAGACGTTGAAGTTAAGAACAATCTAACAATAGCCAGAGGGGAGTGGGGAGGAGACAGTGGGGAGAGGGGTTTACAGGAACTACTATAAAGAACACATGGACAAAACCAAGGCGGAGGGTGGAGGTGGGGAAGGGAGGTGGGTTTGGCTGGGGTGGGGTGGAGGGATGGGGAGAAAATGCAGACAACTGTAATTGAACAATAAAAAAAAAGTTGAATTTTTTTTTTTTAAAAAGAAGAAGATACTGGTGACTAACTGGATGACAAATACCATCGCCTGAGAGGCCATTTCCGATTGGCCCCTGCACAGGGAAACCGAAACGCCTTGTAATCTTGCAGCTCACAAATGACACACCCTTGACAAACGTTTCCCCCAAGCCAAAAGAATCCAGAACTTTCCATGTTGTTTCATTAACAACAAGTTGTGAAGCTGAAAATAACTTTCCTAAACTGACCGAGAAAATCAAATTTTAATCACCAGCGCTAAGGGAAGGCTTCATTTATCTTTTGCTTCTCTCGACAGAAAAAGCCATTAGGAAATTATCAGACAAAAAGAAAAAAAAAGCTGGAAAAGCGTTTTAGGGTAGAAGGAAGTCGGGGTTCGCGATGTGGGGGGCTGTCGACATGTCTGCCTAGTGTTGTAAAGATATGGCCGTGCCCAGTGACCAATGTCCACTACGCCCGCTGCCCGACAGGAATCGGCAGGGCTCCCAGGGCCGTGGGGTGACAGACTCATGTCCAGTCCCCCGAAGGGGAGCAGAGCGGCCCTCAGGCTGCATTTGCTAAGGAGGGGAGGCAGCTGACTTTGACAGGCCCCCAGCTGGTGTATGAGGGAGCAGAGCCGGCCCTGACCTCGGGCACCGTGAGAGACTGTCTCTGGCTTAGAGGCTCCGTGGCTGAGGCCTCAGGAAATCTCGACTGCCGGTAAATGTTACCTCCCATCCCATTCGTGAAGAAAGGAGGGAAGTTGAAAAACCTGAAGGTGTGATTTATACCCAGCAGCCTCTCCTCTCACCCACAGAGCAGTCACAGAATATAAAGGAGGGTGTTCCTTCGGCTCCCACATTTGTGCGCGTCGTCCCTACAGGATCAGAGCATGAAAGGATGTTTCGACGTGTGATCCTCCAGCTTTGGTTCTGCAGGCTGCGATGGGAAGGACCGTGTCCCGGGGATGGACAATAATAGTGGTTATTTCACATACAAAGACCACAATGAGAGACTCCCGTGCACAGAGGCAGTGGGAAAGACGCGGCTGACTCGGGTGTTTCAAGTGGTTGGCGTTGTGATACGGCGTCACCCGCTCCTAAGGACAAGGCATCTATTGTGTTTCATCCGTGATAGAGGCTGGATGCCCACCTCGCGTCTTGTTTGGAAATTATGAGACTGGGTGATTCATCAGAGTCATTCCGTGTTTTCGATCAGTCTTGCCTGTCGGCTCCTCAAGTCCACATGTGGTGGGATTGCAGGCTGGGACGCCCGGTGTGCCCCATGGAACCCCTGTGACGCGGAGGTGAGGGAGGCGGGACCTGGGCATCTCCTTCCACAAGTCATCTCATGGCGTCCTCCGGGCTTCTCGGGGAGGCGGGGCTGCAAGGACAGCCTGGCTTCCCAGTTCAGAGCATCGGCAGACAGTCAGAAAAGGGCCCCTCCAAGTCCCTGCGCCATCCCCCCACCCCTGCCCTCCCACCTCTGTGCAAACGCCCAACCTCCATCCATCTGTCCAGCTGAAGCCACCGTCTGCTCAGGGCCAGACCCTGCCTGCTCCCAGGCGTGAGGACACACCCGGCACTTTCTCTTCCTCTCCTGCGTCTTTCATTTCCTCTCTACTGGCATTCCCATCAGACACACATGCGAACTTATTTCTCAGAACTTAGAAAGCTCTGTGCCCAGTCCCCTCCAGCTGCCACTTCTTGGCACCCGGGGCCAGCAAAGCTGCCCGGCGCTAGTGAGCAAGCAGCGTTCCCCCCAGCCTCTCGGGCAGTGTGTCCTCAAGGCCTGCTGGCTGGCTTCCCTCCCCCACCCCCTACTAGAGACCCCATAGCCACTCCCAAACTCAAGTCTCTGTCCTCACCTCATGTGACCTGCTGGGACATGGGACCCAGCTGGTTTCTCCCCTCTATGTGAAACACTGTGGACTCCCCGACTCTCAGCCGCTCTGCAGGCTCTGCAGTCATTGCTCCCCAGCGCTCAGAACTCTTAGGGACGTGCCCTGGCTGGACTGCGCCCTCTTCTCTTCCCACTGCGCGAAAAACAAGAACCTCCTCAGTTTTCCTCCTCCGCTCTCAACGCTTCACCGCTGACACTCCTGGTCACGAAACCTGTGGGCTTCCACACCAGGCAATTCTGCAGCTCTCTGGCGGAAACCAGCAGGTGTCCTATGGTGAATTCCAACAGTCTCCCTGGAAACGGCATCAGGTCCCACTGGCTGAGGGCGCAGTCCCACAAGACCCCCCACTTCACACACCAACTGCTGGTCCAGGCTGTCGTCTGCACTTCTGGCCAAACGTCTACAGAAAGGAGATTCCAGTGTCCTTCTATTTGTGCTTGATCGTTTGCAAAGAAAACTCACAGGACATAGGAAAACCGTTTTCTTACTAGGTATTTCTCACAAAGGATATTAAAGAGTATCAGTGAACAGCCACAGGAAGAGATGCGAAGGGCGAGATAGGAGCAGAGGGCATGCACGTCCTTGCCGGGCTGCCACTGGAGGGTGTGGCCTTCGCCAAAAGAAGACGAAACACAGGCAGGCCAGAGGACTTGCCTTTGCCACTTTCCCGGGGACCAAAGTCTGCATAAGAATATCCAGAGGGGACAGTCCCTCCCCAGGGATAAAAGCCTTCCCCTGAGGCCTTCTGGGGCAAAGCGGAGCATTGACAGGGAGCCTGAAGAGCTCTCCCAGAGGGGCAGGCTTGGGGAGAGAGCCTCCGGTCTCACATACAGGCTGGGTCAAGGCCCCGGGCCTCCTGGCCACCTGGGACCCACACTAATGACGGGGCTGCACTCTGCCTCGGGGCCCTTCACTGCAGCGTGGGGACAATGAGGGGCGGGGGTCAGCATGAGGAACGGCCTCATGGGGCAGTGTGCAGAGAGGACCAATGTCCCCCATGATTAAGGTGGCACGTGGAAGTCCCCAAAGAGTGATTCGAGGACATCAAAGTGTTGAGGCAGTGCTGAGCGCCTCAAAGAACCAAAGAGCTGACACAGACGGAGGTGTGGCACATGGTTCCCCTGGCCTAGGATTCAGCCTGCAGGGTACCGGGCAGACGACGGTGACCTTCTCCTCCAGGCTGCCGTCCTTCCCTTCCTGCCCCAGCGGACTGTCAACCCACAGGCTCATTCCCTCTCCAAGCCTGCCTTCTTGCCCAGGCCAGTGCCCCGGGTCTAGGCAAGGAGGCTTTGGCTAAGCTCCACATTATGTTCCTAAAGTGGTTTTACTCCGGCAAACTCCAAACAAGTGCCCAGAGCAGGTCTCTTAGGAGGGGCTCTTCTCCCAGCTGACACTCCAACGCTATCATCAGCCACACCCACAAGGCCCCTCCCTCTCCCTCATCCCCTGTTCCCTCCCTCACTTGCTCATTTCCACCCACCGGCCCTACATCTCTTTCTCCCAGGCCTCCACCAGAGATCCCTCCTTCCCCCCACAAACAGCTTCTGAAGTCTGATCCAGTCCAAGAAAGCTTCCGGCCCAGGATGCATGCGCCTGCATCCAGGGAGCCTGGTCCACAGTCCTCCAGCCACATGGCTCTCCCTTTGCATCAAAGGAGCATCGCTAAGTCACAGGCAGGCCGAGCACCTGACACAACTGCTCCTTGTCTCGGCCTCACAAGGCAAGTAGTCAATAGTCTCGTGATAACCGTACATGGGGTCAGACGGGAGTAGGCTTACTGGGGGGGTCACTTGGGAAGTTACAACGTCCCCCCACTATGCTGTGCTCCTGAAACTAATCTGATACTGTCTGTCAGCTGTTTGCCTCTTCCTCTTTGAAAGTTTTGGAGTAAGGACACGGAACGGGAGCCGGATGTGCCTCACCTGGACTTCCGACGCTCACCTGGCAGAGAAACGTGAGCCGGGGTCCCCCAGGGTAGCAAGCACCTCCGACAGCCAGCATGGGCAAGACTCGGCAGCCCCCGCTCCTGTCCAGTTACCCGCATAGCACGGAGCACGCGATCAAATGTCCCGTGTGCGACACCAGAGCACCCTAAGTCATGTCGACCCACTCGGAAAAGAGCATCGGAACCTCGGTCCCATCAGCGATCGGCTCTCCTGTAAAGGCTCTCCCCACACGCTGTCCGCTCCTTCCCTGCCCTTCATGAACTTCCATCATTCTCACTGTCCAAACGGCGAGCAGGGTCTGGAAAAGGAGCGTGTCCGGTGTGGGCACAACACGACCAGAGACCAGTGCGTCCCATCTGTCACTATGAGGCAGACTTAATAACATGTAACTCACAAACTGGGAGCGGCGCGGTGAGTGTGACAGTGTGTGTGTGTGTCTGAGTGTGTTTCAGTGATGACACTGGTGAGGCGGCAGCCTGTGCCGGTGAGAGGATTCGTGATTTGTAGAAGCAGACAGACGTGTTAATTGCAAGATAAACGGCCCTGGGCGCCGTGGGTCCATCAGGCACAGATTACACATCATAAAGGAGATCTTGATAAAAGAGTGAGTTCACTGAGGTGACACCTCATTAATCCAGCCCTGGCAGGAAACGCCGAAATCTAATTTTCCCAGATAACTGCAATCACTCAGACTCACAAATTAACACCGCATCAGAAACGATTTCATCCTTAACCAAACCGGTCCAAACACAGTTTCATTTTCCCCGGTAACTTGTGGCCTGCCTGCGGAACCTGGGTCACCTCATAGGCTGCTGCCAGAAGGACGTCAGCAGTAAGCATGACGGTGAGGTCCCGACAGCAAGCAGCTCCAGGTGACCACATCTCAGAGCCTCCCACCCAGCACCTGGCCAGAGCAACTTACAGGCCCATGGGGATCGATTACAGCAAAATGGCCCGGGTTAACGTGATGATTACCCACCGAAATGCTTGGGCTGAGCTGACACATAATCAAATCAATTGCATCGTCAGCCAATGAACTTGGAGTCTGAAGAAGGGGGGAGAGGGCCGGAGCTGGGGTTCAGGGAAACTGGAACACACACCCGTCTCGTAGCCCCGGGGAGTCGGGGGCCAGAACCCAGAGCACCATGGGCAGCTGTGCCGTGGGGGTGGATCTTTGAGCTCCAGCACGATCTTCACACCGTGGCGCTGGAGACCCTCCCAGCCTCTTACAGTTCCCGGTCGGCCATACTGCACGAAGGGCCTCAGGGGCACCGACTTGCCACCCTGTGCTGCACCCCTCGTCTCGCCCAGCAGGCGGGCCGCTGTCCCCAGCATTGAGCACCGTTCCTTCTCCGCGAGTCTCCCGGGTGGGCTCTGCAGCCCCTGAGCCCCGTTAGCAGCTTTGGTTGAACTGAACGCCCGGAGCTGCAAAGCTGAGGCCCAGGCGTGGGGTGACTGTCACCCTCAGGTGACAGGCTGCTGGAACGGGCACCGGCCACCGGCACGAAGAGCAGTAAAACACAAAGCTTG
Source organism: Desmodus rotundus (assembly GCF_022682495.2). Taxonomy (NCBI): domain Eukaryota; kingdom Metazoa; phylum Chordata; class Mammalia; order Chiroptera; family Phyllostomidae; genus Desmodus; species Desmodus rotundus. The sequence goes on along the minus strand of NC_071396.1, from coordinate 27,582,283 downwards.
CGGTTTCCGTGTGTAAATTAGAGCGGGCGGTAAGTACGCGTGTAAGTGGAGGTGGCGATTTACACAGATGGTCCCATGGAGGTCCACATCCGCCAGTGACCTAACAACCGGTAACGCCCCCTTTTACGGACAAAGAAACTGAGGCCTTGCACGGACAAAGGTCGTGCTGATGTACTCCAGAGCTCTGGAGACTAAGCTTGTCACCACTTTGCTGCCCATCTCCTCATCAAGCCCGACTGTCCCACCACGTCTGTCACATCAGGGGCCGAGTGACAGCTAGTCCGCTGGGCCCGGTCCGCAGCCTGTAGCCTGTGGCACGTGAGTGCCACGAACCAGCAGTGACTTTTAAATGTCTGGTTTCATTATCTGTTCACAAAGTGATGATTTATTAGATAAAACATTAGCCGAGTTATTTCCTTCCTCGAAGGGTTCCTTGCACACCTGGGACATCAGCGGTCCCCTCTCCAATAGATGCGGGGACAAGACAGTTGGGAGTGACAGTGGGTGCTACGCACGCCCTGCATGAGGGCAGAGCTGGGGGGGAACTTTCTGCCCTGCAGGCCTCCGTCAGTGGCTCAGTTGTGGAGGCCACTACCTCCCCGTTGCAGCCAGAGGAAGGCGGGAAAACGGAACTCCTTCTTCAAGAGGTGTGCTTCCCAGGGTGCTGGCCCGAAAACCCAACACCCAGAACCCCCCTTGGGGTGTCAAACAAGAGGAGGCGCACACGGGCAGCTGGAAGGCGGAGGAGAGAGGGAAAAGTGCAAACTCCCAGGTAACTGGGATGTGTACCTACAGGAAACAGCCTGGAGACCCAGGGCTGGGGACCAGAGGGAAGAGGAGGCAGGGCCACAGCTAGCAGCTCAGGAGACACAGTGGCGAGGCCCAGGCCGGCTTTGCCCAAGGAGCGGAGGCTGTGGCTGTACCCAGAGCATCAGAACCTGTGCGCCCAGGACCGAGAATCCCGTGCAGTTAGTGCCCGGTCATGGCAGCCTGAAGTGTCAGGACCTCGGAGGGCTCGGAGGCATCAGGAGTGAACTTCCTCTTTTGCTGCAGTCAGTGGAGAAGCTTATGTTTTCCGGCGACAGATGTGTTCGCGGTAGTCTTAGGTCACCACAAGTGAGCGGAGTCTCTCAGTCCTGCAGACTGGACCCCTGACTTGGTGATCGTGTGCGCATCTGACGCCCCTTGAGTCACCACCTGTTGGAGGCCACCATGCCTGCAATGATAACGTGCTTCTGAGTCACAGCCCCAAATATTTCCCCGAAGCCCTTCGGCGAATGAATGCTGTTTGTCTGTAAGCGGCTGCCTCCAGGGAGAGGGCAGGTAGAGACCCAGCCCGTCCCTCCTGGAGCCAGCTGCAAGGGCTATGCCTGCGCTCTCCCTGCACAGTTCTTACAGATGAGCAACATGCAAGATGTAGGCAAGCAGAGACGAGCAGGGCTCTCGGCTTCACAGGTGAGCACAGCTGGCCTGTGCCAGGTTCTGGAGACAAGGGGTTGTAGCCACACTGTTTCACCAAGCACCACAGTTCCTGGGGGGTCGTCTCGGTCCGAGTCAGCGCCCCTCCCCCCCCAGCCAAAGGCCTGCTGACTCCGTGTCTCCACATGACACGTCTAACTCATGTAAATGACCTTATTTCACCAGGGACAACTCGAAGCCCTAATAGCCACTTTGGGTAACTCGTGACGTAGACAGGGTTGTTATTCTGATGGGCATCTGGACACAATCAGAAAAAGCGATCCTGAACATGCAGCCGTTTCCACTCTTTGCTTGCCATGAAGAGACCTCCGAACTCAATTTGAATTCTAAAACCATCGACCTAGGAGGTTCCCCGAATCCCAGGTCAGAAAGGAAAAAGCTGAATGATGAATTCCGACTAGGGCTCCGCAGATGCACTCTGGGCTTTTCCCACTTCCTTCCCCAAAGCCCACAGGCAGTGGGGCCAGGAAATGCAAAGCCTTTGTAAAAGCTCATCAGCGTGACCCTAAAAGAGACGCAGGGCTGACAGATTCTTAAAAACACAAGGTATGGAAACTTTGTCAACAGGGATGCTTATCCATATTGCAAGCCAAAGAATAATTGAAAATTGTCCCATCCGAGCCTGCAGGGCACAGGGACTGGAAAGTTCTGGGGTACCCTGAAGGGGCTCCAAGGGGCACTGCAGTCAGCTCCCTTGCATAGCCTTTGCCCCTCCATTCCCTCTTCCCCATCTCCTGAAAGACTTTGGAGATTAATTGTAGATTGTTTCCTAACAATGGCCACTGCGATATTTCTAGTGTCATATGCTCTCCCTCCGTCTTCCTACCCCCCAAGGAGAGATGGAGCTCACGTCCATTCCCCCCTGAACTTGACTGGGCCTTTGTAACGGGTTTGATAAGTAGATTGTGGTAGAGGTGATGCTGCATGACTTCCGGAGCGAGGTGAGGACCGGCGATCCAGCTCCCAGGCAGCCGCCGCCTTGCTGTAAGGGAGCCCCAGCTGCCCCGTGCGGAGAGACCACACGGAGAGGCGCATGGGGAGCCTTCGGGTAATTCTGGCCCCTGTCCTCCGAGTCTTCCACCTGTGACCACAGGTGTTATGGAACGAGAACAAACCATTCTGCTGTGCCCTGTGTACACTTCTGACCCACAGTGTCTGTGAACATGAGTGACTGTTTCATGCCACTAAGCTGTGAGGCGGTCTGTTACCCGGCCATCGAAGTTGGGACATAAGTAACCACAAAAATGTCCAGCTACTGTGCCCACACTGCAGAACTAACACGGCCAGTCAGACAGAGCTAACACACAGGAAAAAGAAATCAGACTCTGGTCTCTTAGAATCCACTGGAGATGCTGCTCCAGTTGGTTAGAGAGAGCTCAGAATACACATTTAAAAGCTCACACAAGAACTACCAAAGGAAAAAGAAAATTGTTAACTTTCTGATTATGCGTTCGCTCCTCCATTTTTTCAAAGGCAAGACCTTTAACTGTGATATTCCTTTATGACCTTGGTTACTAGGTTACAAAATAAGAAGAAGATCATTCACAGCTTTTTAGCTTTTAAATATGGCTGGAAGACTCTTTTATAAAGTCATTTGAAAAAAAAGTTCACGTAATGTTCTTGATGGGTGGCTGCAGGCAAATGAGAGTTAGGAATTCTGATTTAAAACGGCGCATTTCTGCTTCCATGTAGGATGTAGGAAGCTGCACAGAACAATGAGAAAAATCTGGTCTACAAAAGCTATCATTTTCCCTGAGTCTGTCACAGACCCAGGGTTGCAGGGTGGCCACATAAGCTGAATTCCGAAGGAGCAGGCCCTCCGCGGAGAAATGCGCCACATACAACCCGTCTGCCCTTCGGCAGAGACAGGAGAAACACGTGGCCACCGGGAGGCATGAAGGCGCCAGCTGAGATTTTAGTGAATCATCAGAGGTCAAGTGTGGGCCAGGATGCCAGTTTGGAATGGCTGAGGAATCAAGACGTAGGGAGTCTGCACTCACTCACGAGATCTCTGAAAAGAGCAGGACCAGCCATGGGAGCGGGGAGGGATAGGCCTGTGCACGTGCGGGAAGAGACCAGCTGCGGTTGGAGGACAGATGGCGAAGCCCCACTGCTTCCCTGGATCCACCCCTCCCACGAAGCCAAGGCCCAAGATGCTCAGGGAGGGGCACCAAATCCGTCCAGACACAGGGCGCCATAAAGCCCAACACAAAGCTTAACATGCACGCAGACCTGCATACTGCTCCTGAACAGAAGGATTTAAACAGGAGAAAAGGATCAAGCAGGTCTCACCACACAATACCCCAAATGCCCAGGATAAAATAAATAATAATAATAATAAATAAAACAGTTGTCATACCAAGAACTAGGACGACCACAACTTGAAGGAGAAAAGACCAGCCAAGCCGCCAACAGTGCGGTGACTCGGGTGTTGCATTATCCAACCAGGATTTGAAAGCAGCAGTCGTAAAACGCTTCCCTGAGCAATGACGAACACTCTTCAGACAATTAAAAATCTTGCTGTGGCTGGTGTGGCTCAGTGGATTGAGCGCCAGCCTGCGAACCAAAGGGTCACTGGTTCGATTCCCAGTCAGGGCACAGGCCTGGGTTGCGGACTAGGTCCCCAGTAGGGGGCGTGTGAGAGGCAACCACACATTGCTGTTTCTCTCCCTCTCTTTCTCCCTCCTTTCCCCTCTCTAAAAATAAACAAGTAAGTAAGTTTTAAAAATCTCAGCAAATAAATAGAAGATATAAAAAAGAACCAAAGGGAAGCAATATAACAGCATAATAATTGAAATTTAAAACTCAGTGGACAGGCTCAGTAGTTAATTGGAGATGAGAGAGGAAAGGAGGAAAGGACCAGTGAACTCAAGGAGAGATCAATAGATATTTCCAATCTGAATGACTGAGAAAAAATGACTAAAGAAAAAAAAATGGCGCCTCAGGAAACTGTGGGACAGTAACATAAAAAATCTAACATTTGTATCATTTGAGTCTCAGAAGAAAGGAAAATGTGTGGGGCTGAAAAAAAGTTTCTGAAGAAAAATGACTGAAAATCATTTAAAAAATGATTTCAACTAACCCAAAAGGAGGCAGGAAAACAGGAAAAAGAACAGGAACAGATGTAACATATAGAAAACAACTAACAAGATAATAGATGTATACCTAACCATGGCACCTAGCAACATTAAATGTAAATGGTGGAAAATCCCCAATTAAAAGGCAGAGCCGATCAGACTAGGTAAGAAACCAAAACCCGATGTATGCTGTCTAAAATAAATTTGGTCTAAATATAAAGACATAGATAGGTTATAAAATTAAAAGCGTAGAACCCTGGCTGGTGTGGCTCAGATGGTCAGAGCATCATCCTGTAAACTGAAAGGTCATGGGTTCGAACCCCAGTCAGGACACACGCCTAGGTTGCAGGTTCAGTTTCGGTCAGGGAGCATAGCAGAGGCAACCAATGAATGTTCTCTCTCACATCGATGTTTCTCTCCCTCTCTCTCATCTTCCCTCCCCCTCTCTCTACAAATCAATGAGCGTGTCCTCAGGGTGAGGATTTAAATTAAAAAAGTGAAAGGGTGGAAAAGATGTATCAAGCAGTCATAAAGCAAAAGTGGGGGTACACTAATATCAGACTAAGTGGACTCCAGAACAAGGAATATTACCAGGCGAGGGTCCCAAGTTTCCCACCTCCTCACTGATGCTTGCTGTCGCCTGTCGCTTTATTACAGTCGTTCTAGTGGGCTTGAAGCACCACGTTTTGTGTTCTGTGTTGTGTGGGCAACTTTGGGATAATCGTGTGAATAAACCCGCCTACTTACTTTTTCTCTCTGGGCAGTTTGGAAGTTGTGTTTCGCGTTCTATTCAATGTTCAGTAGCCCAATAGCCAGGGCAAGGCAGGGAAGAACTCAGATGCGACCATCTTTTCAAGAATATCTGGTCTCCTCACCGAGATTTTTTTCAATGCCAACTAAGGTTTCCTTCCCCTGGCCCTGGCTAGGGGGTGGATCGCATAACCCACGGGGGTCATCTTGGGCTTTGCATCCTTTCTGTGGTGCAGCGTGGGGCCACCCTCCCCTCCCACACACATCCATCGAAGCATCGGTGCCGGTGATCACCGGCCTCTCCACGGTCTCTTCCCCGGCAATGACGGGGAAACACGAAGCCATCACCCTTCTCCCAGTCGCTTGTGTTTCTCTTGCAACTGAGGGTTCCTGGATCTTCCCTGGATTTTGCTGCTTCACCAGGAACAGCCTTGTGCACCCAACCACTATTTTTCTTCTCTTACCACGTTTGGATGATTTGGACATTTGACGGTCGTTTTCCATGTTTGCTGCTGGGTTGTTTATTTTTTTTATTTTTTTTTTTAGTGTGAAGGAGGTGCCAGTGTTTTCTACATTAGGTTCACGTCATTAAGTATTTGGAAAGGAAGATGTGATCGAGCCATACTCTATCATTTTACCCCAAAACTCCTGGCCGTACTTTTAGGTGTTTCGCTCAGGCCTGGGGAGCCTCCATCACTCATTCATTCATTCATTCATTCACTCGACAGATGGCCACTGAGTGCTGGGTAGGGCTCTCAGAGCTGGGCCACAGCAGCGAATCTCTTGCTCTCATGGAGCCTTAGTTTCGTCCGAGCCTGTCAATCAATGCTTCCTTACTTTGCATAAAGGTGTTAGAAGATGATTTCAACACTTCAAATCTGAGAGTTCACACCCAATCTGCTTGTAACATGAACTCATACAGCCCGCTGTCATTCACTGTGACTCATCGAAGTATCAAAGGTGCTGTCCCCAGCTATGGCCTGGCTGGAGGGGAAGGTTAAGGGGAGTGAAGCAAGCTCTCACTTTAAGCTCTCCTGCTGTATTTGAAAAGCTGCTGCAGACAGTTTGCTTTCCACTCATCGCTGTGGATGAATTAAAATCATTGGTAAGATGCTCAGCTGATGCTGTGCCAAAAACAAATGCAGTTCTGGCAGAAAGTATTTTTAAAAAGTACAGGGAAACCAAGCTGTGAGGCACAGAGAACGCATTTTTAAATCTCAAAGCCTAAGATCTTTTTACGAATCTCTTTTTCTAAGCACCATTAACCAGAGCTGTTCCTCAGCAATTTGCGGGCTTCCGATTAACAGGGTGCTGTGGCTAACACTTACTCGAAGCCAATTTCTTTGTATTACCTCCCTGCAGCCACCTCAACTGCATTCCCAGAGTTCCGCTCAAGTGCTTCAGTCCTTCCAAGACACCGTGACTTTAAGTTGCTCAGCAAATAGATGAGCCACGGTGCGTAAGACAGTGCGCTGGGGCTGCTGGGCGCGGGGGGCTAGAAATAAACAGTACCGCGCCTACCTGGGAGGAATTACCGGGGCAAGGGGAACTCACACAAAGCAAGGCACATATTCTGAAGACAAAGGAATGACGTATAGGATGCTGCAGTGACCAATTCTGAGTTTCCAGATCCGATGAGAGGCTGGGACCTGGCATGCTCCCCCACCTGTGAAGAGTCCCCTTAGCCAACAGCCCCTTGTCAGAGCTAACGGCTCACAGGAACAGAGCCCAAAGGCCAGACCCCCACAAGACATTCTGCTGCCTACAGAGGCCCATGGAATTTGCTAGAGATCACACGTACCTTCTGGTGCCTTCTGAGTGTAGTTTAAATACTGCTTTTTTTAGGGGCTCATGTAGGAGTTCATCATTCATAAATTCGTTTGAACTGTGTTTGGAAATCTCTGAGGCCACCAGCTCCATCAAATCCTTGAATCCTCAAATATGCAAGCACCCTTGACTCCCTCACACCCTTACATCCCAAAGGCTAGTGTCCGCTAGAGAAGGGTTTTTAGGAATGGGGAACAAATTCATGCATTCGTCTCCTTTCGCGAATTCAGAATCTTTTGGCTTTCCCCTTCCAAATCCCGGGGCTTAGGCACCTCACTCAGACCCCAAAGCCATGATTAAGGCGGTCCGTTGTCAAGGCCACCACCGACTTCCTCCATGAGAGTGCAGAGCCAGTAGCTCCCTCGGCTTCCCGGGCTCCTCCTCCTGTGGTAGCTCCACGGGGCCATGCTGGAGACTCTCTTCTGCAGAGGGCTAACTATGGAGGAGAGTGCAGGGAAAACTCTGTTAAAGGCAACAGAGAGGCTGCTTCCTTGCAGGAACAGGTCCGCGTCGAAAGCAACGCCTACCTGCTGCACCAAGAGCCACGTACCCGTGCAGGGTAAGACAGTGTTTGCCCTAGAGAAGAGAGGTCCGTGCAAACCTGGCTACTCCCAGCTGGAAGCGCTGGCGTGCAGGATGCCCTGCTCACATTTGGAGGAAAAGCACCTCCAAGATTGGCCTTGTGGGGGAACAAAATGGGAAAGCCATGTGAAGGGGACGCACCACCTAGTGGCCGGAGATGGAACTGCTGCTCAGCTACATCAAAACCCCTAAGCAGATCTCAAAGGGCAAGGTATCACAGGAGTAATTCAAGTCTCCTTTCAGGTAAACTGTAATTAATAATTAGGTGAAGAAAATGTGGTTTTGTTCCATGAGATTTATGGAGATATTCTCAAAAAATATTTTATAGCTTCTAGACCTGATAGGCTGGTTAAATCTTCTGGCTATTAATAGATGCCCCATTTGAAAGGAAAATGCTAAGCGTTGTAATGTTTCAAAAGAAACCTTTGCAAAACCCATTTTGGGGTAATAATGGTTTTTCTTTCCAAAAAAGGATCTAGGGACTCAACAACATTCCTCACACTAAAACACATGGAACACTTCGCAGCGAGTCCACGAACCAGCTAGCTCTGGATACCACTGACCCCTGAACAAAGGCCTGGACTCTATGGGGTTGCGTCCACGCAGGTTTTAAGGGGGCCCATGCAGTTCAAACTTGCGCTGCTCAAGGGTGAGCTGGACTTCCACCCCGCTGGGAACCCCCACATTTGCAGGACTGCCTTAACCCACACATGGGTTTTCCATGACTCGGGGATCAGCACCCTAACCCCATGGTGTAAGGACTGACTGTGAGTCCTGCCCTAAAAATAAACACGTTACCCCTTAATAACAGCTGTTACGCTTGCTGGAGATTATCTTTTAATACAAAAAACACGTCTACAATGTTTCTTAAAGCAAGTTATAATTTTATTCATTTTTCAGTGTTTTTACCACCTTTCACAGTACTAATAAAATTCAAGCCACAGCTCCCCGACATGAAAGCTCGACAGTTTACTTTACAGTCACATATAAAGACCAGACCACGTACTCGAGACTGCAAGACTCACAGAGCGCCGAGTGCAGGCAGGCCACTTTATTTAGCTGAAGCCTGAACACACTTCCCGCCTTCTGCCATCGCCGCTGAGATGCTTTCCAGCCAGGCCACATCCAGGCCGAGGTCGGAGTGAGACACTTTGACTTAAGTGACGTAAAACTAAAGTCAGAGGAATGAAATCGATTTTCAATCACCACAGAGTTTGTGCCTCTAGTTTAATTAAGTTTACATTTTTTCACAGAAAAAAAAATACATTTAAGGCAAATAAAACCAAATTCCAGATTAGCATCATTCAGTGTTTTTGTTTTTTTTTAATCTGACCTTCATCGAGGCAGGCAAAGTACAGATGCTGTACATTACAAACATACGTAGGTGTCACTCACGGCACATCAACCCCTACAGGCACAAGGACTTCTTCTAAGCGCTGCTCCTCCTCCCCGAAGCGCAGGACCGCGGCTAAATGTACAGAGAGCCATCGGCCGGGCCCACGTAGCCAACTCCGATCAACAGCACGTCTATCAGCGTCCATATCCCCAGGCCGCCGAAGCTGAAGAGCTTGCCGAGGCCTTCTCTCCACTGGCCCAGGTAGAAGCGGTCCGCTCCGAACCCGCCGAGGGTGATGCTGTAACACCAAACAGGACTGGGATCCACCAGAGGCCCCCCGACTGCCCGCAGCCGGGGGGTAACCCCGTAACACAGCTCAGTCACACCTGGGAAAGGCTCTCAAACGACCCTAACTCTCTGTGAGGAGACAAGAATTATTTCACACGTCACAGCACCAGATGTATATTTCCGATCCCTGGTGGGGGTCCGCATACACGAAGGGCTGACTTTAAGTGACACGTGGATTTTCGACTGTGCAAGTAGTCGGTGCCCTGACCCCCACATTGTTCAAGGGCCCCCTGCAATCACGGGCAAGGAGACTGCTTAAATGTCCAAAGTAAACGTACAAAGTTTAGCTGGGCTGAAAGTTAAGGTTTCTCTTTGAAAGAAAATTAATGGCTCTTCCTGCATTTTAACCTTGAACATGGCCCAGCCCTGAGACGAATCACGAACGGAGTCAGGAGTCGGCATCGTAAGGCAGCCCCTGCACTGGGCCGCCCGGGGCAAGCTGTCAGACTGTCTCAGTCCCTCATGTCCAAAAGTTTGGTGTCAGGAATAAAAGACTTTTGAGGTTCTTTCCAATGCTAAGATCTAACACTGTTTGGTTAACTTCTCATTTTTTTTAAGTTTTGTGATGGAAAATTTCAGAACACAAAAAAGTAAAAAAGCAAAGAGAACAGCACCCGTGAGCCAGCTCCAACAGTATCGCCACTCAGCCGGCCCTGGCTCTTCCACCCCCCGCCCCGCACTCCATCTGCAGTGTTCTGCAGCAAACCCTGGACACTGTCACGTTCACAGAAGATTCCAGAAGAAACGATGGTGAGTCATGGGTGGCAAACTATTGTTACTTTCTGAAAGTCAGTTGTTAACTGGGCCGTGGTAGTTTAAGATGGCAGCAACGTGGGGGAGCTGGGTGAGGGACAGACAGGAACTCTCTATCTTTGCCCGTTTTCTGTAAGTCTAAAATTATTCTAAAATAAAGAGTTTATTTAAAAAAAAGTCGTCAGTGTCCATCTGAACCGTGGCTGACGAGGACGGTGGCCAGTCATGAACTCACGTTGTCACCGTCTGTCACCTCCCATCTTGGACTCTGCTTTCACTTCCCAGTTACACCGGGCAGCCTCCTCCTCACCCCACCCCAGCCCAACACGGAGATTCTCCACAAGGGGACACCCGGCCACACCTGGAGGGGGAAGAGGCTACTGGCGTCTAGTAAGAAGAGTCTGCAGATGCTGCTAACACCCCACTATGCACAAGGAGCGCCCCCAAACGCCGACAGTGACGAGGCCGAGAACCCCTGCCCCACCTGCAGACGGCACAGCATTTCAGTCAGCGAACCGCTTCATCAGCTCCCCACCTGCGCTTCCCTCTGCTGGGAAGAGTGGGCACAACTTTGTCCTCCAAACTGTCGAAAGGTTAAAAATATCCAAGCACATTTCTAGGTACAAATTCTAAGTCCATAATTATTTCTGGATGGCGGAATTCTAGATGACTTCTAATGTGTTTCTTTGTCCTTTTCACTTTTTCCAGTGTTCAGTTTTATGCATGTATTATTTTTTTTTATAATAAAGAAGTTACTAAAATTAAAATACACATCATAAATCTACCTACCATATTTTGCCATATATAATGTGCATTTTTTAGCCCAAATTTTTGAGGGAAAAATAAGGATGCTCACTATACATGGATATAACAATTCCACACCATGGGTATGACAGCCCTGTGCCCAATGCACACAAAACCTGTGGGTGTGCGTTACACACAGGAGAGCATTATACACAGCGCAATACGGTACTGTAAACAGTATACGGAATTTTCTGATTCCTGGCACGTTCAGGATGGGAAATTCAGAGCAGTTCTAATGATCTGTAATCACGACTCAGTCAAGTCACGGACAGGCTGTTTGGGAGAAAAGCCAACTTCCTGCCATTAAACCTCGTAAAGGTGCCAGTCTGACCACCCGAGGAACCCCCACAGCTATGCGCCCTCAGGTCTGTTGGACACCTGGAAGGGTCCGAGGGGCAGAGCTCATCTGAGCTCAACATCTGGAAGATTCCACCGATCCCAGCAAAATCCAAACGGCACCCTTAGCTACAAGTAACAAAGCTCACCTCAGAGCCAAGGCTGTCGACCACTTATAGCCTCCGGTCCAGTTGCAGTATAGCATTTTCGGGAAAGTCCGGTTACCTTTACAAAAGGGAAAATGCTCTGTTAGAAACATGGGTCTGAAAATACTCTTACACAGCCCTGGCTGGTGTGGCTCAGGGGACTGAGCGCCGGCCTGCAAACCAAAGGGTCACTGGTTCGATTCCCGGTTGGGGCACATGCCTGGGTTGCAGGCCAGGTCCCTAGTGAGGGGCGCAGAACAGCAACCACACACTGAAGTTTCTCTCCCTCTCTTTCTCCCTCTCTTCTCCTCTCTCTAAATACAATTAAAAAAGAATACTCATACACAGAGACTTAACTGTACGTAATTGAAAATCTACATAATCCACGCTGCTTACAACAATGTTCATTGTAGTGAACGGTGAGAGATCGCTGCAGTCTCTCAGCACAGACCGAACACGGAGATCAGTTAGGCAGAGGCTGCAGTGCAAAAACTGGGAAATACCCCGCCGGCTCTCAAGACTGGAAGCAGGAGGGTGCCAGCAAGGCGTGCTGCTGGGGCACACGTCAGGCCTCAACAAGGAGGGAGCCCGGACCACGCGCACAGAAGCGCTCCCACGGAACAAAGGGCCTCGAGACAACTGGCTGTCTGCGTGGGAGGAAAGGGAGCCTGGACCCCCCTCACCCCGCAGACCACAGCCCGCTGCAGGTGGGTCACAGACCTGAACGTGAGAGGCCTGACTCACAGCTTTAAAAAGAAAGTATTTTCACGAGCCTGGAGTGAGAAAAGATTTCTTACCACACAAAAGGGCTAACTGGGAAATACTAATAACCTTCAACCAGCTCCAATTTAACTTTCTGTTCTTCAAAAGACACCAAAAACGAAGTGGAAAACAAAGTTAAAAACCTGGCAGAGAATTTTAAGGACATCACATCGTTAGCATCCAACATATAAAGGAATGCCTCGGAACCTTTAAGAAACAGACAAAACTGAGGGACAACAAGGGCTGGAGAGCATGTACACCATCAGGAACAGCCACGCAGCCGGCGGGTGCGAGCTGAGGAGCCGTCTGGAAAACCACACATGCTGGACAGTCGGGACAAGCCAGACCGGCTCCTGCCCGTGCGCAGCCAGGGGCCACGGACGAAAACTGTACCAGCCGCACAACCTATAAGAACAAAAAACACGACCAATCCAAACACACGGGAGAATGAGCGAACAATGACACACTCTTACAAAGGACCAGCATTCAGAAGTGTAAAAAAAAAAAAAAAAGGAAGCGAAGGCGCGTGGATGAACCCCAGAGACAGAGTGACGAGGGAAAGTCCCCGAAGACCCTGAACTAGCTAGTATTCTACACAACTCTAAAGCCCGCACCACTGAGTAATATGTCACACTACGCCCATGCCACACACGGGACAGAGCCGCGTAATTCAGAGAGAAGTGGGATGAGAACCAAATGCAAAGGGCGGGTACTGCTGAAGGTTGGAGGCAAAGCGCTGCGTTAGTGACGACTCAGGTGAAAGTCACAGGACATCACACTGTACACCCCACGGATTTTTTCTTGTTTTATCAAACACAACATTTGAAAAGACAGGCACCCTGCACCTTTTGGGGACTTCATTTCAGCTCACTGAGTGTATGAGGGAGGCCGGGCCCAACTGCAAAGTGCCAATGAACGTTCCTGATGATGTCATTTAAACTGAACTCTCAACTTCCCGACTCCAGGCCCGTAAGCGAGCTCAGAGAACTAAGGGCCTGGCCGCCCTGCCATGCGCGCGCCCGCGGGACTCACCCAGGCAGTGCACGTGGTCCCGCACCGTGCAGTTGGCGGCATAGCGCTGCCGGGGACAGGACACCGTCATGCAGGCGGTGGAGTTGGAGCACTCGTACTCGGTTTCGGGGAGCTGCCAGCAGAACCTGCAGGTCATGTTGATGACGAAGTTCTTTTGGGACCTGAAGTCCTGATCCTGTGGAGCAAAGGACATAGAACTCATCCACGGCAACGGAGTGGCAGCTCATTAGCGTGTCAAGGAAAGCACACAAGTCACACGGCACAAGTGTGAACAATGCTCGATGAGCTGGCGGGAAGTGGCGTGGAAATAGGAACCGAGCCACTGCACATGCAAAATGAAGAGTGATCCTATACTCACAAAAATTTACACCCAAAATGTACACCTATGAAAAAAATACCTAGAGGAATTCACATCAAAACCACAAAGGTTATTTTGGGGTGGTGAGATTAGGCTGTCACTTGTACCTTGCTAAATCTGTAATATTATGACATGACATTAAGCATGTGCACTTTTTGCCCTGGCTGGTATAGCTCAGTGGATTGAGCACCAGCCTGCTAACTAGAGAGTCGCTGGTTTGATTCCCACTCAGGGCACATGTCTGGGTTGTGAGCCAGGTCCCCGGTAGGGGGAGCTCGAGAGGCAACCACACACTGATGTTTCCTTCCCTCTTTCTCCCTCCCTTACCCTCTCTCTAAAAATAAAAAATATATATATAAAAATCTTTTTGAAAAATCCTGCGTACTTTTGTACAGGAAAAAGGAAAGTTTCTTTTATTAAGCCAGGGAGACACAAATAGCTGCAAGGAGGGATGAGGACATCTGTTCAAGGTCACTGAACTGCAATCCAGGACCCCACCCCCGCTGATGCTCCCAGAAGTACCACACGCAGGGCTGCCAGTCCCAAACCTTCCCACACGTCATCTGCACCCCGTCCAGGCCCACTACTGCTGCTCCCTCCACCACGAGCACTGGATGTGACCGCCCACAGGCAGCCCCAGAAAATCTGTCCACTTACAACCACATGCACAGACTCAACCAGTGCACATGGCTGGCCCTTAGCTTTTGAGACCAGACTTCTTCACTTCAACTTTAAAAGTCATTACTGTGTTTTCTGCTTATAAAGTTGCATGTGTTCTCTGTAAGCTGTACATTTGGAAATTTCAAAAAACCCTGTTACCTCTCCAGCAAGACCCACTTTAATCTTATTTCAACCTTTAATTCTGTAATATAAATTTACAGAAGCAGAATTAAACTGAAAGCATTTTGTACCCTTTTTACCCCACTTGACATTCTATCATAATACATATTGTTAAAATCATTTTTAAATGAGCCAACAATCCCCTCTGGAAGTTATCATATTTATTAATTTTTCTATCAATGTAAAACTACGTTTTTGGATAGCATCCCAAACCGAGCAGGACACCACCAGCTTTAGGCAGCACTGCTTCAAACATCTGCAGAGCTCTAGTGATGCGACTACAGCCCACATTTCTTACCCCTTGTTTTTAAACTAGTCGATGCACACATGTGGTACGGGCTCCCAGACAGGCCTGGAGGGGGAAGCCCGCCTCCCTGGCACTGGGAGCTGCTGACCCACTGGCCTTCAAGGGAGTCTCTGCTATGCCTGGATTCACGTCTTTCTTTAAAACTTAACTTTCCCACTGATAATTCCCTTCCACTTAATTCTGTTGATATCCATACCTATCTCCAGAGCTGCCTCTTTGTAGCAGCTGCAATCCATGTATTCATTTTGTTACACAGTGACCCATAAATTAAACAGTTCTCCCTCAGACAGTACGCTTGTCTCAGATCGCTCGCTTTGGTGAACAGCGCCGCAGAGAAGATGCTTGGGCACATCTACCTGCATCCGCGGGCACCATCTGTAAGTCCGACTCCCAGACATGGGACTGCTGGACTGTAAGCTCCGTGCACCTGCAGTTTCCCAGGGTGACACACTGCCCGGGACAGGGCGGCCCCTCTGCCCATGCACTAACGAGATGTGTCACTTCCACCCTCGCAAACTCAGTGCCATACGCCTTGTATTCTTTTGGCCAGTCTAACAGGTAAAAACACATTGTGCATTTCTTTCATTATGAGAAAGAGTAAACATTTTTTTCCTGTGTTGGAAGTCCAGTTGTGCTTCCTTTTCTATGAGCCACGTGCTCGGGCCCTGACACCGTTTTTCTGGAAGACTGCCGTCTGTTCGCAGCGGCTCCCAGGAAATCCTTACATTGTGGGCATTAGTGCACTATTTGTGATGGTTAGAAGTGCTTCTCCTAGTTTGTCATCTGTCTTCTGCCTTTCTGCTTCTTTAGATCATACAGAAATCTGATTTTTATTTATTTTAGTCCAATACCTCCTTTCTTTTATGGCTTCTAAATTTTATCTTATGCTTAGAAAAATGTTCCGTACCTTCAGATTTTAAGAAGACATAGCTCATGCTTTTTCTCGTATGCTGCGGTTTCATTTTTTTCCCCCATCCACTGTTTGACCTATCTGTAATTTATTTTGGACAAGACAGGGACTTCGTGTTTTTCCTGATAGCTACCCAGGTACCCCCACATTTGTGGAATCCTTCTTACCACAGAGAAGCACAGACCCCTTCAAAAGCTTATCTGGAGGAAAAAGATCTGTTACCTCCCCTCGGTGACACAGCTGTCCTACTACAAACACAGACCCACCTGAAGGCAGTGAGCCCGCTGTGGGACACTAAAGCCACACAGAGCACCCTTCCTGCCGAGCTCGTTCCCAGGCCACTATCGCTGGAACAGCAGCAATCTCACACGGAAGGGGCTGCAGGATTTCCACGTTTATTTCTCCACATATACGTAACAGGGTCCTTATACAGTAATGCCCTGGACTGGTGTCACCCGCAGGACGGTCCCCTGGTGTGTGAGTCCCCAGCAGTGTGCATGGAGGAGGACTGGAGTGTACTTCTTTCCGTCAATCTGAAGTTCAAAGTGAGAGGGAGGTGAGGACGGGGGCCCGCGTGCAGCACAAGGGAGAGCGCATCCCCGTGTGCGCACGTGACGGCCGTGGACTATTTCTTCCTGATGTGCTAAAGCACTCACTGAGAAGGGACCCTAGAGGCTGCTACGGAACACGCAAGAAAGCGCGGCTCGCTCAGGATCACTGGGCAGCAGCGGCCCCAGGGCCGCTGGCTCTTGGCAGTCAGTTCCCGTATTTCACGGCTGCCCTTCCTGAGGAAGGCACGTCCACCAGACCCTCTTGTGGCAGAACTCGAATCCCACCCGAGGACGGCACCTGCTCCTTTAGAGGCCTCCCTATTCCTGGCGGGCACAGGGCGCAGGTGAGAGGAAGGGCCTGCAGGATACGAAGAATCCAACTGGGGCCCATCACAGCCCGGGGTAGGGACTCTACCAGGGACCTCGACCTGGGAGCTCAGAAACTTCCCTAAGCTTTGTCATCTCTCTACCTTTTGTCATCTGCCTTCTCTGTTATTTCCCACTAAATGAAACAGCTCGTGTTTGCAACACCTAAAGAAGGAAGAAATTGAGAACCCTGTCTCACTCAATAGCCAGTTTAGGGAGATGAACGTCAAAGGAGCGGAGGCAAGTAACAAAGGAAGCTATTCCTAGAAACGTTCCCCTCAGGCAGCAAGTTCTCCCATTTCCACTAAGTGCCTCCAACGTGCCAGACTCACAAGACACATCACTGCAAACGCCTTCACACGGGTTTAGCCATTAGGTCGGCGGGGAGAAAAGTGTGTTTCACGGACTGGTAGTTCCCGGCGGTCGTGAGGCCTGCCTGTCAATTAGTGGGATACTGCCTTGAGCTTTGAAGGGTAATATCAATATGTGAAAATAGCAAACCTGTAAGTTTACAAAAACTATACTTGGACCCTGAGCCCATGCAATCACATCTCCCCTTTGGAGCGAAGCCTCCACACTCCCTCCCCTGACCCTCGACTTCAGGAGAGTGACGGCAAGGGCCTGGGGGGGCGGAGGGACCTTTCCAACCCAGCCCTTTGCAGACCAAGTTCCAAAAAATATGGGAGGGGTGGGGGGACTTTGCTCCAATAGGCAAAAGAAACGCTAGAGTTGCTGGTCAAAGGAAATCTGCAAGAGATCGCGGTATGGAAACTGTGTTTGCTTCCTCAACCATTTCCCAAAAAGAGTGTTCCATGGACATACTAGGAAAAGCTGTGCTGGGCCCTTTTCCTCACGTAACGAGAGAGGTTAATAAATCACAGGGCCAGGCCTGGCAAGGCCACAAGTAAAACGCGACTCCATTACTCACTGCTACTCTGTCCCACACAGGTGCTCGGACAGCATCCCTAGACGCATGTACAACAGCCACCTGGCCCACGTGTTGGAAAGTGTGGTGCCTAGGTCTC
Source organism: Desmodus rotundus (assembly GCF_022682495.2). Taxonomy (NCBI): domain Eukaryota; kingdom Metazoa; phylum Chordata; class Mammalia; order Chiroptera; family Phyllostomidae; genus Desmodus; species Desmodus rotundus. The sequence goes on along the minus strand of NC_071396.1, from coordinate 27,564,694 downwards.
CCTGGCCTGTTCTCATCCAGCAGGCCGGGGCTGCCTGCAGAGGCTGCCATTCCACCAGGAGCCCAGGGCCAGTAGCTCTGAAGCAGGTGTCCCTAGAGCCTTCTGTCAGAAACGCCAACTACGGAAGCCATTTATTCCATGCTCCTTCCTCTCTGCCAAAGCATCAGAGACGGGATACAGGCAGGGTGATTGTGACCAGGTTGTCTGTAAACGGCAAGTCCATATACTCAGCTTTTCCTATGTCCGGCTCTCCGTAAGAAGTCTGAGAGTTGCTTCAATTTATCCATACCTCAAAAAATTCCCACCTCGACCCTTGCGACCAAACCTCACTTGGAAATGGAAGCTCCCATCTTCAGATAGAGTTGACTTGAATCCTAAACTATTACTTACAAAACGCAGGCACTTTCTTTCAGAATTTCCCGCACACTCAAGTCTAGGCGCTCCTGATACCCCCGGGTCTACCAGGAGCTTATTTAGGGTGAGTTAGGGTACAGTACTTACTACACAGGTAACGGAAGGCTTGACCGTGCAGTCAAAAGCGGCAGGCTTCCCGTAGACGCAGGAGGAGTTTGTCTTGCACTCTATACAGTCGGCAGGGAGTCTGCCGCACAACCCGTTGCTGGGACACTTCATCACGTAAGGGGGGATGTCAGTGCTTTCTGCGAGAAGTGAGAGAGCAGCTTATTCTCTTAGAATACAGACAAAAAAAAAAAAGCAATTTTCTGAAGCCACAGGGCATGACCGTTGACAATGAGGTACGACACCAGAATGGCGACAGCAGAGCCGGAGCTGGACACCTGCCGCTCAGACTGAGCTCTGCCACCAGCCAGAGGTGGGACTTCATGAAGAGCTCCACGGCTGAGAAAACAGTATTTAATGACCGTCCCCAAATGACCATAAAACCCAGAGGTGCTTATATATAGAATGGATATCTAATGCTAGGTATAAATGAGGGTCTCAGAAAATCTACCGTGCTACCAAATGAAAAAACTAGGCCTTAGGGCTGGTGGGGTTTGTTCAAGATCACAGAGGGAGCGGCAAACTGGAACCAGAATCCCAGTCTCTCAAGTTTCCAGTCCGATGTTCTTTTCATTGGAACTCACTAATTTGGAAATGAACCCAGTGACCCTTGAACTGTCCGCCACCCTTACTCCACACTGTTCCTTCAAGAAGCCATAATTCGCTAATCACATTTACAGTTTTATATCACCAAAAGTTCAAAATAGTTTTCTATATTAACAACTTGTTCAGGGGGTTGCAGGTTTTTTCCAAACCAACAGAGCCAGGAGTACTATGCATTTCTATCCCTTGCGAGAGGGTCAAAATGGCAAGTATTCTTAGGAGGAAAAGAAGCTTTTTGTTTTGTTTTGAGAAACTTTCCAAAAGGTCCGAAAGGGTAAAAAATTCTTGTGCTTTCACTAGAAAAATAATCTATGTTTTAAATTCAAGTACGCTGCTTGCTGTCTTCTTGTCTCTTATATCCAATTACAATCCACCAAATACCTCCACAGGGATGAAGCTGTAGAAACAAAGGTTAAATTTAGCAAAACACACTAATATGCATTTTAAACCGGTCTGTCATTAAGTCACTGCAGCAGGTGGGCAATTCTAGAAAACACCATTTTCCTTTTCCTTCATTCCTGTGACTATCAAGGCTGGAAGATGGACACTTAGAATCACAAAGCCAAGATGACCCCGAGGGCCAGGATAACCCCAGCAGCTTCATGGTGAGAAAACCAAGGTCCAAATGTGGAATAATTTGGTGAAGCTCCCAGGTGCAGAAGGGGACCTAGACTCCAAGACTCCACCTGTCCCTCTGTGACCCTCCCATTTCAAACAGCCCTGGGGGTGCCTCTAACACCCAACATCAGGAACAGTGGTTAAGAAGTAGAAGGAATTTTCTGAAGGGAAAGAAGTACTGGTTGAGGTTTATCTTGATGGAGTGAAAAAATAATAGAAATAAAAAGATGGAAATGAAGAGCGTGGGACTGTCAAAAGGTACCGAAATGGCAACTGTCTAAAGAAGGTATCTACCTGCTCTTACTTAGTTCATGTAATCTACAATACAATAAAGTATTCGAAAAAATGTAAAGTGATTTCAAATACTAAAAGAAATCTTAATCCAAAAAAAGAGAGGGCTACCCACTAGATATAAGTACACATTTACTAGAATAGAAAACATCTAGTACCTGCTGCCCTGGGAACTACTGTGAAAGTACGTGTTGGGCCCGGGTCCCTTATTGACTGAGCCAGCGGCTGCGAATGCTCTAAATTTAAGGATCCTACAATTAGAGAAACATGTTATCCTGGGACATGACAACCTTGGCGTGTGCTTAACAAGCAGGGTCGACACCACGCAATGACTGCTCGTGAGAACCTCACAGCTCCACTGCCCAGCAAACTAAAGAATGATACGCTCACAGGGTCGACACCCATTTATATCCAGGGCAACTAGGGAACGAAAGCGTGGTGTCGGGACCAGTCCCGCGGCGCCGGTCGCGCCCCGCCCACCCCGAAGCCGCAGCCCCAGGACTGTGTAGCTAAACTTGAAGCTCCAGGGTCCCCGCGCGGAGGGGCGGCCCCAGACCCGCGGCCAGGGCGCGCCAGACTTTTACTGCAGTGTCCCGCCACCTCTCCGCCCAGCTCTCAGCGTCCAGCCTCCTGAACGCTTCCTGCAGGTCCCGGGGACCCCTGCCACCCAGCCAGACCCGGCGTGGCTCCCAGCCTTGAACTCACCACCGCCCGACAAGATATAAAACTGTGAGAGGAAGAGGAGCACACGGCAGAGGCGGGCCACGGCCCGAAAAGGGCACGCCGCAGCCACCATCTTGCCGGCACAACGCACTTCCGGGCGACGGGCTCGTGTTCTCTCCAGGGGCTGAGGTGCCGGAAGGGGCGGAGCGGAGCCGGCACGTCTCCCGCCCCCCAGCCCCCCCCCCCCCCCCCACGGGAAACCCAGAGCGGGAGCGCGTTGCGGCACTGGTTTGGAAGCTCACCGGGAGCTGGGGTGGGCCTGGGACCCCGCGACGCAGTCTGGTTGCTGGGTTCCCGAGCGCCCCTGCCCCCGGACGAGGAGCTCACCCGGCCTTCCACGGTTGGAGATCAGGAAAGGTCATCCGGGGCCGAGATGCACACCTGAAGTGACTGAAAACTGAGACGGGCAAATTGGAGAGTTGGCCACCATTTACATGTGGCTGGATATGTATTTTTGGAGAAAAACCGCTACTGTGTGCTAGGTCCTGTACGACGATTTTGATGACATTACATTTAATTTCATACCCAAAAAGGTCTTGTTTACATATGAAGAGACTGGCCCAAACTGTGTGGGAAGCACCTTCCAGGCGTGCCAGGTGGCTCCACGGTCCTGGGGCTGGCAGTCAGTGCCCAGCTCCCGTCTCCCCGCAGCCTGCCCCGGTTCCGCTGGCTGACTCCTTCAGGACACGCTACTTAGAAAAGTTCTTCTAAGACCGGGAGAGACCGGGCATTAAGCATAGCCAGCAGGTCTTCAGGCTCCTGGGCACTGGGGCAAGAGCCCGGCTATAAGGCGAGGGTCCAAGTATGGGCCCTCCCTGGAGGCCAGCCGTGGGGAGGGGAGACGCACCCCACGCCGCAGGCTTTCTGCACTCACACAGCAGTCTGCACTTGTTTCTAGCAGCATTCTTTGTCCCGAGCGATTGACATGCGCTTCCCACCCACTTCTACAAGATCATGGGGGGCGGGGGGAGGGGGGCGGTTAAAGAGTGGCGAGGCGTCGGATTTCCCACTCCTTCACTAGCTCCTTCGGTAAATGAAGAAAATAAAGGTATCAAGTAGTTCTTGGCTTCAATAAATATTAGCTTGAAAATTATACAGTTTGCACCTTATATATAATACTGTTTTGTCCGCCTGTTCAGGAAACTAAATGGTATGTATGTTGAGAGAACATGTCCTAAATTTATTTTGCATTCCATAGTACATAGCCAAATAAACACAAAAATTACTACTAATGATTGGTAGCTAAATTCTCTATTGGCATAAAGTGCGTTAATTCTGTTCTGAGCAGTGTGGTCCTCCTCTTAATTAAAATCAGAGATGCATCTGAATGTATAGGGCAGTGGACCGTCATTTTCGCATCAGAAAGGTAATGTAACTCTAGGGAGGCAGATATTTGGTATAAACCCAGAGCTGAAACACTGCGATGCACTAGGACGGGAAATTTGTATTCTCTAAAGATGAGCAAGGCTCAATTGTTCATTAGAGTCATTAAAACGGGAACTCTTTAATTACAGCGAAAAATACAGTATATTCTGCGGTGCTGAAGGTGAGCTGAGTCCTTTGTCAATCACCCAGTACTGAGTATAGCTTCTCCCCTTGCAGTTCTTGCTTAGTTAAAACAAATTAAGTAAAGATTCCAATTTTGGAGACAAAGTTTCAGTGTGAACTTTGGTAAAGCAACTGACAACATAACGGTATTAGGAAATAAGATTTCCTGCCATATTCCAAAAAGCTTTGCAGACTTTTATTGGAAACCTAGCTTCTGAAAAATCACATGTCTTAGCAATAACCTCTCATAATCCTCATTTCCTAGTATGTCCCTTTTTCAGTGAATAACCTTTTCCCATTTGAGTCACTGAACACACTTGGGAAATTAGACTTCCCAAGCTTGTCCTCCTACCGTTCTCGGACACTTTAGTGCGTTACACTTTGTCCGTATCAGCTACTCGTTCATCGTCTCCTCTGTGCCCAACAGGGAGCCGTCAGTGGGTCCCAAGTGCCCAGAAGAGGTACTAACAGTAACTAAGAAGAAAGCATTTTCGGGGGTCAAAACAGGATTACACAGAAGAGGGTACAAGCAAGGACTTCAAAATTCTTCCTCGGCATTAAGAGTACGGGATTTCTTGAGATTCTTCAGTTTGTCAATGGCAGAAGTTAGTGAAATCTCTCCACGAATTTTGTTGTCCCTTGTTCGAACGTTTACCGCATTATTTGCCTTTTCCTTTTCTCCAACCACTGTGGAAAAGAAAGGGAAATAACATTTTAAGCCAAGAATTTATGAAATATTCAGTGAGTAGTCACATGACAGATGTCTTTCTTAGTGTTTCTTCAGTATTTATTATTCACGCCACATCTGTCTGACAGCCGTTAGTTTTTGAGCAAAGGAACAACTTTTAATCCCACCTCTCGTGCACTTGAGAGAACTACTGTGGTCTACTGTGGACTTGGGGTACACATGGGAGCGGGGAGCTCCTATGGACATGCTGACTCCACCCCCTGGTACATCAAGGGGTGGCCCAAGCAGCCAACCAGAGTTTTCTGCAATGTGGCTTTAAGAAAGTGTGTTCTCTCTAGTGACCCGTATTGGGAGATGACACAGGAATCTGCCACCAAGTTCCTTGCCATCTGGAAGGGAGAAACTGGTCATCGAGTAAGGGGGAAAAGTAAACATCCATGAGAAGCACAAGGAACTAGAGCAGAACGGGGATCAGAAATGGGGAGACACAGTCCTGGGGAAGAGCTATGTGCCTCCGTCCACTCACTCTTCTACTGCTTTGGCCATTGAGTTCTGCGTTCCGTGTGAATGGGCACTCCAGTGCCCGTCCAGTAAGTTCCATCTCTGTGTAAGCTATATGAAATATCTGTCACCACCGGAAGCCTGATCGGAACATCACTGTGCCTACTCCAGAGTCAAACACTTCTGATGACAAACTGTTGACAGGAAAACTCTATGCATATTTATTTTGCCTTCTACAGAATCTTTCAACTTACAGGGGCTAATTTCATGCCTGCGGGCATATCAATATCAATTTCTCTTGACTTCCAATCATTTTTAAAGTCAAAATTTTAGTTTCTGCATTCAATGAGTCACGTGCCTACAAGACATTTTTTTCACTTTAATTCTTTTCTTTGGATCATCGTCAATCTGGAACCTTGTCCACACATTACTTTAATCCTACAGATTTCTAATAAACCAGAAAAGCAAAGGAGAAGATTTTCGGCCTGTAATATAGCTGAAATGGAAAGAGTATAATTCAACTGATGAGATCATTTTCATATTTTTTTCCATAGTATGTCTGAGATATTAATTCGTGCTGGTATTGTTAGACCACAGGGGCCACGTGAAACTTTACAACTGTTCTTCCAGCAAAGAACAAAGAGTGCCAAGGAACAGCCTCCCCCGACCAGCACACACTCTGCTTCATGTGTACGTAATTCAGAGTCTGGAGTGCCAACCGTTCCACCGTGGGACCTTGTGCGTAAGTCAGTCCGCACTGAAACTGATACGGTATAAGCAGGTAGTTACACCATATTCTTTATTTTGGCTTTTGGAATTAAAGTGCAAACAACGAGCATTTAGGAGGAGAGATATAAATTTAAATTACCCAAAATAAAATTGTACTGGGCCAGCTGTGCATTTCGGATCTTCTTATTTAGTGTACAACTGTGATCCAAATCAACGTCGGCCATGAATCCTTCTTCGAAAAAGGCACTGGATACCTACAAGGAAATAAAACGCCGAATTATTGCATTTCAGTAGCCACACCCTGGCACGGTTCCCCCCACCCTGCACCGGCTGGGTCTGAGTGACCATAGCCACAGCAAGTCACCCGTGAGATGAGAAAGCACCCGCAGCCCCCAGCTCCTTCAGATCGCTCCCTCTGGGGGAAACCAGCTTCCCCGTGGGGAGGACATTCAAGCCACCTCTGCGGGGGCCTCTGAAGATGGGAGTGAGCCCGGGGGGCTGTGGCCCAGGCAGCTGGCACACCCTGCAGCCTCATGGGCACCCTGAGCCAGGACCACGCAGCCAAGCTGCTCCCGGATTCTGACTTCCGGAAACTCTGAGCCAATAGATGTTTGTTGTTCTAAGCTGCTAGGTTTGGGGATCATTTGTTACAATAGACAATATAAATATTCTTCCCTGATAGAGCCACACAGAGAAAAATAAATGTGAGAAGTTTTAAAATACCAATTTCTCAAAAGCATTAAGAAAGGTAGTGGTTCTGATACAGCACACAGACATGATTCAGGGGGCGCTCCCAATCACTGAAAGTGTGGTTGCTAAGTGCTCGTGGCAGTGAGGCAGTCCTTTACGGCATGAATACATTTCAGGTCAATATCCTCCCCACACCAGGTGCTGGGACGGTCATGTACTTTAGATGTCTCTGATTTTACCTGAAGTGCATATTTCTCACACGTTGGCCCCACAGGGATGACCATTACTTGACGAGGGGACAGCCAGAAAGGCCTGAAAAATATGTAAAAATACATCTTTTCAGAATGACCATTTATTACATGATTAAAAAATGACCTGAGATTTATTTAGAGCAAGGCGTACAAGAGAGCAGCTTCCGCAGAGTGGTGTGGCAGTAAGCCAGGTTATATCGAGAGATAAAAAGGCTGCAGAGTGGACAAAAGGGGAAACTGGGCATTTTGATAGGACGGGGAGGGAAGCAGGGGTTGGCAGCTGGGTGGAAACCCTCCCCCCCCCCCCCCCCCCCCCCCGTAACCACACTGCTGGAAGCCACCACATCAGCCCAGTGCCCTCCTCCTTTTGCTACAAAATCAGTTCCCTGGTGACAAGGACCGTGAGCCTCTGAGAGGGGCTGGGCTCAGTGGGGTCTGCCTGGGGCTCTGGCGGAGGTGTGGCAGAGAGGAAGAGCGAAGCAAATTAGAGTGGGTGTCCTTTCCAGTGAGGACATGTCACTGGCCTTCACACGGTGAAAGGGACGCAACGTCATCAACCGGCCATAAGAGAGGTGGCTGTCCCCTCGGGGGTATGGTGGCATGTCAGGGGTCAGGGCTGATCACACACGAAGGCAGACAGAGCCTTCAGGAGGGGCCCAGCGGGTGGAACTGGTGGGGTCCGAGCTGCTGAGCGCGTCATGCTTGTCCTAGGGGCCACATTGGTCATCGGTCACTGAGCTACCACTACGGGAGAAAGACGCTGCCCATTGCAGAATCAGCCTCTTGCATTTCAGTACGGACAATCTCCCCACGGTGGGGGCCACTGGGCGGGCAATACCACCACCCCGTGGCCGTTTTGAGCCCTCATCCCCATTCTGCTCCCGCAAACCGCCTTGTCCTCTATTTTCCCATCCAGTGACTTCCCAGTCTCTGACCTTGTAGACGCAGCAACGACCAGAGCCTGTGCTCCGGTGCTGCATGCAGCCATTTCCCCTCCAGGCAAAGTGGACTATAAGATGCACCCCTCAGACTCCTGCGCTTCCAGGCACTTGCCTTCCCTGTTCACACCTGATCGGCCGGGCTACCACAGCGGTTCTCTCTGGGTTTGGGCCGACGCACAGCTCAGGGCCACTTGTGAACCAGGGTTTCCTCCAAAGTCAGAGGTCACCTGGTGCCCCAAGAGGTAAGCAACACGGTTGAAGGAGGGATGGCAGGTGGGTGAGAAGTGGGACCCTGGGAGCGTGGGCCTCGCGTTTTCCAGTCAGCAGCTGGGAAGGGCTCAACATGGTGAGGTGGCGGCTCCACAACGCTGCTGAGCAACCTGAGAGGTAAGGGAGCGTTTCTTGCCTCCCCACCCTTGCTTTCTGATTTGGCAGCTGCAACGAGAATTTTTTGCTTGCTGTTTGGACCCTTACTAATTATAAGGCGGGAGCCACCTATTTTTTCATATTAGTTTGATCTTTTAGATGTGAGATTTAAGAATAAGAGACAGGGATTTTCTTTTCACATCACTTACCATTTCCCCCCGTAGTTTTCGGACAGAATGGCTATCATTCTTTCCACTGAGCCCAAAATGGCCCGATGAATGATCACGGGGTTCTTCTTATCGTCCCCTTCCTTGCTGAAAAAAATAAAAATTACACATTGAAGCATTTTCTTAAGAATAAGGAAAACTTCATCTTTCTACCTTACCTTTAAAAGTTATTTTTCCTAAACTATGTAAAGCAATGGGTTCCTTATAAATCTCTAAGCATACTATTTGATCTTTAATAGAAATAAAGTTTTCTTCTAATTATAATACCTTTTATAAACCAGGCAAGAGCAAGGTAAGTGTCCCTGGGGCCCAGATCTTGATTTCCATGTATCATCCTCCAATATTACATTTATTGTAGTCTTCAGTGCTAAAAATTCCATTTCGTACTGGAAAAATAGCTGACTCAAACGCTGGGCCAGGGAAAAATGCAAATGAGCCTGCAGCGTCTTGGAGGGCCAGTGAGCAAAGACATGCTAATTTTTCTTTAAAGAAAGAAAGAGAAAGGGTGGAGCACATAAAAGGGGCACAGGAGACAAGAACTACCAATGGCAAAGGCTGGCATGATCTGGGCGAGAAAAACTGTAAAATGGTGTATTTTATTATAACCCAAAGTATAAAATTACTATTCACAAGTCTATACTGATAGAAATAAATAACGGGAAAAACAAGCACATGAAGAGGAGGCAAACCTCCCTTCCAGAACCCCAAACAGCACGTGTAGAGAGAGGCTCCTTCCACCCAACAGCACCAAGCCCTTCCAGACGCTGGAGGGAGGGGACCACTTCCCAACCCATTTTACGAGGCCAGCATCGCCCAGACACTAACACCGGACAAAGACAAGGAAACTACAAACCAACATCCCACGTGGACGCACACGCAAAAGCTCTCAACCAACTGTTAGTAGATGGAATCGGGTACATAGCAAAACAACGCACGGCCAAGTGGGACTTTACTCCAGCAATGCAAGGTGCAAGGTTCTTAATGTGATCCAGTGGAAGAACAGGCTGAAGAAGGAATCACACATCCTATCAACTGATGCAGTAAGAGTGTGACAAAACGGAACACCCATTCATGATTTTAAAGACCCTCAGAAAGCCGGGGACAGAGGAGGACTTCCTCCACCTGATACACAGCATGGACAAAGACCCGCAGGTAATGCTGCACTCACGGGCGAACAGCTGTCTGTTGTCCTAACACCCAGAACAAGGTGAGCATGTCTGCTCTCATCCGGCTTATTCCATGGGGCGCTGGAAGCTCTAGCCAGTGCCACAGGCAAGAGAAGGCAATAACGGGCATACAGACAAGGAAAAAAATCCCTATTTGCAGATGGCTTAATTGTCTACATAGAAAATCCTCAAAATTTTATAAGGACAAAAAAAAAAAAAAAACCTCCTAGGAACTAGTAAGTTCAGCAGTCTTAGGATACAACGCCTGCATACAAAAATCGGTCGTATATCTCAATAGTAGCAGTGAGCGTATGAATGCCAAAGTCAAAAATACTATCCCATTGGCAGCTGCCTCCTCCACATGAAATACTTAGGCACAAATCTAACGAGACGTGTAGAGGACTGGTGTGTTGAAATCTATACAAACTGATGAAAGAAATCAAAGAAGTTCATGGACTGGAAGATACAAATACAGTTAAGCAAAATCTATCCAAATTGATCTCTAGATTCAATTAAATTCCAGTAAAAATTCCCACCAGGAATTTTTGTAGATGTGTTAAAAGCAAAAGAAGAAGAACCAAAACTATTCTGTAGAAGAACAAAGAATTCAAATTATTTCATGTTAAGACTGACTGGAAAGCTATAGAATTCAAAACAGCACGGGCCTCACAAAAGGGTAATCAGATCGGTAGAACAGAACTGAAAATCTAGAGAGAGGCCCACAGAAATATTGATTGATTTTTGGTACGGGCACAGAGGCAAGTCAAGGGAGAAGGGCCGCCCTCTACAACAAACCATTGGACACAGAGCAGTCAGGCATCTCGAGGTCACCAGTGACCCTGACCTGAACTTCTCACCTTAGACGAAATGAACTCGAAATGGATCGTAGATGGAAACGCCACGCTTAATCCTAGGAAGCTTCTGAGACAAAGCATAGAAGTCTCCATCGCCTGTGCGAGGCAAAGCGTGTGCAGTCACGAGCCAAAAATGTGATCCGTACAAGAAAAACTATGTAAATTAGACACCGTTGAAATAAAAAACGTGACACTGAAGGGAAAGTTAAGGCACCAGAAAAAATGAAAACGTAAAAGAAGCCACAGATTAGGAGGTATTTGCCAATCATGTATACGTCGAAGGGCTTATAGGTAGAAAGCATCAAGGACTCTGAAGACTCAACTGTGACAGAGAGTTAGGATATGAGTTCCGCATCACTTGTCCCGTCTAGTCACTCACCTGACGTAGGTGAGGTTGAATCGAATGGGCAGTTGGAAGTCCAGCTGGATGGTAGCGCACTGATGCGACCTGCCAATAGCGTCCTTGATTTTTATATCAATCTGCAAAGTAAGTGATGTTTGCTTAGACACAGTTTCCGTTTTCCTTTTAAACTGTACTCTTCCCGAAGCAGGTGGTCTACTTACTTTAGGGCCATAAAAGGCTCCATCTCCAGGGTTCACCTTCCAGGGTTTTCCGAAGTCCATGAGGCTCTTCTGCAGTTGCTGTTTTTAAAAAAGAGGAGAACATTGAAAACATCCACTGCCCTGCACATTTTATCTCTTTTGTCACTGGCTCAGAAAAGGAAGCTCTTATAAATCTTAATTACATTCTATTTTACTTCATGTATTTATTGAGCATCTTCTGCATTCAATAAACCACTGAGGACTACACAAAGAGGATTAAGATGGTACTTGCTTTCAAGAAACATACACTGTTTATTTGGTGGGAAAAGAAGATAATTTACTAAGCCGTTCCAGAGGGACGCTCTGGCCCTTGGGCCCCGGCAGGCCCCGTCTGCCTGACCCACTTCTCAGCTCCCATCTCCTGGTGACAGTCCCCAGACAGCTCTTGCAGGTGGACCTCCCCACATTAAAGGCACAAGATACTTGATCTTGCGTTAGGCAGATGAGAAGACCAAGGGGGCGCCTTTCTTGCATTTCCTCTGCCTCTGCTCCTGTAGATGGGGTGGGGGGTTGAGGGGGTGTGGGAGAAGGAGGCCCACTTTGGTCTTCAGTCTAAGCCACCCATGTCCCTTTCAGTTAAGCTGTATGAAGATGCTTACGCCTGCAAGTAGCTGGTGTACACAGAAGTATTCATAACAAAAGGGTCTTTGAAACTGTTGCTACGCCTTGTGAATACAGATTCTTTGGGACGCACACCCCTGGCCAGAACACTGCCCAAATGCCATCCAAATCCCTGCTATCACCAGATACATGGATGCCCGCGAAGGGGCTGACATTTGGGAGTCAAGTGCCCGATGGGAAGTCCAACAGTGGTGGTGTCTCGGGTGGAAGCCAGAGTTACAGAGCAAGCTGACTCCTGGGGTTCCAGGGACCTCAGTCAGAGCGGGACAGGAGCTGGTGCTGGCTGGGGGCCCCGGGAAGCAGCTTCCCTCCTTCTTAGGACCAGTGAAGGCCACCACCATGGACGCATGTCCTCCCTTTACTCTGTCTTTGAAAGAAGAGGAGACATGCACACATGTTCGCAGGGAAAATGCGGCCCTGCGACAACAGACACCAAAGTCATGGAAAAGCCACACAGAGAATTAACGGCCCCACAGAGGCCAGATTTGGGGGAAGAGCATAAGGCAGAGGTCACTGCTTGTCACGGGGCCTCTGAGGACACAGGGATAGCAAGGCCCGATAGGGGTAGCCAGGGAAGGCTAAGACAGCTCTTGGTTTGGGAGTGGGCAGCAAGTGCAGGTGTGAGGGGAGCCTGAACCACCCCGCTTAGCAGGCCTTGACTGTGGGCACGGCCCGACACCCTGGTGAAGGAGAGATCAAGGGCTCATTTCTCCCCTGCTGTCTGTCTTCCTTCCCCAGGTACACCAAGGCGTTGGCCCCCAATAGCACTGGAGGCCTCGACTTTGTGTGGCCTGGCTTAGACACGTCGATTTGCTGGGACTGGTGTGGCTACGGGGCTGTAGTGAGTCATCGCAACCCTGCAAAGGTGGGTGCAGGGGCGGTGTGGGCTGGGGCTAACCGATACAGCTCTTGGGAGCTGAGGGATTTACGCTGGTTCCCGGGGGAGAGGACAGACAAGAGCTGCTGAAGAAGGAGCCAGAGTGTTTCTTTAAAAAGGATGACATTAGTTATCATTAGTGACTGGCACTGAAAAGAGTATAAACAGCCCTGGCTCGTGTGGCTCAGTGGATTGAGCACCAGCCTGCAAACCAAAGGGTCGCTGGTTTGATTCCCAGTCAGGACACATGCTTGGGTTGCAGGTCAGGTCCCCAGTAGGGGGCGTGCAAGAGGTAATCACACATTGATATTTCTTTTCCTCTCTTTCTCCCTCCTTTCCCCTCTCTAAAAATAAATAAATAAAATCCTTATAAAAAAGAGTATAAACAAACCTTGATATAAACTTTAAAGTGTGAAACAAATGTATGGTATTGCTGTTATCATCGTTATAAAGAGAACTGGGTAACCACATTCTACAACTGGTGTCTCTGTCCCTGAACTTCCTATTTAAAATTCCACTGCATCTTCACGCAAGGTGACTGCAGCCCCTTGGGCGCTCTCCCTGGTCACAAAAATGGAGGGGAAGCACTTTGTCCCTCCTACCTTTTCAGCTTCATCCCATAGCGCCATCTCTCCTAGGAAGTCCTCAGGCCTTGTGGACAAGTTTAATTGAAAGGAGAAGCCAAAGGTGGAGTACACAGATTGCAAAAACTGCAAGCAGCCCTTTATCTCCTCTTCAATCTGAAACAGGAGCGAATGAAATATTGTAAATAGAACACCAAAGTAAATCCATTATGGCATTTAAAAAAAACTGTTCACATCAAACAGAAATAAAGCAGCTTCTCACTGTGGACACAGTTAACCATACGGTGTGGGCTGTCCATCTGTCCCTTACTTGGATGGTCAAGGAATGCGCACCACGTGCCAGGCATGCGCAGCCTGCTGGGGCCCCAGCCCAGTGCCGGGGTGGACAAGGAAGCAGGCAAGGGCACCTCCCCATGACGGTGCCATGCTGAAGGGGAAGGGCACCTGCTCAGGGGAAGCGACAGCCAAGCTGCAGCGGGAGGACAGGACACAGTCCGCAGTGCGGAGGAAGGGCAGGTGCTGTGGAGCAGAGGCAATGCTGAGTGTAAAGGCTCAGGGGACAGGGAAGCCACAGGGAGCTGCCATGGGGCCCAGCCCTGTGTGATGGAAAAGGGGGACCCAAGGGGAGGCTGGGAGGGACCAGGTGGGAGCCAGGTGAGAGCCGGAGAAAACTGCCTTCAAAGCCAGGGTAAAGTCTACATGTTTTAGCCTGAGAGCAAGGGAAGAATCGTGGTTTGTTTTAATTTTTTTAAAGGAGACTAACACGACCCAATCGGTCCTTTTGTGTGGGAAACGGATTGGCAAGGGTAGGAGAGCGGCCCGTAACAAAGCTGGCGGGATTTCAGGAGCGCGGCGATGGTGGCCTGAACCAGAGAAGCGTCGGGAATGCGGAGAACCTGATGCATTTGCAGGACAGCTGTCCTTTCCGTGACTGACTGACAGTGACCACCCCCCTTAAGCCCTGTGCTGGATGCGGGGCATGCGGGAATACATGAAATTATTCGAGTTAATCACATGTCCAGGGAGAGCTATCAATAGGGCTTGCGGTGAACTGGACAGGGGTGAAAAGTGAGGGCCACGTAGGCGAGCCTGGTGTCCCAGAAGGAGGACGAAGTGGTGTGGGAGGCAAAAGAGTCGTCAATTCTGGAAACGGTTAATGAGAGGGTGCTTGGGCTTCCTTCCACTAGAAGGTTGCAGCTGGCATCATATAAGACCTTTGTCTATTTTGTTAGATTCCCACCTCAGTATTACTTTTACTTCGAGTGATTATGAATGACACTGTATTTTTAATTTCATCATCCCTGTGCTCACTGCTAGAGGATGGAAGTACAGTTGGCTTCTGCATGCAGACCTTGTGTCCTGAGATGTCAGGGCTGCGAAATACATGCAGAAGGAACTGACAGAACTGAAACGGGAAACAGACCGACCCACAGTGAAGACTGCGTCACCCCTCTCTCAACAACTGACAGGACAACCAGACAGAAAGCCAGTGAGGAGACAGGCGAGTCCCCCATCCCCACCGACCACCAGGGTCTCGCTGTTGTTTAGAAAGCACTCCATCCTGCCCTGGCTGGTGTGGCTCAGTGGGTTGAGCACCAGCCTGTGAACCAAAGGGTCGCTGGTTCCCAATCAGGACATGTGCCTGGATTGTAGGCCAGCCTCCACTAGGGAGCGCACGAGGGCTAACCACACATTGATGTTTCTCTTCCTCTCTTTCTACCTTCCTTCCCCTCTCTCTAAAAGTAAATAAATTTAAAAAGAAAAGAAAAGAAAACACCCCACCTGACAACAGCAGAATACGTGGCTGTTCAAGGGCCCACAAAACATGCACACCAGGATGGGCCATATCCTGGGCCACTAAGCAAGCCTCGACCAAATTTTAAAAAGTCAGTCATACAAAGTGTTTGTTTCTGATTACGGTGGAATTAAACTAGAAATCAGTAACAGAAAGATAAGAGGAAAATACCCAAACACTTGGAAACTGAACACACACTTCTAAATAAGCAGTGGGTTGAAGAGGAAATTGCAAGAGAAATTACAGAAAACATACACGGAGCAGAGAGAAAATAGGAGCACAAGGTATTGAAAGTCCCGGAGCAAAAGCAGTGCTAAATGGTGCATCCACACACACACAGCACCGGGTGTGTTCATCATAGACGAGGAAAAGTCCCAGTCAATCATCTAGGCTTCCACCTCACAATCTAGGGGGAAAGGCGAAATAAGCCCC
This sequence comes from Desmodus rotundus, assembly GCF_022682495.2. Classification (NCBI taxonomy): domain Eukaryota; kingdom Metazoa; phylum Chordata; class Mammalia; order Chiroptera; family Phyllostomidae; genus Desmodus; species Desmodus rotundus. Next base: position 27,549,067 of record NC_071396.1, on the reverse strand, counting down.
AAACAGTAAGAAACACGTAAATACCTGCAAAGGAGCTGTCCATCCATCTACATCATTGTCTTTACTGGCAAATTGTGCATAGCACTGGCTTACTATCCTTCCAGTATTTATAGATCATGTAGCGATCTCACTTCTCTCATTCCTCATATTTTTAATTCATGTCTTGTCTTTTCTCTCTGATCAGTCCGATGAAAGGTTTATGCACTTTATTGGTCTCAGAGAACCAATCTGTGCTTTTTACTGGTATTTCATATTGTTTTTCTTTTTTCGATTTCATTCCTTTTGATGTCATCATTTTCTTCCTTCTGCTTACTTCTAATGCAATTTGCTTTCTTCAGTTTATTGAGTGGAAGCCTAGGCTACTGATTTGGGACCACTCTTCTGTGCTAATGTAGGAACTTAGGGCTCTACACATCCCCCAGGTACCATGTTAACGACACCCACAAGTCCGGACATGCTGTCTTTCCTCTCCACTTCATTTCCTATGGAATATTTTCCGATTTCCCTTTTGATTTCTTCTTGGACACGTGGGTTGTTTAGAAGTGTGTTATTTCCTCACCAAATATTTGGGGATTTTCCAGATAACTTCCTGTTGTTGACTTCTAATTTAATGCCGCTGTGGCCAGAAAACACATTTTCTACGCACTGAATCCTTTTAAATTTATTCAGCCTTGTTTTCAGCCCAGAATATTGTCTACCTTGGTAAAAGTTCTCTGTGCACTTTCAAAGGCTGTGTACTGCGGTTTTGGTTGGAGCGTTCCTATAAATGCTGATTAGGTCAAATTGTTGGACAGTAGCCCTTTGCATGACAATTTTAATTTGAATGAACGTGAAAACCTGCAAAAACTAAGGTCTAACTTCTACGCAATACAGAAAAACAAAAACATCCGAAGTGCTACCAAATCCCTCAAGATATTAGACTTAATGTATTTAAGTGAATAAAACTGGAGGAAGCTTACAAGAAAAACGACAATAAATTTCATGCGAAGAGATTACTAATCTGTGGACCCAGATTTGAGAGTGACAGATTGTTAGAGCTGCACCCGGTCTCAGAGACTAGACCACACTTCTTGTTTCACAGCAACTCTGAGAGACCGAGAGATGCTGTAAGACCCGGAGACCAAAGCAAGACACGGATCTGCTCCGACCACGCCCTGCAGCGTGGTGCGGCCGTTTACCTGCTCCACCATGCAGAAGATGTGCGCGTCATCCTGCTGGAAGCGTCTGACGCGGGTCAAGCCACTTAGAGTTCCCGACAGTTCGTTCCTGTGAAGAACTCCAAAATCGGCCAATCTAACAGGCATTTCCCTCCAAGACCGCGGACGATGGGCAAACATCAGACTAGAGAAGAGGCAATAAACACACAGCTTTCGCTCAGCAGGGGAAAGATTAAGTAACTCTCTAAATATTAACAAACTATAGTTACATCTCAAGATTTGTAAACATTTTACCCTGCTTCTTACATCACCAGTTTTAAGAACATTTCTTCTCCTGTGAATTACTGAACCTTGAACTTGCATTGCTACAGTGCTCTACAAACCAGAAATCCCTATTCCCATCCCCCAGGTGAATTTCCACTTCCCCTTTACAATTCATTTCAAAGGCTACTTCATGAGTGAAGCCTTCCCAGTCAGGGCTGGCTGGTCTCCCCTCAAGCTCCAAGAGTACCTGGAACAGGCCACTATTTTGACACAGGTCTTACTTTTTAAAAACTGGCTCTCTGTGTATCTGTCCCTGCCCGCTCTGCTCCCTGAGGAAGTGGGCTGTCTTAATCCCCTCTGTGCTTCTAGCACCAAGCACTGTGAGCGCTCGGCTAATGCTCTCTGTCAAGTTCTCGGCTTCTCTTCTGCAAAAAGCGCTTTGGTGGCTCCTGTGCCCCCTCCCCACTAAGCCACTGACATCTGACTTTTTTTTATTCGGAGGCGTAAAAATACAAAGTTACATTCTCTTCTTCCACTCAGCCTTCCTCATAATTAGAGCTGAAATCCCAGGCTATGGCTTCGAAGGGTACCTCATGGGAAACTGAGTTAAGATGTTGTTAATGCAAGTGTTTTAGAGAATGCAAAGTGCTAGGCAGACCTGCATATTCTGTTTAAAAAGAGAGGTTATAGACTATTTACCTGCCAGTTTTCATGCAACTAAAGATAAGTATATATTGCTTACATGTTGCCAGCATAAAGCTGAACTTCTTTCAGCATTTATGGAAAAGGAGAAAGTTTTCTTCAGTGTTCAGAGGTTTGTTTTAATAGGTGCCTTCTAAAGTCAACTTACTTGAAACTATGTATGTTCACTATGCAAAACTGTAATAACTGAGGGGGTTTTTTGGTGTGGAGAATTGTGTCTGTTCACTTCCAGTTGTAAAACTGGCTTGTCTTACAAGCTTAATTTGCATACCAGCTTTATGATAATTACACTCTTGCATAGAGTCTAGGACAACACCGGCTAAAAGATGGGCCATTATTTTATGTACCACTAAGAATAAAAATAACCCATTCATTAACTTGTGACATAGTGCTAAGATGTCCCAACTGTGGATGCATCTCAATTTCAAAGGTGGGAGGAAAAGTTATCTTGGAATCAATGAAACCCAGTTGCCCATTCATTACGACCTCACTGGTCTTATTATAATCAATCCAAACAATATGAAAGAACAAAATGTTTGGCAGATATGTGTATTTGAAGTGTATCATGACTATGAAGAGAAATACTATAATAATTTATAAAACTTCATACATAGCCCTGGCTTGTGTGGCACAGTGGATTGAGTACTGGACTGTGAACCAATGGGTCACTGGTTCGATTCCCAGTCAGGGCACATGCCTGGGTTGTGGGCCAAGTCCCCAGTAGGGGGCGCACGAGGGGCAACCACACATGGATGTTTCTCTTCCTCTCTTTCTCCCTCCCTTCCCCTCTCTCTAAAAATAAGTAAAAAATCTTAAAATAAAAAAATACTGATACATAATATTATCTCTAAGAAGCACAAAGTATTAAATGGTTTCCAGCTAACATTGCACGCCTGCCAAAGATCAATCACTTTTTAAATAGTCAACTCACTCTTCCGAGTGAAATAATTTGGCAAAGATGACGAGTAACCAACATCCTTCAGGTTAAAGGAATCGCTTAACTCCCAAAACCAAAACATGTGACAAGACTGAAAGCTCGCTGTGATGAATTGGGCTCCGCGCTCCCGCACAAAGGTCTGCGTGACGTTCAATGCTCACCAGTGCCCCGGACAGTTCATGGGCTTCAGAGCAAAGGTGTCTTTCTCCACGTCGAAGGCGAACATGTTCGCACTGTAATGCTGCCAGTGGCCTGAGGCTTCCCAGAGCTTGCTGTTGTACACGCTGGGGGACAGCACTTCCGTGAAGTGACGGCGGTGATACTCCTCCTGCAAGAAAACGCACTTGAAGTTCACCACGCCTGCGAGGACAGACCACAAAGCCAGGCAAAGGCACACTGTGAGCCGGGGGTTTAAACTCAGGGCGATCTCGTACCCTTTGATGACGAATGTGCCCTCAGCTTCAGGTGGGGCACTTCCAGCACTGTGAAAGAAGGATTAACGCGTGCTCAGTAGAATTTTCACATTAAGTATGTTTATTTTATAGTGCGCAACAGTACACAGCATAGGATGCTTTCATTCTTTGGAAATTAGTAATTGAAATATTTAAAAAGCTTAAGTCTACAGGGTCAAAGAGAAAGGACAGGAGAGGAAGGTCACATACTGTGGAACCTGGAAAGTAGAAACACCGCCTCGGCAGACCTGGCAAAGCTGGGGCTGAAGGGGCGAGTCGGGAAACAAGCCTACTTCGGCTGGCAGAGTTTCTAGGGCCCACATTTTTAAGGCATTGGTCCTGTCTTCTATTTTTTAGTGTTTTCACTGGAAATTTCATGGCCGTTCTGATACCCAGTACTGTGTCTTTGGTTTTTTCACTCTGGAAACTTTTAGAATACTTTATCTCTAAAGCTTTAGAATCTCTTGGTAACATGCCTTGGAGCCCAAGGAAAGACTGCTTTCAGAAACAGCAGAAAACCAGACACACCGCTGTTGGAAGCTGAGCCCATCCGGGGATGGGGACCTCTATGCTCCCGAACCAACAGACAGAATGACTCAGTCTCCTGGCCAGGATGACTGACCCCAATGATGGGGGAGATCATGTGCTGTTACAATGGAGTGAGAAGGACTCCATCCGGAATGCAGGGGGAGCCTCAGGCATTTCCATGAACCCTCGCAACCCCCACCAGGCAGGATTGCTGAGAATTCGGATCCTCCAGGAAGAAGATGTAGATCACCACTCTTAGGGGTTGAATTGTATCCCCCCAAAAAAGATACACTGGAGTCCTAGCCCTCAGGACCTCAGAATGGGGCCTGCCTTGAAAACAGAGGCTTTGGCGAGGTCAAGTTATGATGAGGTCGTTAGGTGGGTCTCCCTCCAACGGGACCAGTGTCCTTATAGAAAGAGGAAATTTGGAGAGACAGACAGATGGATACATGTGGAGGAAAGGCGGCGTGAAGACACACGGGAAGAAGGCCTTGTGAAGACACACGGGAAGAAGGCCTTGTGAAGGCAGAAGCCTGGAGCGAGGCCCTGACAAGCCAGGGTGCACCAACCATGGCTGACCCACCACCCCTGGCAAGAAAAGTGCAAAGAGGGACCGATTCCCTCCCCGGTTTCAGACAAGGCACGGCTCTGCCGGCCCTTCATTCCCCACATCTGGCCACTAGAACTGCAAAACGATACCTCCCTGGGGTTCGGGGCCACTCAGTTTATGGTACTTTGTTGGACACCCCAGGATACTAACGGACCCACCAAGGAACACCCTGTCTGTCCATCCGAGGTGCCGGCAGGGTAAGGGGCACATGGAACGGCTAGGAGGAGAAGGAGGCGCTGATCGCATCCATTCCCACAGGCTGGGGCTGGACCCGCTGCATTAAATATCTTTCCCCGCCTGCTTAGACAAAGAGCATGGTGGTGGCTAATATCACAACTTAGGTTTTCGATGGCACTGAGCTGACCTCAACCCAGTAGTGGCACATGGCTGACAGGACTTGTGGCAAACAAACGAACGTCTTCCTCCAAGCAAAGGACACAAACTGACTCTGCGAGACCGAAGCGGTGGGCCGTGCTGGTCACTCCCGTTGGCCACCCCCGTCCTGCCCCGTACTGACCCACTTTTCTGTCCTCTGTGTCCCTACGAGCTGACTTCTATGGAACATACCACCAGGCTTACCTGCCGTCTGACTTCTGGTTGAGTCTGACCAATGAGAGGTTCTGAAAGCATCCCGGGGGTGGGAGAAGACAGAAGTCAGGATATTTACTCCCCTCCCCCACTCCTCCCTCACTTTGGGTGTCTTCTGTCCTGGGCTGTGAGCTCCTTGCAGCTTCCGTTGGGTGGCCTCCCCCATGGCTGCAGGCTCTCTCTGGGGTCACGTAACATGATTCTTTCTCACCTCCTCCGGCTGAGGGGGAGTGGGACCTGCTGTTGATAATCCCTGGGTACACAACCTACCCTTTCCCTGTGAGTTACCTTAACAGGGCCTGCGCCTATGTGAATACTTCCTTCACCAGACGCTCTTCAGTTAAACCCTTGGGCTCACCTCTCAGGACCATCCCTGCACAGAAGGTCAAGGTTTTGAGATACTATATGTCTGTGAAGACAAGTTCGGTTTGGAAATGCACTGAATCCAAAGCTGTGGGAGCAGGAGGCAAAAACTCTCCAAGCGGGTCATGAGTGGAACAGCGAGGGGAGCCACTGTCCTCCCCACCCCACGGTCCCCGCCGGGCACCAGCGCGTCGGGCAGATTACATTCCAGCAAGTGAAACGGTGTGGCTGGGGAGTTTCACCGAAGAAGCCCTCCCACACTGCTGGCGGGAACAGGAAATAACGGTCCCTGTAGAAAACGGCTGGCATCTTCCTAGAAACTCAAGTTGACCCTATGACACTGAAATCACACTTTTCGGTATCCACCCAAGTAAACCGAAAGCTGATATTCACACAGAAGCCCTGTGCTGAGAACACCGAGAAAGCCACTCAGAGGGACACCCGGGCCACTTCCTCTAAGAAAAGGTGACTCAAAGGGCAGAATCAGAGCCCAGGGAGAACAGAACTGAATCCTAACCATCCTGTGTTCTCTGACCCGAGAGCCTCTCTAGTTATGCCTACATACAACACTTGGCATATAAATAACAAATGACTACATATGGGAAGAGGCAAGACCATAGAACAGAAAACCAAGGAAAAAAATAGTTCAAGTCCCTATAATATTTGTGTGTGTGTGTGTGTGTGTGTGTGTGTTGCACAGAAAGGCCAATTTTTTCAGACAACGGTATCCGGGAGTTCAAAGTTATCTGCCTCATCTCTATCTGCCAAACATTCCCATCCCAAGACTCGGGGCCCAGTCCTGCCTACCTGTGCCCTTACCTTAGCGTAAGGACTTGGGGACTATGGACTTAAGTGGCCGCATGCCTCTGTAACTCATACAAGCACACCTTGGGCCTGACCGTCAGCCACGTCTGTCCTGCATCTATGAGAAAGAGATTCCTTTCAGGCCTCCAGCGGAGGCTTCTGTTTATGCTCCGCACACTCCGCCCCCCCACCTAGAGAGTTCAGGGTGCCGGGGGCTGTGCTGATTTTCCAGCAAAGACAGCACATCATCCATGTGCTCAAGTCTCGGATAATATTCAGTGATTCTTCAAGTGTCACCGCACCGCTCTCGGACCTACTGCGGCTGCACATCGGCCAATCCCCATGGAAGATACGTAGCCCAGGGGAGAAAGTCCATGGACCACAGCTTCCCAGGGTGCAGCATGAGGAAAGAAGGGGAAGAAAAAGAGACGGGTGACTCAGAGAGTAACCAGCACATGCCACGTGATATTTTTCCAGGAGGTTCTTGGGGAAAGCGCTTCCCCAAATGAGAGCAAAAAGCAGGGAAGAATGATCAGGAAAGCAGAAAATCAGCATAGAAAAGAGATGGGGGACAAGCCAGGATGACGACGAAAAGAAGTCTTAAGATTTAATTCTGAAGCAAGAAGATCAAATTTGAAAAAAAAAATTTACTGATAGATTATCGAAATCATCAATATATGCTGTGAGGAGTGTCGGGAGTCCTGAGAGGAAGGTGAGGATGAATTAGAGGTAGGCACTTAGAAAACGGAGTCAATGAAAATTTTAGGAGATCACTGATTATAAGAAAGACAAGAGGAGCACAAGGAAGAAAATGTAGCGTTGACTGGTGTGGCTCAGGGGGCTGGGCATCATCTCACAATCTAAGAGGTCTCAGGTTCCATCCCTGGTCAGGGTACAGGCCTGGGTTCAGGTTTGGTGCCTGGTCAGGCAATCAATCAGTGTTTCTCTCCCTCTCTTTCTCCCTCCCTTCCCCTCTCTCTAAAAATAAATAAATAAAATCTTTTTTAAAAAACAAAGGAAAGGTACCCTAGTAGCCCACGTGGATCACATCTGAACGGTATTTACAACACACAGTCCTATCAGAGATTTACTAATCCATGACCCTGGCCTATAGGCTAGTATTTTTTCAGAACTGTCTTCTCACTCCTTGCTCTGGAGCTGCCCAGTCACCACAGACAGTGCCGGAGCGCCGGCGGTCCATGCACCACACTCTGAGAAGCAGTGTTTCACAGGTTGGCACCCTGCACCTGGCAGGAATCCCCCCGTTCTGCTCTTTCACAAGGAGCTCCACAATGTGCCTGTCTAACGCTTACCTTTGTACTGTGCGCACTCTAGAAACTCACATGCATTGAATAAATGCGCGCAACAGAGGCACTGAATAAATGCGCGCACAGAGGCACTGAATAAATGCGCGCACAGAGGCAGTGAATAAATGCACGCACAGAGGCAGTGAATAAATGCACGCACAGAGGCACTGAATAAATGCGCGCACAGAGGCAGTGAATAAATGCACGCACAGAGGCACTGAATAAATGCGCGCACAGAGGCACTGAATAAATGCACGCACAGAGGCAGTGAATAAATGCACGCACAGAGGCACTGAATAAATGCGCGCAACAGAGGCACTGAATAAATGTGCGCAACAGAGGCACTGAATAAAATCCAAGAATGCATTTCATTTGGGGAAAATACAATTCATCTCAATGTTTTTATTAAAAGGCACAATCCGGCATTTCTCTTTTAGGCTCGAAATTCTTAATGTCACTAAAATAAAAGTAATGGAAATGCTCGACCATTTTACTACGAGAGAAAACAGTGAAATGCAAAATGCAGTTGAACAAGAATAAAATCATTCAGCAATTAACTTACGCGTATGAAATCCATGAGTGTGTTATAAATGAAGGCTCCTCTGGGCAGGAAAAAACAGCTTCCGGGACTCAGATCGTGGAAGAAGAAAAGTTCCTGATCCTAGAATAAAACAATAACTAGATTTCAAATTTCACTGTTGGTGCTTAGTATTTATTGTGCACTTGATATGCTACAAGTAAAAAATATAATCAGCTATCATTTCCATTTTCTAATAACTGACATTCCAAAGTCTTCAATACTTCTATCTAACTATACGTAATAGCACGTGGAAAACTACAATCCGTATTTATGGTCACTAAGCTTTGCACTTAGCTTTCATTTCCCCTTGTATTCACTGCTACTTTCCTCCTTGGCACCTTGGAGGATGGGTCTCATGGGGAGAAAACATTACAAAGAGATGAGAAATGTCTGCTGCTGGAGGACCCTCAGTAACGGTGACCATCATCACGACCCCCACACACTCAGAGCCTCGCCCACGCGGCCACCATGTCCAGCATCTTCCTCTCATCCGTCAGGCAGGCTACTCAGCAAGACATAGCATGTGGAATTCTGCAGGGGAGCACCGGCCCGTCACAGAACACAGCTCAGCAGTGGCAGGACTGAGGTTAAAACCCAGGTCTTCCTGCTTTCAAATCTCATTCTTTCCTTCCGCTCTGCTTCCCAAATACACAGTATGTCCTCAAAGTATGCACAAATTCGAAAAACAATGTTGTTTGCCCTGGCTGGTGAGGCTCAGTGGATTGAGCACCAGCCTGTGAACCAAAGGGTCGCCAGTTCGATTCCCAGTCAGGGCATATGCCTGGGCTGCAGGCCAGGTCCCCAGTAGGGGGCGTGTGGGAGGCAACCACACATTGATGTTTCTTTCCCTCTCTTCCTCCCTCCCTTCCCCTCTCTAAAAATAAATAAATAAAGCCCTTTAAAAACATTATTTTTTATATCATGATACAAATGAGAGAAGGGGGTAACATTTTAAGTCTAATAAAAGATACAGGAAGGAAAGAGGTTAGAAGGCATTGGGGTGTTAGCAGGAAAGAATTCAAAAGCAAACTATGAGTGCCAGCAAAATAGAAGAAATATTATTTTTCAAACACTTTAGTTTGGAGACATCATCTTAAGCCAACAAGGCATGTGGCATCTCAGCAGGGATTGGGACACCCGGCCTACCTTCCCAATTTTCCTGTGATCTCGGCTCTTGGCTTCCTCTTGCAACTTTTCCCAGGTTTTCATCCTCTTGTGATCGGGAAAGGAAATCCCATAGATCCTCTGCAGGGTTTCCATTTCGGGATTGCCCTCCCAGTACGTGGAGGAATTCTAAACATCAAACCACATCTCACTGAGCATATCTGACATTTCATTATCAATCAAATCAGTCTTAAATATGTACACATTTTCCAATATAGCCTCGACACCACTTCCTTAACGGTGACTTTTTCTACGGCAGGAAAGGACCTTGAACTGGTTCTAATGAATCCTTCCCAGTCCACGTCCAGCAGTCAGGTACGGAAAGAGTCTGCTGTGGATTCTTGGAATGAAGAGTGAGAGCTGCTGGAAAGGGAAAGCTACAGAGCAGTTGTGATCGCCATGAGGGGAGCAGCGGAGGAAGAATAGACAGAGAGTGAAGCTCGGCCATGCAGGGCCGCAGCTCATGGTTAACGACTGAGCTGCCATCAACACTCATGTACGTGGAAGAAAGTCAAGGTCAGGACTACAAGTCAGCCTCATGCCTCTTGATTCCCAGGGCAATGTTTTCTCCGTTCTGCCACCATGTCCCCTTTGGCTTTTTCCTACAGTGCATATTGTACGTGCAGATAAATGTTCTTGCTCACATTAGGGTGATTCAAGAAAACCACAATATCACTAAATAGCAAATGAAGAAGAAATGCATTGTAACACTTACAGTCAGATTAAATGATAATCAAAAGCTCTATATGCCCTGGCTGGTGTGGCTCAGTGGATGGAGTGCCAGACTGTGAACCAAAGGGTCGCCAGTTCGATTCTTAGTTAGGGCACATGCCTGGGTTGTGAGCCAGATCCCCAGTAGGGGGTGCATGAGAGGCAACCACACATTGATGTTTCTCTCCCTCTTTCTCCTTCCCTCCTCCCTCTCTCTGGAAATAAATTGGATAAAATTTTTTTAAATGTTATATGTAATATCCTAATTATCAAAATTGCTTAAAAATTATTTTTAGGAGCCCATGTAAAAATCAAATAATAAAGTGTTTTTTAAAATAACATGATGTTCACGTTATAAAAGATATGATTGAAATTACTAATTATTTAGTTCACCTTAAGTTTGCTATATTAAAAGTAGTAATTCCTTACCTTGAAAATTTTTATGGTTTTAATTTTCCCAGTGTGTCTCACGTGGGGGCCTCTACACAGGTCAATCAGAGAACCGCACCTACAACAGACAGTGAAGACATGCCCATACGTAGTTATGGGTTTTCAGATTACGCATTGTGAACCACGTTCTCGTATGTTTTAGTGAAGGAGTTCACCTGATTGTATATTATGCAGCAATTTTTCATCTAGGGGCAGCTTAGATTTTTAACTTATAGTAAAGGAGAGAGACAATTCATCTAGCTTCAGACTGCAGTCTTTCCCCTTTGCCCAAATTCAAAAGCTCCAGAGTCTTCAGGAAAAAGGAAACCATACAGAGACATCACTTTGAACTGTGACATCCCAAGGCTCTGAAAAGCCGCCCGTTGTTGCATAACCAAAAATCCATTTCCCTGCTCTACGCTCACTTCCAAACCCAAAGTCATCTGAAATGTGTACAAAAGGCATCAACTTGACACCTTAAGGACACACTCGGCAAGCCCACAACACGTACAAGGCTAGAGTGAACCCGGGTGCGAGCCCCAGACTCCACTCGCAGCAGCAACCGCAGGGCCGAAGCTCACAGAAGGGGGACGGCAAACCTGGCAAACCCGTACAGCAGCTGAGGAAGCGGATGAACGGAAAGGGGCTCAGGAGCCCCGTGTTTACCAGAGCCCAGCCACGCGGTGCGGCTTCACTTGCCTCTTTGTATCATTGCTTCACCTTCGCTTCCCATCACTTCCTGTTTGTTTCATCGTGAACATCCGCTGACGCAGGAGGGTTGATGCTTTTGGCACTGGGTGGCGGGAGTAAGTATAGCAAGAGGCAGAGAGCCCCTGCATGGGGAGGTGGCCCCTACCGGCTCCCACTGCCACATTAGTGAGAATGTGGGGGCTGAAACAGGAAGTCTTTCCCTAACAGCCCCCAAAAATGTAAGGCACTGGCTGAACACTGTCTCACTCACCCATGGAGAACAAGATGCTGTATTACAGCTCACAGTCAGAAAGCAGAATTTGGGTTTCAGTATCATTCTGATGAATACAAATGAGAAAATAATAACTTCTCTTTGGTGATACATTTCAGAGCCCCTAACTAAAGTAGTATATCAATATGCAAATTTACAAATAAACAGCCACACAAAGATAAACCACTTGTCCTGCTAACACCTTCAAGTTAGCGGTTTTAAAATTTACGCACTGAGCCCTGGCTGGTAGGGCTCAATGGATTTAGCGCCAGCCTGGGAACCAAAGGGTCACTGGTTAGATTCCTAGTCAGGGCACCTGCCTGAGTTGCGGGCTAGGTCCCCAGTAGGGGGCATGTGAGAGGCAACCACACATTGATGTTTCTCTCCTTCTCTTTCTAGTTCCCTTCCCCTCTCTCTAAAAATAAATAAAATCTTTTAAAAATTTTTTACACACTGAGCGGTTTTAATATTAACCCATACTTTACCTATAAATGGTGGTAGTTGGAGTGTTAACTTTCTCATCCAAAATGCGGCATTTAAATTTATTGTACTGCAAAGAAAAATAGGTTTACATATTATTACATAAAACGTTTAAGTGGAAAAAAATTTACTTTCTCCAACAAACACTGAACGGGTGTTTACTACGTCCTAGGTGCTGAGCTCCAGGGATACCAAGAGCTCACAGCCTAGAGCTGTCCTGTCCTGCACAGGGGCCACGTATGTTGTGCGTGCAAAACACACTGGAGTTTAGAGGCATAATGAGAAAAAAAGGATGTAAAATAGCCTATCAATTATTTCTTTACGTTGGTTACATGTTGAAGTGATATTTTGATAATATTGAGTTAAATAAAATGTGATAAAAATCAATTGCGCCTTTCTTTTACTTTTAAAACGGGCTACCAGAAAATTTAAGATTATGTATGCAGCTCAGATCTGTGGAGCACATCATATTTCTATTTGGACAGCAGTGTTCTAGAAGATTCCAATTTTAACTACACGAAGTACATACGAGTCTGTGGAAACAGCTACATTATTAATTTGTGCAAAAACAAAGTGCATATTAAAGGATCACGTTATCCCATTTAAACACTGAACAGACACTTTTCCTTTCTTTGTTGCTCATCACCATTGCCCTGGTGCCGGCGCCTTGTATTAAATAACTGCCTAGAGACGGTGGTTGTTGGGAAGGAGAAAAAATAGATTCGCACGACCCGACCATTTCATATTGGTGTGTTCAAGGCAAAACGTTTTTCTTTGCAAAGGTTTGATTGCGTCCAGTCCATAACACAGAGAATGGGAGAAAAGAAATGCAAATCACGTACCTAATATATAGAATTAATATCCAAAATATATAAAGAACTGCAACTCAACAATGTAAAACAACCGCCATTTCAAAATGGGAAAAAGGCTTGAACAGACACTTCCCCAAATAAGACGTGTAAATGGCAGTAAGCACAAGAAAAGATGTCTAACATCGCCAGGTATGAGAGAGATACTGAGCAAAACCACAGTGAGATACTATGTATACCACATCCATTAGGACGGCTACTAGCAAAAAACTGAACACGTGCGCACTGCGGGCAGGAATGGAGAAGGGTGCAGCCGTTGTGGCAAGCAGCGTACCACACGCTCAAAACAGAAAACAGAATTTGTATATAATTCAGCAATTCCATATCTGGGCCTACATCCAAAAGAACTGACAGCAGGGACTTCAACAGATGTTTGGACACCACGTTCATGGCGACATTTTTCACAACATTAAAAAGGTGGGAGCAACCCTGGTGTCCACTGACAAATGAATAAACAGAATGTGGTCTCCCACATCGATGGAATATTACTCAGCCTCGAAAAAGGAAAGAGTTTGGACACTGCAAGTGCTACAACATGGGTGAACCTCGAGGACCTGGAGCTGAGTAAAATAGCCAGTTGCAAAATGACAAATATTGTATTGTTCCTCTTACTCGAGCTTCTAAGAGTAGTAAAATTCATAGAGACAGAAAGAGAGGGCGAGGGAATGGGAAGTTTGTGGTTGATGGGTTTAGGGTCTCAGCTGGGGAAGGTAAAATAGCTCTGGAGGTGGATGGTGGAGATGGTGGGACAACAATGTGAATATACTTGATGCCACAGAACGTCACACTTAAAAATGGTTAAAATGGTAAATTGAATATTTTGGGTATTTTACCACAAACACACACAAAAGAGTAGCTATCACTTTTACGAAACCCCAAATCTATATATATATATTTTTTTAAAGGTTTTATTAATTTTTAGAGAGAAGGGAACAAAGAAAGAGAGGGAGTGAAACATCAATGTGTGGTTGCCTCTCACACGCCCCCTACTGGGGACCTGGCCCACAGCCCAAGCATGTGCCCTGACTGGGAATCGAACTGGGTGACCCCTTGGTTCACAGGCTGGCACTCAATCCACTGAGCCACACCAGTCAGGGCCCAAATCTATTTTTTTAATTCAACCCCCAAAACATAGTATTGTGCTTTCAAAGTACGTGACTTCTCTGATAAGTATGATTTAAAAATAAAATTAACAATATATTTAAACAAAAAAGAAAAGAAAAAGAAGAAAAGAATATATTTAAGTACACTGGTGAAAAAATATATTTTTTTTAAAAATTTGAGGTTTTACACAGGTTACCCTAGACTAAAATCTAAAAAATGAAAAGAAAAATTAAAAGAAAATCCCAAAGGAAAAAAACCCGAAACATTTATAGAGTATTTTAAATATCATTGAATTCAGGAGTCCAAATATTAACAATGCTCTGAATGAACCGGATGTATGAACACACATATGAAAACTATTCATTTGGCTCTTTACCTACGTGCATTAAAAATTTCAAGAAATAGTAACAAAATATACATCAAGTGACTGGTGACAACCATTTGGAACAATATGGTAACAACAGCCAATTATTTGAAAAACAAAAACCTTGTCTACCGATAATCCCAGCCCAGCTTTCTGATTGCAAACAGCTCCCTGAAATCACCTTGAACATTTCCAGCAGGACGTCCTTGCTGACTTCCAGCCTTTCAAAGGACTGCTTTTCCCTGATGATGGCCTTACAGAGGGCCTCCAGTGCCGACAGCTCCGTGCCGGACACGGCTCTGGAAAGCAGAGCGGGCGAGCATCATCACCCGACCTCAGACATCAGGGGGGCTCCACTGTGTGGACCCTGGTCCCGCAGCCTCTGCCACTCCTCCACGCGCTTCCTTGATGGAGGGATTTGGAGTTTCGCGGAACCAGGACTTCAGAAAGGCAGAAACGTGCATTCAAAGCCACATACCCATTTCTCAGAGAGGGAGAGAGGCGTGAATAGATGGAACCAACTGCCCTCGGTGTCTGTGACCGGGCCTGCGCTTCTGTGCTCTTTGTTACCCTTCACATGATTCTATTTTGTGCAAATAGAAAAGCGTGGTCTCCAGTGCTTACCATGTCCCCGCGCTCAGGGACCATGGGGTCTGGGGTGGGAGACGGCTCAGTGAGGGGCAGGGGCAGGACGCCCACGGGGGCACAGGCCTCGACTGACTTCCTTTCTCACTCGCCCCTGCAGGCCACACTGGCTTCCCTGCCACTCCTCAAACAAGCCACACACATCCCCACACCCGGGCTGTCTCACAGCTCCTGGAACGTTCTTTCCCCAGAGGCCCATAAATATCCCCCCAGTAGCCTCAAGAGCTTACTCCCTTCTTGTCCTGGCCACACTTCAGTGTCACTTCCTGTCTTCAACCACCTGCCCGCCCTGGCATGGACCTGCCCACCCTGGCATGGTGTCCTTAACAGTGTACATCACTACCTGCTAGGGGGTGGCTGTTGGTTTACTGTCTATGTCCCCCAACCAGACTGTAGGCTCCTCAAGCACACACTGAGCTGCTCACTGCTCCATCATCAGCACCAAGTGCGGAGCGCATAGTAGGCAGTCAGGGTTTTGTGGAATGAGTCCTGCGGTGGTGGTAACAGGGGATGACGCCGCAGGAGCCTGTCAGCAGGAGCTACAGAGGACTAAAGGCTCCCTTGGGGAGATGAGTTAAACAGCGTGGAGGTGAAAGGGACAGGTGAAATGTGCCGTTGGTTGTCCAGACAAGAGATGTTCTGGCTGCAAAGGAAGGCAGAGGGGGAGAGAAGGAGAGGCGGGTGGGGGAACTACTTAGGAGATGCCATTGGCAGAACTGGACTGAGCCCTGAGTGCTGGGGTGGTGGAGGAGCAGGGGGACTGAAAGGGCCCCCAGACTTCAGTTTTGGCAGCTGGCGGTGCCCTGAAGAGCTATGTATGAGGAATGCAGGGGAGGAAGGGGTGGGCCTGATGCTGAGGCACTCCAGCACGGATCTGCTGAAGGTGAGGCCTCCGTGAACCACCCCGCCTGATATTCACCCATGGGAGGTGTCTGCCCAAGGTGGACCGCGCCCTCAGTTATCATGGAGAAAACCGGAACCATTTCCTAGGGGCTAACCTTGAGATTCTGGTCTTCACCAGTACCCCACTCTATCAAGTCCAAGATTAGATCATTTCCTTCTAGGGGGAAAAAAAAAAACATTTGAGAAGCTACCCTTGCCTCTAAACATTAAATGTTTTTTTCCAAAACTGATTAACCAATCTATAATTGTATTATGTAACATATACAGTCACTAAACTAATGGGGAACCATTATAACACACAGAGCTAAAAATAGGTGCATTGAGAAGGGACTGTTCAGGGGCGTTACCTGTCTTCGATGAACATGTCATAGTAAAATCCATTCTCGATGGGCGGACCGTAACACAAGTGGCCTCCGTAGTACAGCTCCATGGCCTCCCCGAGGACGTGGGCACTAGAGTGCCAGTATACCTGCGGGCAAAGGACACAGGACACAGGCCACCGGCTGTCAGAGCAAGAGCGTGGGAAAGGCCTTGCAGAACGAGTTAGCAAGTGGATGTGTTTTTAAGGGGATAAATACCAGGACACAGGGCTGCGTCATTTGGAAAGAAACGGACCTCTGATGCCCACAGAGAAGAGACTGTTTTTCTGAGCCCTCCCTGCAATGCCACCAGAGCCATCTGCCTGCTTATTTCTGGTGTAAAGCTGCTGTTCTGAGCCAAGAGGGCCACTCAGAAACCTGGTTCCACCCAGAGTGGAGAAAAGCAGGTGTTCATTCCCCTCCTTTTGCCCAGGCATGGCCTCCGAGCCAGATGCGGAGAGAGAGGGCCGAAGTGGCTGCTCACACACGACACTGCTACCGTTCACAGAACGTGGCATCCACGTGGCAGTTTTCGTGTGCTGGCCAGCATGTGACTGAGGACCTCTGCGAGACAGTGCTGGAGAAGAAGGTGTCACCAGGGAATGAACGTCTCCTGGCTGCCGAGACCCCTGAGCAGGGCACATGTAGTTAATGTACTGTAGTCCAAGGGCACCCCAAGTTCAGAACGTTGATTTGGTTTTGAATTCCCAAGGAATCCGTGGCTTAGGGACAAACTAAAACTGACCAGTCACCAAATAAAGAGAGATGCCAAAGGAGCAAAAGAATCAAGTCCTTTTCCTTGGTAGGAAACAAACTATAATTAGAAAGTTGTTTGTTTGGTAAAATAAATCAGCACAGAGGGAGCTAGCTGACTGAGCAGGCCCTGTACCACCCCGCCCCAGGACAGCGGGCAGGGACCTGAGCTGCAAACACACCCACACAGTCAGTCCTTGGGGCACAGCCCTCTGCTTTGGTGGGTACTGGGGCGACAGGTTATGCCCAGCATCGGTCTCATCTCCTCTTTGTTGCACTGTACACGCCCAGATAGCCATTGGGCGACCAGTGTGTTAGGGACACAAGACTAAAAGACACAAGTCACAATTGCAGACAGGAGTCCTTGAGAGAGAGCGGGGCACCGCAACGACAGACAGCAGTGATGGCTCCCCACCGACAGGCCCTGGGAAGGCCCGTGTGGTGACCACGCAGGGGAGGGGACAGAGTGGCTTAAGAGAGGCTGGAGAGGGAAGAAAGAGCCAGCGACTGGTGCAGGGCCTTGAGGGAGAATTTGGACTTTACCTAAATGCCATGGGACCCGGTACAGGGTTTTAAGCAGAAAAGAAATGCCTCGATTTACGTTTTAAAACATCCTTTGGTAGCAGGACAGGAACGGACTTCCGGAAGGAGGTGGCAGGGGGCAGCCCACGGGGCAGTGCTACAGCAGCTCACTGTAGGTCCCTGGGCAGTAGGCAGTGCGCGGGGACACAGGTGGACAGACCCATCGGCAAGGCGACAGCACTGGATGGGACAGCTCAGGACGGGAGTAGAAGGACAGAAGGGGGCTGGTGCTGAGCACTGGGGGGGGGGGGGTTCCTAACATTTGGAGGTGGATAAAGAAGGAAAAGCCATCGAGAAGACTGAGAAAGAACAAGAGGTCTGCCACAGAGCATCTTAAAAGAAGGGCGTGGTTAACTGTCGACCTGGCTGAGAAAGTGCACAGGATGGGAGAGGAGATGGGGGCATCATGGAAAACAGAGGGGATGCCCAGACTCGGGCCATCACCCATGGGGAGAGGCCCCAGACCACGACTGCACACACATCGAGGAACTGGCAGCTTCGGCCTTTATATAAGTTTGCGTTTGTTGTTTACACTTCCAAGTAGGTACTTTCTGTTTACTTGAGCAGGGAGCTGTGTGCCGCTGGTTGCTCCTGGGATTTCACCGAAATTGAAAGTAGAACATGTATCTATCTGCGCATTGTCTGCTCCTGAACATTACAGAAGGGAATGCCTATTCTAACTTGAAAGCTGTATTGCTTTATAAAACTCCCGTTTCTCGCGTGCGTCTTTGTCAACTTTACAAGAACATTTTTTTACTGCAATTTTGTACGTGAATTTATCTAGAGGGCCGAAGTACTTCTTTCATACGATGCATTATGCACTAAATAATTCTTATAAATAGGATCATCTTTTAAAATGAAAGTCTAAGAGTCTGCCATATAAAGGACACGAATTTTTCAGAACAGCAGAAAATGCTTTTACAAAATCATTAATTTGCCATTTTGGAGCTCTGAGCTTTCTGGATTTGTTTTCCTATAGGGTTTCTTTCTCATAGCCATGCGCTCAATATTCATAAATTGGTTGATGTTCAAAATCTTGTTAATAGGTACATCACAACAGGAAAACAGAATCCAGCAACAACAACAAAATCTGTGTTGCTAAATCACACTAATAGAAGCAACGGGGTCTTGGAAAAGCAACTTAACCATTCTGAGGCCCGATGGCTTCAACTGTAAAATGCGGATTTTTAAAAATCTTTGCCAGGGTCCCTGGGACTTAAGAAGATAATGCCCGTCAGGGGCTGTGTTTATTGTCCCTTTCACCGACGACCACACGTGTTTAGGGAAGCCCTACAATGAGCAGCCAGGTGCCCTGCCAGTCACGCAGGCCGGGGGGCGTGCTGGTGCGTTCCTCTGCAGATTTGCCATGAGAAGCAATGATTCCTTTTTCACGATGTCACTGGATGCAAGGAGGAAAAGAACCCAAAGATGCCAATACCTCCAAGGAACGTGAAATTTGGCAGATTTCCCCATCCCCCACCACACAAATACCTGACAGAGGCAAAGCGCTCAGGAGCCACCGTTAAAAAGGGGAGCCGAGGGAAGGAGGGCAGGGAGCGATGCCGTCAGGTAAGCCAAGAGCGGGCCAGCACCACCAAGTGCGCAGCTGGTGATGCCCTCGGGAGAGGGTCACAGAACAGCTGTCGCGCCTGCTCTCCATTCCGGCTCCTACTGGACTTTCTCCAAAACCCGACACTATCCAAAAGCACCTGGTTGTTTGTTTTCTGGTTTACTACCTCCTCCTGCTGGGTGTAATCATCCTGAGGTGGGGCTCCCTGCTCTGTCTACTGGGGCCCCAAAGGGTTCAGCACATGTGCCCAATGCCTCAGATACTGGTCAGCTGACTGAGGGAATAAATAACATTTTACGGCATCTGGGATGCAGTTAGGTGACAGCTGCTAAGGACCACTGAGAAAAACTAACACATATAAGCTACTGATTTCCCTTAAAATTGCTTTCTGAACCACTTTTGAAAATGGCTTTGTTAATAATGTATTAATGGCTATGCTTTGCGTGTTTTAAAGAGGAAGTAATTACAACATCATCCTTATAATTTGGATTAATAAATCAAGAAATTTAGCATAAGCATCATAGTTCATTTAGCTTCAGTGAATCATAGGTTAGGTTTATGCAGGTAATGGACCACCTGAAGGGAGAATCCAAAGTTAAGCTGGCAATGTTTACCAGAGATCTACGTGAAAATGTGCAATGTATTTTAGACCATTACAAGTAATTAGAGGATATTTGAGTCTTGATTTTTTTCAATTCTCCCACACATATTTAACTATAAAGTAGATCCATTTTCAGAGTCTCTTTAAATCCATTTCACATACACATTGATTTAATAATAATAGCATTCTAACTTAAGAAAGAAATTATTTTGAGACATAAATACAGGCTACTTAAAAAAACCTGATATGCATGTATTTGTGCATATTCATTCCACAAAAACTTATTAAGTACTTATGGGACAGCAATATACACATTTTAAACCTTACGGGGCCACAAAACCCATCATTCTTGACTCCGATAGGTGGCTTTGAACGTGTTTTCACAACACAAACAGCCCAGGCTTGGTTGCTAGGTGCCCCATACTTACAGCTTGAGCTTCCTCATCGTCAAACGTCAGCAGCTCTAGAGTGGAGTCCCCTTCCAGCGGACGGTCCAAGTCCCACAGTTCGCCATTGACTCGGGCTACGACTGTGCTTTCGGCCAGTTCTGGACTGGTGAGAGAAAAGTCACTCGGCAGTTAACCTTATCCGGGGCTGTAATGATTCGCTAAAGCAAAAGAGTAAAATAACTTCTAGGGTTTTTTTTTTTTTTAAGCAGATAGAAAGTACCAATGCAAACTACTGGGACAGATCAGTTTTTTATTTTGTAACCTTTATTTTAAGTACAAGAGGAATATAGGTTTGCTGTGAAGAACTTGGAAAACAGAGAATAAAATAAAGATCACATACACATCTTCCCACCCTGAGATCAGTGCTCGTAACATTTTGGTACATCCCACCCCTCCTTTACTTACACACACACACACACATACACACACTTTTTAGAAAGCAGAGCTGCCATGGAAATTTTAGAGCCTGCTTTTTCACAGCCGTGCCAGCAGACGGACTCCCAGCAGAGCCCAGAAGCAGCATGCTCGTTAGGGAAGCTTCTACTCCTGCACAGACGCCTCTGCAGGGGCAGCCCTGTGGTCTCTGAGCCCGTTTTCTGGGACAAGCCCGTGGCCATGGAACGGCTGGGTCAAAGGACACGTGCCTTTGGAAGGTCTCTGGCACCGACTCTCTGAGTGTACCACAGCCGCGCGTCTCAGAAGGTTTTTTAAATCGTTGCCAATGTCATGTGGGAAATTGTCTTAATTTATTTGACTAAATCAAGGAAGTGTTTACTGGCCAGTTTTACTTTTATGAGCTGCCCATGCCCTTTGCCTATTTCCTATTGAGGTGTTATTTTTGTGTGTGTGTATCTTTTAAATGACATTTACTGCTTAAAAATGGACAAAACTAGCATGTTCAGAGAAGAAAGCTGGAAAGCACAGAAAAGCCCAAAGAAAAGAATAGCGTCCTCAATCCCGCCACCCAGAAATGACTGAACGTCCATTTGCTGTGCGTCCTTCTACAATTTTTGATCAATTACGTACACCAACACAAACTCGTCTTCAGCAGTATCGTTCTATGCCTTATTTGGGAACCTACTTCTTAAACTTAAAATAAGTCACCTTTTTCCTAACAGTAAACAGACTTCTAAAACACGCTATCTAAGAATTACAGAATGATGACTTGCTTAATAAACCCACTATTGCTGGGCATTATGGTTATGTCTTAGTGGGTTCTTTTTTTTTGAAACAACAAATAATGTTGCAGTGAACACTCTTGAACATACATGTTGGTACCTATTTTTTTTTCCAGGAAAAATTCTAGAACTGCTGGGCCAAGGGAAATTTACTTTTAATGGCTTTTGTCAGAATACGTTGCTAAATTTTCCTAACAGGAAAAGTGCAAGGGTACCTTTTCCCTGTGCTCTCATAATCTTAGGCACTACTCAATTAGGTCATCTTTAAATGCCACGTTCTATTCTGCATCTGTGAGTAACTTGTGCAGCGGTGTAGCACTGTGGTTAGGAAAATGCAGGCCAGGCTGGATTTACACAATTTCCTCAGCTTCTCCAGGCTTTTTTTCACATCTGTAAAATGCAGATTATGGGTCTTCCCCATACCTTTATTCTGAGGGCTAACTAAGGCACACTCACAGGAAGAACTGAATGAATGTTAGATATTGTTATTAAGGAAGGGATAGACTGCTAAGGCTTCCTCAGATCCATTCTCCCTCTACAGGAAGGATGTCCCCTTGCAGTGACATGTGGCTGTATGACTGCGTCCGGGGCAACAGCTGCAGCAGCAGCGGTGTGTGGCACTTCTGGGTGTCAGCCTTACGCCAGTGGAGGGCAGCTCAACCTCCCCTGCGTCCTGTGGACTGGAGCACACGCGCTCTTCCCTTTGGACCAGGTAGACGAGGTGACGCTCTATCAGGTGGCTCGGCGACCAGACGGAAGAAGGGCAGGTCCTCCAAAACTATACCGACAAGTGTTGTCCTGAAGAACTTGACCCTGCACCTCCAGACGGCGAAGTGAGGGACTTTGACCATATTTAAGCCACTGAGTTTTGGGAGACTCTTCGATGCAGCAGCTTAGCCTGTATCTTAACTAACACAGAAGTAATGACCTGGGGGTGAGTAAGAGAAACAAAACATGTGACCCTGGCTTAGCAGACTGGGACTGGGTTTCGCTGCCCATGACGAAGCGGCCGTGAAGAGGCAGGATGCTGGTGTACTCTGGATACCTACTGTGGTTCTTAGCAAAGTACCACCCAAATGAGACAGGCTCAGGTGAGACTCGCCCAGTTTGCGAGCAGAGATGGAAGGGATGGGGCTTCACCAGGGGAGGCGCCCTCTGTTTATGGCCAATCATCCAAACTAAAAATGCAGAAATGTGAGGCTTTGAAGGATTGGAAAACAGTTTTCGGTCCCAAACAGCAGGAGGGACAGGCACTGACAGCCCTTCTCGGAGGCCCCGCACAGAGACAACAGGGGCTGGTCCGACTAGGAGAATTGGGGTGAGGGTTCCGCTCTCCCACAGCCTCGTATTTCTTATGATCAGGCCATTACATTGATAGAGAGAAAGGAATGAGCCAAGTACAAAAGCCAGGGAATGAAAGGGAGAGAAGTCTTTGTTTAGGAGAACTCTTTAAGTGAGATTGGCTTCCCTGGAACTGACTAGCAGCCACCAGACCAGAAGCCTACTACGTTTAACTCCTTGTGAGAGCTGTGTGGCCGGACAAGCTACAAGCCCAGCTTATAGTGCCTCTGACTGTTTGATCCTTAAAGGGGCCTCAGCCCCCAAGAAGGCACCAGCAGGCACAGGGCTATGCAAACCGCACAGCCTCCTGGTGGACGAACTGCCCTGCAGATACGGCGGTCAGGTGTTAGGAACGGCTGTGAACCACCCAAGGAGCAACATCAGGACCCGTGAGGGACTGGACAAGAGCACTGCTCCCGCAGGACAAAGGGCAGCCAGGTGACCACATGGACACAAGCACTACTACTGACAGGCTGTGGGCGTCCCAGTTGCTGCCGGCAGGAGCCGGTGGCTTCTGCATGCCACTGTCTGCTGTACTGCTCCTTCTTTTTTCCAAAGAGACACTTTCGTGGCGATTGCCTTGTGATTATTCCACTGTATGCACATGTGGCGTGAGCAGCCTTGTCTATCAGCGTATTTGTTGCTGAAGTGCAAGGAGCCAGCCTGATGGGGGAGCTGTGCACACCTCTTGGAAATTCAGGACTTTTGGCTGGTGGGACCTGGAGTTGTCTCACTCGGTGGGGGAGCAGGGGTGTGGGACGAGGAAAGACGTGTGCTCACAGGTCTCTGGATGTGGGAGGGGCACACTGTGGCGGACGTGGTCCCCTAAACCATCCTTCCTCTCTTCTGCGGTGCCGATATTGCTGAACATATGGCCGGCCAGCAGGAGCCGCATTTCCATTCTCTCCTACAGCGAGGGGCGGCCACGTGACTAAAGGTGAACTCGCGGGTTGTAAGTTGAAATTCAAGTGCACCGCTATGAGGCCTTGGCCTCAAAGCATCGTTGTCCTTCAGAGGCTCTTCCTCCTGCCTGCTGGGGAGCCTGTGGGCGGGACCCAGCTTCCACCCCTAGACAAGGACAAGCCCTAACTGCGGGGTTCCCACCTCTCGTGTTATGCTTGGCAGGGCCTGCGCGCCCCCAGAGCAGGGATAATTACCTGCGCAACCAAGGGGGCAAGCAGCATACTTTAATAAAGCCATTATTTCAAAACTTTATTTCATATCCGGCCACCGCACTGGATCCTTCTTTATTCTACTCGTTTTTCAGTGAGTACTGTTCCCTAGAGTTTCCACCTTAACTGTTCTTTTTCCAACTGCCTGAGTTGAATTCTTAGTCTGTTTCTTTTTAGTCTTTCTTATTCTAAAATAAAAGCCTTCTGCATGACAAATCTGTCTGATCATGACCTTGGGTATAGTCCACACGTCTGCACATGTGTTCTCCTCATTAGAAGTATTTCCTAAGAATTCTGTGATGGCTTTTATTTCCTTTCACCTGAGTTATTGTGAAGAGTTCTTTTTTTCAATGTCCAAGTTTTACTGTTTGTTTTGCTGTCGTTTCATCTGGTTCCTGAGTACATGCCTGATTTCAGTGTACTCACAGGATGCGAACTGTGTGCTTCTGCATTTTATTAAGATTCTGAGGAGCAGAAAGCCTGACCACAGGAGCTCAGAGACGAGAACCGTCTTACCTGTAGAGCAGAGATCAGTGAGTAGTCCCCACGCCTATTTTACAGTGTTATTGTTCAAACACGCAGAATCTTAACTTTTGCCTGTGTGATTTGTCAACTCGGAAAAGCACATTAAAGTCTACCGCTCCTGGGTTTCTTATTTGATGCTACATTGTTTAACTCATAAAGGTTCGTGACAAATAATCAGGGTGGGTTATAATACTCATCCATTTTAAAAATAAGTCTCAATATCCCATTCTACGATTTTGGCCCTGAATTCTGTCTGATAATAAAATGATGTCCACCACTTTGCCCATTCTTTTGTCTTGGACAGTGTTATTTTTTAGACATTCCTGCAATCCCTCTGTAGGACTTGCAACCTGACTCTTTGTCATTGAATATAAAATTATTTTTGCCTCAAAATTATTTTTCTCTAGCACATCGATTCATCTCTCCTGGAAAATACGGCAATGGGCTGGGAGTGGCCTTTAGGATACATGATATGATAGGCCAAAAAAGAAATACAATCTTAACCACGGCTTTCAAAGGAAATCGAAGCATTTCCATTGATGCAATTTTGCTGTTAAAATAGCAGGCATTTATTTGCATGGCAGTTTTGAGCTACAGCTTCTGCAGAACTGTATTTAACGCTAGGAATTAACGTTAGTCAAAATAACACAACTCCACTAATGTATTTAAATTCCAGGAAAGTCAAAGTACTTATTCAGGCTGATAATAGCCCTAACACAAACATCTTCAATGTATAATAAATAAGCTTTTTGTACATTTCTACAGGCACTTTAATTTTCAGAGTATTTTCATATACACTATTGCATTTACTATTTACAACCTCATAAGGATAATGGGGAAAATACTATTATTTCCACTGAAGATGCAAGAAAACAGGCTTGGAAAGCTTCCGGGATCTGCCCAAGTTGGTCTGTAGAACTATCCAAGGTCATTTCCAGTGGAACACTGGCTTGAATCAAGTCTCCTGACCCCTCGTCCAGATAAAGACCTGAAAAAACTCATTCCTTGACAATGGACCAAGTCAACATAATGCGGCCTGTCAAGGATTCTACATTATCCTCTACATTATCATCTAAAATTTGGATGTTCTAAGAGGATGAGATTGTGTTCTGATATTTGATTACTCATTTAAATGGCCTCATCAGAAGCCAGAGGGGGGAAAAATAACTGATTTCATTTAATTTATTCGATGAGTAAGAAAAAAAAGATTTGAGTAGTTAGTTCCCAAGAACACATTTTCAACAAGCTCTGGCACAATACTCGATACTGAACAGCTTCTCCAAACTATGGTTTACCTAATATCAGCAGCCACTTGATAAGGCGTTGTTTTCCAAACTTCCCCTTCCACTGTTTTCCCATCAGCCAGTCTTATTGTGATCACATTGCTTGTGTCCCCCTTTTTTCCATGAATGGCAAAGAACAGCTGATGATCTTTCTTCAGTATTTCAAAAAGCTTCAACCGTTCCTTTATGAAATGTGGTTGATTTTTCACCTGAAAATCATTAGCGTACACTAAGGTTAACGTGCACAGCACACTTTTTTCTGAACTGCTCAGCATTAAGTAAGTCCCGCCCCCTTCTCAACACACCATAGGTCGTTACTGGTGCCAGTCTCTACTATCTGTCCAATCCCGCTCTCCTCCAAAAGACTCCTCTTACCTCCTTCTCAGCTCTCAGGGTCCAGCTCCAAGCCCAGGCCCTCTCACTACTACACCCACTGGCATCTCCCTTTTCCACATGTTGAATACACATGGATGAGGAGTCACATAATTCAACGCTTATTTATACACCATCTGACCTTGTTCTCTAGCTGTTCTGCCTGCTTTGGCCTGAACTCCTCAACCAGACTGTGCCCTTTGAGGCCACTTAGTCTTCCTTCGCTCCTAACAAATGCTGATACTCGATAAATACTACCCGGCTGTTTTAATGATTGACATGAAAAAGCAAAGTAGCCAGTTTACTTAACACAAAGGAAGTGCTCTATTATCTCAACTTACGCGGACTAAGGAGTAGTTCACAGCTGCACGGCTAACTCATCTCTAAGTTAAGACTTCCTAAATCTAAGGAATGCAAAGTTTTAAATACACTATTGTGACCTAAATGGCAATTTCATTAGGATTTATGTTTTTTAACATAAAAACCCGAGGTATTACCAGTAACTGTATGAGCATATTTCAAAGTCACCTAGTCTTTTACATTGTTTCTATACCAACGACTCACCTCACAGTCAAGCTCCTTTTCCTCCTTCTTTCCAATGTCCCTTTCTTGGTTTTGACTAGAAGGAGGCTGAGAAATAAAGGGAAACTGTAAACAACTCATACCAATGACAAGACAGAGCAACGCGTCTGAAACCTGAGGAAGGAGGGGGACTTGCAGGCGGGTGGCAAGTGTCCCCGTTTAGAGGCTCATAGCTGGGGTGTCCTGAGAACACCCACAACCCCCAACGGGCAAGGTGTTTTCTGAGGTTTGGCCCTTCCTGTCTGTGCGTTTTCATATATTCTTGCTCAGAACAGGCAATACATTTTAACATATTTAATGTATTTTAAAGTCACTGGAAAATGATTATGTAGCTGCCACCAGAGATTTCAATCACATTTCATGATTTTTTTTTTACCTTGGTTTTCCTTAGTAAAGAACTGAAAAAGATCCCATGGTCTAAAAAAGCCTTCAGAACTTAGGAAATTTATTACGCTACAGGGAGATAATTTATCCTTCAATGAACTAAAATAGTAAAATCCTGTATTAAATAATGATGTTAAATATACAGGCCTCAACACAACAAAAACCCCAACAACCACCTGTCCTAAATAGCTCAAACTGCCATCAATAGGGGGAATGTTCACCTATAAAGCTATTGGTCTTCCTGCCCAAGGAAGGAACAGACCTTTAAACGCGCCAGCTTTTTTTTTTTCCAGCCGATGGAAAATGCTATTTCTGCTCCTGAAGAAAATGTGTGGCAGCAAGTTAATGGAAAAGCTGGGCAGGTGCACTATGAGGTCAGTCTGGCGATTGCTGCAAAGGCAGGGACGCCGTGGTGTCCAGGCCACTCCGCGATTCCGCAGGAGAGAATCTCAGAGTACTCCCGCAGGGTCTGGGAAGGACTGGGCCCCGCAAACCCCCGGGGCGCCGGCCGCACCTGCACCTGTCATTCTAGAAAAAAACGCTGTGCATGCACTTCGCGGGTCGCGACGCCGCCCGAGGCCTAGGTGGAGCCGTACCGCGTCCCCCCCGCACGGAGTACCCGCGACCCGCTACCTGCGCGCCGGCAGCCGCGCTCCTGGTCTCCTCCTGAGCCGCCGCCGCTCGTGTCGCCCTCTCCAGCTTCACCTGGTGGCTCAGCTCCTCGGCGAGGCACACCCGCAGGCGGTACAGTCGGTCGCGCAGGTCGCGGTTCTCGGCCCGGAGCTGCACCACCTCCCGCGTGAGGCATGGCCCCTCGGCCGGGTACGGGTAGGGCGCGTTCACCAGCTCTTCCCTCAGGCGCAGGACCTCCTTCCACAGCCAGGTGATGTCGTCCTCCTGCCGCTGCAGGCGCAAAGCCACCGTCTCCGCTGTCAGGGCCTCAGTCGCCATGGCACCCGCCTCCTTCGTCCAGCCACACTGCGCTGGGTGGTAGGTAGAGGCAGCGGCCGCCGCTAGGCAGGGCAGCGACCGGGGACGCACTGCGGGGCGCGGGGAGAAGGGTAGCCGCGGTTACGTACACGGCGGGGGCGGGGCTACAGGGAGGCGGGACCAAAGGGAGGCGGGGCTACGGTTAATACACTGCAGGGGAGGGGCTATGGAGAGGCGGGGCTGGGGTTTGTACACTGTAGGGGCGGGGCTATGGGGGTGACGTTTACCGGCACTTCGGGGGCGTGGCCACAGGGAGGCGGGGCGACCGAGAGAGGCGGGACTACGGTTTCGTACACTGCAGGGGCGGGGCCTAGGCTGGGCACACTATAGGAGTAGAGGCCACCTGATGCAGGATCTCGCAGTGGCTTTGGCCTGGAGAGTGTTGAGGGACCTGAATAAGCTCAAGGTACTTTCAGGACTGTGAGCTTGTCGCCATTCCTCTGCTGAAACAAAAATCGTCCAGAATCTTATGAAAATCATTCGTCTCCCTTCGCAGTACGACACCTGTCTTAATCCTCCACAATTCTGGCTTTCACTATTCTTGCAACTTAACATCAATGTTTGTAAAAGTGACTGCTGAGAATCAGCCTCCTTGGCCTTCATGCAGAGACTGACTAAGAGCACAGGCTGGAGGCTGCTGGGCTGGGCTAAGTAGAAGAGCTTGACAAAAATTAAAATCTGACCGGCAGTTGCTACAGTGTTCCTTGAGGCTAAGGCAAATGCCACCCACATACGTTTTTGGTGTCCCTCATAACCGTGAGCACAAACCTTCCTGTAGTGGGAATGAAAAATGATTTTTATTAACATTCTTAGGGGTCAGAATATGACAAACTTTGAATGTTCTAAGCTCTTTACAAATATTAACTCTAATACTTATAACAGGAGATACTTTTATACCTGTTTTTAGATGGAGACACTGGAGCACAGAGAGGCTAAGCGACTGGACTAAAGTCACACAGCCACCACATGACAGAACTGAGATTCAAAGTAGGAATAGCTGAGGCCAGTGTCTTTGCCCTTAACATAATGGAGCCTTTCAGCCTTGGTAGAATTGAAGTGGACGTGTCATATGATGAGATCTAGTGAATAAATGCTTTTGGAGTTCCAATGTTATTTGCATTAAGGGAACTGGAATCACAAGCAGCTCCCAGGAGGAGGTTCCATAAAGTATGGCGCTAAAGCCACTGTCTCTTTCTCACACCCTTCCCGGGTAAGCTTCTGCACAGTTACACAGACTCAGTCACTTCTCAACCTTCTGCCATCTGACTTCTACTCCTCCCATTCTGCGGTGACCTCTGTGTTATCAAATGCCATGACCCCACTTAGATGCCCCACAGTTTCCTCTGGCTTCTTGCCAGTTTGTCTTTCTTGGGCCCTCACTCCCAACCCCCAACCAACCACTGGTCTGCTTTCTGTCACTATGAGTTAGTTTTCATTTTCTAGAGATTTCTGTAAATGAAACCATACAGAATTACTTCTTTTGTTTGGCTTTTTCCCCTTCGCATAATAATGCTGAGCTTTAACCATGGCATTGGTGGTATAACAAAACCAATTCTACCATAGGCTAATTGCTACAAAGAAGAGTTTGGTTCTTATGGCATCTTATCAACGTTGTGGAAAAATGACATTGAATGAAATGACGTTATTCGAGGACCTGCTGCGCATTCTGTTCAACTTTGCTGTGAACCTAAAACTGCTCTGAAAATGTCTATGGAAAAAAAAAAAGCCCTGGCTATTGTGGCTCAGTGGGTTGAGTGGGGGCTTGTGAACAAGAGGGTCGCCGGTTTAATTCTCAGTCCAGCACATGTCTGGGTTGCAGGCCGGGTCCCCAGGTGGGGGCGTGAGAGAAGCAACCGATGGATGTATCGCTCACACCTCGATGTTTCTCCTCTCTCTAAAAAAGGAAATTTTAAAAATCTTTAAGAAAAAGAATAGAAAAAATATGGCCTGAAATACTACAAAATACCACAAGGTGGCACCATTTCCCTCGGAATTTTCTAAGTGTGCCCCTGTGACCAACCGGGCTGGTGCGGAGGGAAGCAGTGGGGACTCTGGGACCGCCAGTCCAGTTCTTCACAAGGATCAAAGTGCTTCACAATATTGTCACAGCCCAGCCTCGGGTGTGTGCTTTAAGTGGATGTTCTACAACGTAGGTTTATTGCTCTGCACGTCTGTTGAGGACAACAGATCAGGTGACCGCTGCCAGGGAAAAAGATTGTTATGCCCAGTTCTCAATAGGAGGGGGCCCAGGAAGTGAGGGGGGAACACGTTTGAGCCTTTATTGCCGTTTCTTTTTAACAAACAGGCAAGACAGGGTAGGCAGGCTTAGGATTGCCTAGTTTGCATTTTGGCAGGCTCTGGGGGTCGAGGGGCTGTCCCTGGCTGGCTGGTGCCTGTGGGTGGGGGGTGATTCGAGTGGAGGG